>NW_026526654.1:88584456-89304953 GCF_024362965.1 Panthera pardus | reverse complement strand
AGATGTCTTGCAGGAACGGATGGCCAGGCCAGTCACTTCTTGCGGTACCACTGGAGTTAGCCAGACTGCTAGGTTAAGCCACAAGCTTGGTCTGGACAGCAAATTCTGCCCAAGGACTCCTGACCTCTCCAAGTTCAGGGGCTTCCCCAAACCACCCTCACATCCACTAATTTGCAAAAAAGACTCAGCACTCACTGAAAGCAATTATACTCACAGTTGCATTTATTACAGGGAAGGATACAAATTAGAGCCAGCCAAAGGAAGAGGTGCGTAGGGCAGGGTCCAGGACAGTTCCAAACAGGAAGCTCCTGTAGCCCTCAGGAAGCATCACCCTCCCAGCAGGGATGTGGGACAATACACACACAGTTCTGCCAGCCAAGGAAGCTCTGCAGGCTTTGATTAAGGCTTTGTCATGCTGGCCTGAGTGACCGGACTACTGCCCACCCGGCTGAAGTCAGCCTCCAGCCCCCCAACCAGGATGGCTGGATGTGACCTGAGGGACCTCCATGAGTAACAAAGACCTTCCTATCACTTGGGAAAGTTTAAGTGTTTAAAGGTTACATCCCGAGAGCCATGACAAAGGCCAAACTTCCCTTTGACTGAGGTCATATTGCTTACTACACAGGTTAATACATTTTTTTTAGTTTATTTATTGAGAGAGAGAGAGAGAGAGCAGGGGAAAGGCAGAAAGAGAGGGAGACAGAGAGAATGCCAAGCAGGCTCTGTGCTGTTAGCACAGAACCCAACGTGGGGCTCAAACTCATTAACCGTGAGATCATGACCTGCGATCAAGAGTCTGATGCTTAACTGACGGAGCCACCCAGGGGCTGCCAAACACATTTTTAAGTCAAAAGTTATCTAAGAGCGTAGCAACAACACTCCATTTGCTTTGTGTCACATTTTACATCAAAGTCTACACTTTTCAGCAAAGACTGCTCAAGAAAATTCGTCACGTTGCTCCCTTCCTCCTCCAAGACCTCTGGGGGTGTAGCTGATGGACAGTCTCGGCCTTCCGCCTGCGCCACCTACCGAGGGCAGCTGGTAAAACACCATCTGAACCTGGCGAATCCCGATGCTTAGGGAGAGAGAGAGTTTAAAAGATGCTGAGCAGCCATTTCAAATGAGAAATAACTGCTTGATGCTTTTTTTCTCCTTTTCAAAATCAAAGAGCCAGCCATTCCTAAAAACAACCAAAAAACCAAAACCAAGACCAAAAAAACCCTGCATATACCAACTACTGACAGTGTATTTTCACGTGCTAATAGTCTGTTGATTCCCTCTTTCCTTTCTTCATCAAAGACTTACCTGTAAAAGTTAACTAATAAAATATCTGGTCACACAAATTAAGCTAGAAATATAAATAAGTGTTCTATGAACAAGCAGTTTCCCCTCTAGGAAGAGAAGGAGCAAAACACAAGGTATATACACTATGATAGATTTATAAAGTTCAAAAACAAGTAAAATTAAACTATTCGTTTAAGGAACACATAGGCTTACATTCAAAGATACGCTAATTTTGTTACTAAAACCTTCCTATGTAGAAGGCTCCAGGCTGAGAAGAGTCACTGATGAGTTCTATTGAACATATAAAGAAATGTTGATAATTTTATCACCCAGAAGACAGAGGAGAAAGGGATCCTTCCCAACTTGTTTAATGAAGTCAGATTAAATCTAACATGAACACGTGTCAGTATATAACTGGGCTCAACTCCCCATCAGATTTTGAGGATGATCAGATATCAAAGGGGGTTGGGGGCATTGGTGGTAGTGGTGGTGGTGGGTTTCTGGGTAAACTGATTTAGCAAGGTTCTTGCTAAAACTAGATTTTACAAAGTACACAGATGGGCCTAGAAGGTTCAGGAGCCTGACTCAAGGTTGGCCAAACAATTTTAGCTACAGGAAACTATGGCCTGCAGGCCAAATCAAGCCTGTGCCTTGTTTTTGCCAACAAATGTATTGGAAAACAGCCACACCCTTCTGTTTACATATTGCTTACAGTTGTTGTCCTTTTAAAGTTTGAACTCACAAACCACGAGATCACAACCAGAGCCGAGGTCAGATGCTTAACCTACTGAGCCACCCAGGTGCCCCTTGCCTACAGTTGTTTTTAATGATAAGCCTAAAATATTTATTATCTGGTCCTTTACAGAAAGTTTGCTGACTCCTGGTTTAACAGTATAAAAGAGAAAAGCCACATGATCATTTGCATGGATACTACAAAAGAATCTGACAAAATTCAACATCCATTCATGTTAAAAACTCTGAGCAAACTAGCTATAATAGGGAACCTCAATCTGAAAATGGGCACCGAAAAAAAACATACGCCTCATACTTTCTTAGTGGTGAAACACTGAATGCTTTCTACGCTCAGGAACAAGGGAAGGATGTTCACTGTCACCACATGCATTTAACATTATCCTGGCCTTTCCAGTTAATGCAAGAAGGCAAAAACAAACAAACAAAAAACAAAACAAACAGAAAGACAAAAAAAAAGCAAGCATAAAGACTGCAAAGGAAGAAATGTCCCTATTTGTAGATATGGTTATTCACAGAGAAAATCCTAAGGAAATAATGGTCTCATCCATGTGACCAGGTCAACATCAGTGGGGATAATTCATGTCGATGGCATGTACCCTTGATATGCAGTGATGAAGACAGCGCTTCATTTCCATGGTCTTCCCCTCAAAAAACATAATCCCAGTGTAAGCATGACCAAAACTCAGACACACCCCAATTAAGAGACGTTCTACAAAATATCTGACCAGTATTTGCCAAAACTGTTCGGTCATCGAAAACAAGACGAAAATGAGAAACTGTCACTGCTAAGAGGAGCCTAAGGAAATACGATGACTATCGGTAAGACAGTATGAGGTCCTAGAACAGAAAAGGAGTATTGCATAAAAACCAAGGACATCTGAATAAAGTATGGACTTTGGTTAACAACAGTGTAGCAATATTGTTCACTAATTGTGACTAATGTACCATACTAACAGAAGATGTTAATAATAGGGGAAACGGAGTATAGGTATATAGGAACAACACGCTATCTTCATAATTTTTCTGTGAATCTAAAACTATTCTAAAATAAAGTTTATTAAAAAAATTTGTTTTAATGTTTATTTTTAAGAGAGAGAGAGAGAGAGAGGAGGGTTGGGAGGGGTAGAGAGAGAGAGGGAGAGGGAGACACAGAATCCAAAGCAGGCTCCAGGCTCTGAGCTGTCAGTCAGCACAGGGCTTGAACTCATGAACCATGAGATCATGACCTGAGCCAAAGTCAGACACTTAACCAACTGAGCCACCCAGGTGCCTCTATGAAGTTTATTTTTAGATAATTTTAAGGAAGCATAACCAACTTCACCAACAAAAACTACTAGAATGAGTTTATTGAAGTTTCAGAGTACAAGGTCAATACAGAAAAATAAATTACATTTCTGTATTCTAGCAGCAAATAAATAGAAATTAAACTTAAAAGCAATTTTCCATTAAGTAGCATAAAAATGCTTTGAATATATTTAACATAAAGGCTGTAAGATCTTGAAGCACCTGGGTGGCTCGGTTGGTTATGTGTCTGCCTCTTAATTTCGCTCCCTCTCTCTTGCAAAAATGAACATTAAAAAAAGGGGTGGGGGGGCGCCTGGGTGGCGCAGTCGGTTAAGCGTCCGACTTCAGCCAGGTCACGATCTCGCGGTCCGTGAGTTCGAGCCCCGCGTCGGGCTCTGGGTTGATGGCTCCGAGCCTGGAGCCTGTTTCCGATTCTGTGTCTCCCTCTCTCTCTGCCCCTCCCCCGTTCATGCTCTGTCTCTCTCTGTCCCAAAAATAAATAAAAAACGTTGAAAAAAAATTAAAAAAAAAAAAAGGGGTGGGGGTAGGGGCACCTGGGTGGCTCAGTCGGTTAAGTGCAGGACTTTGACTCAGATCATGATCTCGAAGTTCAGAGTTCGAGCCCCGCATCGGTCTCTGTGCTGACAGCTTGGAGCCTGGAGTCTGCTTCGGATTCTGTGTCCTCCTCTCTCTCTCTCTCTGCCCCTCCCCCACTCGCTCTGTCTCTCTCTCTCTCTCAAAAATAAATAAATATTTTTAAAAAAAAGACTTTAAGATCTCAATACTGAAAATTCCAAAGCATTGCTGAAAGAAATTAGAAAAGATCTAAATAAAAGGAAAGGTATACCATGCTCATGAACTAGATGAACCAGTATTATTTAAGGTATCAATTGTTCCCAAATTGATCAACAGATTCAATATATCCTAAACAGAGTGTATGTGTGTGTGTGTTTACTTAAAATAGAAACTGATGTGCTGCTTCTAAAATTTATTTATTTAAAAAAATTTTTTTTATGTTTGTATTTTGAGAGACAGGCAGACAGACGGAGCATGAGCTGGGGGAGGGGCAGAGAGAGAGAGGGAGACACAGAATCTGAAGCAGGCTCCAGGCTCTGAGCTGTTGGCACAGAGCCTGACATGGGGCTCAAACTCACGGACGGTGAGATTGTGACCTGAGCTGAAGTTGGACGCTTAACTGACCGTGCCACCCAGGCGCCCCTCTAAAATTTATTTAAACATTCATTCATTAAAGGATATTAAGATTGCTTCCACTTTTTGGTTACTATAAATAAAGTAGTATGAACATCTATGTACAGTTTTACCTTTGTTTTCTGACTAAAGCTTTGTTTGTATATACATCAAACAAATCATGGCACTAAACCACTTATCAATATTTTGATTAGCTTCTATATCCCCAGTGTGAGAAACAAATGGCCAAAATCAGAGTAGACAGATAAAACAAGTAAAACAAGTAAAAAAGAATGGCAATGCTGAGGAGAATGTAAGGATATTGGTACTCTAATTCAGGTAATAATTTAAATTGGTATAATCTCCTTTTGAAAAGAATCAGATATTCTGGATATAAGAATATTCCTCCTTGGCGGGGGGAAGCACCTGGTGGCTCAGTCGGTTAAGCGTCTGACTTTGGCTCAGGTCATGATCTCGCGGTTTGTGAGTTCGAGCCCCGCGTCGGGCTCCGTGCTGGCAGCTCAGAGCCTGGGGCCTGCTTCGGATTCTGTGTCTCCCTCTCTCTCTCTGACCCTCCCCCACTTGTGCATGCACGCATGCGCTTTCGCTCAAAAGTAAATAAACGTTAAAAAAAATTAATTGAAAAAAGACTATTCCTACTTTCTGACCCAATTCTAATTTCTAAACTTTATATTTTGAAATATTTATAGATTCACAGGAAGTTCTAAAACTAACAGAGGTCCAAGTATCCTTGACCTATTTTTTTTTTTTCCCATTCTAACAACTCTAAAAGCAGGACGTAACTTTAAAATAACGGTGTAGAAGTTTACTGTGGGCATGTTTTCTTAAAGTGGTGGTATTCTTAGAGTCCACGGCATCGCGGACTCGATGAAATGGGATCACTGTACCAACCGCAGGCGGCAATGCAGTGAGCCATCCGTGCAGCACTCCCATCATTTTACAGCCTCAGAATAAAGTCACAAAGAGGTGAGGCTGTTCTGGGGGTTGGCACTGTCTGAGTGGTATCCGCGGGGAGGAATGGTGAAGAGCGTGCTACTAGGGGATTCTGGGGGACTGTTTCCACACCTAGACAACTGTACTGGCCCCATCTGTCTGATGTGTTTCAACGTTTGAAAGAATATTTTTTAAATGTTCATTTATTTTGACACACAGAGAAAGCGTGAACAGGAAGGGGCAGGCAGAGAGAGAGAGACAGAGAGAGAGAGAGACACACACACACACACAGAGAGAGACAGAGACAGAGAGAGGGAGGGAGAGGGAAAGAGAGAATCCCAAGCAGGCTCCAAGCTCAGTGCAGAGCCTGACATGGGGCTCAATCTCATGACTGTGAGATCATGACCCGAGCTGAAATCAAGAGTTGGATGCTCAACTTACTGAGACACCCAGGTGCCCTGATGTAGCTATTTTAGAACTCTAAAATCTCTTCAAAGGCTTGCAGTTTCGTCCAAAAGACACAACTTCCAGTTAATTTGAGTTAATCTTGGCACATAGCTCAGCAGTGGCTACCCATCCCCCACTTCTTATTCCTGTGTCCGGTAGCTGTGCACATGATTCTACTTTGTGTTCAGTCTTAATATACAGAGCTGAGAGAGGATATGCTATCAAGTGTTTAATATTATTCACAGTTCCCCTAGAAATGAGAGGCACAGTGCCCCATGAAGGGCCACATGAAACCTGTCACATGTGGGGACAAGGAAGCAGACAGAGACCTGGAACTCCGTCTTTACTGCTAAGATGACTGGGAAGGAACCGGGTGGGGATGTCCCCTATTGGGCGCCAAGTAAAAACACACATTCTACAGTTTGCGGTTGGGAGCTTCGTGATAGGACTTTGATGTGCCCATGAGAGCTGGTTTGCAGCAAAGGGGTAAGCAACTTTGGCCACTAGTTTGGCCCTGTAATTAACTGACACCAAATAAACAAATACAATACCGAAGAACACACAATTTCAAAAGTTCCCGGAGCAGTTTGTACGCAACTTGTGGAAGCCAAGGTATGCAGTAAGGGCTCTGTCCTGCAAATACTGGGGATCTGTGTTCTGATCACTAACTGCTGCTTCTGATCGTGGAGGCGGGGACACAGAGTCAGGCAGCCATTACCACAAGGCTCCCACTGTTGTCATTACTTCCACCTCCAGCTGAATCAACCTTCAGGGGATTTAAAGGGCCAACACTTCTTTCCTCGCTTTATTTTTCTCTTTTTCTCCTTTTGGGAGCCAGACATTTAAGGACTAGATCATTACACAAAGCAACTGCATAGACAGGGGAATTTAGGTCACTGTACATGCCCAGGAAGAGGTGGAGGCTCAGAAAAGAACTGAGATAAGTTTACACCTCAGGCTGGCACTCAGCACAGACAGCCCTACAACGATCAAAAAACAAAAATAATAAACAAAACAACAAAAACAGCAAATCCTTGGGAAGGGGGAGAATCTGATTTCCAGAGTTCCCACATTATTAGATTCAAATATCCAATTTTCAACCAAAAAATTACAAGGCACACAAAGAAAATGGAAACTATGGCCCATTCACAGGAAAACAACAGAAACCACCCCTGAGAAACATCAGATGGCAGACTTACTGTCTGAAAGATGCGGAAAGAATTAAATGAAGATATGGGAAAAACTAAGAAAATGAAGTATGAACAAAATGGAAATATCAACAGAGATAGAAAACATAAAAAGGTATCAAAAGGGAATTCCAGAGCTGGGAATTACAATTACGGAAATGAGAAATTCACTAGAGGAATTCAAAAGCAGATTACAGTGGGCAGAAAGTCAGCAAACTTGAAGATAATTGGAATTACTGAGTTTGCTGAAAAGACAGAATGAACAGAACCTAAGGCCATTGTATCAAGTGGACCAAAATACACATGGTGGGAGTCTCAGAAAGAGAAGAGAAAGGGACAGAGCAATTCTTTAAAGAAATAATGGCTGAAAACTTCCCAGATTAGGTGAAAGAACTATAAACACGTAAGAAGTATAATGAACTTTAGTATGATAAACTGAAAACACCCACACCAACACACATTATAATCACTATTAAAAGCCAAAGACAGAACCTTGAAAGCACCAAGAGAGGTGACTTGTCACACATTGTCGCATAAAAGCGCTCACCAATAAGATCATCAGATTTTTCATCAAATTTTGGAGGCTAGATAGCAGTAGACTGATACACTCAAAATGCTGAACAGAAAAAAAAAAATCAACCAGCAACCCTATATCTGATGAAAATGTCCTTCAAAAGTGAGGAAGAAATTAAGACATTCACAGATAAAGAAAAGCTGGAAGTTTGTTACCACTAGACCTGCCTTGCAAAAATTGGTAAAGTGAGTCCGGCAGGTCAGAATAAAAGCACACTAGGCATGCCTGGGTGATTCAGTTAAGCATCTGACCCTTGATTTTGGCTCAGGTCATGATCTCACAGTTCCTAAGTTTGAGCCAAGTACTAGGCTCTGCACTGTCAGTGTGGAGCCTGTTTGGGATTCTCTCTCTCTCCCTCTCTCTCTGCCTCTCCCCCACTTGCACTCTTCCTTTCTCAAAATAATAGACTTAAAAAAAAAAAAAAAAGAAAGAAATGAAAGGACACTAGACAGTGTAGAGTCATATGTAGAAAAAAAAATCTCAGGATCTCAGGAAAGGTAAATGTGGGCAATTATAAATGCTAATATTACTGTAACTTCAATTTATAACTCTACTTTTTGTTCTCCAGATTTAAGAGACTGATTGATACCCAAATGTCTATCGACAGACGAATGGATATACAAAGGAATATCATTCAGACTCCAAAAGGAAGAAAATTCTGATACATGGCTACAACATGGATGAACGTTGAGGACATCATGCTAAGTGAAAAAAGTCAGTAACAAAAAGACAAATACTCTATGATTCCACTGATACGAGGTACCCAGGGTCATCACATTCACAAAGACAGAAAGCAGAATGGTAGTTGCCAGGGGCTAAGGGGTGGGAAGAATAGGAAGTTGTTTAATGTGTATATAGTTTTAGTTTTACAAGATGAAAAGTGTTCCGGAGATGGACGGTGGCAATGGTTGTGCAACAGTGTGAATGTATTAACACTACTGAACTGTACACTTAAAAATGGTTAAGATGGTAAATCTGATGTTACGTGTATACTACCACAATAAAAACATTGGGGGAAAATGTCATTAGAGTGGATATCAACGGACTGTTACGCAAGGTAATTAGATTGTTGCCATGGCTCTGTTGTCTGGCTTCCCTGAAGAAGTCATATTTAAGCTAGGATCTAAAGAATAAGTTCTCCCATCGGCAGAGAAAGGAGAAAGAGCATTCAAGGTAGAAGAAACAGCATCTGCCTCAAGTGGTTGGTAAGAGAACTGATGCATTACACAGTGTGAAGTAAATTAGGCGTAATTTCGAAAGAACGGCCTACTCATTCGGCAATAAAACAATGTCTGCAATGTACTGTTAATTTGAATTTTGTTGTTTTATAGTTTTGTTTATACTGAATTTGAGAATGTGTTAAATTCTGTAGTTGCGGAAGAATCAAAAGCAGGATGAATTATTTACCTCTGAGGTTTTAATTTAGAATAAAAATAACTTAAATCAACATTGAGGTGTCTGCAAAAGTCCCACTGAGGAATGGTATGAAGGCTTTAAATTAGTAATTTTAGTTTACTGCCAAAAGCACAAAGAATAAATTTTTAGGAAAGCATACCAGGAGCTCTCAGGCTGGAGAATTTCCAGGTGGAAATTCCAAAGATTGGTGTGTGTGTGCATGCCTAACTGAGAAAGACTAAGAAAACATAGCAAACTGACCTGCAACCTACCAAAAGGTCTCATTTTGGTTTGGTATTTCAGGATTAAGAGTTCCTTTCATTCAGGAAAAGAATTGGGCAACTATTAAAATCCAACGTCTCCTGGCAGAGTTGAAGTGTACAACCAGTTTCTGATCAAAGCTGTACCATGATACTGACTAGAAGAGGTAAATGAAAAAGTATGTACGTGTTAATGTATGTATGTACAGATATATATGTGTGTGTGTACATCCATATAGGCACATGTACATATGTATATGCTTGTCACAGACAGGAATATTTGAATTTTTATTTATTAGTACTAAGCACTTTCCACAGCTGCATATGTGGAGAGGGTTTTCAAACTGCAGCTTGAAATCTGTTAGCTAATCATTTAGAAATAAAACATGAAAACCATAAAAAGAAACCAGTGACATTATGTGCAAAGTAACAAACTCCAAAAAGGAGTTTAAGAGAACTGTCTACTTTCATGGCGGTAAAAGGCAATTACACTTCAGTCCATACCTGAGCGTGAATTTTGTCTCAAAATAAAATTTTATCTTAAAGCTGATCAAATCCGTTCATTTGGTAATCATTTATTGAGGAACTGCCTTGTACGAAGCACTGTTCTTGGTGATGGAAATCAAAATCCCAATCCTCTTGGAGACTACATTCTAGTGAGGCACAGACTATATGCAATAGAAATATAAAGTATGAGTTGGATGATGATAAGATCAATGGAGGAACATGTGGAGAATGAAGGGGCTGCCAACTTCAGCAATCATAGACTGTTTTCTGCATTATCCAAGTGAGTTCAAGATTGTATCACTTGTTAAATGGGAAAAACTGAAATTTGCTTATGTAACAAACATTGCTCCAGGCTAAAAGAACTTCAGTTTCAATATAGTAATTTTTTTACTCAAGTCACTACTTCATCCTATCTTTAGTGTTGTTTACAGATTTTCTAAGTGGGTTTATGAAATTGATGTAAAGAGATTTTCATGTCCAAAAGCGTTGGGGAGTGCGGCGTCATCTTATTATTGAACGGATGCTGAGCCTTACATGGCTCAAACGTGAGAACCGTGGTTCTCACGGGAGATTTTGCAACCACCTGCCCCAGAAAGGGAACATTCGGCAACGTCTGGAGACGTTTCTGGTTGTCAGAACTGGGAAGGATGCTACGGGCATCTAGCGGGTAGAGTCCAGGAACGCTGGCAAATACCATTTACGAGACGGTCCTCCACAACAAGCAACTGTCTGGCCCCAAACGCCTCCAGTGCCACGGCTGAGAAACACACAAATGATTGTGATAATGTGGTGAGCCTTCTATTAGAAAAGCACTATTTAGTGCCATGGGATCAGAACGCAGAACATGTACCGGCAGAAAACAGAAGTGAAACAGCAGGTGGCATTCTAACCTGGCCTTGAGGGAGAAGAAAAGATGAAGAGTGAGGATTACAGAGGGAACAGCACGAGCGAAGGGCCGGACACATTAACGTGCAGCATCAGTAGGGATTAGCAGGCTCCTAGTGTACTGTGGTTGCTTTCTATTGCTTTAAACAGTACTTAACTCAATATAACCAGTGTAATCCTCAAAAGCAATATGCAAATTCAATTACATTTCAAATGTATACAATTCTACAATTGCTATATATCAGTTTTCCTTAAAGCAAGCCACTCCCTCCCCCACTGTATAAATTCACACAGTATCATATTGCCTTCTGCAAGTTATTTTAGTCAAGTAGGTGTGATCCAGTGGGGTGAGCATTAACCTAGAATTCATCCCAGGCACTTAACTGGGGGGTGCGGTGGGGAGAGGGGAAATCTGAGGTAGTCTGTGAGGCTCCCTCTGCGAACAGGTAAGAATAATCTAGATGTTCCCTACATATATTTTGCATATTGCCCTATGATTCTACCCTGAATCCGATTTACTGTCAGAAAAGAGCCATAATCTTTCATTTTCTTTTTATCTTTGCATATGTAGTTTTCCCTGCCTAAAACGCCTCCTTTCCTCTCGTTTTCTAAAATTCTATTTATCCTGTTATTTAAAAAATTAACTTCAAAAGAGTGAGTTTATATTTACCCAGGGCGAAACACATACAGATCCTAAGTGTACAGTGCGATGAACTGCGACGTACACCTCCACGTGACCTCAACCCCGATCAAGACACCCTTCCGGTCTTACACATCATCCCCTCCCCACCCCGGAAGTGTCCCCGGCCCCAGGCAGGTCCTTTACTTTGATCATACCGTACCACTAAGACGCTACTGCCCTCGTGCACTGCCAAGTTTCGCGTGTCCCCGCCAGCCTCTCGGGGGCTGAGGTCTCGCCTACTCCTCTCTACACCCCGCGCCCGGCAGAGAG
Organism: Panthera pardus; assembly: GCF_024362965.1. Classification (NCBI taxonomy): domain Eukaryota; kingdom Metazoa; phylum Chordata; class Mammalia; order Carnivora; family Felidae; genus Panthera; species Panthera pardus. The sequence continues at coordinate 89,293,283 of NW_026526654.1, read as the reverse complement.
GCCCTGCCTCCTAAGGCCCCGGCAGACGGGTGTGGGGGCTCGAACGTCCCGGTCAAAGCAGCACAGGGTAGTGGGCCCAATCCCACGTGACCGGAGCGGAGTTCTCTTGCTGCCCTGGCCTGGGGGTTAAGTTTTCTCCTCCGCACCCGGGCCGCCTAAGCCCAGGTTGGGCCGCTCCTCACGGGCCCCAGCCCACGAGGCCAGGTCACGCGGCGCAGGAACCGCGCTCCCTCTCGGCTCGACTGCAGCTCGCCCTCCGTCCCCAGACACCATTAACTGAATCCCTCCGCCCTCGCTGCACTGGAGAAAGGGTGACGAACGGAAAAAAGAAACCACAACCGACTCCGAAGCCGCAGACCGGCGCGGAAGCGACCCCACCTTCGCGCCCAGGTTCGTCCACTCAGTAGCCACGCGTGCGCAGTCACCCTCAGGTGCGGCAGGGGTTGAGGCCGGCCCGCGCGGGCCCGCGCCGCGTCCGCGCATGCGCACAGCCTCCGGCCCGAGGGCGCTTCCGGAAGACCCCGGAACGCAGTTTCCTACCAGGCGTTCCAGTCCTGCCGTTAACAGAGTGTAAGGGCGTGCTGTTGATAGTTGTCCCCTCTTGTTGTCTCTATCTTATAAATGACCTCCAAGAATAGTGGCAATAAAAAAAAATATGTTTTAATTAGATTCCCTTCCAGTTAAACGTATTCCAAGTAGCTATTTGCACTTGAAACTGGTACGTTTCGCAAACATTAAATTTAGGCCTTTGTGTAGTTTACTCGGTCTTAGAGGAATTAAGACATTAAATTGAGGCTTTATATGCACGAAGACTCTCAAACGCTGCACTTTGCTCAGATTTCCTCCTATGATTTGCCTATCGAAACTTAATGTGGTTAATGTAAGTCTAGTTATATGCATTTTTCATTTGGGGGTTAGCTGCAAAAAATGGAAGAGATGTAAATGAGTGCACGATCTGATCGGTAAACAGATGATGCAAGGTAGAGGTCTTCATGCTGAAATAAGACCAGCTACTAATTTGGCAAACAACGCAATTATGAGGCAACAACCTTCTCCATGAAAACGATGGATACTGTTTGGTCAGCTGACTTGCCATTACTCTTTCATTCAACATATGTTAAGACATCTAGCACAGTACCTAGCACATAACAAGAACTTAATGTAGGAAATGTCCCCCTTCACTTTCGCTGTTACCAAGTCGTCAGATTTATTTTCATTCCCCAAGGCAATCTATATTATGTTCCTACCTTCCTTTCCTTCATTTTCTTTATTAATTTTATTATCTTGCTAAGTTTTATATATTCTCCCAAATACCTTTAAATCCTTTCTGGGGCAAGGTGAGGATATAAATGAACTGCTGAGCTGCCAAACGATGCCATTTGGTAGTTCATGAAAGAGGTTTACAACTTTGTGAGTACCATGCTTTCTATTTTAAATATAGTTTCCGGGTCTGTAACAACCCATGTTTTGTTTTGTTTTTTTTTTTACTTTGAAAGTTTTGAACTGATGACAAATCTACTAAATACTTCAAAATCAGATGTAACTTAGCAAAACAGCTGGAAAGAAAAATGTAAAACTAAAGGAAATCAATAATAACATGAACCAAGAAATAATTAATAACCAACTTTTATGGCAGTATATTTTTACAGAGGTAGTGTTCCATATATACAAGACTGCCTTGGCTTCTAAATTAACAGAAAAGTTTATGCTAAAGAAAATTAGTTTGGGCTTGAAACATCTTTTTAAGCGTTCAAAGTTTCAACTGCTTTCATATCATGTGAGACACAATAGTTACCTTCATGTAATGTGTATGACATGTTATTTTTATAATTAAAGTGACCTAGATGTCAGAAAGTTCATATAATTATACTTCCACCAAGAGTGCTGACTGCCCAGACAGCATGTCTCATTAATACATGAAGATTAGAATTTTCCTGGTGAAACATTTTCATTGTAATTTAATGGTTATTAAAATCATAGAAAAATGTAAAACATCAAAAGCAATTTGACTGGTATTGAAGTAAAGTGAAGATTATTTGTCACGTTAGACTTGAAAGATGCTTTCAAATCAATTTCAATTCAGGAATTACTCCTTTGTTTATTCAAAAATTATTTTTGTTCATCTCACCACTCTTCAGAAATGGTGCATAAAAGGAACAAACATTACCCTGAAAAGGTTTCTTAAAAGATGAACTTACACTCAAGTTTTTCCTTTTCTAAAAAATAACTAGAAATTACCTATAATTACAAGAACAGGTTCTGGTGTTTTTCTTCCATTCTCCAAGTACTGTATTACCAAATTACTCAAATTAGCCTAAGCATGTTGCAAAGGATGTTCCCTAGAATTCTAGTCCCATAAGATGCTTTGAGAAGAAACCATTAAATAAGCTGATGAAAATCTCATTAAGATCTTCTAGAGCTCCTGGGGCCCCCCCGGGGGGGGGGGTCAGTTGGTTGGGTGACTGACTCTTGATTTCGGCTCAGGTTGTAATCTCAGTTTTGTGAGTTCAAACCCCAAGTCTTGCTCTGCACTGACAGTACGGAGCCTGCTTGGTTGGGATTCTCTTCCTTTCTCTGCCTCTGCCTTGTTGGTGCTCTCTCCAAAATAAATAAATTTTTAAAAGATCTTCTAGAGTTTTCTGATGTGCATTAGTGTAGTAAAGCTTTAACTTCACACAGCAAAACAAAACAAAACAAAACCAAACCTTGTTTCATTTCTCCAATTTATTTAGTAACAGCTAAGTTATAAAGAATTAGTGATTGGGGCACCTGGGTGGCTCAGTCAGTTAAGCATCCAACTCTTGATTTTGGCTAAGGTCATGATCTGTTTTGTGAGTTCGAGTCCCACATTGGGCTCTGCACTGACAGCAGGGAGCCTGCTTGGGATTCTTCTCCTCTCTCTGCCCCTCCCCCTGCTTGCACTCTCTCAAAATAAATAAACTTTAAAAAAAAAATTAGTGATTCATGAAACCTACTTTGGGAATCACTGTTACGATTTTGTTGTTGTAGAATTATGAGGTGAATATTCAACAGAAACTGAAACCACCAACTTAAATAGATCAATTTTCTCGTATAGAAAAGAAGAAAAACTAATATGGTGAACTCTATTCCAATACTAACATGGTGGTTGTGGCTAGGTCACATTTTATTCATGTTTAGATACTACAGTACTTAAAAGTAATTAATGGCTACCAGGTATTGGACTTTATATTAGAACACATTGATGGATCAAAATGTGTTCTTAGAAACAATCTTTAAATATAATGCAATCTATTGAGCATCTATTATTATATCCAATTACCATGTTTAAAATTTTCCATTTAGGAAGAATGAACATTTATGGTCCTGTGATATAGAGGATATATTAGGAATTGGATTTAGGTCTCTCTACCTCTCCCCTGTACTGTACCAGTTCATATGGCTTTACCAGGTCAGTCCTCAGAAAGGACTATCCAGGGCAGTGCAGTTATAAGAAGGGGTACAAACGAATATTGCAGCCTAAGATCTCAGGATATTAGAAGACTAACCCTGGCAGCAAAGTAGGCCAAAATGAACACTATCAAAACTTAAAACCGCTAACTACTGTGGAAATAAAAATATTTATTAGCACACCCCTATTTAACTGTTCTTTGCTTCAGTTTTTTTCATTCTTCGACTCCAGGAATCCTCAGAGACTTACCTCCGTTCACTGTCATGCTAGATGTTAAAAATAACTTACCAGGAAGGAGGTTGGCTCATGGGCTAGAACTAAGACAGTGCACTGCTATTAGTACTGTATGGGACTTCTGAGCAGAAGACCTTCTCATTAGTTTCACCCAACATGCCTTTGCTTCCACTTAGTTTCAAAAAGAAAGTCAAACTGAACTGCCATTTGAAATGACAAAGAATGCACAAGACTCCATCTGGGAGGCGACACTTAAAACACAAACAAAAATGTCAACCTAATCAATGCACCAGAGGCATTATTCACAACCACTCAACATAAAATGACTATTTTTAGAGAGAACCATTAAAGATGACTATTTACAAATACTAATTTTTACATTTGGGCCCTTTAAAATCATTTATGGCTCTCTTCAAGAGACAGGTGATCAGCCTGTGCTTGAGGTGCCCCTCGAATGTAAGAGGGGAAACAAACACTCAACATGCACTCTACCTACTGTACCTTTTAAACAACCTGCTTCTTCTTATCTACCCTCGGAGTGGAATTACATTTCAACATAACCTAAGAAATACCATTATAAGTCAATGAATATTCAAAGCAAAATCAAGTTTAAAATAAATATATTTCAAAATGCATTTCCTCTTCTTAAAAAAATTACTTTTCCACTGCACATGTTTACAAGATTTAAGATTGGGTGAAAGGTGAGAGTGTGTAAGTCTAACACAGAGCAGGATGGTAATTCTCCTTTCCCTGAAAAGGCCGAAAAGAAAGACCCGAACTACTAAAAATATTTACTACAAATACGCCCAAGTCCAGTGATTTAACTAGTCACTCTGAAAATGTTTCTAAAGCCAGGAGGTGAGATAAAAATAAATATGTTCAATATTACAGAATATAAACAAAACCTTTTCTTTCTGAATCCTGAATACTCTATTAAGGTTTGGGTATTTTCCCAGAAGGTAATGCAGATCTTTATCTATACAGATATGTCTCATCCCATGTTTTTTATTTAAAATTATTTTATGACTGTGTAATGTCCCCAGTGTCAATCATCCTATGATTGTAAATGAACTAGCACCATTTCAATAAGCTTCATAAAATAGCCTAGCTAAATACCCATGAACAAATCACACATGGTCAAAACAAAAATGTAATAAAAATATTTAGTGAAAAGACACATTTTTAACTCCCATTTATGGATTTAAAAAATACAAATAAAATTTTATCAGTTTGATATTCAGCTTGTAACTGGCTCAATACATAGCCTTGATTTATTTCCTAAAATCATATTGTAGCATCTTTTGAAAAATTAAATGCAACTTTATACCTTCATTAGTAATGTTCATAGAGGTAAATATTTAAACAGTATACTCTCGTCCCTGGGTCTCTTAAAAAAACTGAAAAGTCTTAGTGTAAGTTTAAAATTTTAATATTTATAAATTTAAAAAATTTTACACGTGCTGAATGGTAGCAGTGCTAACATTTTGTGACCATTAAACCACAAACTCACTGCATGGAGCTTCTTTCTTTGTACAGAGAACCAAATCACAATCCCAGTGCTTGCAACGTGTCAGAATTTTATGTGGTAAAAGACACCACTCCAGGAAGCCTGGGCTCAGAACACACTTGAGGTCACATCCCCATCAGGTCCATAGTGCGGACACAGTATTTTTCATTTCAGGCTGGGAAAAGGAGCTATCAGTACACATCTGATAGCTCCTAGTAGCTAAGAAGACCGAAAAGGAGAAAACTAAATCTCTGCACCGGTGAGAAGGGCTGGGAATAAGGAAGGAGTGAAACCCCAGTGGATGGGTGGAGGAAGATGGTTTCGGGTGCGGCTCAGGAGTCTCGGGTGCAAACTGCACCTCCCAGCCACCGCCAAAGCCGTCTTGCGGAGTTTGTCTTTCCCAAGCGGAGAGCGCTACCGGCCAGAAACAGATCCCTTCATCCATCCTCTTTAACACACGACGGACGGCCATTATGAAGTTTGTAGCTTCACGTGGACCAAACAGGTCCTCTGGCGAAGTACGTCACGGGTTCCCATTATAACCAGTCAGGAATAGCTCACACTTCTCACATCGAAACCTAAATATTTAAAGTTCAGCCTGAACCAGGGCACTTCAAATCAATTTGAGCTCGGCAATACACCAAATGTGGACACTTGTTAATTTTAGAGAACCAATTTTTAACGAATCCTTAAATGTAGCATTTTACCAAATCAGAGAATATCCATTTACATTTTAAAACAATTTAAAACATTATTATATCCTCAAATCAGCTATGCTGTTTTGTAGAAGAATTGATAGAAAATTAGGTTAAAAACTCACATCCAATCAGTTCCTTATTCTCTGGTTACAAACAAAAGCAAAAACTCTAAGAAGCACTGAGGTTCCTTCTGCCTTAACAGCTAATATTTTATTCAGGAACCAATGTGATAATTATCCGTCAGACATAGCTAACTTAGTAAGGTTTAATGACAACCGCTTCTAACGGTAAGTGGCAAACAGAAACAAGTGAAACTGTGACAGACAAGAGTCTTTTAGGGGTTCGACTGACACTGAATAGTAGGACGCTCGAACTTGAAATCCTTGAAACTGAAAGCTAGTTACCTTCGATACTTGAGAAATGCATACCAATATAAACAGAAATGGGATATATGGTGCTATTAGAGAGACAAAGACTTGACATCTTGGTAAAAGAGAAAGTTCAACCAAAGACAGTAAGGGGAGTGTTAAATATTGCCGACTGGGGGCAAATTATAGAGATGCTTGGTTTTGAAGTGAAAACCGAAAAAGGTAGTAACCATCATATCTGAACAGAGTAATGTAATCTAATTAGAAACATGATTTACAATGAAGGCTAAATTCTTTGAAAAATATTGCAAAGTGTTTTTTTTTTAACGTAAGCTGTCACACTTTAAACCCGACAAAAAACTCAATGCAGTGATGTTAACATGCCCCCCTGTCTCCGAACAGATTAAGAGGCAACAAGGCAGAAAAGACCCAGATAACTGTGTTGAGAAGGACACTGTCAAACACCGCCAAGCAGTCTGACCCAGGCAGTCACCCGTCCAAGATGAACTGTAAAAGCAAACCACTGCTTTTAACAGAGCTACAAGAAGACAGTTACAGGTGCTGTTATATGGAGAGAAATTGTGTATGGACCAAGTCCTTAGCGACTGTGCCCTGGGATTCTGTAGAGATTGTGCCTTTGGGAAAACAAATGGGCAAGGAAAATAAAATAAGAAATAAGTCAAATAAAGAATGAATTGAAACGAGAAGTTAAAGGATGCTATACATGAACAAAAGAAACTTTATAAAACACAAAATTCTAAAAATCATATCCTTGACAGTGTCCCTTTAACATATAAAAAGGGGGGCACAAATAATGTTTTTGTTTTTAGAACTCTTTTTAACAACTTAGTTTCAATCGTAAAAATCAATTTACTAGAATTAAGCCAGTGCTCTTTACATCCACTGGGCCAAGAACATTAAAACGAAACCCCAAAAAACTAGCGTCAATAAACATAGCCAAAGACGAAACTGGACAGAGTAAAACAAAAGACCCAAACACTAAACAAATATTCAATAAGGCAAACGTTAACACAAACACCCTGAAAAGAAGTCTTAGCCGTTGCAATTAAAGTGGCATCCCCATTACCTAGAAAATGGTGGTTGCTTTTTCCTCCAGTTTGCCACTACTCAACGTTCAGGGGACACTGGAAACATTATTTGGTCCAATCTGAAGTAAATCTCACTTTTAACTGAAACTGATCTAATGAAATTGCAGGACTATAATAAAATCTGGGCAAATTCAGCAAACACATTTCTGTCTAGGAAGAAGTTATTAAATACTGACACCTTTTTATTTACCAAGGTATTTCTTTCCTACTCCTCTTTATTTATAATAACAATTTGATCATAGTTTTGTCATGGCAGACCTACCCAGTCAGTTGTGTATTTCAGTGTCCTTTGGCAAAGGGACTATTCTTATCGAACACACAGATACACACTGCTCACAACTCTGAAGAAAGCATGAGGGAGCTGGGAAACGTAAAACACCAAGAAAGAATATTGCCACAAGTTAAGGGAAAAAAAGAAGAAACCTAAAAATAAATGCACTTGTTCAAAGTGTTCTGAAAAATACAATACGTGTATTTCGTGAAGAGCGATCTTAGTTTTTTCCTAGCTGTCTTTTAAGATGTTTTTGCTCCACCTCAGTTATTAATCAACAATAATCGAATTAAGAGTGACGTTCCTCAAAAAGTTACGGCCTTAGGCTTTGCATTCACTCGTGTCTAACATCACATGCACAGGTTGGATGTAATTTAAATGCTCCAGTTTTGTTAACTGTGAGTAGCACGGAGTTCTACAAAGTTCTGCACAGCATCACGTGTGAAGATGCATATACTATATGCAATTCAGATATGAAGACTACGTTCGAAGGACAGTTGAGCCTGTAGGTGTCAAGGACACAGCAGGAGAAAGCCCACCCCTTGGAAGCACAGTTTCAGAGCGAGCCTGTGCCAGATTCCTGTCACTGTGCTGTGGGATTTTGACATCGCAGTGGGCAGAGCTTCATACGCCGGCAGCTTATAAATTAGCTTTCATTTCCATAATTTAAGCTGGCACACAGAACTAAGGGGAGCATGGCAGCAGTACAAAAGTCCTGATTAGAAAAATCAAACTAGAGGATCTAAATAGGAAGTTTTTAATCTCTTAAATTAAATGTACATGGCTCCTGTGAAATGAGGAGAATGTCCACTCTAGCGTAATTATTGCCCCTAATGCCCCAACGTAGAATAGTCTGTATGAATCAGTAATTCACATCCTTTAAAATAGTTATTGCTTAAGCAAGCCATTCAGAATAGATTATTAGCCATGGGCTACGTGGCTGAAGAGAAACATATCCAAAAAGTTAGACTACATACGAATGAGACTTTCATTTCACTCATAAACCCAACATAAATACACGATCAAAAGGGCACCAGATTCATAGCAGCTAACACCCTAAACCAACTCTGAAGCATCAAGACTTGATTTCTTACTAAAACAAATCTGCTCTTTTTTGTATTTTCTTCTTAAAATTAAGGCAATGAAATGGCTACAGTTCCTAAAGTTCTTTTTATGGAACAAAAATATACACCCATTTTCCCCCTCAAGTTCAGGCATCAGAGTGTGACTGGAGGCCTGTATCACACAAAGCCTGCAACACCAGGCTGATGTTACAAACAAAGAGCCAGTGTGCCACAAGAAGCCAGCAAACACCTGATGTTTCTTCTTCCTGCTGAATTACAAACCTAATCATCAAAGGGAGGAAACGTTTGAGAGCACAAAACCTCGGAAGAGTTTCCACTGTCTTTTGCATTGATTCAAAACTTGTGGGGTGGCAGAGGGGAGGAGCGTGTTAAAATGAAGAGTCCAAGGCCCAACAAACAGAAATTCTGACTCTGAGGGTCTACAGTTGGGCCCAAGAATCTACCTTTTCAACCGGCTCCTCCAATGATGCAGGTGGTCTATGGACAACATTTTGAGAAACAATGCCGAGCATATGTCCATCGAATATATTTAATTTAACAGAAAGTCTACACTTTGGCTAGCCACCTAATGTTTCGATAAGGGGGAAAGGCACTGAATGTGCATTTCATGGTGCCCATATCTGTTTGCACATATACGGAATTGAAAATCTTAGATCACCATTCAAAATCCACAAGACACATATGACAGACTGTGGCTAACACCCAACAGCGGAAGCTGATTCAAAGGTGACCTCTCCTGTTTCACTGCATTACATATCAAACTTTCAGGCTCTCCGAGATCCAAAACGGCCAAAGAACTGAAGAACAGGACAAGACTCAAGTCAGCTTTTAGCAATTCAGTGCACTTTGCAGAAAGGATCTAAATTAAGCATAAAGTTTTGTTGTTTATTTTACACAAAGGAGGCCACCAACATTTGCCATAAACTCTTCTAAACTCTTTAGGAAGGCCATCTTCTGCTTCCGGTCCAGCGTCGGAGGAGTGCTGCTTGCGGTGAGCTTGTTGAAGGCATCTGCTAATCTCTGGTAAATAACTGGGTCTTGCTGACTTGACAGTAATGTTTCAACCAACTCGGAATATTCAGCCTATTGAAGAGATAAAGTGTATACGTAAGAACATTTAGCTTCCTCAAATGTCACACAAGTAGATGATATCAGGTACTACCTTGTGGGATTTCTGAAAGGCAGGGTCTGACAACGGCTCTTCTTCTTTTGCATTAAAGTGCAATTGTCATATAATATTCTATTAGTTTTGGGTGTACAACACAATCATCCCACATTTAAATACACTGTGAAATGATCACAATAGCTCTTTTTTTTTTAATTAAAAAAATATTTTTTTTACGTTTATTCATTTCTGTTAAATTTTTTTTTTTAACGTTTATTTATTTTTGAGACAGAGACAGAACATGAACGGGGGAGGGGCAGAGAGAGAGGGAGACACAGAATCGGAAGCAGGCTCCCGGCTCTGAGCCGTCAGCCCAGAGCCCGACGCGGGGCTCGAACTCACGGTCTGTGAGATCGTGACCTGAGCTGAAGTCGGACGCTTAACCGACTGAGCCACCCAGGCGCCCCTGTTTATTCATTTTTGAAAGACAGAGAGAGACAGAGCACAAGCAGGGGTGGGGCGGAGAGAGAGGGGGACACAGAATCTGAAGCAGGCTCCAGGCTCCGAGCTGTCAGCACAGAGCCCGACGCGGGGCTCGAACTCACGAACCGCAAGATCATGACCTGAGCCGAAGTTGGATGCTCAACCAACTGAGCCACCCAGGCGCCCCCACAATAGCTCTTTTTACTGATTAATATTCACTGAAAGTTCACTCTATTCCAGGTACTGTTCCAGCCTTTTACATTAGTAACTCACTTTTTATAACAATCCTATGAACAGCAGTACAAAAAGTACTGTTATTCTCCTGATTCACAGATGGAAGTACGTACATATAGTGAAATTAACATGTCTAAGATCACACTTTCTTTTTTTTAATCTTTATTTATTTACTTTGAGAAAATAAGCATGTCAGGGAGGGGCAGAGAGACAGAGAGGGAGAGAGAGAATCCCAAACAAGCCCCACACTCAGGGCAGAGCCCGACACGGGGCTTGATCCCATGACTGTGAGATTATGACCTGAGCCAAAATCAGGACTCAGACACATAACCAACTGAGCCACCCAGGCAGCCCAAGATCACACTGCTTTTAAGCAAGAATCCAGGCTGCTTGGCTCCTGAAGCCATGTGATTACCAAGTTTGTTGTATTGTCTCCTCTCCATTTTTCAACCACATCATTCATATTTATTTTGCATTTTATGCATAGTCTAAGTCTGCAACCTGACTTTCAAGCATTTCCCAGGGCTTTCTATAGGCACCCTGTCCACACAGCTCTGAGGACAGCAGACCCGTACAAGGCAGACAGGAGCTGTCTGGGAGGGGGTGGCACAGGGGGAGGGGTATATTTCAGTCCTTTCTCAAGGTGAAGGTGCAGACGTACCTCCAAACCAGTACTGGACTCAGTGGCTCTGGGAGAAAGGGCAGGAAAAGGAACCTAATAAATATAGGAGCATGGGGGGGGGGGGGGGGAGGAGGGAGAGATATGTAGTGCTTCTACTTTTAATGCCCCTTATAATAAAGCCTTTTACAGAAGAGAGGGTGTGGGGTTAAGGAACATTCAACCAAAACAGCTTTCTAAGATAAGCTCTCTTGAAAAACAAACGAACAAACAACAAAAACTGGTCTGACACTATTTTTCATTAGCTTCTTGGGATATCATAATGGACCGAAGGGTGAAATGAAATATTAATTGCATTTGGAAAAGAAGAATAAGGCACTGGATGCAATCCCTGACCCACAACACAAGCAGGGAACCAGGGTGGCCACCCTAAATGCCCTATCCAAGAGACATACCTACTCACAGAAGAGTAAGTATAAACTCCAAATCATTTCCCTATTCAAAAGACATGGTGGTCCCTCTGGGACCAGACCAGCAGATCTCATGCTAGCCAAACCTAACGCCTTGCTCTCTTTTTTACAATGTGTGAATATGTTGTTGTTGTTGTTGTTTAAAGGCATCTGGAACGCAATGGCTTATACATATGGGGACAAGACATCTATCTTCCTAGCAAGCAACAAGGAAGTAGAATGACACAGAAAGCCCACAGACCTCAGATGGGCACCATGTGCAGAGAGGACAGCAAGAACTCAAGCCCCAGAGTACCTTCAGCTTGGAGCGTAGATGGTATAGGAAGTCTACAGGAAGGGAATCTTTAAGTTGTATGAAAAGGCCTCAAAATCCTATCTTTCTTTAAAAAGGTAAATAAAATCAAGCCCTGAGTGCCACTCACAGCAAATGCAATGGACTCTATATACTTTGAGGGAAAAAAAAGGCAAAGCATTTAACAAAAGTCAATTGCTTAGTCATGCTGGGACGTGTGCATGTGCTAGGGGGTGGGGAGACCAAAAATTGGGGAAAGGAGTGTTGGGAAACTGGGGCAGCTGATGATCTAATATGGTTCTTCTCATACACTTGATGGGCACCTACTCTACCAGAATAGGGAAGGGACAGGTGAGCTAGCGTCACTTTTCTCCCATAACGTTAACCCCAAACAGTGAGTGCGTGCTTCCGAGTCTTTAAAGGCTCAGCAAAATAAATTGAAACAATACCCTCCTTTCCGTAGTATAATATGAAGCAACACACTTTCCCTACCACGACAGGAAATAATACGCTGTTGATTTCCGCACTTTCTCGAGGCAGATCCTCTGGGTCCCCAGTCTTCTTCGTCTGGTCTCCCTTACAAAACTGTGAGTTCCTCAAGGACAGAAACTGTGCCTCTACTATTCTTTCGTGTTAATTCTTGGTTCCAAGCACACTTGTTTACGAGGACAAGCTTTAGGGCAGTGATCAATGCAAAGGATGATTCAGAACAGGGGAGAAGGGAAAGTAAGTGCTTATTCACTGACAAACAGCTTGTCAAAAGAGCTAATGTGGAAATGAAGAAATACGCCCTCACTGAAAGCAACTGAAGCACTGAGTCACAGATTCTCTAAGAACTGGGAGTATCAAAGGCCCACTATCTGCACAAACAATCTCCTTGCTGGAAGAAAAAAAAAAAAAAAAAAAAAAAAGGGAAGAGACCCAACGAAGAGACTTGTGTCCAGTACCTGATGCAAGCACACCAACGTGTAGAAAGCTTCACCGGCTGCAGTGGTCATCTCTGTGTTGTGCTTTTGCAAAACCAGCATATCAAAAACCAGCTGAAAGGACATAATACAAAACCTCTAAATAAAAATACATGATGATCATACAATCTCCCATCCTGTGTCTAATCCAAAAAAGACAAAGAGGGGTGGTAGTTGCTCTTATCTATTAAATAAGTCTGAAAATGGAAGAAAAAAGCTTTTTAAAGACCCAAGGATTTATAATAACAGAGGTTATTCCTTGCTGTGACATGTGCCACCATAAATGAACAGACTGTTACATTTGCCACGTCAGGTTTCAAGAACACACAAGTGGAGAATAAGGTGTCCAGGGAACTGATCTCCAGAAAAGCACAATGAACAGAAAGTAATTCTTTCCTGCCCTCTGAATGACGTAAGCGTTTCCTCATTCGAATGAAGATTTACAGGCACGAACTGTACTAAAGCAGACAGTTTGACGGCATGCCAGCCGAACATCTTACCTTTAGAAAGTGCCGTGTTGCTAGAAAAAGTGGTGAATCTGTTTCCTGTGCTTTTGCACACTGCTCAGCTAATGGCGTCAAAGCTTCCAGGCAAAGCTGGCAAACTTCCGAACTCATTCTGATCATGAAGGTCAAGGAACAGACTAGGTGTATTTAACTTATAAAAGATTCAAAAATCATGGCTATTATCAAATTCTAGGAATGACCACAGTTAAGTGAGTACCCTAGTGTGCAATATGTCTTTACGGGATTGCGAGCTACACGACAAAAGTTTTCCAGTGTTTCGGAGAGGGTCTCGGACTGTAGATTTCTAATGTGTTTCTGATCATGAGCACACAACTGATAAAAAGCCTTATTATTCTCTACTACCGGGCAGCTGAGATCAGAGACTCAGCAACAGTCGATGGCATTACTAATTGGGGCTCTTAATGAAAGAGTGACTTTGGGACCAGGCACCAAAAGCCTTTGGGATTGACCTGTGAAAGGAGGACAAGATGAGGTGAACTAATAAGAGAAACACACAATTAGGGCTGTTAGACGACAGCTTTCTTACGAAATAAAACACAAAGGGAAATTTAAAAATACAAGTTTTTAAAACTTTGGGAGATTTTTTCCCCCCAAGGGATAAATGATAATGATGTTCATTTAAAGGATATGATGTCATGCCTAGTTCTAGAGAGTACATCAGACTTTTAAAAAGATCTTCAGGAAGCTGTGGTATTTTTTCAGGAAAAATCTCACAGATAAATGTGATTAATTTGTAGTACTGATTACAAAGGGTTGGAAACTGAAAAAGAAATATTAAATATTTAGATGCTTAATGATATCTAATTTCTATTTTCATTAATGCAATAAAATAAATAACCAATAAACTTGTAAATATAATGATTTCTCTTAAAAAGAATCAAGATATATAGAAAACATAAAGATCTAATTAAATATAAAAATATGTTTCAATAAAGGAAATATCTTAGTAACATGAAAATAATGTACAGTAGAAGCAATTATCTTCTGGACAGTTAATAAAAGCTACTGCCAATTCCAGATAGTCTTGTTTACCTTGAAAAAGTAGACAAAGCAGCCAAATTTCAAATAATCAAATGACCTATAATTAAAACCCTTTTGCAAATGTGTGTATTTGATTTCCAGCATGTTAGAAAAATACAAGAAGGTGATACAGATTAGGATTATGCATGAAATAGAGTATTCACTTCTTCACACTTCTAAAAATTGGTTGGACAGTCCTGGAAAACTGAAGTAAAAAGTAGGCAATCTACAGTTTAGCAATTCTTAAGAAAATACACATCTAAATGTGTAATGGTTTACTTGATGAGAACCCCCCCCCCCCCGCCACCAAACCAAAAAACCCTAAAAGAAAGCAATATACAGAGCTTACGAAACTTCCCCATCCAACTGGTGGCCACATGAACACTCAGCTCACGGGTCACCAATCATCTCCCAAAGACACTGCTCAAGGAGAGACACATGTGGTCCCCGCCCACTCTGTGGGAATCTGACAGCACCTCCTACTCCTCAATGCAACTTCTAACCACTTCTCAACCGCTATTTTCTTCCTTCCCACGACCGACCTCTCTTTCCCTCTCCCACTCTACCTCGTTCGTGTTCCACACACATGCGCACGCACACACCTCCCTCTTCCTTCCCAGCCATGTCTTTGTCCCCACCCTCACCCTCTGTGACAACTCACGAAAGAGACTCCCTTCTTCTGTGGTACCAAAGGAGGAAGAAAGGGCAGCCTCGTCACCACCACACCCTCAATACTGACTGATGACCCCGAGACAGGACGTCGTCAGAATGCACACAAATTTAAAAACCGTTAGTCTTGGTTTCTTACCATCCCATTTCTACATGGGGTTGCTGGAAAATGCCTTCTGCTGCTCAATCCTTAAAATCAGAGAATGATGTTCAAAAGCATGAGTGGAATACACCTAAACATATAACTTAATTTGCTCAATGACAAATGAGGGAATCAAAACTGCTAACGTCAGAATTCAGTTTCTAAAAGAACCAGTTTTTTTTTTCTGTCACTAATTATCAGTGAAGACAGGACTCTGGGGTAGGATTAAATGAGGGCATGAACCACGTACTGAGCTGCATGCGCGAGTATAAATGACACACAATGGGAACCAGAACCTCTGATTTTCGTGTGTACTTAACAGATAAGCAGGTACTTCTACCTCCTTAATTAAATCAGAGGTATATTCTTGTCTACAACATCTTTGAACTCCGAGCAGACAGTTGGGGTTTTCACATTCACTGTCTTCAATTACCTTCAAAAGATCTTGTGACATCAGGGGCAGAATGAGGTTCACTCCATACAGAACAACATCAGCCGCAGACACACACCTGTTTGCCGCCTGCCCTGGCTCATGTCCTCTGAACACCTCATCTATTAAGACAAAAAGGTAGTCTTAGAATTGCAACATCAATAAGCCTACAGAGTTACACGTATTCCCATCTTTGTGAGAAAGTAACCAAAGATTAAAACCCCTAAGCCAAAATATATCTATGAGTGGACATCTGATCAATCTGGCCCTGGGTCATCCCTTTGTATTTCATTTGTCAGGGTCTCTGATGCAGTATTCTGTGTTCAAATTATTATTCTACAATGATGGAAACTAACGCTTCATGTTTTAAAAAGTAGAATCGAATCTACTGACAAGGAAGTTATACTGTGAGTTAAATAATTTCCACAGTAATATTTATTTTATCTATTAGGTGTGTGAAATTTTTCTATGCTGAAGAGGAATGGGGGAAAACAGAAATTAAAATGTTACAGAAGATGGTAGTTAAAAAATAACTACCAATATTAAAAAGGCTTATTATCCTTAATCCATATAAAATGCATATAAATTAAGAATCCTCCTAAGACCTAAATAGGTAAATGAGGAAAATCCACAAACATCTATCAAACCCAAAGCCTAATGAAAAACAGTTCACTGCAATCATTAATGAAATAATGGAATTAAAAAAATTTTTTTTTTTAACATTTATTTATTATTGAGAGACAGAGGGAGACAGAGTATGAGCAGGGGAGGGGCAGAGAGAGGAGGAAACACAGAAACTGAAGCAGGCTCCAGGCTCTGAGCGGTCAGCACAGAGCCTGACGCAGGGCTCGAACTCACAAACCATGAGATCATGACCTGAGCCCAAGTCAGACACTTAACCAACTGAGCCACCCAGGCGCCCTGAAGCAATGAAAATTTTTAATGAATACTTAAAAAAAAATTTTTTTTCAATGTTTATTTATTTTTGAGGGACAGAGACAGAGCATGAGTGGGGGAAGGCAGAGAGAGAGAGACACAGAATTGGAAACAGGCTCCAGGCTCTGAGCTATTAGCACAGAGCCCGATGCGGGGCTCAAACTCACAAACCGAGAGATCACGACCTGAGCCGAAGTCAGAAGCTTAACCGACTGAGCCACCCAGACGCTCCTTTAATGAATACTTCTGATTCATTACATTAAAAATGACTTTTAAATGATAACATTTAAACTTTTTAACGTTCATTTATTTTGAGAAAGAGGAGAGTATGTGTGACTGCGCATGAAGAGAGAGAGAGAGAGAGAGAGAGAGAGAGAGAGAGAATATGAATATCCCAAAAGCCGGCATGCGCTGGGAGTGGAAACCTACGTGGGGTCTGTCTCATAAAGGTGGGAGCCGGATGCTTAACTGACTGAGCAACCGAGGCGACCCCCCCCCCTTTATTTATTTACTTAGTTTTATCTTCCTTTGCTTTACAAAAAAGATAATTAAAATGAAATTTAAAACCCTCACACCTCACCTTACCTGTATCGCTAAAATCTATGAATTCTTTTGACAGAAGGTTAGTGAGAAGTTCCATGATGAGAAGCAGGTCTTGGTACTGTTCTTCCTCTGCTGTAACATCTATTCTTTGCCGCCCCAAGTTATTCTTAGAATATACTTGCAGCAAAGTAAGGCAGGCTTCATACAGGTTCATAGCTTTGGACTGTAAGAGAACGTGCATAAATCATACTTAGTTGGGAAAAAATATCAACCCTAAAAGAAACTTGAAATTATAATCTAATAAATTTACTCTGGATCCCAACAGTAGCTCAAACACTTGTTTGAAACTCTTATAAAACATTAAGAAAAATGAAACAGCATGCATTAAAGATTGCAGTTATGTTTTAAAAATTAGCAGTTTTCTAACAAAATTTGACATCCATTTTTTTTGTTCACTTGATAATACATACTAGAGAGATAGTAAGATTTTGGCAACAGAACTGTTCTACTTCTGCTATTTACCTCTGTGTATACTATTTATTATTTTCAGATTTAATAGAACTGTTTAACTTGCAAAAGCACAGTGTACCAAACCATGGTCTTAAATATCAGAATGGCAACGGCCTGCCCTCTCAGTCATGCATCTATGGCTACATTTGTAACATTTATAAAATAACCTTACTTTTGAGCAAGTGCCTTTGATCTAACAGCAACAACAACAAAAATTTACAACTCAGGAACCCACATGAAATGATTTAAAACAAGATTTACGCTAATCTACAGACAAATACAAATATATTCCTTTAAGGCAGTTTTAAAACAGCTTTCTAAATGATTTCTAAACAGTGTAAAAAGTGTACCTGTGGTTACTGATTGTAAAAGAATTTAGCTTGTCTAAATTATCCATTTGATTTATAAAGCAAAGATACAAACTGTCATTTAAAATTTTAAGCCTCAAGAGTTTCAACAGACAGAAATTGGTTAAATTTTTCTACTGTTTGTCTTATCAAACACGCCTCGTTTGGATGGCTTTGACTGAATAAAATACTATATCTCAAAGAAATTTCTGGTTTTACCAACAGTTTTAGGTCAGCATTGACTTTCCTTCAATAAGCCTTCCCCTGGATTTTGAGTTCTTTTGAAACGTTCTGAAGTCTTTTTGAAAACTCCTTTGGATAATCTTCACAGAATTTAAAGGGAAGTGTCTGTTACTTTGTTATACTTTCAGGAGTTCTAATCCGAAAGAGGAACAATTAGAAAGTGCTTACCTCTCCAAGATAGCATATCTGTTTATGTGCAACTTCCACAAAAACTTCTATTATGAGATTGACGGTCTCTGGGGTATTTTTGTAAACTTCCATCAATCCAATGCAATTGGTAAGGAAGTCCATCAAAAAATTAAAAAGAATTGCTACGTTGTCAATCTGGGTAGCCTCCGCAATGCCACACAGGGCCTCCAGCGTGGCCGTGATCTCCTGCTTGACTTCCTCCTGCTGGCACATCTGCTGGAAGTTTTCTTGGTTTATCACTCTTAAGAATCGCTGCTGAAGTGGCTGAAGGACCTGTCGAGTTAAAGCATCATTCTTCTAAAAGCTTAACGCCCACGATACGTCTCTTTCAGCTTTACTCCCTCAACCTGGAGATGTCCCTTCTAGAACATTTCTGAAAGCACCGGAAACAATGATCGCAACTACATGCTACGCTCCCCATCACGAGGGGACGCGTAACTTCTAACCTACAGAAAGAACGAACACACAGTAGACTGGTCCTCAGGGAAATGGAAATCAAAACCACAAGGCGACATCACCTCAGGTCTTTTAGGATGACCACCATCAAAAAGACGAGACAGAAAGGCTGGCAAGGATGTGGAGAAAAGGGGACCCCTGTGCACTGCAGTGGGGGTTGTCAACTGGGGCAGCCGCTAAGGAAAACAGTAAGGAGGACCCTCAAAAAACGAAAAACAGAGTTGCCATACGACCCAGTAATTCCACTGCTGGGAATGTATCCAAAGGAAACCAAGACGGCACTTAATCAGACGTCTGCACCCCCCTGTTCACTGAAGCATTATTTGCAATGGCCGAGACATGAAAAAAACCTGAACGTCCATCTGTGGATGAACGGAAGGAGTTGTGATACATACGCAATCACACAGTTAGCCATACAAAATGAGGAAATCCTACCATTCGTGACCACACGGATGAACCTTGAGGGTACACGTTAAGTAAGTCTGACAAAGAAAGACAAATACCATATGATCTTACTTAGATGAGGAATTTTAATACAATAAAATAATAAAATAACAAAACAAACAAAAAATCCCAACTCTCAGAAAAAGATCTGTAGTTGCTACAGGTGGGGGTGGGGGGAGGTGGGAAAAGGGGGATTTGAACTTCCAGTTGCAAGATAAATAAGTTCTGGGAGTGTCACGTATAACATGGTGACTATAGGTAAACACTGCTCTATGACAGATGGGAAAATTGTTAAAAGAGTAGATCCTCAGAGTTCTCATCACAAGAAAAAAATTTTCTTTTGTTGTTTCTATTCATTGTACTTATAGGAGATCTTGGATGTTGACTAAAGTTCTTGCGGTAATCACTTCATAATATACGTAAGTCAAACCACTATGCTGTACACGTTTTGAACTTGCATAGTGATGCGTGTCAATTACCTCCATAAAAGTGGAAAAAGTATTATTTATGGAAAAGCAAATCAGCACATGCTATCACCTCACTTTCTAAAGTAATTTAGGTTCCAAAAACCACAAATCACGGAACATGACTTAGTCAATGCCATTCACAGAATTCTGTCACTATCATCATCTCTTTCCAGGGGATTAACCTCCCCCCTCAAAAAGATGAAATTTAAGTCTCCAAAGGGTCAGAGAGTAAGTATCAACTTTGGAGAATATGTCAACTCTGGCCCAACTATCCAATTACAATTTAGTACAGAAGCAGCCATAGGTAAAATATAAACAATTGAACATGACTGTGTTTCCATAAAACTTTACTTAGAGAGAGAGAGAGAGACAGCAGGCCTATTTTGGTCCGTGGGCTCCAATTTGCCAAACCCTGTTCTACATTCAGCTCTGGACTGTTTTTCTCCTTTCCAATTTCTCTTGGCATAGAGTATAACTTCAGAAAATCAGTCCTGTCCTGAGTGAATATGCATATTCATGAAGATATCTTAATTCTAAAGCTATACATATGATAATACAATTGTTTAAACTAGAAATATATGGTCAGCCTGGTTTTCTTCTGGTCTGAAGTCACAGATGACTGCCAAATTCTGTTACTGTGTCCCTTCTCAGACATTAAGAGCACTCTAGTCACAAGGATTATAGGCCAGCCACCTATACTGATACCTCTTGGTTCCTGACTTAAAGCTAATTTACATAATGCAATGTGTTCACAGTGGTTATTGGTTGATTATGCACCCCCCCCCCTTGCAACTGATATGATGAAGTCCAAATCTCTAGTACCTGAGAATGTGGCCTTATTTGGAAACAGGGTTGCTGCAGATATAATTACATTGAGTTCCTTAGGGTGGGCCGCCGATCCAACGACTGGTATCTTTACGCCAAAATGCACACATGGACAACATCACGTGAAGATGAGATTACGGTGATGCTTCTACAGCCTGAGAACACTAAAGCCTCCCAGTCAACCACCAGCAATTTGGCAAGAAGCCTGGAACAGATTCTCCTGCACAGCCTTCAAAAGGAACCAACCTACCAACACCTAGACCTTGGATTCTGGTCTATACAACTCCAAGACAATACGTTTCTGTTGTTTGCTCCACTAAGTTTGTGGCACTTTGTTACAGCAGCCTTAGCAAACTGATAATAATAATTTGCACCTCCTCGTTCAACAGAAGCGGACGTTTCACTGGTTCTTTAGGCTCTCGTTTGAGTGGTGGGCAAAAATGTGCCCATGCTACAGAACGTTTGACAAAGTCATCACATATGCAGATATGGACAAATTATAAGATGGTATTTGTAAAATAATAAGCTTCAACCTATTCCATTATAAAGGGAAAAACATTAGAGAAGGTATGACTGAAATGTTTCTGTCTCCACAGAGTATTTTATGCCACCACACAGGGTAAAACATAAGAAGGTCGATCCAAATAAAGGAAACTATTACCTCTGTCCAATACTGCTGTTTGGTTTCTGTGTCCATATGTGCAAAACCGCCCAAGACAAGAGCCTTCATCAGTGTCCTCTGCACGGGACTTGACAGGAAGTTCAGAGGTGGGCTTCGACTTGCAAACTGCTTGGCTAAGTTCCACCAGTTTTCACACTGAATCACTAAGTTTGCTCTAGAAGCCGAAGTAACAAAACAAAAGACATATTACTTTACATTGCGTGTATACCGAGTAAACAAAAATGGAAGGTAACTGAATTTAATTAGTTTTAAAAAAAAATTTTTTTTAACATTTATTTTTGAGACAGAGAGAGATGGAGCATGAACGGGGGAGGGTCAGAGAGAGGGAGACACAGAATCCGAAACAGGCTCCAGGCTCCGAGCTGTCAGCACAGAGCCCGACGAGGGGCCCGAACTCATGAACCGCAAGATCGTGACCTGAGCCAAAGTCGGCCGCTTAACCGACTGAGCCACCCAGGCGCCCCTAATTAGTTTTTAAAGTATAGTATATAGTAAACTGATATAAACTTTGGAGTCACACAAGTGTGTACTGAAATCCCATTAGTTGTTTAACAATGTAAAATTTATTTACTCTCTTATTTAGTTACCAGATCCGTAAAACAGGGTAACAACAGTAATAACAGCGTTAACTCTCATGGCTGATATGAGAGTTAACTATATTGTAACTATAACTAAATAGTTACCATAAAATTAAATAAAATACTATATATGAAATGCTTGAAACAGTACAGTAAATTACAAGAACTCAATAAATAACAGTCAATGCTAAGAGTAATAACAATCACATTCCTATATAGTAAGAAAAATGTTTGGGGGTACCTGGGTGGCTCAGTTGGTTAAGCGTCCGACTTTGGCTCAGGTCATGATCTCACAGTTCGTGAGTTCAAGCCCCACACTGGGCTCTGTGCTGACAACTCAGAGCCTGGAGCCTGCTTCAGATTCTGTGTCGCCCTCCCTCCCTCTCTGTCCCTCTCCTGTTTGTGGTCTCTCTCTCTCTCTCTCTCTCTCTCTCTCTGTGTCAAAAATAACAAGAAAGAGGGGACGAGGGGAGAGAGAGAGACACACACACACACACGGAGGGAGGGAGGAGGAAAAATTTCCAGAGTTTGTTGTAGAAAACACTAAAACTCTTAATTTGCAAAATTATTAAATTATCAAGTTTTTCTCACCTTTATTTTTATTGTTTTTTAGGTTTATTTATTTATTTTGAGAGAGAGAGAGAGAGAGAGAGAAAACAAGCAGGGGAGGGGCAGGCGGACACAGAGAGAATCCTAAGCAGGCTCTGTGCTATCAACGTGGAGCCCAATGTGGGACCCGAACTCATGAACCATGAGATCATGACCTGAACCAAAATCAAGAGTCAGACGCTTAACCGACTGAGGCACCCAGGCCCCCCAAGTTTTTCTCATCTTTAAAACAGAATAATAGGATATCTGAAAAAATTAAATGAGACTACTAAAGTGTATTAAAATGTTTTTAAAACTATAAATTACTAAACACATATGTTTCTCATAAGAGTCTTTGATGCCAAATCCTTGAATAGTCAAAGCAATCCTCAATTGTACCATGAGAAAGCTCTATTGACATTTATAGCAATAATATGATATTGAGTGTGTCTTTTTTTTTTAAACACATTGCTCCAAAATGCAGGGTCTATTTGCATTTAGGACCATGTAACTGTTTGCCACTTGAAAGACCACACACACACACACACACACACACACACACAATCAGCCTCCAATAATCACCTTACCTTTCTCTTCTTTCCACCAAAGTGACAAGGAGCTGCACAGTGTCATTTGCAAGGTCCTGCTCACTACTCCACACTGAGAGGTTACTGATGACTTTTTGTAAGAGGTAGCCAATAATCCACTGAGAACCTTCTGTATCTGCTCCAAATGCTGTACTGAATGGCAGACTTATCTTAAAGGAGAAAACAAAAATGTTAAGGTCAGAAAGATCAGCTTAAAAAGAAGTGCACAGAAAAATCAAACTGAAGTTAGCGTCTAAATCTGGAGTACCGTTTACTTCGCATCAATTTTATAAACGCATTCACTTCTGGGAGTCCAAAATAAAACCTCCTCAACCCACGGACATCTTCCAACGTGAGTTAACTTTACTCTCATTAACACACTAACATGGTGTTCATACCAAACACAAAGAACGTAAATTAATCCATTCCCACTGGTAATCTATAAATTAATATGGTCAAAATAAGCTGAATCAAATGATGTGCTCTAAGGAAAGTTATTAAAATCGTACATCGTTCACACAGTTCTCTTCAACGTGGAAGATGTTCAGCTCTTAGTTACATCTTGATGAGAAAATCACCAAGAAAAATATTCTCATTTCCACAAGTGTCGAATTCATAAATCCAAACAAAGCCAGTTTTATATTCTGACCTGATCGTATAGTTTCTCATCCACCAGGAGGTAAGTCTTTGCCCAGCGTTTTAGGAACCAAACAATGTCTTTGCCCATTTGAGGGCTTAGGAGGTGAGTGAGGTCTGCTCTTATCGCTCGAGATTCAACCTCTGAAACTCTGAGAACAGCAGATAATAGCCTGTAGGCATAAAAAAGAAGTCGTTTATTCTTCCATTTATTTGGCCGTCTAATAATACTTGTTTCTGAAAAGTCCTTTTTGTTATGTTTTCAACTCTCTGAATTTAGGCCAGGCTATAACTTGAAATTTTCATCAGCAGGATCAAAGTCCCCGTTCATTGCTGACCCTTCAGAAGCAGGAAACAAGACTCAGTCGTGGGTAGAGACATCCTTCTGTGCAAGTCTCAGCATTACCGTCCACAGAGATTTTTCACATTCGAAATGGAGAGATACGTACAAGTAAAAGTTCAGAGTAAAGGCTACATTCTGCAGCCCTTCATCACTACTTCACTCCACGGTTAGCACTGTTTATTTTGATACATTTGTTATTATGGCGGAGGGTCTGGTAACGGACTTATCCAGAATGCTCTGAACATTAAATCTTGCCTCTAAGTTGGACAGTCCTATATACTTCCTAACAAACTTGATTCTTACTGGTATTTTAAAATGCAAGTCTTGCTAAAAAAATTATCCACGTAAGCGTGCATACTGTCCTCTCCTACGCTACATAATTCATACGGCTCTGTGGTGTTAATAACAGCATGATATGCAGAGAAGTTAGAAAGTCTTGTTCCGGGGGTGGGGGTAGGAGAGAAGAGAATCCGAAGTGATACATATTTAGCTTGACTTGAGCTAAAAGGCAAGGAAGCTGAGGAGGCAATTGAAAGGATCCATCTTAACATCATTTTATAGATACCCTGCCAAGACCGGGATCCTGATCACCTGAACTTTGGCTTCTGCTACTTCTCTTTACTGTTCTCAAGATGACTAAACGTGTCTCCCTGTAATGAAATCTTACATTTCAGTTCTTTGTCCAACTGTATATCTCGAAAGTACTAGGTACTATTTATCGCCCTATCCTTTTGAAATAATTTCTCCCCTTGAACCACACAGGTTTTTAAGTTTCTACCCCCAGAACATCCTTTTTCCCTATATAACACCTACTCCCTATACTACCTACCAGTGCTCAAATTTTCAAAAATTATTTTAGGGTGGATATGAACCAAAATACTCCAGGACCTCACTTACATTTAAGTTAAGGTATCAGATTTTTCCCGTAAGAATAGTTTGAAATGATATAATCTGCAGCCTAACAGAATTTGAATTAAATAATTACAGTAACTTTCTAAATTTATGCACAGGAATTGAATTATCAGTGTTTTGGTACCCACCATCACCCATTTGAAAAACAAGTTTTTCTTTAACAGCTGGAAACTTAATACATTCTTTTTCTCCTTAAATTTTTATTTCTTTTCCCCACAGGTTATCTTACTGTAAATACATTTTTATAGTCATTTTTATTGATCATACCACATCCATCTCTGAAACAAATGTCTAGTTATTGAAAAGTCATTTTAAAAATTCCCAGTGACCATAAGACTTGGTTCTAAAATGTGTTTTGGACTTATTAGTATACAATTGAGCGAAGATAACACAAATTTAAATTATTAAACATAGGGGTGCCTCGGGGGCTTGGTCAGTTAAACGTCTGACTTGGGCTCAGGTCATGATCTCGCGGTTTGTGAGTTCGAGCCCTGCGTCAGGCTATGCTGACAGCTCAGAGCCTGGACCTTACTTCGGAGTCTGCGTCTCCCTCTCTCTCTCTGCCCCTCCCCTGCTTGCGCTCCTTCTGTCTCTCTCTCTTTCTCACAAAAAAAATAAACATTTAAAAAAGTTAAAAAAAATGTATTAAACATAAAACTAAAATTCTATGCATTTGTGAATGAGATTAATGTACCAGGATTTTGTTTTTCCAAATTAGTTCATGCATCTGTGAAAAAAAATGGCTAATTAAAAAATAAATTATTTTTAAAAAATTAGCAGCCATTAAAAAAAAAAATATATATATATATATATAAATTCCTTATTCTTAGAATGAGACACAGTTGAGCATAATTTGATTTGATTCCTTTTTCATTTTTATAGAAACACGGAGAAAACCTATTCGCATAAATGGAAAAAGCAGTTTTAAAATAGCAGGGTTCCTCAATTCTTTGAACCTAGTTTTATGCAAAACATCACGAAGATCTACTATCAAAAACTGTTTTTAATCATCTCTTAGCTGACAGTGTGATTTCTTGAGCGTCCCGTAATGCAAAGGGCTGAAGAGCTCCTGACCTGTAAAGTCCGCGTCATCCGCTACTCGGTCATTCACTCCCACACCACACACACAATTCGGAACCGTCGCTTCATCTGGCACCGCACGCTTTTACGCACCTGCCTCTCCGTTACGTTAAGACTCAGAACGAGCAAGAGCTTTGCCTTTCTCTGGCAAAGCAGCGCGGGCTCCTGCGGCCTCACTGCCACAGCCCGTCGGGCGAGCACAGTCCCACGGGGCCGCCTCTGACAGAACCTCTCACAGCCACCGGCCTCTCTGCACCCCCACTTTTACCAGTGGAAACGCTTCCTCACCTGCCTGGTCGCCCTTTGAATCCACCCTCCGCGGCACAACCCCGCTACGACCGTCTGACCGGTCCACCTGCCCATTTCCGACGTCCTCCACCACTTTCACTCCTACCTCAGTCGCCCGATCCCCAGCGCCAACCCTACTTCTCCACCTCTGGAAACGTCTCTCCCCTCCACGTTCACACGTGAGCCACACCACACTTCCTCTTGCTTTAGGCCATGCTCTCCTCCCAGGCCTCGGCCTCTGCCGTTGTCGCTGCCTGGAATCCTCTTCACCTTTTGCTGCATGTTGCAAACTCCTACGCATCCCTCAACTATCTGCCTAAATAAATAAATCTCTCCAAAGCACCCCCTGATCCTTCCCCTGCCAACAGGTTAGGTCAACCCAGGCGCTCCTCTATCCCTCTTACCAGACTCCTGTTGTAGCCTCAGATCCTGGCATATGGGGGAGGTGGAGGAACAACTCAAAACATTTTTGTAACTAAAGTGTAGCTGACACACACGTTACGTACAAAACATTTTTTAATTGTTGATAATTCCAGTTTCTTCTTTTTTTTTTTTTAATATTTATTCGTTTTTGAGAGACAGAGAGAGTGTGAGCAGGGGAGGGGCAGAGAGAGAGAGAGAAAGAAAGAAAGACACAGAATCCGAAGCAGGCTCCAGGCTCCAAGCTGTGAGCACAGAGCCCGATGTGGGGCCTGAACCCACAGACCGTGAGATCACGACCTGAGCCGAAGTTGGACGCCTAACCGACCGAGCCACCCAGGCCCCCCGATATTTCCGATTTCTAATCCTACTTTAATTTCTTAAGTATGGTATCTAAACATACTTCATATTTCAGACAGCACTCACAGTTTCCCATACTCTACAAATGAATCTTGAATTACCTTTGCATTCATAAGCCAAAAGTCTGCAAAATGAGTCAGACAGAGCTTGTTAGTTTCTCACATCTGCTATTATCACTCTGATTCAGAACACTATCATCTTTCTCTTGGATTACTACAATTAGCCTCTTCATTGGTCTCCCTGCTTCCATTTTTGTCCTCATAGTTTACTCTCAGTGCAGCAGAGGAACCTTTTTGCACAGAAGTTCTGCTCAAACCTTACGACAGCACCCTACTTCATTCAGAGCAAAGGCTAAAGCCTTGATCTGATATCCCTCTGTTTTCCCTTCTATCTTGATCTCCTGACAAAATTCCACCTCATTCTGCTCAACCCACAATGGCAGTTCTTACTATTGCCTGAATATGCCAGACGTGCCACAGGGCCTTAGCATTCCCTGTTCGCTCTGCCTGGAATACTCTTCCCCAGGCCTTCACGGCCTCCCTCACCAACCTCAAGTCTTTGCTGACAAGTCACCTTCCAAATGAAGTCTGTACTGATTACACTACTTAAAATTACACACAGTCCCCGAATCTGCGCTCCAAATCCCCTCACCCTGTTCAGTTTCTTATCTAGAGCATGTAGTCTTCTAACACTATTTTTCCTTCCTTCCTTCCTTCCTTCCTTCCTTCCTTCCTTCCTTCCTTCCTTCCTTCCTTCCTTCCTTCCTCTCATCCGTTCATTATCTTTCCCCTACAAGGAGCTTCAAAGGGGGAATGATTTTTGTCTACTTTGCTCAGTGATGTATCCCAAATGCCTACAACAGTACCTGGTACTCAATTAATTATTTGTCAGAGGATAAATTCTTCAAGAAATGTGAACTTTTTTACAAACAAGGAATGTTTCTCTCATACTCCTTTCAATTTCACATTAATTCTTTGGACTTAAAAAAAAAATAGGGTTTTTTTTGGTTTTTTTTTTTGGTTTGTTTTCCAACCCTCCATAGTCTGTGCTCTCAGATACAAAAATATTTTGCTCCCACACTGATACCTTAGACTCGCAAAAATTGAAAAAGCACTGAAAATACAAGGAAAGCATACCTGATGGTACTGCCCAGGCAAGAAATATGACAAAGAATATAATATGACAGCCCTCTGAAATGAGCTGCCTTTGAAATTAACATTCACCATGAATCAAACCAAAGCAAAACCAATGATTTTCACAAGCAATTAACCTAGCGCCTATAGTAATCCCCAAAAGAAGAGATAAAACTTTTTCAAAAATAGAGCATTGATATTTTATTTCAAACAAGAAAATAAAATAATAAAGGAAATAAATTCCTAAACATTTCCTTGATAGTTTTTTAAAAAAAAAAAGTCCTGTTTTCTACTACACAGGTATAAGTGATATCCATGTATTTTTGAATTAAATTAAAAAGATGAAGGGGACAGCACCCTGCTTGAGTTACTGATTCTGCAATTGACAAAAACCAGTGTTATTTCATTATTGGTGTATCTGCCTGCAACTTAACTTTAAAGATACTGAAATTTCAAATGTTGGTTTTAAACCCACTTGTAGGAGGATATTTGGTCTAGGTTTATCCTTCCTTAATTTCACCATTAAGAATTAATAAAAATTTTGCCACTACTCATAGGAAGATCAAAGTGAATTCTCATTTGAGGCACACAATTGTCTTCTAACTTTACCTGACAGGACACTCAAGTTTCACATATTCCGAACAAATACTTCGATTTTATAAGGTAAGAATCATAGTTTTCCTTCAGAAAGCCACTGAAATGTAGTTTTAGCTTTATGAACAATAAAAACTTGCTAATGTTCACCTGGTGTCTAGGAGGCTCACAGACTTTGATTCACTCATTTAGGGCACCTGCGCCACACCGGCACTGCTTTCTGATGGCCAAGGGACATGTCCCTTCAAACTTACACTGTATCCAGAGTGATTTGACAAGTGTTTTCCTCAGTACAGGATATAGCTGTCAATTCTCACCAGAGTGGCACTGCTTAAATATACCGAGTACTTGCCATCCTTGTTTATTTCAAGGCTTCTCCAAGTTTTATTTTCTTTCACGTATCAGATTTACAATGTGGCTAACACAGGAGTCATCTACCCATCCACTCAGAATTTATTTAAAACATTATCAATTACAAGAGCACAGCTATAGAGTTCATATTACCTAATCACAGAATCTGTTCTGTTGTACCCTGGGATGGAAGAAGCCTTTTCTCCTGGAGATCCCAAAATTTGAAGTGTTGTATTAATGTCAACTTCAGATGAATGCTTAATGGAATATTCCATTATTTCTGGAGGTATTAGCGGAGTCTCTCCCTGAGTATCATCAGCTAAGAGGTAGCCTTCAGTTTAAAAAAAATTAAAAACGAACACTTAACAAATCTACATTTATCAAATTGCACTATAAATGTTCTCAGTTTTATCTGATTTACATACATATTAAGCTGATGTAAAAGTAAATTATAAATGTTAATGTTAATTTCAAGTCTGATGAGTAGAAACTATTTCTCAGATAATTAACTCTCAAAATACAAAGGACAAATATGTTATTCACCAATTTTATAATTCATACTGATAGGTAGGCTTTTTAGTCTACTATCTTTTAATAACTTTTAGTACTATATTCTGTAAAATTAACAGGAATTCTATTATCTATATCAAAAGTCAATATTTGGGAGTGCCTTTTCCAAAATTAAGATTTTTTTTTCTTGATTATTAAAAACACAGAAACATTGACAGTATGGTTATAAAAGAAGACCCGACAAGTCAGACTGCCTAGATTTGCATTCTGGCTCCGGAAATTAACAGCAGTGTGACCATCGGCTACTTTCTTAAAACTCTCTCTTTCAGCTTCTTCATTTGCAAGATGAGGATAGTAATAATAATGACACCTGACAACAGTACTAAGTTACTGGGCTGCAATGAATCCCACATAAGACATCTGGTATGCAACAGGCACTAAATATGCATGTCGGCCAATATTTGTAAAAAATGCATCCACAGCTCTGTGATATACAGCATCTGCATTCAAATTTCATCCAACACTACGTACGGAACTTATTTCTAACATACGAAGCTTCTTCTAACACGTAAGAACTTTAAACTGCTCAGTTGGCGATTACATTTCAGAAAGAAACAACCCACCAACCTGTAACTAAAACAAGCCAGTGAATATCTTCATACAGGTCATCAAGCATTTTGTTGTCTATAGTGCTTGAAGCAGGTGAGGCAAGTAACTGCTGCTGATGCCGCTGTAACTGACCGTGGAGCCTCGTTACTCTTTCTTCTAACAGGCTAAAAAGGGGGAGAAAACCCGAAGTTTCGTAAAGTTCAAGAAGCAAAGGTCTAGAACAAACTGTATACGTAATCTCCATTTATTAGACAACATAAATTAAGATGTTAGCACAGAAGCACATATATGAAAATATTTATTGTAGTACACAGCTGTTCTCATAGCAGTATAGGAGTTGTGGTTTATTCTTTATGACATAGAATTAAAACATTGCTTCACAAACAATCAAGGCTTACAACAGGCATTCGAAAACTGCTCATTCCAAGTTTGTACTGACATGGGTCAAATCGTTCTCATACCATGTTTTCCACAATCTCTCTGCCATCTATGCTGTAGTGCCTGGGCTCCAAATGGACAAGCCAAGGAATGCAACCATGAGTATGTTTCTGTCCGTTTGTTCCAGTGTGCTGGGATACGGGGTGGGGGTGTTTAAAGTCCTTAAACACTTTAAGTGCTCTCCAGGGAATTGTGAATAGAGAGTATTTGCTCCATGGGGTTTCTTTGGACTGTGTGTACCTTGTCAGAAGAGGTATACAGTGTTCTGCAGCAATCCTTCCTAGCATTCCTACACTGGCTAGTTGATCTGAAAACTGGTCTCGATCATCCTCTTGAAGTTCACTTATTTCTTCTTCCTCACGAGAGGCCACACCATTGGCAGTCTATTATCAATGAAAGAAAGAAAGAGTGAGGAGCTGCACTCCTTTGTGCAACAAATCATGCATTTCTGTTGCACTGTAAAATAACTTCAGCACTTCACACAAGGAGAAGAGCTGGACAGAGCCAACCCAGTGGTCTAGAGCCTGCTGGAATGACAGTGCTGGTCGTTCCAAAAGAAAGAGGTGGCGGGGGGCACGGAAGAGCGAGAAATAGAAGGTATCACCCCATGGTGCACATATGTAAACACAGCAAACTGCATTCACAACCCACCTCCCACCCCTGAGAATTTAACTTCTGTCACTGAAAAGACCTGACATCTTTAAGATCCATGGTGCTTTATACGCAAGAAGTCATTGATATCACTCAACAACTAGGAAGACATAGGCGGATAACTGAAAACTGAAGAGAAACGGGGTAACTACAAGCAGCACCCACAAATATGAACTCATTGAGACAACAGGGTTACTTTTGCTCTCTAATGCTCTCAGCGAATCTTCTGAGGACGGTCCCCCTAAATTTCTAGTATTATACAATGTATAATAGGATACAAGAGACGAAATAGAGCTATGATGAAATGCATTTTTACTTACAATCCAGCTTGAAGCTTACCAAATTCCTCGTGCCATCTGGAGCAGCGAGGTGGCACTGAATATAGGAATTGAAAACTTGAACTGCATGTTGGGTAAAAAAGCCTTTGTGGAAATGTTTGTCGTCTTGGACCAAAGTCAGCCAGGATTCCAGCAATTTGTCATAGGCTTCCATGTACACCATGTCATCTTTATCAAGCTAAGAGGAAAGAACACTCATAAAACAAATGGCTGGAGAAAGAAGATGGGAATGCTAACAAGAGTTACACGGTTATACATATAAATGGTTTTATGAGTTTTTCCTGTAGCAAAGGTTCCCAATTATTCAACAATCTCGCTGACTGAGCACATTCTAAAACTAATCAAACATTGCAGTAAAAATGTGTAAGCTTTTTATTAAACCTTCTAAAATCTTTCTAACTTAATCTAAATAATGCTTAAGCAAACAGAAATTAATGTTTACTTTTTAAGAAAACTAGCTGTTCGGTACTTCATGGAACATGTATTTTTCAAATTAAAATCGTATTAACATTTCTCTGTAGTCAAGAGACCTGTTAGAATAAAAATATTGTGTACTTACTATACACTTCTAAATGATTTTAGAAAAAGTGAAGAATGATGAAAACAGACTGGTCTAACCAGCATATTTAAGAATATGTAGGGAGAACTTCATAGATGTTAAGTCCTTATTAAATTATCTTATGACATTCTTTTCATTTTCCCCTTCATTCTTTGGTAAATTTTTCACAAAATGACTTAAAACTTAAAAAAAAAAATTAATGTTTGTTTATATTTGAGAGAGAGAGACAAACACATAGGGTGAGCAGGGGAGGGGCAGAGAGAACCAGAGACAGAATCTGAAGCAGGCTCCAGGCTGTCAGCTGTCAGCACAGAGCCTGACACAGGGCTCGAACTCATGAACCGTGAGATCATGACCTGAGCCAAACTCCAACACTTAACTGACTGGGCTTCCCAGGCACCCCTAAATGGTGACTTTCTTAAGAGTAAACTAGGCAGTCCTAATAAAATTATTATTTAACACCTGGAGGGCCTAGCTGATACAGCAAGGAAAAGGAGTAAGTGCAAAAAAACTGGAAAGAAAAGCAAAAGCAAAAAAAAAAAAAAAAAAAAATGATTATTTGCAGGTGATATTCAGAAAAAGAAATCCAAGGAGATTAAACTTAGAACTATTAGAATAGTTATTAGGTAAGGTGGCCAGATATTAAAAACAAACAAACAAACAAAACCATTGTGATGTTTCCTATCTACCAACAATGAGGTTAAATTGGAGCAAAGATCTCACTCCATTAGAAAAAAAAAAAAAAACTGGAGGAAAAAAATTATAGGGCACTTCAAATTGAAATCTAAGAAGTCAAATTTATTGTTAAATCCAGGTAAGTTTATAGCCTGCATCTCTCAATTGCTTTGATGACTCAATCTTGACTTTCTACTCTTATTTCTCATGGTCTTTTGCAAGTTTTAAAAGACTATTTCATTTTAAATGCCACCAGAAATACTCTACGAAACAAAGAAGGTTATGAAAACATAAAATAATCTCAAATATAGTTTCAAGTGCTATGCTTGTTAGTTCTCCTCTTTCCCCTAGAACTCAGCCACTCTTCTAAAGCCTGATTACCTCATGGGAGAGCAGCTGTGAAGAACGGCCTAATGTAGAACAAGACACCATTTGAAGGGTTAACTGAACATGAAATTGACCTAAGCATGTCTACTTGACAACAGAGTCACAGGGTGACTTACACATGAGAATGTTTGGGGGCGCCTGGGTGGCTAAGTCAGTTAAGCATCCGACTCTTGATTTTGGCTCGGGTCATGATTTCTCAGTTCACGGGTTTGAGCCCCACGTCCGACTCCAAGCTGATAGCGCGGAGCCTGCTTGGGACTCTCTCTCTCTCTGCCCCTCCCCCACTCTCTGGGCACGCATGTACGAGTGGTGCTCTCTCTCAAAAAGAAGTAAATTAAAAATGTCTGCTGCAATATTCCTTAAATCCATGCCAATAAATTTATGAACCATTCCCCTAATCATGATTTCTAACACTCATTAATGACGTGAAAAAACGCTCATAATAATATAAATAAAAGTAATGATTTTGTTTTTATTTAACAAATTTAATTGATAGGACTTAAAATTTGGAAAAAATACATTAAACTATTAATAGTAACAAGTTTCAGGAAGTGAAAACTACAAGTGATTTGGTTTAATTCTCACTACTTGCTTTACCAAAAAAAAAAAAAAATCTTTTAAAACAATTATTGAGTATTAAATGTCCATAATGGTGGGGGAGGGGGTATTTTATAACCCTATGTGTGAGTAAAGAGATTGCAAGAAAATGATAAGTAAAATGAAATTTTTGAAGAATTTTAATTTAATTTAATTTTTAATTTTTTTTAATGTTTATTTCTGACAGAGAGAGAGAGAAAGAGAGAGAGAGAGAGAGAGCGCGCACGCATGAGCAGGGGAGGGGCAGAGACAGAGGGAGACACAGAATCTGAAGCAGGCTGCAGGCTCTGAGCTGTCAGCACAGAGCCCAACGCGGGGCTTGAACTCACGAACTGCAAGATCATGACCTGAGCCGAAGTCAGATGCTTAACCGACTGAGCCACCCAGGTGCCCCAAGAATTTTAATTTTATACACTGTTTGAATTACTTTTACCAATCACCATATTCCATTTTTACCACATTAAAATTATATTCTGAAATGGAATTAGTTAAAAAAATTAAAATTATAAATGTGAAGAAAAAAGTAGAAGTAAAAACTTACAAAAAGCAGACACATTCCTAGAAAAAATGTGACTTGGTATTTGGATCAAGGAAAAAAGGAAAAAAAGAAAACTTGGATACTCCCACAACTAACCATTTAAAATTTTTAGTTAGTTTACATAAAAAAAAAACAAACACCAGGCTCAGTAGATTTGCAGGTGAGATCTACTAAACTAGAAGAAAACTAAACCAATTAAAAAACATTTTTTTAACACTTATTCATATTTGAGAGGGAGGGAGAGAGACAGAGCATGAGTGGGGGAGGGGCAGAGAGATTGGGAGACACAGAATCTGAAGCAGGTTCCAGGCTCTGAGCTGTCAGCACAGAGTCTGACTCGGGCTCGAACTCAACGGACAGCAAGATAATGACCTGAGCTGAAGTCGGTCGCTCAACCAACTGAGCCACCCAGGCACCCCACAAAACAACCAATTTTATACAAACTGATGTAGAGAAGAGAAAAATAGAATGCATTGGGAAAGTGATCTGTAGAGCTGTTATAATTCTGACAACAAACAAATCCAGCTGTTCATAAAAGGCCATGGTATGTGATCATCCAGTTTGGTTCAACTCAGAAATGCTAGGGTAATTTTACCATTAGAAATAATTTAGTTCATTAACAGATTAAGCAGAAACACATTTAGTAATATTTAATATTCATGTTTTACAAAAGCCTATTAGCAATTCTGATAAAAGATAGCTCAAAAGCCTAGAGCAAACATTATTCCTAATGATGAACCAGAAAAGATATCGTCTATTGCCACTTGTATCTACACTGTACAATAAGAAATGTATTATAAGAGAAAGAAATACAAATTGTTAAGTCTGAAAAGCAAAATTTTCATTATTCGCAGATGCTATAATTGTCCACAGAAGACTGAAAAGACAAATTATTAGAACCAGTAAGAATTTAGAAAGGTTATCAGATCAATATATAAACACCAACTCTATTTCTCTATGCGAGCAGCAATCAGAAAAATGAGGTTTAAAAAAGATACTATTCACAATAGTAACAAAAATATAACGTAAAAAAAGCTTTTCTTTTACTTAAAGACAATGAATTGTATTTAAATCAGTACAGAGAAATACCACATTTATGGATAGAATTAATGTAAGAGAGATATCCATGCCTCACCAAAGATTCCCCATAATCTTTACCACAACCCAACTTGAGAAATCTACAAATTTTATATGGAAGAATAGAAAGCCAAATATATCCAAGACTCTTCTGAAGAACTGGCAGATAGGGGTATGTCCTATCATATTTAGACACCCCTTAGAACAAAGTAAAATATAGGTGCATAAATATAGAACTGACCAATGGAAACGATTAGAGAGCTCAGGAAACATTCGCTTTTATGTGAAAACTGGATATATGACAGCAGTAGTCGTGGATCTTTGAGCTATGAAGGGCTATTTAATAAATGTTGCTGGCAGCAAGAGAAATCAGCAACAAAGTGAAAAGACAACCTGTAGAATGGGAAAAAATATTTACAAACCATAAAGATGATATGGGGTTAGTATCCAAAATACATAAAGAATTTATACAACTCAATAGCAAAAAACCCACAAATGATCCAATTTAAAAATGAACAAAGAACCCGAATAGACATTTTTCCAACGTTTTTTTTTTTTTTTTTATTTTTGGGACAGAGAGAGACAGAGCATGAACGGGGGAGGGGCAGAGAAAGAGGGAGACACAGAATCGGAAACAGGCTCCAGGCTCCGAGCCATCAGCCCAGAGCCTGACGCGGGGCTCGAACTCACGGACCGCGAGATCGTGACCTGGCTGAAGTCGGACGCTTAACCGACTGCGCCACCCAGGCGCCCCTAAACATTTTTCCAAAGAAGATACAGGAATGGCCAACAGGTACATGAAAAGATGCTCAACATCACTAGTCATGAGGGAAGTGCAAATCAAAACCACAACGAGACCTCACCTTACACCTGTTAGAATGGCCATCATAAAAAGGGCAAGAGATAATAAATGATGGCATGGGGGGCGGGGAGGTGCCTGGGTGGCTCAGTCAGCTGAACATCCAACTACTCTTGATTTCGGCTCAGGTCATGATCTCACAGTTCGTGGGATCAAGCCCTACATTGAGCTCTATGCTGATGGCACGGAGCCTGCTTGGGATTCTTTCTCTCTGCCCCTCCCACACGCGCTCTCACTCTCAAAATAAATGGATAAGCTTTAAAAAAAAAAAAAAAGATTAAAAAAATAATAAATGATATAAATGATGGCATGGATTAGGAGAAAAGAGAACTTTTTATGCACTGTTGGTGGGATCATAAATTGCTACAGCCACTATGGAAAACAGTATACAGAATCCTCAAAAAATTAATAGAATTACCATATGATCCAGCAATTCTACTTCTGGGAATATACTCAAAGGAAATAAAAACTCAAAAAGATAATCTGCAGCCCCATGTTAATAGCACCATTATTTATGACAGACAAGACATGGAAACAACCTAGGTGTCCATCGACAGATGAATAAAGAAATTATGGTATAGATACACAATGGAATATTTTCCAGCCACTTAAAAAAAAATGAGGAAAATCTACCATTTGTGACAACATGGATAGACCTTGAAGGTACTCTGCCAAGTGAAATAAGTCAGAAAAAGACGAATACTACATGATCTCATGTAAATGTAGAACCAAAAAACCCATAAAACACAAAAAAACAAAACCCCACCAAACTCAGAAAAAGATATCAGATTTGTGGTTAGCAGATGTGGGGCGGCGGGTGTGTGTGTGTGTGTGTGTGTGTGTGTGTGTGTAACTGGTTAGAGGAAGGTGGTCAAAACGTACAAACTTTCAGTTATAAGATACATAAGTACTAGAGAAGTAATGTACAACATGATGACTACAGTTAACATTGCTGTGTGATACACAGGAAAGTTATTTGAGATCTGAAGAGTTCTCACCACAAGGAGAAAATTGTCTTCTTTTTATTGTATCCATATAAGATGACAGATATTAACTAATAAACCTATTGTGGCAAACATTTCACATATATGTAAATCAAACCATCATGCTATACACCTTAAACTTACAAGGGAATGTATGTCAATTATTTCTCAATAAAATGGGGGAAAAATAGACGGAGGGAGACACATAAATAAATATTGCTGGACAAATCTGTTATCCATGAGAACAAAAAGGAAACTGAATCCTTATTTGATACCATATTCAAAATTAAATTCTAAGATGGCAAAATCATGAAAGGCAAACTTTAAAAACATTTAGAAGAAAACACAGGAAGGATAGGTGTCTGAAACAAGGAACTAATAATGCAAATCATTTTTTTAAAAGTAATCTCGACATCCAGCATGGGGCTCAAACTTACTACCCCGAGACCAACAGCCACAAACTCTACTGACTGAGCCAACCAGACACTCCTAATAAAAGAAATGACAGTAAGTTCAACTCCACTAAGATGAAGAACATTTGTTCATCAAAAGATACCATAAAGTCTAAATGCAATATGGTGTCCAGGATTAGATCCCAGAAAGGAAAAATAACTGGTGGAAATATGATGAAATCCAAATAAAGACTAAATGTTTAGTTAATGACAATGCATCTAATGTTAATTTCTTAGTTTTGACAAATGTACCGTGATAATATAACATGGTAATGATAGAAGAAATTAGGTAAAAAGTACTCTTTGCAATTTTCTGTAAATCTAACATTAATCCAAGTTAGGAATAAGAAAAAAGGTACCATAAAGTGAAAAGAAGAGCCACAAAACCAGGAGGATAAATCTGCAACAAGTAACTGACAAAAAAAATGAGTGTACAAATAGATGAAAAATGTCTACAAAGGAGTAAGAAAGGGGCACCTGGGTGGCTCAGTCGGTTAAGCGTCTGACTTTGGCTCAGGTCATGATCTCACAGTTTGTAAGTTCGAGCCTCATGTCGGGTGCTGACAGCTCAGAGCCTGGAGCCTGCTTCAGATTCTGTGTTTCTCTCTCTCTCTCTGTCTGCCCCCCTCTCCCCTGCCTGCACTCTGTATCTCTCTCTTAAAAATAAATAAACATTAAAAAAAAAAAAAAAGGCAGTAAGAAAAAAGACAACCTGATAGGGAAGTGGGCAATGGACTGAACAAACATTTCATAAGACTCACCATGGGAATCATATATTTATATAAAGATGTTCAATATTATCAGCACCCGGGAAAGCCAACCAAGACCGTATCATATACTTACAAGTTTGGCAAAACTATGATGGTGAAGACAGGGAACTCGCACACACCACTGCTGAACATGTAGTGGGTCCCATCAGTTCAGCAATCAATTTGAAACTATCTTGTGAAACTGAACATTTACATGTCCCAGCATCCAAACATTCCACTTGGAGGTACCTTAGAAAACCTCTCACAAATATATACTAGTAAACATGCAGAAGAATGTTTACTGTAATGCTGTTTGTAATGGTAAAAAAAAGGGAAACTCCAAAGTTCACTTACAGCAGAACAGAGAAAAACTGTGGTATAACACTCACACAACGATACATCCTGTACATACAAGTGATCAAAATCTTTATTTTTTAAGTTTTTTTAAATGTTTATCTATTTTTGAGAGAGAGACAGAGTGTGAGTAGGGGAAGAGCAGAGAGGGAGGGAGACACAGAATCGGAAGCAGGCTCCAGGCTCTGAACCGTCAGCACAGAGCCCGATGTGGGGCTCCAACCCACAAACAGTAAGACCATGACCTGAGCTGAAGATGGACACTCAACCGACCGAGCCACCCGGGGAACTCCCAAAATTTTAAAGCAAGAGAACAGACAACACTCAGAACAGTGGTCACTTCTCTTGCAGGGATGGAAGAGGGGAGCAGCTGGGGTCCCAGGATCGGGATGAACACACTGGTTCCGTCGATGCGGTACTGGTAAAGTTACCGGGTAGAGTCATGGGTTCACTCGCGGTGATTTCGTCATGTTTCAGAACATCATGTTTGAGGTTTTATCTGTCTCAAACGTGACACAATAAATTATCTCTGGTGGTCTGAGGACTAAAAAAAGATACATAAAATGAACAAACACAGCTAAAATGACCATGCAGAGTGCTCGATGTATTATTAGCACCAAGAAAAAAGGGTGGTTTTACGCCTTCAACAAAAATATATGGAATGCTGAGAGCGAAGCATTGGAATACAGAGATGAGTAAAACAGTTTCTTCCCAAAGAAACATCTGTGGCCTGTTTATATACTTAACAAAGCACGTGCTTTGCAGACATCATTTGTTAAGTCTTAACAGTTTATCTTGCCAAAATAAACAGACTGGTAACATATCTTAAGAGGAACTTACGGAACAGCATCCTCTGACCTCTAGTATCTCAAAAGGAAGAAGCGGGACATTTTCTAAAAACTATCTTTGCTGTTCTTTAGTGCATATATAATGCACGCTATCATATTTTAATTATTCGTGTATAAAAAAGTATAAATAAAATGTAAAAGCCTTTCAAGCCTTTTTACTATTGAAAGAGCAATAATCCCTCCTATAAAGCCCTGATATTAGACAAGGCAGAAGATCACACACTGTTAAGAGCCTCTAGTCACTGGATGGTGATTTAAAATAAGAACCCAAAACTTCTAGAGCCTTCTGGTTCCTTTTGGATATCAACACGTAACTCATCAGGCAAAGTGTGAGAAATCTGGTTGATGACAATTGGCAACTAAATCTTTCAGTCTAACCATGGAGAACTGAAACCTGACCAAGTGCTTTTTCATACATAATACCTTGGCCCTGCTCCACGACCACTCTGGCCAACACCCAGCAGCCAAGCCAAGCACGTGCACAGGGATGACGAAGGAGTCCAAGCTA
The DNA here is from genome assembly GCF_024362965.1 of Panthera pardus. Taxonomy (NCBI): domain Eukaryota; kingdom Metazoa; phylum Chordata; class Mammalia; order Carnivora; family Felidae; genus Panthera; species Panthera pardus. The sequence continues at coordinate 89,252,981 of NW_026526654.1, read as the reverse complement.
GACTGTCTGTGCTCATGCCCTAAGTATTGTCAGGCCTGGTGCCAGAAAGGCTTTGGAAAGGGGCTTAGAGCTCATGAGACTACTTGACCCCACTTTACTCCATTTGGGGATGGAGGGTGGAGAAGGTAATCAAACTACGATAACAGCACTTACATTTCAACGCCCATATTTAACTTAGAAGGGTACAGAGGAGTGAATGTGCAGCCCGTCAGCCACAGAAAAACTGCTTTTATGACTGGTAACTATGAATATAAAGAAACAGTGGTTAGTTTCATTTACGAAAATGTTACCAAATGTGGCTTTCTAAAAAATATACGTATATGTGAATCTGCTCCCCCTTTAACACTGAATTTCAGAAATTAAAATCTAACATGATTACTTGATTCCAACTACATGACATTCTGGAAAAGGCAAAACTATGGGGGTAGTAGAAGATCAGTGGTTTCTAGGGGTGGGGGAAGGAGGGATGAATAGGTAGAACACGAAGGACTGTTAGAGCCATGAAACTATTCTCTATGATTCTGTAAGACTGAATACACGTCATTACACATTTCTCAACATCCACAAAATACATAACACCAAGAGTGAACTCTAAAGTAAATTACGGACTTTGGGGGATAAGGAGGTGTCAGTCCTGGTTCCTCAACTGGAACAGATGTTTACCACACTGGTGGGGGAGGTTGACAGGAGGGGAGGTTGTGTGCATTTGTAGGGGTGGAGGAGGGTGAAGGATGGGATATGGGAAGTCCGTATTTTCATTCAATTTCACTGAGAATCTAAAACTGTTCTAAAAAAATAATGTATGTGTTTATTCCTAAAATGAGATAGCATAAAAGTGTGTAAGATAACTCTTGTACTGAAAATACATCTCATGCTCGAGTAGTTCTAAATTTTATTGTTACATTGCAAACAACTGCAAATCTACTCCTAGCCACAACAGGATTATGGTTACTGTCAGGTATTCGGTATGATCCATCCCACTAAACTAGATCTTTTTTTCTCTGAACAATAAATAACCAACGTGAGAACTCCACATCTTTTTCATGAAATTGAAAAGTTCTTTCTTTGATCATCAGTATTTTCTTCATATGTAAACGTAAATTACATGAGTTCATAAAAAGAGAAGCGAATGATTCAGACATAAAAAATCCAGTAAGATGGGCACGGACAATTCACTCTCACGTAGAAAATTTTATTTCTAAGGAATAATCTTTAAGAAGTTCCTTAAGCTGATAAGATAAGACTTTGCATTCCATATTTCCAGCCTGAGGCTGCTGCTACTATAATTTCTCTTTCAAGGACCTGGGACTGGAAACAAATTAAACAATCAGAGATTATAGAGGCCAGGAAAAAAGTGCCAGGAACATTGACCAGGAAGTTCACTAGCAGTGTTCGTTTGCAAACATGATAACAAAAAATCATTTTGCAGAAATAACTGATGTGACAAAAATGTGTCTTCAATAAAAGAAGGGGGCAAGAAAACTCGAGATAAATGTAAAGGTTAAAAAAAGGGTTCTATCAATATACCGTTTCTTACTATGGATGGTTGGTATACAGTTGTTCATTTTATTATTCTTTACAACTTTCATACACATATGAATTTTTTTTTTTTTTTTTTTTTTTTTTTTTTTTTTTTTTTTTACTTTATATGAAGTATTTCACACTAAGTTTAAAACATACAGGCATTGGTACAACCTCCCAGGTTCAGTGACAGATCAAATAATACATGCACTGCAGAGGGTAAAACATTAAAAAGAAAGGACATACGAAAGATTAAAGACTGAAAGAGCTGTATTAGTTTATGTTGCTACTCATCTGCTGTAAGTAGATTCTTTTCCTGGGGTACTAGTATTTAAGGCAATTATTGAAAAAAAAAACCCCACAGAATTGTCACAAATGAAGCTTCATGAATTCTATTAAAAATCAGGAAGTCTTTGAATGTTAACTGCAAAAGGAATTCATTCATTCTTTTTTTTTTTTTTTTCCCAGCCAGCCCTAAAGGCACAGAAATAATTTAACTTCAGAATACCTATGCAGCTGACAGTATCCCTGGCTTCTAAAATCCCTCAAGAGGAATTGACTGCAGCTGTTAGAAGAATCCTACAGATAGATCACTGAAAAAAGTCTGCCCCCACAAAACCACCAAGAGCCCAAGCTGCAGTTTGCAGAAAGAGTTTTTAAACATTAAACTCCTCGATCAGTAAGCTTTCTTCCTTTTGGAAACGCATATGAATTTCCAAATTTTAATGCTAAACAATGTATACGCATCAAGCACCGTGACTGGCACATGGCAGGTGTTCGATAAGTATGTATGGAATCGAATTAATCCAGCAATAATCCTAGCAGGCCGACATCGCAGGGACTCGCCTGGCTTACAAGGGGTAGAAGGGCAATCCCTTTTTTCTACCTCACTCTAGCGTTCATTTCTGAACTCCTGGCACATTAGATCTGTTTATGCTTCTAATGCTGTATTATTGTTTTAAACAATACAAAGGATACCAAATGGAGCAATAGTTATGACAGTAAGTAAGCTTTATTCTCAACCATCTACATAGTCTATCTCAAGTGCAAGAATGCTGTAAAACATAAACACTGGATCTGTGCTAGGATTAGCATAGCAAATTGAGAAAACCAGAGGTGACTCATAGACAAGTCAGGAAACACTGCATTGGTAAAATTAGGATCCAACCAGGATTCAATGCAACAATGCAATTATTTTGTAAAGACTTCTTTTAATAAGAATCTTTATTGAAGATGTAATTGTAGCCAATTTTCTCCCAAATGTCCTAACAGAGGAAAAGCTACTGTTAGTATTAAAAAGAAGTGTACCGTCCTTTAAATGTGCAAGGTTTAATGCACCTCATCTAATTCTCTCTCTTAACCATTTCAAGCAGATGAAATGAATGCGCATAACAGAAGCTGGACAGCTGTCTCGCTCTCAACAGTATCACCAATTTATTCATTTATTCTTTCCCGGCCATCAGGGCCCCTGTGTGGGGGGCTGGGATGGCTTTCCAAGTGGCCCCATCCTCTTGTGAGGTTAGGGGAGAGGCTGACTACGTCCGAATATTGTACTGGCCTCACCATGCCCTCCTCCCCTCCCCCAAAAAGTGAATAATAGCTTTCTCTCTTATCACGGAAACAGTCCCGAATTCATGCTTCCTGCTTCCAACTTACAACGTGGCTTCCGTGTACTCCTTTTCACTGCATCTCCTCCCCACAAAGTAACTGTCCACTGGGCAGGGAAACCAGATTTTGAATGAAGAATGTTGAATTCTACCACATTACACTCTGTACCGAACTTCCTACAACTTTATCAAGTATCTTTTTCTTCACTGCTTTGTCCCACACGTCTTGAGATTAGGCCACAGATGTACCGAAAGGTTTTTCTCTGCCAGGTTTACCTACCACCACCTCCTTTACATACCCACCCTCACACACCTGTGCACAGCCAGACACCCATACATTTCACGTGCACTTCACGGTTTAAGCATCGTGCCTGGAAGCTCTGCTCAATTAACTCAGCAAGTTCTGCGGCTCCAGTGATGAACCCACTGGAGGCTGAACTTCAGGTTTTCTGCTGACAAAAGAAACCAACCGAGTACAAACCGAGCATAGAGTTCAAGTCATAGAGTTCGATTTCACTGAACTGATTCCAATGGATGTACCAGTATTATTAACATTTGATGAAACAATCGATATGATATCAACAACTACTGTGTTCGAATTTTAATTTTAAAGGCAACGGTTCCACGTCTATAGTCCTTCTCACCTCTTCAGTACGGCAATAGACAATAATTTGATTTCTGGGGTGCAGTGAAAAAATTCTTGGCCTCAGGAAGCCTCAAGTAATACCAGGAAATTTTAACGGCCAACAGAACAACTTGGCTGAAGACTGGAATTACTCTTTTTGAGCACAGACTTTCGGTTTACTTGCCAGTTGAGGAGCATAAATAACTGTCTTCACACACAGGCTAAAGCCACCAAGTAAGGACATACTTCATGAAATGCACATTAGTATCAAGAATTTTTCCTCCCACGTATATATATTTTTTTCTCGCTGCAGCCACATAGTCACCACCAGAGACACAAATTTCAAAAAAAGGAGACAATCTATATGTATTCCTAAGTAAGCATAGTTCTGAAAAAATGTTCTCACAATGAGACAAAAGTGTATATGCTGAATCTGTTTTCCTACTGGGGAAAAACCTCCTTCACTATTAGAGAAAAGCAGAACATTTCACAAAATTAAACTTATGAAGAAAAGTAATATTAAAACTATTATAGCCTGCACAAAACAACAAAACTCAAAAACTTGTCTTACTTGGTAAGACAGTGTTCACAATATAGGTTCTCAATAAATGCTATTATTATGAAGGTTCATTTTTATCATTATTATTCCACATTTTAATGTGCATACCGTACAGGAACTTTCATATTGTTAACCCACCCCATAGAACATTAGAAGAAATAATTATCCTACCTATGTCAACATGCTTAAAAAAGGTTAAGCAATTCGTCCAAGATTCTGTAGTTTATAATTACTTGGCTCATGACTATACAGTCTCCTTTCAAAGTTCATGACCTTTCTTTCTGAATCACTGACTCTCAAAGCAGTTCTTTTTGTCTCAGTTTTTCTACTTTTACTTAAAAGATCATTTACTTATGTATTTTTCCACCTGAGGTCAACGACTATGTATTAGGGACCAGTACTCCAATCACCGGGTACCTAAGGAAACAAAAATGATGTGACCCGCGTCCCAGAACTTCCACTCTGGTTTGGCGAGATTTGTTCGCGTAGTTTGGTATTAGCTGCACATTCCCCAGCCTCCCCTCCCCCAGCACACACAAGATACATGAAAACCGCACGAGGCTGAGATGACATTTAGGAGGATTTGTTTAGTCTTCTGGCAACTCATCGTGCAGGGGCCTCCCTTTCGGCTGCCCCCCAGCTTCACCGAACCTCGCCTACCTGGCTGCTCCGAGCAATACCAAGCTTCGGACCAATCTTCCCCCTCTGCCTTTTGAAACAGGTAACCAATTCTTTTAAAACCATTTTTAAATGTCATAAGCAGATCAATTAGAAGAACTTAAAAAAGAACACTTCTGCAGCACACCTTCTTGTGAAACAAGCACAAATACGCCTACTCTGAACGAGTATCTACACTTGCCGCTTTCTAAAATTTCTCGACCAACCTTGACAGAAACATTGTTTTCCAAGTTGTCAGTCTCCTGGTCAAAATAAATGAATTCTAAACTTAAAATCTGCAAAACAAGAATGATATATATCTTCTAGCAATTCTTCTATAAAATGTTTAGAAACTTCCTTAACCCACAAACAGAAACTAAAATACAGCTATGTTTCTAAATATGTGATCAACATACTGTTTCATCTACCTGGTTTAGAAGAGAAAACACACCAAGGGGGAGAAAGCACAATGAGACCATGTTAAATGAAACCTGAGTTGATTCAGAATTTGTAACAACCTGAAAGGGTTTTGAATAAAGCTTAAATACTTAAAATTGACCTATATTTCCATGCATAGAACATAATTTTTCCTCCTGAGAAGTTCAAATCTCACATACAATGCCTTTAAACTTCTACTCCTCTACTAACTACACTTTTTCAAACACACAAATATCTGCCGGACCTGGTTCCTTTCCACATCAAACCGCTGAAGTGTCCGAGTACATAAATCATTCCCGAGTTCTGTCTTCTGAACACCCCTAAAGGGATATGAAAATGCACAGACATTGCCACACCCCCAACAAAACACAGGATTTTGTGTCTAATACCAATTCTAACAGGTACTGACAAATATTCTTTTTACTCTTACAGTCTTTGAAAGAAATTCACATATTGATCCATAAAAAGAAAAATTCATTTCAACAATTTAAGAACCACTATGGAGGAAAAAATTATTTCCCATGATTAATGTAGTTATTCACGGTAACTTACAAACACAGCTGTGTCGTCAAGGAGTTTTAGTACATGTTTCCTAAATTAAGTTTTATATCTGGAAAATATACATTTGAAAACTTGTACCAAAAAACAGCTTTCGTACTGTTACTGGTCTTAATTTAATGAAAATTACGTGCCACCAAGATACACCATTAAACCAAAAAAATTAAAAGAGCACACAGCCTAATCAAAACCAGCGTGGTTACAATCAAGTGAACCAAATTTTATCTACATAATTTCCAGATAAGTCCAAAATTTTTAAATTCTCAAAACAATATAAAATTATAATCACAACCACACTACAATGTTAGCAGCGCCCTTTAAAGTTTTCACCGTTAAAATGGGGTTTCAACACAATCCTTAATACAAACGTTTCATTCCATTTCCTATATTCAGACACTAAATTATCTCAAAGTTAAAATCTTGACACCAACAAATTTAATCTACAAAAGTGATTTTAATCCACAGAAATTTTTAAAGTAACATTTCTAAACACAGATTGCCAAATAATTTTCACATGTAAACAAAAATGCAATTTTAACAATAGCTAGCATTTGCTTAATTACTTGTCTCGAGAAATGTTGCAGAGGCATTGCAAATTTCCTTGTAAAAAACAGACACAATTTATTTTAAAACAGTCACTCACCACTTCTTCCAATGCAGCACTTCGCCCAAAAGAACAAGTGAGGTGTGTGAGACAGTTAACAAAGGACGAGAAAAGTTCATTTGGAATGGCAGTTAAAACATTTCGAGGGAACACAGTTATCAGGTTGCTGATAATGCTGGAGATTCCCACAGCTTCGGAATCTTCTATTTCAATTCTACAAATCAAGTAATGAGTATTGTTAAGTGGCAGAAGAAAAGTCCCAAAAACTCATCTCCAAACATGCAAATATTATCACCTATTTGTTTTTCAAGGCATGTCTCTGTGTATTAATTTCAAATTACCCGCATAACTACACTTTAAAATATAAACAGGGAAAACCACTAGTTTCTTTTTCTCCTCTACTGTTAAACATAAAGAAAAAACTGAAAGCTCTTTTTTCAGTTATAAAGGGCAAGTATACCTACCCATTGATAGTATTCAGTAATCCCTCAATGAAGTGTGCTAGATAATCAACTTGTGAGCCTTCATCGGGGAAGATGGGTCCATGAAGAGAAGCTAACTGGGCAAGGCACTGAAGAGAATCTTGTGCCATATCTGAATCTTCTCTGATTTTTCGATGTACCTGTTAGAAAGAATTACTAATCCGTAAAAATAAATTCTTCTTTTGTAAGGGTCACGTGTCTATCATGCCGAATGAGGTAAGAGAAAAATTCACTGTAGCTAGTTATTTCTAGAAAATTAATTCCTGAACCTAACTGAATTTGAAAATTGCCCCTCAGTCCACTTTACATTACAGGCCATGATTTTTTAAACACATCGAGTAATTTTTAACTGAGGGCTACCTACATTTTGAAAATTGAACTGTCTCCAGGATGTTATGACAAAGAGAGAAACAGATGCCAGCCAGTCAGACATACTGCCTTCTTCTAAAAACAGCAACGACGACAGTCATCCGTATTATGCTAACTATGCCTAGCTACAGCTTCTTGCTAAAGTTAGCAGACAAGTTCAATCAGGAGTATATAGATGCTGCTTTAGTAGAAGTAAACAGTCGTACACTTAGAAAAGCAATTTACCTTTCCAGCACCACTCACTCACTCACTCAACTAGCACAGAAGCACACTCTTGCATTAACTCTGCCATTGCCACAATTTGTCTGAATCTCATTTTATCCTGTACACGCTGCTATGAGTAAGGGCTAAAGATTTTTTTAATTTTACTTAGTCCACTTTAAGCCTCATCTAGATTTTCTATCAGTGATGCAACACTGATGTGAAACACCTCGTACACAGTATTCTGTTTGAAGGAAATCAATTACTGCTCCCTAACTTTACACTGTTCGTAATATTCTCAGATTTTAAAGACGTTTCATTGCTTAAATCTGACACAACTAATCATAATTAAGGAAAATACACTTAGTAAAGAAATTACAGGGGCATCCGGGTGGCTCAGTCGGCCGAGCGGTTGACTCTTCTTGGTCATGATCTCAGTTCCTGAGATCGAGCCCTGCGTCGGGGCTCTATGCTGACAGCAGGGAGCCCGTTTGGGATTCTCTCTCTCTCTCTCTCTCTCTCTCTCTCTCTCTCCCCCTCTCTCTCTCTCCCTCTCTGCGCCCCTCCCTCGCTCGTGTGTGCTCTCGCTCTCTCTCAAAAATAAGTAAACTTGGGGGAAAAAAAAGAACTTATAGGTATTTTTGATCTTAATCCACCAACCACATTGATGGCAACCATCTTCTATTTTCCACAAGCATTTGACTTCTCCAGCCCTTCTTTTCTTACACAAATTTCTTTGCTTTCTGAATGTGTCACAAAATTTTAAACACTTGTGCTCTATTTGTTTCAAGTTACGTTCACTTCGACTCTGCAAATCATTTATAAATTACTTGCAGTTAGAATATTTCTTATAAATATTCACAGGTACACTTTTGGTACCCAGGTACACAGCGAACAGGTAATAAACCCTTATTCACTGATCGATTTCATTACTCTTTAAACCTTGAACTTCTTAAGGCTTTAAGATATTTAAAATACTAAAGAGTTACAAAGTTAATTGAGACGCTTGAAATACACCACCCTCTTCGGTCTCCAACAGGGGCTGGAAAACCACAGCCGATGGCCGAATCTGGCCTCCTGCTCATGTTTGTATGGCCTGCAGAATGGTTTCTACATATTTATATGGTTGGGAAAAACAAAACCAAAGAATAACAAAATCTCAAGACACAGGACAATTAAACAAAATTCACATTTTGATGGCTGTTACAAAAGTTTTGCAGGAACACTGCCCCGCTTGTTTGTTTAGGTATCAGCTATGCTGCTTCTGCACTACAAAGGGCTTCTGTACTACAAAGGCAGAGCTGAACAGCTGCCTCAGAGAACAGGTGACCAGCAAAGCCTAATGTTTACTACCTGGCCTTTACAGAAAAAGTCTGCCAATCCCTGGTCTAGAATAACACAAATGTCTCCCAAAATATGTTCTATTACATTTTAAGTTTTATATAGTAAAAGTATAATGCGCAAATTCATAGAATCTACATTGTCCAGTTCATGAACTTTTGAACACAACTCATTTTTAAGTTCCTTATCTGAAAAGTATAACTAAATTTCATCATGCTGTTTAACCTAATCAACATTGAAGCATGTTATCCAGGGGGTACGTTCAACCAATGGATCCAATGCAATCTGGGACAATAGAGGGTTTCTTTTCTACCAACAGAGAGCCAAATGGTTATTCATTACTGGTCCAGAAGTGAGGAATCAAAAGAAATGATGAGTGAAATGGCTAATCTGATTATGTAATACAATAAAATAAAAATAAAATACTACCGCAGAGCCTGCATGTCCTGTTCAAACTTAATTTATGTTCTCTGAAATGTGAACCATATAAAACTCATGATCCATAATGATTAGTTCTTGCGTAATACAGTAGACTCCTGCCCTTCTTCCAATGTCAGCCTTACAAAGGAGTTCTTCCGCAACGGAACCATGTGACGAGTTAAAAACTGAATTCATCACCTGAGTAGGGAAAGCAGAGGGCTAAGGAAACGCAAAGTCTAACAGAACACCCACAGAGGTGAATGGTGAAGCAAGACAAGAATAAACAGAAGCAAGTCAGTAAGATGATAAATTCTACTGGAACATGCTGAATCTGAGATGTCTGTAGGCCTTCCAAATTAAAACATCCAGTAAGCACTTGGATTATAAGGCTCTGGAACTTTGGAGCAGCCTGTGCTGAATATAGATTTAGGAGTCATCGGTGCAGACGTGGCACTTGAAGTCCTACGTGTGGAAGAGATAGTCCGAGGAGAGCGTATACGGTCGGCAGGGTCGAGAACTGACACAGAACACTAGCAGTTTGGCAATGAGCAGAGAAAAACAGAGAGCACAAATGAGGTCAAGAAGGATCAGCCAAGAAGGCAGGAGGAAAAACTAACGAGAGTGGTTTTTCCAATACCTCGTGGAAGAAAGAGAAACTGAGACATCTGTAAGCTTCCGAGGGGCAGAATGTCACCTCGAGTGTTTCTCGATTCAGATGTGACCAACATACTTAAAGTTTTAATTCCGTTCAATAGTGTATTTATGTCTATATACTCAAATCTAGAGAAATGAGGATAACCAACGGAACACTGCTTTCTATTCGGTAACGAACTCACGATTGAAAAGAAGTTTAACAAAACCCGAACGAAATAAAAAGATTAGCCCCACTGTCCTCTCTGTAACAATTTACAAACTCAAGTTGCTTATCAGCTCCTCAAACGAAAGTACCAGGCCCCAGACGCAAAACTGCTAAGACGACCATGCAAAAAGGGTTAACTTTCAGGCTGAGAAGCCATCTGCGTGTGGCGGTTCACAGCTGACAGGAACAGCTGTCTGCTTTGTCTAGACAGCTGCTCGGATTCAGGGTAGCTGTTTCCAGTACCGCCAGCAAGTTTTGCACCTTTTCAAAAACTGCTGGAATGGGCTCTTCTTTCAGTCAAACGAAGAACACAAAGAAGTGAACTCGGATACGTATCGAGACAATTTCTGTCAGATATGGCAGGCGCCAGAACCTGTTAATTTAGTTACAACTGCCTCTTTGATGCTGAGATGCTTTCGGTCACCATCGTTCCGACTTACAGAATATACTGCAAGGTAATGAAGTCTCAGCATTTCTACAGAAAACATTTTTATGTATACAACCATGGTCGAACAACCTTATTCTAGGTATTTTAAAATACGTACCATACAACGACAATATTTTACATGGTTGAACCGAGAAGGGAAGGCAGTTGTAAGGATAGTAAATAATATTTTTCAAACAAATAAAAAGGTGAGAAACTAAAATGGTTGGGATTAAAACAGCTCCCATTTTTTTCTTCTTAACTGGTCTTTATTGGACTTCTGCCCCAGTCATTACATCTAACTTGTGGGCTTAGGCTATTGACAGCAAATCAACATCCCTCTCCCCTCCACACACATACATTTCTTTCACCAGCCTTTGACTATTACAGTGGGGACCCTCATGAACAAACATGGGAACGTACAGCCTACTTCTTTTTTAAAATTTTTTGATAGAGACAGAGCGTGAGTACGGGAAGGGCAGAGGAAGGGGGAGACACAGAATCCGAAGCAGGCTCCAGGCTCCGAGCTGTCAGCACAGAGCCCGACGCGGGGCTCGAACTCAGGAACCGCGAGATCGTGACCTGAGCCCAAGTCAGACGCTTAAGACTGAGCCACCCAGGTGCCCCGAGCCTACTTCTTTCTAGCAAACAATAAACAAGACCATGTGAAGTTATAATCGAAATAAATTGCTATTCAAAAACACTACCTTGACCCATGACTGATAAATGAGCACATAAAGTACCCTCTACTCTGTTATGGCAGTTCTTCAAGTGTCGTCCAGGGATCCTGACACATTGCTAAGACCATGTCGGGTTGTGTGTAAGGGCAAAACCGTTTCCACACTGGTACTAACACACTGTCACACATGTATACAGTGGAGTTTCCTCCAGGTTACTTGACCTGTAATATTACAACCAGCTGGATGTAGAAGCAGATCTGAGAATCAGTCTTCAGTTAAGCATGACATTAGAGTTTTACGAGAATATAAAACAATGCCACTCTTCAGTAAACTTTTCTTTTTCCAAAAATACAGCTATCTGTTCATTAAAATGTTATTTACGTTAATATGTAAGGGTTTGGGTACTATTTTTTTTTCTAAGATTTTAAGTAATCTCCCCACCCAACAGGGGGCCTGAACCCACAATCCTGAGATCAAGAATCACATGCTCCACTGACTGAGCCAGCCACATGCCCCTCCCAATGCTACTTTTACATGAATCAACAAATTATTTTTTAAAGTTTTTCGTTTGAAATTTTAATGTGGTAAATATTAGTAGTTGTATCCCCATAAACAAAAGCTCTTCGGGGTCTTCAATAATTTTTAAGAATGTAAAGGGCTTCTGAGATCAAAAAGTCTGAGAATATCAGCTCCAAGATATTCATACTTCTATAACACTTTTATAAATTACCAAGAACATTCCTCTGTAATTTGTTTAAGCAGATGTATTGATTAGGAGAGAAGGGTTTAAAGGAGAAAAGCAACCTGTCCTGTTTTACTGAGGACACACACAGAAGCATGTACTCTTTTCAGTGGCACTCTTCCTTGGCCTTCACCACCAGAAATGAAAAGCAAGACTTACTGTGAAAAACAGCTCCATAACTCTGCTATCCAGAAGAGTCTCCCGCCAGGACTCTGTTGGCTTTAACAGCACATTTTGTGAAGATTCAAACATAGCTATATAATGTCTGCCCAGTTATCTGGTGTCAAGGTCAACAACAATAACATTCTTACTTTGTCTAAAGTATAAGTATATCCTAAATATAACAGGAGCCATCCAGAAAGAATGTAATGGAAACGGTTTAAGCCTCTTCACATATGCTACATAATTCATGCATGAAGCTTAGGAATAAAAGGCATTAAGTGCTTAAAAAAAAGAAAGAACTCTACAGGAATATAAGGCAACAGTTTCATCAGAATTACATGTCATGCTGCAGGGACATAAAAACTTCGATGATCAGAGGTGCCAATGGTGGCAACAGAAGAAAAACATGCGTGGAAAACAGATGTCAAAACACGAGCAAAAAAGGAAAATCAGTTTCTGCGTATTTATCCCAGCATTTCCCCCCAATATCTTAAAACAGCTCAAACCACATATACAAAATGAGTCTCACAACAGACTACTTGGAAAAACAGCATTTCCACAAGAAATATATTATCTGGGAAACGAAAAAAGAACAAGAATATATAGCATACTGAAGCAGAAAAACTCCCACATATTAGATCATGCAAACACCACTTCCAGACAAATACCTAGTTTACAGACAACTCTCCAGGTGCTCATTTACAATTCCCACAGACTAAAAAGCCACTTTGCTGGTGCTCAAGTGTTTCAACATCAAACGTACCCCGAACGTAATAGCATCTTCGCCATATAGAAGTTAACCAGTAACCATCACATGTTTCTAAGTGTGCATGAACATAATTCACTCAACGACACTGATGTAGAAACTGAGGTTTTAAGGAAAGGGAGAGCTGTCTGGGCATAAACACGGTAGTTATGTCACTGCACTGGCAACAAACGTCCAGCTAAGTACATCAACTAAGGCGACATTTGCATCACTCAATGAGAAATTTCACCAACAGTTATCCAAAACTGCAGCTTCCAAAAATCAGACACAAGTTCAAATGCTGTATTTTCATTAAAGCCCAAATCATTAACAGAGAATATTAAAAGACCATGATAATGCTGTGGAAACTATTTTATAAGAGATTATTACTTAACTCTCTTTTGAAATATCTAATATTTTGTCTCTGTAGAGCAAGGGGGAAACGGTGAACTGTTTCAGAAGTCTGCTTGCTTGTTTCTGAAAAAATATTTCTGCTCCAAAAACGTTCTGCAACTCCATCTGACTGATGAATAAAAGTGAAACTCAAGTCGGAGTCACTTAAATTTCACTTTTCTCTTCCTTCATCTGCCACCTTGTGGAGGTGCAGGGAACGGGTTGGAAGCCACAAGAAAGACTGTTAGAACTGGGAATGGAGTAAGCCTGGGTTTTGAAAAGACGAAAAAAAAAAAATCAGCCCACAAATGCTAAGCTTTTAGTGAGTCAATAGTTATTAAAATGATTTCACTTTCTCACCAGGCACCTATTGGTCTCACGTTATTCACAGTGTGTTGTGCACTCAGGATATGCGGACTGAATACTACGTATTTTATTTAACATGTCTGAAAACAAAGGCTTGATTATCTTTCAGAGAAACAAAATGAAATATTCATGGATGAAACCACATAATGTCCAGGATTTGCTTCACAATTACCTAAGGACGGAAGAGTACAGATGAAACAAGGATTTAAAGCCGTTGAAGCTGGATATTTATTTTTGTACATCTTTGAAATTTTCCACAATAAAAGGCTGGTGCATAAAAAAAGGAGGAGGCTTGAGCATAGGAAATAAAGTACCCGAGTAAGGCAATAAATTCTTTGCGCTTCATAAAACCGATTTCACTTCATCTGTTCCAGTTTTATTCCCCTTAAATTTCAATGTCCCGTTTTATTAATAAAAAGGTAATGATTTTTATATATACTGTTCATTAATGGAAAATGTTTACTACTTATGCTAAGTGCTATGTTGAGCAGAGATGCATAAAGAAAATCATGACAATCCAGTTCCAATTTTTTAGGAGTTTGCAATCTTACATTAAAATGGTAACAAATTGTTATTTTGTTGAATATCCAGATCTAACAAACTAAATACACGTGTATAATTTTACTAAATATTTTCACGGAGAAAAATAACAATTTATTAATACTTTATATGCTTACATAAGGTATAGATTTCTTTTTAAGTTGGGGGATATGAGACACATTCACATAACCATAGTAAAGTGGTTAGTCTCAAAGGAGACCATTTGCCCATTTTCTTGTCAATACAGCCACCCAGGCAGCCAGCAAACGCAAGCTGCTCTAAGAAAGCCAAATACTTCAGGTGCCGGTCAACTGCCAGAGAAAGTTAAAATCTATAACCCCGAAGAACGCTACACACACAGTTTAAGCACAGAGGGAGAATACTGGGAGAAGTAAAGGGAGCAATACTTACGGAGTTTGCTAGTCTTGGAAACAAGGCAAATCTCATTCCAAGAGAGTAAAGAATCTCCCATATCCTAACTAGGCCAGTTCTAGTCGACAAGGGGTTGGCCACTGTTCTTCAGTGAGTGGAAGGTGAAAACTTCAAAGATTAGTAAGTATTGCAAAAGGAAACAAAACCTAAACCAAGATACTTGTTTAATTCTCTTTTCACCCTTGATTTAGAAAATGTATATGCTCCATAAATTCTTTTGGATATCAAAGATTTATATTGAGAAAATGGAAAGACATACATTCAAGCGAGGGCTTTTTCCAGGTATGAAATGGACATAATTGCAATTGCTCACCTAAACATAGGGTTCAAAATAATCTTCAAATATTTAATTTTTAAAAAATCCTGGTTTCAGCTTCCCTGATCTTGGTCTGTTTTTAAGCATACTTTTCCTGGTGCCTCATATGTATGGCCAAATTTGCTCTAAAAGCTGACAATCAGCAGATTTTTTAAATGATGTTAATTCCTTACATTTTGCTAACAGCACATGGAGATCTGTGAGGTTAGTACCTGACACCTGCCAGGAAATACCTTTCCCCCCGTTATTTTAAATTTCATTTGAGTTTTGTTTTCCAACTCCAAACCTAGAAGGGACTTTTATCTCTGGCATGATATTTGCCTTCTACTAGAAAGCTCATTTATAACACACTTTGCTAAGAGGTTACCCTAACTGTTCTTTGAAGAATTGCTCTACAACACTGCAAACTTAACTACCTTCTCTTTTAAGTCAGCCCAGCACAGCCACTAACACCATTTCATCCTAATAAAAGTGCACATATACTCCCGTTGGTACAGTAGGATACAACCACGTGTGTCCATGTGACCATTCCCAAAAGCATTTTAATAAAAACTTGAAAAAAACAAAAACAAAAACAAAGCAGTGTCGTAATAATGGATGGAGCAGATTTTTAAGAACAGAGCTATTCGGACAAGAAAGACATGTTTTAGGTGGCAGACTGTGCTGTGAGCTGCTGAAGTGCTTGCCTTTGAATGAGAGGCTCTGAGGGTCCTTCCGAGTACTTGAAATACTGTTACTATGGATGTACAAGTATTACTTTGCAATTTAAAAAAAAAGTGAGAAGCACATCACAGTGTGAAAAGAACAGTCACATACAGATCTGGACCACATCTGTACACTCAAAATGTAAAAAATTCAGGTATTTCAATTTTTAATTTGTTACTGCCAATTCACTATTTCTGTGTGTATGTGTGTGTGTGTGTGTGTGTGTGTGTGTGTGTGTGTATGTATATGCGTGTGTGTGTGTGTGTGTGTGTGTGTGTGTGTATATATATATATATATATATATGACACCCCAAAATATCACTTCTCCAGATAATTCATAGTGTAGCTTACTTTAAAAACAAAACAAAGACTACCTCTAAAATTCAGAGATCTATCTAGCATTTCTATTCTTAAGACAACAATTTAAAAAATGATGTCAAGTAAAGCAAAAGTTTCTTTCAAAAACAACAGTTTCCTTTTCAAAAGTTTCGATTTATACCACTACATTAACGTGTCATAATATCTAAACATTATACTGCTTTATCTTTTTTATCCAAATGTGTCACTAATGAAAGAGAAGTCTGACAATGAAATGATTATTTACTAATTAATCATTCATTATACATTTTATACGCCTGTCAGATTTTACAAGACGTATAAGTCACAACAGATTGATACTGGTTAAATAGCTATCATTTACCAAAATCTGCATCAGATTCTAAATCAAGAATCTTCTTGGGCTATGGCTTTAAACATTTATCTACAATAAATACTGAACTCAAGTAATTTATATTTAAAAAAAATTTTTTTTTCAACGTTTATTTTTATTTTTGAGACAGAGAGAGAGCATGAATGGGGGAGGGTCAGAGAGAGAGAGGGAGACACAGAATCTGGCCTGAACTCACGAACCGCGAGATCATGACCTGAGCCGAAGTCGGACACTTAACCGACTGAGCCACCCAGGCGCCCCAATAATTTATATTTTGTATCAGAATAATTCATTTGTAACCAAAGAAAATAAAGTGCAGTAAGACAGCCATACAGAGAGCTGCTTTCAGTCTTTTAATGATCCTATGTCTTTTCAAAAATCTGTCATCCACATCTAATCTTACTTTACCTTCCCATACTTTCACCAGATTCAAAAATCACGAGTTACAGGACAATGATGTCTCTGTCACTGCACCAAATAGAAGCCCGCAAGGGTTCAAATTCTGAAGTGCTAAAACCCAAGCAGTCATCTAAGCTCAACACTATCTTAACCCTCTAGAAAATCAGCTGTAGTCAGATGTAAATTCAACTGCACCTCAGAACAGTGAAGTATTAACTCTATGTTCTCTACCCTCTCTTCACAACGATCCTATTGAGCTCTAAAATTCTCTTAGGGAAAGCTCAGCAAATTCTAAGAACTCAAAGGCATATAAATGTACCACCTGTCCTATTTTATAACTATATGACCAGAGACAAACACACTGGGCTAAGAGCCCGAAGGACAGAATCGAATCCCACCCTGCTACGGACAGTCACCGGAGTCCCGAGCAACAAGTCTTCAGGTTTCAAACAACAAACGGTATTATCAGTAAGCACATATCTTAATGTGAGAGGAGAAAAGTCATCTTTGGAAATACACGGGTCCTTATATATGCAAATAAGTTCTTGTTCGTCTAACGTCTATAGTAAGGGCATCGTCTTGTGGCGGTAGCAGACTGTAAAAAGTCGGTGAGTTATACAGTAACCGCGAATCATCCTCAAACAACTGCAGAGAGTCTGAAAATTCCCACAGCCTATTCTTTTTTCTTTTAAATTTTTTTTAACGTTTATTTATTTTTGAGACAGAGAGAGACAGAGCATGAACAGGGGAGGGGCAGAGAGAGAGGGAGACACAGAATCGGAAGCAGGCTCCAGGCTCCGAGCCATCAGCCCAGAGCCCGACGCGGGGCTCGAACTCACGGACTCACAGACCGTGAGATCGTGACCTGAGCTGAAGTCGGACGCTTAACCGACGGAGCCACCCAGGCGCCCTTCCCACAGCCTATTCTTATAAATACTTCATGATATAGGAAGATCCTGTGGCAACAATGAACATTTTACAAAAGTAATAAAAACTTTCATTTCTCCATCTTCCCATATTCTTTTTAAGCTACCTCATTTGTAAATCCGAGCTTCAGAAGCAAAGGGAAGCCAAGTTTTTCTTCTTAAATATTTAACCTCTGCCACTATAAATTCTTCTAACAACAAAAACGGTTATTTCTCTTTCTGGCACAACACAGAACCAATGAGCCCAGGCTTAGTAAGACAGCATTCAGTCCAAGTAACCAAAAGTCCTTTGAAATAAAGGAGAACTGACCTCACCTGAATGTTTTCCCAAGACTTCCCTGCAAATAGTAACATCGGCTTTACTGGAAATCCTAATTTAGGTGAAGGCTTCTATATCCCATTACTATTTTATGATCCAGTTAGCTTTACCCAAGAGACAGAGTTGAAATTTTTTTTATCAAAACCAAATCAGATCCACAAAAATAGAATATCAATAAAAGGCAGTGTAACCAAACTAAAAAAAGAAGTATTAAAGCCAACATACCAAACATACCTGCCAAACATTCTTATTACAAATGATACTGTCATTTATGATTAGCATTGCCAAAACCCTTAAGCATTTATGGACACCAGGTGAACTACTAGCTAAATAATCTTAGCAGCAAAAACAAACATCCAAGAACTGAAATAACACTTCAGAATCAAATCACCTTACCTCAGTAATTAAATAACATATATTTGTTAAGCATCTATTACTACACGCCAGACTGTGCAAGGTGCTGAAACCACACAGTGAACAAAAAACATGACCCATGTTCTCATGAACTTCTAAATGAGTAAACAGATTTACTCAAATAAGCTACACATGAAAACTTACAGCTGAGAAGTGAGCCAAGAGGAGAAAATCACATATAACACGCATATGAGAAACCATAGCAAAAGAAACCCGATTCAAGGTACACAACTGCGGCACACTTAGGAGGCGATCAGGCGAAGGGGAGGGGTCCAGGCAGGAAAACCCATGTGAGAAGGTGCCATGGCAGAAAGGAAACGGCCTGAGAGAACAGCTTCACCAAATGAGCAAACAAGAGTTCTGAGAAAGAGGCAGAAATCAAACCACCCAGGACTGTAGAGCCCGTTTTTAAATTGGGATGATCCCATGACAGAGGATCACAGGACTAGGGACACTTTCTTTGGACAGTAGTGACCTGCAACAGAATGAAAAGCAGGTGGATTCTGTCTCCGCTTCCTTCCGCAGAGTGAGATCGGGGCACAATGGCTGAGTAGTTATGATTAGCTCAATGGGCCAGGGGGTGATTCTAACATCTGCCACAACCCAGGAGCCTCGTATACGTTGCTCCACCAGCCTGGGGTGGAGGACACTTTGACAAATCACCTTCTACACATGTAAAACCTAAATATAGTAAGTCCTGAATAAAAATAAGGGTTTGTAGATGACACTGTATATATAATACTATTTTTAATCCACTAAACATAATATTTGAGCTAATAAACAAATTCAGCAACATTACATAGTACAAGATTAACATTAAAAATGTATTTCTAGGGGCGCCTGGGTGGCTCAGTGGTTAAATGTCCAACTTCGGCTCAGGTCATGATCTCGCGGTCCTTGAGTTCAAGCCCCGCTTCGGGCTCTGTGCTGACAGCTCAGAGCCTAGAGCCTGCTTCGGATTCTGTGTCTCCCTCTCTCCTTGCCCTTCCCCTGCTCGCTTGCTCACTCTCTCTCTCTCTCTCTCTCTCAAAAATAAACAAATAAACATTAAAAACAAATTTTAAAATGTATTCCTATGTACTAACAATGAATATGAAAATAATTTAAAAATCAACTCCATTTATAATTGAATTAAAAAGAATAAAATATACATGAATGAAGTTGACAAAAGAATTCCAAACGTTCTACTCCAAAAACTATAAAATATTGTTGGAAGAAGTTCAAGATCTAAATAAACGGAAAGATATCCCATGTTCATGGACCAGAAAATTTAACAATGTTAACATGACAATACTCCCAAAATTCATCTACAGATTTAGCACAATACCTATATCAAAATCCCAGCTGCCTTTCCTGCAGAAATTGATAAACTGATCCTAAATTTCATATGGAAATGCAAGGGACACAGAGAAGATAAAATAATCTTCAAAAAAAGAACAAAGTTAGAGAACTCACACTTCCTGATTTCAAAACTTACTACAAAGCTATAATAATCAAGACACTGTGGCAGTGGCATAGTAACAGACATAAAGACCAACGGAACTGGGGCACCTGGGTGGCTCAGTCGGTTAAGCATCCGACCTCAGCTCAGGTCGTGATCTTGGGGTCCGTGAGTTCGAGCCCCGCATCGGGCTCTGTGCTGACAGCCCAGAGCCTGGAGCCTGTTTCAGATTCTGTGTCTCCCTCTCTCTCTGACCCTCCCCCGTTCATGCTCTGTCTCTCCCTGTCTCAAAAATAAATAAACATTTAAAAAAAAAAAAAATTAAAAAAAAAAAAAAAAAAAAAAAAGACCAACAGAACTAAGGAGCCAGAAACATACTGTCACATTTACAACTGGAAAATACTTTTTTTCAACAAATGATACAGGAACAACAGGATATTCAGCAAAAAAAAGAAACTGGATCTTCACCTTTCACCATATACAAAAACTAACTTAAAATGATGACAGACCTAATGTATGACTGACCTAACTGTATGGGCTAAAAAACCATAAAACTCTTAGAAGAAAATATAAGATTAAACCTTTGTGACCTTAAGAACAAGAATAAAGTTAGGGCGCCTGGGTGGCTCAGTTGGTTGAGCATCCCAACTCTTAATTTCAGATCAGGTCATGATCCCAGGGTCACGGGATCGAGCCCCACATTGGGTTCTATGCTAAGTGTGCTTGAGATTCATATTCTCACTCTCTCTCTCTCTCTCCAACTCCCTTCTCCCTTGCTCCTGCATTCTAAAAATAAAGGACAAGGACAAAGTCAGAGGATTGATACAATCCAACTTACTATAATGCTACAATAATTAAGACAGTGTGGTATTGGAAAAAGAATGGACAAATAGATAAATGGAACAGATAAAGAGATTAGAAACAGACCCACATAAATATAGTGAAATAATCTTTAATAAAGGGGCAAAGGTAATACAATGGGGTAAAGACAGTCTTTTCAACAAATAATGTTTGAACAACTGGACCTTTAATGCAAAAAAAAACAAAAAAACAAAAGCAAATTTAGACACAAACCATACACCCTTTACAAAAATTTACTCAAAACGCATCACAGACCGAAATGTAAAACACAAAACTAAAACTCCTAGAATATAGGAGAAAATCTAGACGAACAATGACTTGACAATGCCCTTTTAGATACAATACCAAAGTCACGATCCAGGACAGAAAAAAATGGTAGCATGAACTTAATTAAAATTAAAAACTTCTGCTCTGTGAAGGAAATGTTAACAGAATAAGACAGTAAGCCACAGATTAGTCGAATATATTTGCAAAAGATATTTCTGGTAAAAGACTATTATACTATCCCAAACCCACAAAAACCTTTAAAGTTCAACAATAAGAAAGACAGCCTGGTTGAAAAAACGGGCCAGACCTTACCAGACACATCACCAAAGATATACAGATGGCAGTAAGCACGTGGAAAGATGCTCCACGTCGTGGTCACCAGGGATATATGCAAATTAAAACAACAGTAAGATACCAGTACAACCTACCCCTTTGGCCAAAATCTAGAACCGACAACACCAAATGCTTACAAGGACGTGCGGCTGAAGGAACACTCATTCCTTGCTGGTGGGAGTGCAGAACAGTGCAGCCACTTTTGA
Source organism: Panthera pardus (assembly GCF_024362965.1). Classification (NCBI taxonomy): domain Eukaryota; kingdom Metazoa; phylum Chordata; class Mammalia; order Carnivora; family Felidae; genus Panthera; species Panthera pardus. The sequence continues at coordinate 89,231,360 of NW_026526654.1, read as the reverse complement.
GGTCAGTTTGGCAGTTTCGTATAAAACTAAACATACTCTTACCAAACAATCCAGCAATTGTGCTCCTGGGTATTTACATAAAGGAGCTGAAAATTTTTGTTCACACAAAAACCTACAAATGCATGTGGAGCCATTACTGCTAAAACTTAGGGGGAAAGAAGGATACGGGAAATCTCTGTACCTTCTGCTCAATAGTGCTATGAAACTAAAATTCCTCTTTAAAAATTAGTCTATTAAAAAAAAAAATCTCTCTTGGGAATATAAGCTGGTGCAGCCGCTCTGGAAAACAGTATGGAGGTTCCTCAAAAAGCTGAAAGTCGAACTACCCTACAACCCAGCAACTGCACTACTAGGTATTTACCCAAGGGATACAGGTGTGCTGTTTCAAAGGGACACATGCACCCCAGTGTTTATAGCAGCACTATCAACAATAGCCAAAGTATGGAAAGAGCCCAGATGTCCATCGATGGATGAATGGATAAAGAAGATGCAGTGTGTGTGTGTGTGTGTGTGTATATATGTAAATATATATAATATATATATATGTACGTACATACATACAATATATATATAGTATACTGTACATGTATAACATATATACACACATACATACATACATACAATGGAGTATTACTCGGCACTCAAAAAGAATGAAATCTTGCCATTTGCAACTACGTGGATGGAACTGGAGGGTATTATGCTAAGTGAAATTAGAGAAAGGCAAAAATCATATGACTTCACTCATATGAGGACTTAACAGATGTCAAGAAGAGACAAAACAGATGAACATATGGGAAAGGAAACAAAAATAATATCAAAACAGGGAGGGGAACAAAACAAAAGAGACTCATAAATATGGAGAGCAGACAGAGGGTCACTGGAGGGAGTGGGCGGGGAGGGGGATGGGCTAAATGGGTAAGGGGAATTAAGTAATCTACTCCTGAAATCATTGTTGCACTGTATGCTAATTTGGATATAAATTTAAAAAAATAAAATTAAAATTAAAAAAAATCTTTCTGACCTTAAGTTATAGACACAGCTGTCTTATAAATATATCCAAAAGCAGAAACAACAAAAGAAAAACAGATAAATCAGACATCATCAAAATTAAAAAATTTCTATGTTTCAAAGGCCATTACCAATAAAGTAAAAAAGACAACCAACAAAATAGGAGACTTACTTTAGATTTTAATAATATATACAGGACTCTTACAACTCAAAGATTAAAAAAAATACTAACTCAATTTAAAAATGAACAAAGGATCTGGACAGATATTTCTTTAAAGATACACAAATGACCAAAAAAACCACAAATGAAATGATGCTCAATAGCATTTATCTATAGGGTAAGGCAATTCTTAGCCACAACAAGATACCACTTTGTATGAAATAAGATGGTTATAAACAAAAAAACAGAAACAAATGTTGGTAAGGATGCAGACAAAATGGAATACTCATATACTACAATGTTAATGCAAAAGTAGTGTAGGTATTGTGGAAAACAGTCTGATAGTTCCTCAAAATGTTAAATAACAGTTATCATATGACCTAGCAATTCCACTCCTGCATATACACCCAAGAGAAATGGAAACATACATCCACGAGTATGGAAAAAGACGTTCCCAGCAGCAGCATTCTGTATTGGAAATTATTTTAAAACAATGGAAAGAACTCAAATAACCATCAACTGATCAGATGAACAGAGAAATAAGACACAGTACTATGCACACAGTGGAATATTACTTGGCAATAAAAAGGAATGGAATACTGATACATGCTACATGAATAAACCTCAAAAACATGCCACATAAAAGTGACAAAAAACCCACGTATTGTATGGTTCCATTTATTTATTTATTTATTTATTTACTTACTTATTTCATGTTTTATTTATTTTTGAGAGAATGAGAGAGAGAGCGAGAGCGAGCACGTGATCAGGGGAGGGACAGAGAGAAAGAGAGACAAAGAATCCGAAGCAGGCTCCAGGTTCTGAGCCATCAGCACAGAGCCTGACATGGGGCTCAAACCCATGAACTACAAGATCATGATCTGAGTTGAGGTCAGATGCTTAACATGAGACCGAGCCACCCAGGCACCCCTGTATGGTTCCATTTAAATAAAACATCCAGAATAACAATTATCTATAGAGACAGAATGTGGATTAGCAGTTGCTATTAAAAGGGAGTGGAGGTGAGTGGGAATGCAGGGTGGGAACGTTAAAGGGTATGCTATGGGGTTTCTTATTGGAGTGATAAATATTCCCTATATCAATGGTGGTGATTGTTGCACAACTCTGAGTAAACTTTAAAGAAAACACTTCACTGTACATTTTAAATGTGTGGACTTGTATGGTATGTGAATTATATCACAATGCCTTTAAAAAAACAATATATCTTAGGTCTCAAAATTTATGCTATGTCCACATGTATCTTTTTTTTAAAAATTCCAAACTTAAGTTTTTATTTTTTTTAATTTTCTTTAAAAAAAAAATTTTTAACGTTTATTTATTTTTGAGACAGAGAGAGACAGAGCATGAACGGGGGAGGGTCAGAGAGAGGGAGACACAGAATCGGAAACAGGCTCCAGGCTCTGAGCAGTCAGCACAGAGCCCGACGCAGGGCTCGAACTCACGGACCACGAGATCATGACCTGAGCCGAAGTCGGCCGCTTAACCGACTGAGCCACCCAGGCGCGCCCCAAACTTAAGTTTTTAAATATGAATCCTCAATTAAGAATACAGTTGTAGGACTTTGTTTTTTTAATGATTTTATTTTTAAGTAATCTCTACACCCAATGTGGGGCTTTAACCCACAATCCCAAGATCAAGAGTCACATGGGGGCACCTGTGTGGCTCAGTCAGTTGAGCTTCTGACTTCGGCTCAGGTCATGATCTTGCAGTTTGTGGGTTCAAGCCCCGCATCAGGCTCTGTGCTGACAATTCAGAGCCTGGAGCCTGCTTCGGATTCTGTGTCTCCCTGTCTCTCCACCTACCCTGCTAGCACTCTATCTCTCTGTCTGCCTCTCTCAAAAATAAACAAACATTTAAAAAAAAAAACCTTTTTTTTTTTTTAAGGAAAAAAAAAGTCACATGTTCTATTCTTGGTGCCCCAAGAATACTTTTAATGAAAGCACAAGACATAATGTACCAAGTAGACATTTTAGATGACTTATAAACATGGGTTTAAAATGTTAAAGTCTTCCATATATGACAATTCCCCACTTCCTTCTTTTTTGTGAAGGAAATTGATACATAATGAGGAATATTTACTATCCTCAGTGGATTAAAAAATAGAGAGCCTGGGGGCTCCTTGGTGGCTCAGTGGCTTAAGTGTCTGACTTCGGCTCAGGTCATGATCTCATGGTTCGTGGGTTCAATCCCCAAGTCAGGCTCTGTGTTGACAGCTCAGAGCCTGGAGCCTGCTTCGGATTCTGTCTCCCTCTCTCTGTCCCTTCCCCTGTCACACTCTGTCTCTCAAAAATAAATAAATGTTAAAAAGAGAGAGAGAGACAGCACACGCGCCTAAGATTAAAAATGCAAAAGACTATAGTATATCATGTTTACCCCAATTAGATTACATTTCCATTACTTTCATACAGTTAATGCTACACATTCAGATGTGGATAAATGTTTTGGTGGTTAGGGCGGAGAACTTTCAAAGGTTATCTAGCTCTTTTTTGCATTCCATTCCAATATGTTGGTTACTTACCTATCCTAGTGTAGGATTAGTCATCAAAACAGATGTGAACAGAGAGAAAAGGCCTAATTCCCTCTAACAAGCAACTTAAAAATCCGGTTCAAGGCTGAGCTGCAGAATCACAATAATAATATTAATCACTGGTATATCCACCAGAACTGTCTAGGGTGGGTGGTTGTGTAATCTTCATACATAAAGATCACCCTATCAGCCCACTGTCAGTAGAACAGTGACTTTGCATTAACTGGTAACAGATTCGCACAAACACTTTTTTTCCCAGTGCAAATAATGGTCAAATCTGCTAAAAGACAAATGATCAGGGTAGAAAGTACAGTTCTACCCATGGCAAAAGCAGTTTACTTAACCGATAAAAAGATTAAACCCACATGGTCTTAATGCTGTCTCTAAACCACAGCTTTCTAAAACCAATGAAAAAACCCTGCCATCAAAATTAAAGTGCATAGAAAGGCCTTCAAGAATTTACTGTAGATATTAATAAACAAAAACCCTACATACAATTGTAATTTCTTGAGTATTCACTACTCACTCAAACCTAACACATGGGAAAAACATGGATTTAGTGGCTAGCTCTTTTACCATCTTCCCATCAATATCATTCTGCAAATAATACAATCTTAAACTCGATACTTCAGAGCACAGCACAGGATTACCATGTAAGTAGCAGCATTCATTAAGAATTTATTGAACTGATAACCTAGACAGTTCACGGAATTAAGAACTCAATGGATTCCTTTATAAATAATTAAGTAATTTTAAAGAAAGTCATTTTCTAATGAGAAATCCTGCATGTAAAGTAATTAAGTCAGATCTGCCCAACAGACACCTACATAAATGATCTAACTTTCTGAGCCAAAGGGGCACCAAAAGACACTGCTCTTGGCACACAGGGTTCAACTGTTAAGTTGCCTGTGGCCTTAAATTACTAAGCAATTAAGAGAGCTAAAAAGTTAAGCTTCCTCTTGGGGAGACTTTTTTCTACTGCTCAATCCATTCCTCCCTGCTCCTGTATGGATTCAAACTACATAAAGTAGTAAGTGAAAAATCCATGGGCTCACGAAGAGAAAATAGAACTGCACAGCCCTGTTCATACAGAAGCAAAGAACTTAGTGGGCATCCTCTTGTTCACTCTCCAACCACCTGCAGGTTGACATCAAAAATCAGTTTTGTTAACTGTCTCCTACAGCCAAAGGCCCTACTGTCTCTGGTAGTTACATGTAACTACAGTATGTATAATGGGATAATAACTGCAAGTCATTAGGGGGATATCACGGGCAAGAAAACAGATATAAGAACTACCAAGTTCAAAGTTCAACTACAAAATATTTTTCAAAATATTATAGTATAATGAACACATAATTTAGCATAATCAATTGTAACCTAAGATTGAAGGACTACTCTCGACATAACCTTTCCTTCTAATGGCCTGAAGTCAGAAATTCTTCTGGCTGGTTCCTCTTGGGTATGTTTCTTGTAAAGCAGAAATATACCTGGAAGGATAATACAACTACTTCACACACTGGCTAATGACTTTACAGATCGACTTTCCTTTTAAAGTGTACAATACCAGTATAAACAGAGAACAGTTTGGGGAAGAACTAAAAAAAAAAAAAAAGAACTGAAGAAGAAACTTCGTAATGGCTTTATACATCCTCTCTCTCCCTCTCTCTCTCACACACACACAGACACACACACACACACACACACACACACTTAAAAACTCTATCAGTGGGGTGCCTGAGGGGCTCAGTCGGTTAAGCGTCCGACTTCGGCTCAGGTCATGATCTCACAGTTCGCGAGCTGGAGCCCCGCGTCGGGCTCTGGGCTGACAGCTCGGAGCCTGGAGCCCACTTCAGATTCTGTGTCTCCCTCTGTCTGCCCTCTGCTGCTTACACTCTCTCACATTATCTCAAAAATAAATAAACATTAAAAAAAATTTTTTTTTGACTCTATCAGATACTGATGTCTACCACTTTGCTCCTCTACTTTTGAACAAACCTGGACAAAGCTGATCAAAACAGCATTTGAGAGCTAAGAAACTTGGGTCATGGTGGCAGGCATGCTATGCATCCTAAAGCTTACTATCTTCCTCACTACCTGAACTGCATCCTAGGCTATCTAAAAATCCACATCACTGGCTTATCTAGTACGTGTAAGATCGCATTTTCTTGCTTCAATTCTGACTTCTTTCCCTTGGGCAATAAATAGGTTCATCTCTCCAAAGTACAAAGTACAAACCCAAACCAAAGGTTCAAGGGTCTCAAATCCTTATTCCATTCCTCACAGTTCATGGTCTATGGAATATCTACACTTTCTACCTCATCAATGACCAATCACTACTCATTCACTGAAATGGCTTTTGCGCAATGCATAAACAGCTCTTCACATGACTATCTATGTCCTGATACCCAATCTACGTCTTCCCTTTCAGTATCAGAGTATGTCTATTACCTTTATTTTTTGAAACGCCCACGTATCTTTGCTTCCCAGACTACTCACCTGGTTATCCCCTCTGCTTATCTAAACTGCCCACTGCCCTGCTCAATCTCTTTTGCTTCTTCCTGGTTCTTACTACTGTTGGAGCCAAAGATTCTACCACTGATCTTCTCTGCTTCTCTTTGATCTTTCTCACTCCCTTTACTTCAGTGGCTCCATTAACAGGAATATCTCCCAAAACTGTATCCTCACCCTTAATCTACCTCTATAACTTACCCTGACAACAGGCAGTTGATCTGTATGGCACGATTTCTAACCCTTGACATGACTGATATTTTTAAAGACTTGAGACTTCATTCACATACTACACAATTTACTCATTGACTGTACAACTCAACGGTTTTTCAAGTTATACGACTGTCACCATGATATAATTTTAGAACACTTTCATCTCCAAAATGGAGCTCTATGCACTTAAGCCATCATCTCCTACTTCCTCCAACCTCCTGGCCCTAGGTAACTACTCATCTGTCTGTCTCCACAGACCTGCCTACTCTGAACATTTCCTACGAATGGAATTCTACAACATGCAGTCTTTTGTGAATGAATTCTCTCACTTAAGATGTATGATGTTTCCAAGGTGTATCCATTTTGTTGCATGTATCAGTACCAGCCTTCCTTTTTATTGATGAATAATATTCTGCTATGTGAGTAAACCACATTTATCCATTCATCAGTTGATGGCTACTTGGGTCACTTCCACTTGTTGCCCATTATAAATAATACTGCTAAGTACATTCACATAGAAGTTTTTGTATGGGTCACTATTGACCTTTTGGGCACAGTAACTGCTTCTCGTGGGAGTTGTCCTGTGCATTCTAGGGCGTCTAGTAATACCCCGGGCCTCTACTCACCAGTTGCCTAAGTAGCACTCCCCTAGTTGTGATAACCAAATATGTCTCCAGACATGGCCAAGTGTCCCAAGTGTGCAAAATCACCCCAACTGAGAACCCCTGCTGTAGAGTTAGGATTTCTTTAGCGAAACCCTGTATGCACATTAATCTTGACCCAAGATCACTGCAAATTAATTATGACAGGACTAACAGTCTTAAATACTAATAAATATCTCAATATTCAATCCGTGTATTCTTTTCATTAATATCTCTCTGCACATCTTAGCTCCACTGTTGAGTCAGTGTCCACTGGCTTCACAATAACATTTTTAGGTCATAATTTACACATTTCTCTGTAAGAAATTTCCAAAAGCTTCGGCAGTCAGTTACTCAAAATTTCCTCCCAAGCAACCTTATATTTCAGGTTATAAGCATGTCCTTTCATTTATCAACAAATATTTATGTAATACCTACTAAATACAAAATTGGTAGGCTGAGCATGCATATCTAACCCTATAGATCATTTATTCATATGAATAATTTCTCCTATCAATTCTTTTGGTATTCCAAATTAAAAACTGATGTTAGGGCAACTAAATTACACATTAACAGACACAGTAATCATTCACCACCATGACATATATCAGGTACTTCCTACTTCCCCAGCCTCTTCCTTCTTTCTTTCTTTCTTTCTTTATTTATTTAATGTTTTATTTATTTTTGAGAGCAAGAAAGACAGAGCACAAGCAGGGGAGGGGCAGAGAGAGGGAGACACAGAATCCAAAGCAGGCTCCAGGCTCTAAGCTGTGAGCAGAGCCTGACGCAGGGCTCAAACTCATGAACTGTGAGATCATACCCTGAGCCAAAGTGGGATGCTTAACTAACTCCCCCCCCCCCCCCCACATCCCACCTCTTCTACCTTTCTAATCAATGGTCAAACATCTGTTGGGATACCTGATATCCACATGCAAAAGAATAAAGCTGGACCACTATCTCACATCACACATAAAACTTAACCCAAAACGGATCAAAGTCTTCAATATAAGAGCTTATATGTAAGAAGCCAGTCTTAGAAGAAAACACAGGCATAAATTTTCATGACCTTGGATAAAGCAATGATTTCTGAGATATGACAACAAATGAAAAAATAAATTGGACATCATCAAAATGCAAATTTTCTGTGTTTCAAAGGACAACATAAAAAAGTAAAATGCGACTCACAGAAATGGAGGAAATACGTGAAAATCGTGTATTTAAGAGACTTGTATCCAGAATATAAAAGAACTATTACAACTCAATTTTAAACAGACAAACCAATTAAAGTATAGACAAAGGATCTGAACAGGCAGTTTTCCAAAGAAGATAAACAATGGCCTATACCTACATAAAATGTTTAATAAATTAACCATCAGGGTAATGCAAATCAAAACACAATGAGATCCTGCTTCGTACGAAACAGGATGGCTGTGGACACACAGATTGTGAAGTCTTAGCCAGGATGTAGAGAATCTGGAACACTCATATACTGCTGGTGGGAATATAAAATGGTACAGCTACTCCAGAAAACAGCTTGGCAATTCCTCAAAAGGTTAAACACAGATTTTCCATATGATGCAGCAATTCTACTCCTAGGTATATCTCACAGAAATGAAAACATAAGTCCAAACATAAACTTCCAATGAATGCTCACAGCAGCAGCATTATTCACAATAACCAAAGAGTTGAAACCACCCGTCAATAAGTTGATCAACGGATAAATAAAAAATTTGGCATATCTTGACAACAAAAAATTATGTATATGTAGAGACAGAAAGAGAGAAAAAGAAAGGGACAAAATGTTTTCAACTGGTGAATCTTGGTACTAGGGCATACAGCAATTCTTTGAATTACTCTTACAGTTATCTCTGAATGTTTAGAATTACATCAAAATAAAAAGATGCAAAAGAGAAGCAAATTATAAAAAATTATGAATAAGGATTGATACTGACTATTTAATACAGCCTCATCTAACATGATATCATTGCAAATGATCAAATATATTTGATACAGGGGCACCTGGGTGGCTCGGTTTGTTAAGCATCCAACTTCAGCTCAGGTCATGATCTCACAGTCCGTGAATTCGAGCCCCACATCAGGCTCTGTGCTGACAGCTTGAAGCCTGGAGCCTGATTCAGATTCTGCGTCTCCCTCTCTCTCCGCCCTCCCCCCACTCATACTCTGTCTCTCTTTCCTTCAAAAATAAACATTAAAAAAAATTTTTTTTTAATATATATATATATGCTATAAGATACATATTTTACAAGGTCCACTTGCTACTCATCTACCTTAAAAGATAAATCATTTCTAAAAGGCCATCCACTTGATACATATAACTAGGTTAAACTTGTTCTATAGGCCCTCTTAAAGGTACAAAGCTTAATACCCAATTCTCTCCCCACTGACTGAATAGATCACCAAGAAATTCCCAAAATTAGAAATTATATCAGAATTGGATTCCGTGAAACTGATTCCGTCTAATTAGCACTGAAAATGTAGCTTAGTTTAACTCCACTGCCATGCTCTTTCTCCTACACTTAAAGCGAACCCACTTAAAGGAAGGACTAGGGAGCCAACAAATGGCGACTATGCGAACTACGCTCACGAAAAGAATTCATTTGTAAGTCACGAAGCAGAATATCCAAAGGTCAAGATGAAGACTGACTTTTCTTTAAACAAGGAATTACTTCCTTTGGGAACACTGTAGCTGTGCTTATTATTTTCAGATGACAGGTTTTCCAAAGCTTTATCTAAATACTTTATAAAAATATTTTATGTGTGTGTATCTTTAGACAAACTTTGTTTCCAAACTCCCAGAGCACTGTTTCCCTCTACAAAACAGTCACTCTTCAGCCAACTACATTTCCCCCTAAAGCAGAGACTTTAAAATTGGCTCCAATATATGCAGTGTAACTTTTGTTGATTTTCCCTACATTTATAATTAATGTTTTGATAGCTCCATATGGTCTGTTACTTTTTAAATCTGTCTCTAAGTTTCTCAACATCTTTCCTTTTCTTACTAACAAAAACTGGAGCAAAACTTACACTGCAACACTCAAAGGGGAAATTTTTTAAAAAGCAAGCTTAAAATATGTGCCTTTTAACAACCCCAAAAAGAATATACTGAAGACATAAAATAAATTGCTTGTAGAAAAATGATTAAAGAGCAAGGATAAAAAGGGAAAGTAATTACCGTCACTGTGAGCTCTGCCCCATAAAGCAGCAGCTCACTAGGACTGCCTTGGGGAAAGAAAACTGGAGAACTCAGGGTCTAAGTCACAGACTCAACACCCTATATACAACACATAGTTAGTTTCCTACTACATGAATGTATTAACTTGAAAATAGAAGAAAACACTAGGACTGCCTTGGGGAAAGAAAACTGGAGAAGTCAGGGTCTAAGTCACAGACTCAACACCCTATATACAACACATAGTTAGTTTTCTACTACATGAATGTATTAACTTGAAAATAGAAGAAAACACTGTACTTCACCCTACCTGACCCCTTTAAAATTTAAAATTTTACCAGCTAAAAACACTTGGTGATCTCTATGTATGTGAATGTAACAACCCTCGGCTCTGTTGGGATAAAGAGGGGGTCTCATCCTAAATCTCTGATACGGCTGAATACGTATCTCCTGTTTGCTTATCGTCTTTTTTCTCCTAAACAGATTCCCTCTCCCCCTCATCCAGGTCCCCAGGAGGAGACTGATTAAAGACACATACAACAGATTAGATTTCCTATATATCAGATCAAGAAAAAAAGAGCATAACGCAGACAGCTAGCTGATGAACTTCTTTATTCAAAGAAGCTATTACAAGCTCAATAAATAGTAGCTAACTCCTGAGAGTTTTAAATGTATTACTACATTAAATTCACTTAACTATCCATATCCCCATTTTATATTTGGAATAACTGAGACTCAGAGACTTTAAGTAATCTGCCTAACATCAGCTAAGAATTTGTGTGATTCAGCTATGAAAAAATTAAGAGACACTAGACAGTATTGCTTTCAATCTATCAACAGGCAGTAAATGTTCTAGAAAGCAAATCATAAACCTTAAACTAAGAACCTGCTTTATAAAATATAAATTTCTCTACTTCAATAACTGATTTTTTAAAAAGCAGATATATGTACCTACAATGTAACTCACTTAAACTTATTTTATATTACTAATAATTAGCTAGAAATAAAAGTTTGAGATTTTTATTTTAAAAAAGGTCACCAAAGAATAACCGTATTACTTACCTTGTTATCCACACTTGAACAATATCATCATCCATAAAAATCAAATTAGAGCATGAAAAATTAGTCTTTAAGGTCAGCCAAAAAAATCCAACGTAATTACATGTTACACAGAGAAAATGATTCAGTTTCTTGATAGAAATGCACTTCCCACCTTTTTCCTTTTCCTTCCTAAGAAACACTGCTATTCCTTAGTTAGCAATAGCCCCACTATCCACTAAATGCTTTCATTTATTGAACTCTTTTCTATAAAGTTGTGAATGAAATTTTAAATCTTGTAAGTCGTCCACTACATTGTATATTATAAAAAGAAAAAAATTAAATTCCATTTCTAAAAAAAGCGTATTTTCTTTCAACAACGCGCTTTACAAACCTGCAAAGATAAAACGTTTTTAGCCATAATTAAGTAATCTATGAAAATCACCACAATTCAGTTGTTAAAAGGATATAATTTGGAGGAAGAAAGTTCCAGCTCAAGACTTGATTGGCGAGGGCAAGGTAACGCTGAAATACCGAAGACATCTGAGCATTGAGGTTTTCCCGCCTGCTGAATTCCTGAAGAACTTCAACTGTTAGCATGAAGATCTGACGAAGGTCTTCTTCCTGTAATAAATAAATCACACGTATTTTTCGATCAAAAGCTTATTCAAAATGTATTCCCATTTAAGAACCATAAAACAAACAAAACCCCTAAAATTTCCGATGGAAACCACTACCTCCTTAAGAAAATTTTCCATTTTTAGGCCTGCTCATAATTTATAGCACAGTATGCTTTCCAGTGACACCGGTCGGAACGCATCTACTATAATACAAATGCTCGAGAAGTCGAGTCTTTGACAGCTACTACAGAGCTGGAGGGGGTCAGTTGCTTTGGTGCAGAGCCCTCGGATTTAAGCCAATGCCTTCACATAACTTTACTTCAGAGCCAAACAATACATATGAGACAAAGAGCCCACACCATCTGCAATAACATTTTAACTACATGGCCCTCGTTGGCATTCTGCCAGGCCTATTTTAAGGCCAGCAGAGTCCTACCAATTGAATTAGTTGTATCTAAACGCAGTAAGAACAGCGTAACTAATCTAAGGATGTTTGGAGTGGTATTTCCTTTTTGTTTTGTTTAAAGACTAGAATTAACAAGAAATCTTAAATTGTTAGCTATGTGCACCAAGTCTCTATCCTACCCCGTCCTTTATCCTTTACTAAATACTATGAAATTGCAACACAAATCTTCAAGGAGAGGCCATCACTCAACTAGACAAAATAAGTGTTCTTACTCCATTAGGAAAAGACTGTATTAACAATCTAATAAAACGTAAAAACAAAAATACCAATACCTGAAAAACTCTTTTGCAGTTGCCATGGAATTCCATACTGAGTCCAATGTTGCTAGTTTTACTTGAACTTGAGAATTCGCTCAATAGTGCAGTTAGAATAGAACAGGCCAAAGTTTGCTGTAATTATTTGATAAGAAACAACTGTAAGGCATTATTTTCTCCCAATGTTTTGCTTCAATACAGCATTTGTTTAAAGAACATTTTCTATCTTTAGATCTTACACCTACCAGTCAGAAAACTAGACATGACAAAGTACAGACAGCTCTTCTTTCTAAGTAGCCTAGTAATCAACTTCAGTTATACAAATCCGTCTATGACTTGAACTCGGGACATACATGTATTCAATCATAGAGTGCAAATGACATTTCAAGATTATCGATGTTGAATGTACCACTTCATTCACTTCACACAACAATCCATATCCCCATTTACAGTTGAACAAGTAAGATTTGGAGAGGTAAGTAATTAAGGCCAGCTGAGACTGGAATTCAGGTCTGTCTGTGTTCTCATGTCTATAAAGTGCACAGATGAAAAATGAAACAGATTTTATAGCATCCAGAACATTAAATGGAATAGTTCACAAAAGGTTTTTAAATGAACACTGAAGATGGTCGTTTTTAATGGCTCTATCCAACAGGCTCCTAATATCAAATTGTTGCTTTTATTCACAGACTATTTAGATTTAGAGTCAAGGTGCCAAGGATGGAGAGGATACAAATTATTTTGGCAAGTTTCCAGGGGTTAAACAGAAATATGCACACTACCTCTGAACAACCGAAAGATTAAAGTCAAGATGATACTATTTATGCGAGCTTATACAACAGCTGAACACAGTTCTACCCGCCCACCAACTGCAACATCTTTGTTCAGAAATGCTTCTGATGTCAGTACCTTGACCTTACAGATGCTTATCTTGGCAAATCTTAGCAAATATACATAAAATTAAATTCCTAATGGCATGAGTTGACATTTGCTAACGCTGAATGAAGGATGATTACATGGATGACCAATATACTCTATGTCTATTTTTGTACATGTCTGAGACTTTCCTCTAAAAACTGTAAAAAGAATTAAATTCCTATCTGCCTCTTTATCTCAACTAAAATAAACATGCATGTCTGTATAACTAATATTTATGGATGGCACACTAGCTCATACATTCAAGCAGTTTTTAGACTTTTTCACACCAGGGAAGCTTAATAATAGAGAATATATGCAAATTCCCTCGGGAATCTCGGGTATAGCCCAAGCTGCCTTCAACAATGGTAAAAGTACTCTTAATACGCATGGTTTAGTTTAAACACACACACACTCTCTCTCTTTGTAACTTTACTTCAAGATATACATTTCTTTTATTATAAAAACGTCCTCCCTTCCCCAAATCATCAATAGAAGTGTACCAGCTTAACTGCCTCTGCATGGCCCCAGGCATATGAGGAAGAAACCTGGTCTGAGAAACCAAGCACTAAAGAGCCTCTTACAGAGAACACAGTCTGTCACATAGTCACTTCATTTTACATTAAAGGGATCTTAGAAATTCATCTTGTACCTTCCCTCTTTTTTCTTTTTTTAGTTAAAAAAATTGTAGTTTAAAATATGGCTTTCTTTTAAAATGGTGATTGACGATTAAAGTACCAACAATCAAAACCTCACAGATACATTGAAATAACACTGGAACCAACTATGAACATTTTAAAAACTTAAGATTTTTAAATATACCTAGGCTTTAGTGGGGGAAAGTAGGTATTAAATTCAAATTAATAAAACTCAAAGCAAAAAATTAGCGCACAGAGAGCTCTAACACAATGGATTACATGGATCCTGATTCTGGAAACATTTTACAACATCCTATATTTTCTATCTTTCAGCCTTGGCTTTTCTCTCCTTTCTAAGTCAGACTTCAGCGAATAGAATATTATGAACCCAGAAGCTCTCAGTAAACACAAACTTATCGCTCTTACAAATAGATTATCTGCATAATTTTCCACAAGTAATTTACCACAAACAGTGTCAACCTCTATTCACCACCAAATGGCATATTTTTTAACTATGACCACATGCAAATTTTCAATAACACAACTCTAATTAATGAAATACATGCTCACGATGAAGCTTCATTTTTATGTGAAATAAACACTTCTTAAGAATACACGCATGTGTTTTAAGTCAAGATAGGAAAAAATGAGTGAAGAAAAAGGGCAGGAGCAATGAGAGCTGAGGACTTTCTGGGGTTAATGCTGCTCAGAAAAAGGAATACGTTTTAAAAATAAGTCTCTTTTAACTACAACCTCATGACACAAACAAGGAGCCCTCAGTGGGATGGGAAGGCTTCGTGAGTGGCAATAAAGACCATCTCTCCCAGACAGCAAACTTTCACACTGATGAAGTAAAATTCACCCACAAAAGAAAGTATATTCTTAACACATGATAATTAAGAATAAAACAGTCTTACTATATATAGACTCAGTTCTCCGAACATAAGAATATTTTGTTTTTAACTTTTGCCCATAAAAAGATCTTAATCTTAGAAAAACTAGAAAGTACAGAAAAGTACAAAGGAAGCTGCCCACAATCCTACCATCCTGAGATTATTACTGTAAACACTTGTTCACAGCTTTCTAATTTTTAATACATAGGTATACATCATTTATATGCCATTTCTAGCAACCTCTATGTATTGTTTTCCACTTTATACTTTTGAAATAAAAAGACAAATTTTTAAAAGTAAGTTCTTTTCAAATTACTGCCAAAGACATAAGAAATACATAAAAATAAATTATGCAGCATGGTTACAAGTATACCAGAAACCAAATATTCTGGTGTTAGCGTACCTAAAATTACCAGCTTTCAAAGAACCATAATTCAGTAAGACAGTCTCATCATTAAAAGATTTGTTTTACTGCTCCTTAATTTGGAAGTCCTGTAAGGATGTGAGATTAGCATCATAAACATTCAATATCCCATAGCACTACGGCTCAATGGGGCCAACTTAACAGAGATTCCTGGAGAACGATGGATAACTAAGCACGGAGAACAAAGCACTGTGACACATGTCAACACAGTACTTCTCCCTATTCACAGACCACATATCACAGTGCCCAGGACTCAATTCCCAATATGGTTACTCATTTTCAGTGTTGGATTATCAACCAAATCTCATTACAGTCAAGTTACCTTCACAGTAGGTGCATTGCACTGTCATGAAGACAGCTAGGGAAGCAAGCCAAAACTGAAATCCTATGGGAAAAAAAGAGGACAGCTCCTTCTCAGGACAAAGAAACAGAGGAAAGGGCCGGAGGGGGGGGCATCAAATCTGCCTCTGAGAGATCACAAATTTGTGTTTTTCTTACCCTTGTAGAAGGTCCCTGTCTGCTCCCTTCAGACTTTTCGGTCTCAATGGTCATCCCAAGTGCATTACCTCTTAACTCCCCTTCTACTGATCGGTACCCTCAAGTGCTGCCTCTCTGCACTCTGTCATAGTCAGGGTTAGATATTCTTTCTGTACTTGAGACAGAGACTCTGATACTTAAGAGGGTCAGAAACAAAAGCTGTTGTGAATAATTTAGAGTGGTGAATTTCAATGAAATCAGATCAAAGTTGATTGATGAGGAGTATACTAAGACTGTCATACCAAAGCAAACAGCGATTAGACCAGTATAAAATACCATTAGTACAAATCTTAGAAGTGTAAGAGGTTAACACAGCAATGCTTCATTTACCCCAGATTATAGAGAATTAAGTTAATATCTGTTAATTTTCCAAATACAGCCAGCAAACATTTTTTTTTAAACAAACTTTTTTAACATTTATTTATTTTTGAGAGAGACAGAGACAGAATGCGAGTGGGTTAGGGACAGAGGGGGAGGGAGACACAGAATCGAAAGCAGGCTCCAGGCTCTGAGTTGTCAACACAGAGCCCGACGCGGGGCTCGAACTCACAGATGGTGAGATCGTGACCTGAGCCGAAGTCGGACGCTCAACCGACTGAGCCACCCAGGCGCCCCCCAGCAAACATTTTTAATGCAACTTCCTCCACGTAAATTTTTCCAAAATTATTATTTCTAAGGCAATTATTACATGATGTTGGAATCAAGCAAAGACTTGGAATCTGTCTACTAAAATGTATGAGGCTTCACGCCCCTTGACAAAGTGCACCGGAGTCCAGTGCTGTTTGTTGTACGTTTGCTCCGGTTTCTTTGCTGGTGTCCACCACTCGCTGTGGCCAGCAATCTGACCAGCACTGACGAGCAGCCCCGAAGTGATCACTGTCGTTTTCAACGTGCTAGAAACCACGTAATAAAATGTACTACAACTATGTCCAAAAGAAATTCTAAATTAAAATACTCTACATGACTTTCTGGAGGCTTAGTCCAAGGCTCTTACTGTTTTGACAAAGGAGTCGGAAAATATGGGTTCTAATGGTCCAAAATTTACCACCTCAAGTAAGTGGGAGCAAACCGCTTCATCTATCCTGGCCTCAGTTTTCTCATCTATAAGGGGAGTTAATACCCTCTGCCCCACCTAATTCATATGATTGTCCAAAGGTTCCCATTAGATAATGCAGGTAAAAGTATTACATATATGTAGCAGCTTATGAAGTGAGAAGGTAAAACAACAGTATTTTTATCATTATCATAAAAAAACACCTATTTTGGCTTTTCTGGTCCCACTTCTTGATTATCTACATTCTACGAAATTAAAGTCACAAGAAAACTTACAATTAAAAAAAAGAAAGCCATAACTGAAGCATCACTAAAGCAATGTAGTAGATGCTCAGTAAATCTTAGTTGGATTAATGAATCAACATTTACCTCTATGCCTAACACTCTATTAACAAAAGGAAAGTGGAAAACGAATCCATGATGTGTTTGCTATTCTTTTAGCACTTGTGAATTTCAAAATGAAAATTTAAATATGTAAAACAAATAGAAGACATTCAATGAGGTCTCAAAGTTATAAATGAGTTTTAGTATGTTTTCTTTCACTTAAGTACTGGAAATTCACAATTCACTAACTTAACTGTTGTCTTGGCATTACAAGTCCTATAGCAGCATTCTCATTTCTAGTGAAAGCCATTAATTTCATGACAGTGAAAAAATACCCTTCAGAAATGGCTTGCCTTACTCATCAGCTTACTGTCACAAGCACAAGATATTCAAACACTAACTCCAGCTGACAAAATAAAACACTCTTGTTCAGAGAGAGGACTGTCTCTTATAATAGCCTGGCTCTTACCCCAGGAGATTTATTACCAAGAATAAACTTTATGAAAGGTTGCCATACATAAAGCAGACTTCCAGCTGCTCTTCTAAGCAAACATCAATGAGACTTGTGATAAGAGAGATTAGGTTGGCTATCACATCCAGGGGCAGTACTGCTGTAGACAAGTGAATTTCTCACCCACTTCTCTCTAGCACAGGAAAGAGGAAGACAAGAGGCTTAAATACTAAATTAAAGAGCTTTAAAAGTGATTTAATATACGCCTAGTACTTTCAAAGGAAATAAGCGTGAAATAGGTGAAAAACTCAGCTTAAATGTTAATTTAAAATAAAAAATTTAGCTAATTTTCTTAGGAAGTAAAGTCTCCATTTCTATCCCTCTCAAATTAGTAGAGCAGGTCTGACATTAGTACGAAGTATGATGAGGTAACCACGGCAACTTTTATAACCACAGAAGGAAAACAGCCTGTCCACAAAGACACGCACGAAACGACCTATTATTTAATAATTGCACAAACACAATTACTCTGAAAATATATCATGATACCTGGAAAATGTACCGTATTTAAAAATATAACCTCCTTAGGAAATGCTTTATGAATCAGTATTTTCCCATAAAACTATCTGTGAAGAACAAACACTGTAAGAAACTTAAAGCATTTAAACGAAAAGTTATTATGTTGGTTACATGTATTTTTAAAAAATGCACTTTCCACTCATGAATAAAAGCATGAACACTTTCTTCTGATTTTAATACTTAAAATATTACCTGACAGAAAAAGAAGTGACGTAACGTAGCGTGTGTCCCAAAGTTCTACAAGCCAAAGGGTGTTAGGCTGCCACAGAAGTGAAACGCACGCTCACTGAATGCTCACTAAATGCACTTAATTAACATTGCCTTGCCTCATCTGGGGAGCCCCAGACATGGACATTATTAAATGTGTTTGACAAACAGTATTAGCAAAGCAGAGCCTAGAGATGGTAAATAATTTGTACAGGTTAGTAAGGTAGTAAATGGCAGAGATGGATGGGATTTACGCCTAAATGTGAATCCAAAATCAGAATCGGTGTTCTGTTACACTCTACTGCCCCTAAACTTATTTGCACATGTACTTTACACTAGACAAGGGGATGGGCCACCAAAAAAATATACTCTTAGAAAGGGAAGAGGGAGAGCCAGACTACAAACAGTTTCTGACCAATGAAGGTGGATGGGAGCATTATTCTAGAAGAGGTATGATGGGAAAGTTACTTACTTAACTTAGTAACTTAACTTACTAACTTAGTAACTTAGTAATTCATAAGGTCAACCCTTTCATCTGTTGAAAACCATCAGTCATTTATCTCTTCTTAAAACCTCTTCTCTTAAAATCACCCGTATAAAGAAAATTTCAGGGGCACCTGGATGGTTCAGTCAGTTAAGATTTCATGCTTTGTGACTTTGAGCCCCACATCCAGCTCTGTGCTGACAGTGCAGAGCCTGCTTGGAATTCATTCTCTTCATTCATTCATTCTCTCTCTCTCTCTCTCTTTCTCTCTCTCTCTCTCTCTCTCTCTCTCTCTCATTTTCCCTCTCCCTCTCTCTCTGCCCCTCCAACTCTCTCTCAAACTCTTTTAAATCAAACATTCTCCCACTGGTATTCATGTCTCTGAGACTAAGAAAATCTTAAGTACATTCTTAAAGCATTCCCACAAACTTAATGGTCTCAGAAGAAAACAGAGAAGTATACATAGCAAAATGTTTTACTGGTCCGTAACCTCATTGTTTCAGATCTGCCGAATGAGCTAGTTTCAAGCTGCTGGGCAAAGACAAGTAGGGACGGCCACACGGTGGCCTTTTGCCACACGGGCATTTCACCTGCTGGGTAAGCGTGAAAGTACTTTTCTAGTTAAATGTTTCAGCATGCTCCCCGATGTAAATTCATCCAGCAATCTTGAAATTAAATTCTATCTCCCACTACACATTCTCTACAACTATAAAAGTTCTCAACCCTGCTAGTAGAAAGTCAACTTAAAACAAAAAAAACTTTGTTTTGGAATATTTCATGAGGATATTAAATTTATCCACTATTCTCAGAGTGTATGCACCGTGAACAGGACAAAATCTTTTCTAACTCAAGAGTTACATCTGTTCTATCATTGTCAAAACATCAGTTATTTCAGTGACTCAAAAAGATCCAAAAAGGGGCGCCTGGGTGGCGCAGTCGGTTAAGCGTCCGACTTCAGCCAGGTCACGATCTCGCGGTCCGTGAGTTCGAGCCCCGCGTCAGGCTCTGGGCTGATGGCTCGGAGCCTGGAGCCTGTTTCCGATTCTGTGTCTCCCTCTCTCTCTGCCCCTCCCCGGTTCATGCTCTGTCTCTCTCTGTCCCAAAAATAAATAAAAAAACGTTGAAAAAAAAAAAATTAAAAAAAAAAAAAAAAAAAAAAAGATCCAAATGCCAGGTTGCACTGGGACTACTTTCTGTGGTGGGTCAAACTACCCAAGGGGAAAGAAAGGGAAGAACACAATTCCTGAGAATGTGTTCATTCCTGAGAGGCAAGGGACTCTTGATCCTTTGCCTTCGGCGTCCGGAGCCATAAAGCTACTTGTGGGGGATGAGGACAAGCCACAGAAATTCTTCCTTAACGCTGAAATCCCAGCTGATGTGATCGCCAAACTAACCAGGGAAAGAGCGTTAGTCATAAACGTATAGATCTCAGAATTACTAGTTAAGTTCCTAAAGTTTAAATCCTGGTCAGCCACAATGAAGCAAACTCCTTTGCTGCAGATTGGCAAATGAAACAGTCTGTCCTTAAGTAGAATCTAAAATAGGAAGAGTAACTTGATTCAGAACAGTAAGGGGCTAGGATAACATCTCTCAGTAGCAGCCTCAGTTCCAAACCTTTTCCCTACTACTTCTGGCTACTTATCTCCACTTGCTTTTCCTTCAAGCATCAACGACAGCCACCATTGGCCATGGCCATTAATCAGGCAACAAATGCTAACAAAAATCCATGCAGATAACAAGACTGCCATTATGCAACTGATGTAGGTAACCCTGAGGCACCAGCACGTCAAGGGCAAAGCTCTTCGTCAGAAATGGGTACCGTGCCTACTAACAAGATTAACAGAAGTAAAAAGTAGCTTCCCAATCACTTTTATCTAAAAATTTTAAATGGAACCTTGAGGACTATTTTCAAGGGAGCTTCTCACTACACAAAACAAAGCCAAAATGACTCCTAACACGCAATGACTCAAACATGCACGTTTTTACTTTCTTTCTTTTTTAAGTTTTTAAGTAATCTCCACACCCAACGTGGTCTCAAACCCACAACCCCAAGATCAGAGTCACTTGCCCCACTGAGCCAGCCAGGAGCCCCAAAACACGCACGTTTTGAAAGTTGTTAGTTTATGCAAACAACTAAATACTAAGATTAAGTGAAAAAGACAAAAACAGAAACAAAACAGACATAAAAATTAGACCTTCAGAGTATCAAAGTGTCTAGAACTGCACTGTCCAATATGATTGCCACTAGCTACGTATGGCTGTTTGAATTTCAGTTAAAAAAGAAATTAAAATTAAACATTCAGTTCCTCAGTCACACCAGCCACACTTCAAATGCTCAAAAGCCACACGTGCCTGGCACAGTGGTGACATATTGGAGTACAGATCTAGAACATTCACATCAAAACAGAAAATTCTATCGGAGAGCAGTACTCTTGAAGAAATCTGCCACCAAAATGGCAAACAACACAATATCTGTACAATTAAAAATCAAAACAGGAATAGAAATGCTCTGGGGCGCCCAGCTGGCTCAGCTAGGGGAGCATGTGACTAGGTCTCCGGTCTCAGGGTTGTCGGCTCGAGCCCCACATTAGATATAACAGAGTACTCACATAATTTTTTTTTTTTTTTTAAAGAAAGAAATGTTCTGGATCTTGACTCCTAGAAATGTACATCTTCAATGGATACGGTAATACATGTAAATTATTCCTCAATAAAGATGATACGGAAAAAAAGAATAGATATATGACCCCTGGCATATTCCAAAGGAAAAACAAAACATACTTTGGGTATGTAGAGGAAGGTCCAAAATCCTGACAACTCGCTTCCGTGGTCCCTCGGGTGAGACCCTCCTACATCAGCCAGACTGGAGGGCAGATGGCTAGAGAAAGAGGAGGGTGCGGGTCTGCTGGTGGTACAGGTGTGCGGGGCAGGAGGACCAACACACTATGGAAATGAAGGGACGCTGCGTGGGCTCCTCCAAAAATGTACCTGCAACCTATCCTCAAACTGTCAAGTTAATTATTAAACTCACACCGCTCACTGAGGGGCCACTGAAAGATGTCAAGTAATTCATAAAGAGTCGTAAGGTGCACAGTTGCACACAGCTATCTTCCAAATGATTAAAGAAAAGAAAATGAGAGAATGAAAAAAACTACCCAAAACATTTAAAGATTTAAGACCTGAAAATCAGGACAGCCAGGTATTACCATTTCCAATCCCACAATATCCTTCAGCTGATTAACAGTCCACAGTTCTCCCCAGGACCACAGCTGATCACTCAACACCAGCTCCAACTCTGAAGAGGCACTACCACCAGTCACTCTCCTAGGCACGACTAGTTCTCAAAAGGCAGACAGGAGATTGAAAGGGGGGAAAACGGGCTCTCCAGAGTAATTCCATCACGGACAATGGTTCTCAAATTTGTTCACTTAACACCTGGTAGGCAGCCCAAGTATACCTTGGCCCATTACTGTAGCAACGTGAAATAATCCGTTACGTTACGTGTCACTTTATTCAAACATCTCTATTATCACTAGCAGTTGTCGAAGGCTTATCAAAATGGAGGAAAAGAAATGGTTGCATATATTACGGTGTGTTAGCTTATAGTATTTTACACCATTATAATGATGACTGTGAACACTGGCAACATGGAAAAACAGAATCAAACGAAAAAACAAAGTCCATTACATCTAGAGTACGTGAACGTATAAAAAGGGACTAAAAGAAAACACGAACGAATGAAAACTGCTCGATTCTCAGGCTGTGCACTTTTTCTCTAATGTAGACGTTAGTATTGCTGTGTTATCTGCAAAATACAGAATAAAAATTTTAACTATTTATAAATACAGATAGCACACTTACCACAGTGGGATTGCCACTACTTATCAACTGGCTGACTTCATGAAAGATGCTTTTGCAGTCAATTGATTTATCTAAGGATCCTCGTTTTACAATGACTGCTACTGCTAACAGAATCTGTTCCCGAACATACTTTTGGAGGCTGTAAAACAGAAAGACCATCGTGAACACCTTTACATGATCCCAATATAAACACAGTCCCAAGTTTCTCCCGACGCCGGACGCTACTAATCACACGGCTCACACGGGAGGGCAGCACAGCCTGCCGGTTATGCGCTGTCTCTGGAGCCAGGAGATCTCGACTTGGATCCACGCTTCGTTACTTACGGGCTTGGTGACCCTGCTACGCAAGACAGTTTCAGAGCCTTAAATTTTCTCATCTGTGAAACGGGGGTAACATTAACAGGGTTGTGACTAGGATCAAATGTTCTTCAAACTGCGCCCAGTGCATACTAAGTGGTACATAAATGTTAGCTGCTTCAGGCAGTGTTCAAGAGATCTAAGTCAGTTCACTGAGAGCCAGATTGTGATTCGACCAATAAAAAGAAATTCTGATCTAATATCCATCTGCAACCAGTAGTATAATCTTAAGCCCACTCCCTTTAATGTGAAAAGGCAACAGGCTAGCTCCCCAAAATATATTATGGACACACACACATTTTTAAAAAACGTTTTGGAGTGCCTGGGTGGCTCAGGTGGTTAAGCGTCTGACTTCAGCTCAGGTCATGATCTCACGGTTCGTGGGTTCCGGCCCCACATCGGGCTCCGTGCTGACAGCTCAGAGCCTGGAGCCTGCTTCAAATCCTGTGTCTCCCTTTCTCTCTGCCCCTCCCCCACTCGCACTCTCTCACACATAAACATTAGAAAAAAAATTTTTTTAAAGTTCTAAAATTCCTTATCTAAACTGTGCTCTTCAGTGTGATGGCAGAAGCAATGATCCCAAGTGAAGGAATTCTACAAAGTACACAAAGTA
Source organism: Panthera pardus (assembly GCF_024362965.1). NCBI lineage: Eukaryota > Metazoa > Chordata > Mammalia > Carnivora > Felidae > Panthera > Panthera pardus. Next base: position 89,207,378 of record NW_026526654.1, on the reverse strand, counting down.
GACTAGACCACTAGGGCACAGAGATTTAGTTGTCCTGTCACAACCTTTTCTTAAAGGTAAGGCTCAGATAACATAACTTTATAATCTGGCTTCTAGAATGCCACAAGGATACACCAACCACGTGCCCTTTGGAATAAACCCCAAATTCCTTAACGTGGCTTACAAGCAGTGGGACCCAACCCAGCTCTCTTTGGACACTACCAATCTGTTGTCTTATACCCTGCAAAGTGTCCCCATTGGGACATAACTGATACGGTCACCCACTTCACCAGTCTGTCACGGTCAGGGACCTCCTCCTGCCCTCTCTGATCCCCGCTTCCACATTCGCTCAAAACTGCAGACATGCTGAGCTTCTTTCAGCCCCTGGCGCAATGCACAGACCTCTGAACGTCTGTGTCCTCTGCTAAGACTGTGATGTCCCTTTCTCCAGAGGGGACTCCCTGAAGCTCCCTGAACATGGTGGGCCGTTACTAAGGAGGGCTCCCTGACACATGACAGGCATCTATCAGACATACAAACATGCCCCCCATGTCAAGACTGAAGTGAAAAATATTCCTTCAAAATACACACTTGAAGCACTCATAAGCAAATAAATGCAGAGATTGTACGGGAAGAACAGGAGGAATGTGAGTTAACCAAAAGGAGTTTTTGTACATTTCGGGGGACATGACAATTTCAAATACACCGACTCCTACTAGCAAGTGTACATAAAGCTAGTTTTAACGACCTCCATTGGCAAGAATTATAAATTACTAGGAAAATAAATAATAGCTCACATTGGTTGGTGTTTATGTTATGCAAGGCTATAAACGAACTTCACAAAAGTTAATACATTCAACCCTCACAACTACCTTTTGAGTACAATACTATTATTAACTCTAATAGCTAATTAAATACTAATAATTTTAGAAACTAATGCACAGAGAGGGCAAGCAATCTGCCCGTGCACACAGTGGCAGCAGTAGATTCTCAACCGCCCTGCCATACTGTCAGGCGCACCTGGCATTTCATTCTGTGGAAATGCTATCTCAATTAGGAGGAAAAAACTAGAAAAGAGAAAGTTCTGTGTACCAAACGAGAAGTATACAACACTATGTATGCAGCATTCACAGTATTCTACCTATGCGGTATACCAACAGTTTTCACTTGACTCTGGTCCATACTGTAGGAAAGTCTACAAGATAAAAATGTCTGTGTCATGAAAGACAAAAAAAAAGGCAGAACTATTCTAGATTAAAACAGAGTAGAGACTAAATACAATGTATAATCTGCGGTTAAATCCTGGATCAAACAAATAACTTATAAAGGAGGAAAGGATATCAATAGCATTATTCAGACAACTGGGAAAATGAGAATATAGGATCAAAATTATATTAGATTAATTTAATATGCCAATTATATCAAGAGTATCGAGGGCACCTGGGTGGCTCAGTCGGTTAAGCCTGTGACTTCGGCTCAGGTCATGATACCATGGCTGGTGAGTTCAAGCTCCACCTCGGGCTCTGTGCTGACAGCTCAGAGCCTGGAGCCTGTTTCAGATTCTGTGTCTCCCTCTCTCTCTGCCCCTCCCCTGCTCACACTTTCTCTCTCAAAAATAAATAAACATTAAAAATTAAAAAAAAAAAAAAAAAGGATGAAGTATCCTAATTTCTGCAGCATACTTTCAGGTGATTCAGGGGAAAATGCATATATGTGAGAGAAATCAAATGTGACAAAATGTTAACTGAGCCTCCACTGGGAAAGAGTGTGTGTGTGTTCATTGTATTATTCTTTCAACTTTGCTTAAAGTTGTGGTTTTTTTTTTTAGTGTTTGGGGGGAAATACGTAAGTGAACTATTTCAATGTGGAACCTTACAATCAACTCCAAAATAGCTTCTGAACTAATGAAAATTACTGAAGAATGAGATTGTTTTGGATAATAGAAGAGATCACGTGCAGGTGTGCACGCACGCACACGCACACACGCGCACGCACACACGCAATCGAAATCTACCACACACGTAAGTCTATGAAACTCTCCAGAGTTCAGCAGTTCCAACTTGGGGAGGGTGGAGAAAAACTGGGATCAATGAGCAGCTCCAGGAGCACACCCAAATGGCCTCGTCAAACAACAAATTAAAATTTAAATAAAGAAAATCAGCATGAAGGAGAAGAGAAAGGTTTGAAATTGGGACAATTGCCCCTTATTCTATTAAAACCAGAAAAAACAAGCCAAACCCTCCCTTTGCATACAACTCTATCCAGTCATCTACAGAAAGGATTACCCATTACACCTGTAACGTTTGTTTACAGGCTAAGTAAATCTTGCCTTCTTTCTCTTATGCATTTTTCTTTAGGCAAAGCAACTGGCACTTACCTGCATGCTAAATTCACGCCAGTAATTATTATTAAATATTATGAGCTCAGAAGACCGCGAGTGAACAACCCGTAGAAAGAAAGGTGTGCTCTAAATTATGTTTAAAGCTTCATGCATATTGATCACCATTAATCGACATGCCTAGTTACCAGGAGTTCCAATTAGAGAGCATTTCTTCACCGAATTTGAAAGTGTACGTGTATGGAAAAAGGACTCAATTGTTCAACTGCACAAATGGCAAACGTGCGGTGTGCAGTGCCTCTTCGTAAAACACGACTTGGTATTTGAGGGATTTACCAAAAAAAAAAAAAAAAAATCACACAAGCAATGAATGTACAGATCTTGTAAAATGTTCAAACAATACAACGTACGTAACACAAAAAGAAAACTCACTTTTACCCTATTTCTTAAAACTGATCCATTTTCCAAAAGAAAGTATTGAACAAATTTGGTGCTTTCTCTTCTACAACCTTCCTAACGTGCATTTCCACGCATATGTATGTGTAACACTTGGTGTTTTAATGGCACCTGACCACCCTTTGCACCCGTGTCCTGGAATACTCACCTGTGTCTTACGATGCTACCAAACACCGAAAAAAGAACGACTATGTACCAAGGATTTTCCATGGAGTCCAAGATCAACTTTTACTCATAAGCAAAATCTCTGGATCTAAACGTCCACAAAAAACCCTTAATATCCAGCACCATCTTTTCCAAGAAACAAAACCCTGTATCATAAGCTTAAATATAAAGTCGTATTTCATTAAGCAGTATAACAACCCACAACCACGTGTGTGTGAGTTTTTAAAATATGAGCCCAAGCAGAACTTAACCATAAACATCTATCGTTAAAAACATAAAGGAAAAAAGGGAAAGAAAGAAAGAAAGAAAGAAAGAAAGAAAGAAAGAGAAAGGAAAAGAAAAGAAAAGAAGCGAAAAGAAAAGCGAAAAGAAAAGAAAAGAAGCGAAAAGAAAAGACAAGACAAGACAAGACAAGACAAGACAAGACAAGGGCAGCGCAGGTATTGGAGCAGTGCCTCCGCCATGTACTTACTTAGGCCTCTGTAAGACATAGGTTAAAAGGAATGTTCGCAGTGACTCGATGCTACCTTTTTCCAAGAGAATCCACTCTCGGACAACTGCTTCCATTATGGCTGTGGCAGCTTGAAAGAGGACATAGTCCACTTTACTTGTTTCTGAGGAGAAAATTGGAAACTTTCTTTAAACAGCAATTCCTCCTTCTTTGAACAGTTTGCATTTATTAATTTAAAAACAGAACTTTTCAGACAAGGAATAAGATGGTTACCTGTTCTTTTTTTAATCCAGTGACCTTGCTCTAGCACCACAAAGAGGTTAGTTCCTCTCAGAAGACACCCCAGGCAGGTGGCAGCTAATCACCGATCACAATTTTCACAAACTTTCCTCACCTCTCTTCAACTGTTACTTCCAAAGCATGAAGAACTAAAAAATAACACAGCTTTAAAAAAAATAAAAATAAAAATATAAAGCAATCAGAGAATTTCCTGAGAGATTCTCACCCTGTGCAAAATAGAGCTTTGCATTTGCAAAATATCTTAATAAACTCGTCTTTGAACATTACTATTTGTGGTGAGCCATGCTGTTAAAATATTTGTTGAGAAATTAAGCTTTCAGCAGGATGGCCCATCCCCAATAGCAAGTTCAGAAATAAACACAATCACATTCAGGTTATTTTTCTCAAAATGTTAAAAAAAAAAAAAAAATGGGAGTCACATTTACCCAAGGTGAGAAGTTCTTGTGAATTTTCTGATTGCAATACTGATCAAACTGAGTAAAATTCCAAAGCTACACTTAGAAAACCCCAGCCTTAACTAGCAAGTTATAGTATCTGAACTAAAAACTGAATCAGGAGGGAAAGAAAAAACAGAAAATTAACATACCTAAGAAATATTTTAATTTTCCATTTTTTCTTTTATTCACCCATACCACTACAATCAGTTTCCAAACAGCATTATCAAAAGGGAGAAACAGTCAAAATGAAGTCAAGAAAAAGTAGAAATTTTCTGGAGTTCTGAAAAATAACCGTCATGTGAAATCCATGAAAGTTTGGGATTAGATTGCAGGTTATTTGCCAAGATCACTAGACATGAGTATCCGAGAGCCCTGAGAAGTTAACTCCAGGCATAGAATGGCACCTTCAAGAATTCATCAGAAGAGCATGAAGACATAGGGAGGCACATCATGTTCTCTCCTACTCAAGCTCAGGTCATTTAAAAACCTTGAGTGATCTTGACACAATACGCTATAAAAATGGGTGAAAAAAAGGTACACCCTACATAAATGCCATCAATTTAGACTACCAAATAGGAGTTTTGAACATAACAAAACCAAAAAGAGGACCCAATTTGGACCTTTTTAAAAAAGTTTGATTATTCCATGCTTTCTTAACATGCATTCTAAGTGAGATGATCATCAGAACTCACAAAAATTTAAAAACCTTAAAATGTTACCAGTAAAGAAAGCAATAGCTTCCAAAAACGTAAACCTATCATAAAAAGATGTGTTTAAAGTTCCAGGAGGAAAAAAAAAAAAAGTGTAAGAGGAACTGAAACAGAAACTAGCTATATCTATTTAGATCACTTAAGGAGAAATACGGTACTGCCTCATAAAGGTAATTCAAGTAATCTCTTATTATAAACCTCTTGTATAAAGTAAACGATGGTTGATTGCCTAACTTCACTTTCTACTGCCATAGTAAAAATCTTAAGGACAAGAAACCCCAGATCCTTAGTTATGGATTTTAACAAAGAAGCAAAATCTTAGGGACTCACAGAATTTTGGACATAGAACTCCAAAGGTCACCTAATTCAATTCCTGCCTTTTAAGGCTGAAGAAAGTGTTGACGCACCAGGGGACTAAGACAAAAGAATTCAGGATCACGTGGCCGGTGAATGTTCCTGGAGCGACACTAAGCCACCCCTAAACGCACGTGCCGAGGAAGAGAAGACCAAACGAGCTCCTTCCTGTTTCCAGAAGCAACAAAACGTGCTTATTTCTAACTACCCGTGCTGACAGCCAAGCTGTTTTTCCTGCGTCCCCCTCCTTTTTGCAAGGGACGAGGGAGGGAGCTAACTGCAGCAGGTGAATGACAGACATTCAACAGTTTCCGAGGTGACTCTTTCTTAGATGCCTCTGTTTGGGCATCTCTACATGCCTACTCAAGTAAGAAGCTTCTCTAAGAATGGAGGAACCTGAAAAAAAGAAAGCCAAGTTCCAAATTTCAAGGAAGGAATTCTCCTAACCTAACGGGCTGCACGACACCTTCTCACGAAACCGTCACTAGCCTTCATACACCGCACGTCAACACGATATAAATGTGCAAAAGGTGCTCTATGGAACTCTCGAAGCTACCGGCAGAAGGCCGGGCCTTCATGCGGATGGATGAGCCTTATCCTCGCTCTCTGCTCCAAAGATGCTTGAAAGGCAAGGTCTTCACGAGGAACTCACAAGTCATCTAGAATTTCTGATACTTTTCAGTTGTTCTCCACTGACCAGGGCATTGTCTAGAGAATAAATTATTTTAGCCCACTTCGGCAGCAAGTTGTCCCTTTTTACCACGGTAACTTTCTTTAATAATTATGTAAATAAAATTCATTTCTATCACGTCAGCCGTCTGAAACCACACAGAGCCACGAAGACAAAAATTGAAGTGAAGGAAACAATGAGAGGCAGAGCACCACATTCTGATCAAAAAATATTTTTAAAAGGAAACTAAAACCACAGTAGTCAAGGCCCAGATGTTCAGCGACCACGACCACCTCTCTGGCGTGAAAGACTTCGGTCCAGAGCACGTGGATACGCACGTGGACACAGGCACCCCAAGTGATAAGAAGTCTCAGTCTCACTTCGTTTTGCTCCAACCACTTCTGAGACAAGAAACGAAAGAAACCCGTTTCTCCCTGGGAGAAGGACAGAAGAATGCTACAAAGTTAGTTCCGGAAGCGCTGGTCGGGGTGTGTCTTTAACAAGAACAGAACTCACAGGATTGGTGAACGCACATTTGACCAAACCAGAGTAACAACTTCCTAAACGCCAAAGACTTCTGTCTGAGGTGCAGAAATCCAAAAGCACCCTTCTGACAAAACGCGCCGGGGCGTGCAACGTGCACACGCAAATGCGCGCACGCACACACACAGAGTGGAAAAAGCACACCCAGAATGACAACAAAAGGATAAGAAGAGAAGGAAATGAGGAAAACCAGAAACGTAGTAAAAACTTAGGTCAGAAGTGGGAAGGAAGAATTTTAAGAGGCCAGAACAGGGAAGCATCAAAGAGAAAGTCTCCCCTTTATTAGAATCTATCACCCAGACACTGTATCAAAATGACATATTATCCCTAACTAAGAATGTGAAAATTCTGAATTGCGATCGACTGCCACTTGTATGAGAAGTCTTCTTAGAGGAATTAACCCTTCTGTGCTGGTGGCAACTGAGTGAGGAGTTGAAAGATTTTCTGTGAAGTGTAGATGTAAACATTAATGTAACACAGGGCTTTGCAGTACATTAATGATTAGATTACAATACATGCACTCAACCTTTTAAATAGTTAATATCTCAAAACCCAAACTGGTTTTAAAAGCACAGCCAGAACTAGCAATACTATTCTTTAGACATTTTTATCAGGAAAACAAACGTATTCCAGACAAGCTCAAATCGTAACAAAGCAACGGTACTTCATAAAATATACATACTCTAAACAGGAAAGAGTCGTATAAACAAATGCACTCTAGTAACATACTTACAACTTAGATCACCTATTTCCCGACTAGTACTGAATGACAACTGCATTACAATAGAAAGTCCGATGAAACTGATGGAATCCTAATTAACGTACTTAAGGCGTATGCCATAAAAACCAGACTCGAACTATGTTAGGCGACTAGTTTAACACAATGGTTTCCTCAACTATTAACGCTGAACAATTTCAAGGCAGTGAAGACGAAAGCTCCCTTGAATTCTTAACGCTGATGTTTAGCTTTACTTCTTGTGATTTAACTCTGAATCAAATACTCTCCACAGGCATGATAGCAAGTTTTCTTAGTGCCGGAAACAAGTTCACCCAAGTATGACACCTGACCACTAAAAAAATAAAATAAATAAAAACTGCCTCATGTAGAATTTAAAAGGTGGTTATGAACACTGACTGCTCCTCTGGTGAAAAATCTGACTCCTGAATGACACAGAGCCACCTTCAACCACCTCTGCGAGCTCCTTGCAAACAGAACAGAGCACTTTGTGAAGGTTATCTTATTTTTAAAACGCCATCTGAAATCAGGTAACGGGGCCACTCGCATTACCGTTCACAGAGTGGTTTTATATGTGGCTACATTTGTGCCTCACAACAACTTAAGGCAACGAAGCCCATTAAGGAAAATGGTACCGCTGTTCCCATTTCATAGATGAAAACGGGCTCCGAGAGGCTAAGTGACTTCCTCAAGTTGATACCATGGAGAACAGACCTCACAGGTCCTACAGCAGTGCTCTCTCTATTCCAACCCAGCAACGCACTCATAAGCCCTTATACGGAAAGCATTTTTAACATTTAAATTTAATTGCAGGCTATTTCAGTCTGGAAACCAGAGAGTGCTGGTGGCTAACAGTAAGTCTTACTAAAAGCCTAAGAATAAAAGGTCAGATATTTTAGTTCCTAATATGCAACTAACCAATTTTATGGTCAAGAATAACTCAAACAGCCTTTCAGAGGCTCAAGTGTGGGTTACAAAAAATGGCTCCAATTAAGAAAGAGTTAATAAACAATTAAGTTTTAAAATAACAATAACCAATGAAATCTCTCTTACTACCACTGAAAAATATGTAGGAGACGGAAGACTGTGTGTCTGTGTCTGTGTCTGTGTGGACTTAGAAAATGCCATCTCTGGACAAGAGTTATAACTTTTGTGATTATTTTTAAAGGAAAGAGATTGTTTCTGTACGCATGTCAGATAAAAGGTACTTGTAAAATATTTTTACAAGAGTAAAAATTAGTGTTTCATTTTACAATACACAGCGATCATCTACATAGAACTAATATTTGCTAAGCAAGCTGAATACAAACTATATGGTTAAAAAAATGTTTTGCACGAAAGAAAAATTGTTGAAACCTCCAAAAACAATCATAATTTCAAAACACTAGAGTAAGATATATTATAGTGCATTTCCTATAACAAGTGATAGCACTCTTGAGAACTGAAAAAATATTAGATTTTCCCCCCACCATTAACAGACTTCATGTTTTGGTCAGTAATAAAACAAATTATATATATTTACTATATTTAGTAACTTACTGTATTTATAAATTACTATAGTTGGGGGAAAAAAAGTCAAAGTAGAAACAGTCTTCTATCTGGCTTTATGGACTATCTTTAAAGCCACTTCAACAGAATGACTATTAATGGAAAATTGTAATTACACACACCTGCTTGTTTTAAAAGGCATTTAAAATATCTGACATCCAGGATAGAAAGACTATATTTGATTCTGCAAAAATACTTTAAAAGTGAATACTTACCCAAAATATGCTTGCAAACTGCAAATGGTGACTTTGATTTCCTAAACGATAAGAATATGTGCTCTGCATGCTGGCGTTGTTCGTTATTAACCATGGAAGGTGGCGCCTTGAGGGTTAAAACAAGAGGAGCAAAACAAAACAAAAAACAGAGTACACTTGTTTAATAAGACAGCTTGAACAACAGCAAACCTTTTACCCGCAATAAGAGAAAACACTTTCACTTTCGGGGGGTGGGGGCACTGGGACATCAAATTCCTGCTTGTTATTTTACAGAAACTGAAGTATAAAACTTCGTAATAAATATTTAAAATACGGTTTCAGGAAAAAGGAAGAAATTCCTGGCAAGGCTTCAAAGTTGCCTACATTTTAGAAGACAGATGCTTATATAACATTTTCTGTATCTTTTAAACACAGCTAACTTATTGCGTTTTATTCCAAAATATACCACTTTATCTAACTTGACTAAGTGAAAATTATCTCTAAATTTTTCAGCACTGGTGCAACCAAATCCAAAGTCACTAAAAATTGATTTCTCACAGCAATGCTTTACGATAAAAATATTATCAGATAATTAATTCTACTTCAAGTTTCCTAAAATCACCATTAAACCAGAAAAAGTACGGAACAGTGGAGTTGGAAGTTACAAAACTCCTATCTGAATAAATGAGTCCGCAGAAAAGTCAGACTTCTGGCTTAACAAAAACAACTTCTAAAGTCTGCCAGGTTTTTAAATTCCATTTTGTTCTAACAATCTTTCCTCTAAAGATAATATTCTTCTGAACCTAAAATGTAGCCACCTAAAATACATAGTCTCATTGCATGGCTTCGTTATCTTTGACTCACTGAGACCCATCTGAAGGGAAGAGATTGCTTATGCAGCCTACCAATTAAATAGCAGAATTCTCAATTCGGGAGAGGAGAGGTAGGAAAATAAACCTTCGCTACTGTGACCAATATGAAATGGGGAAATCAAAATTTCAACTATATTTAAACAATCTGAAAGATAAAAAACATTTTGCAACAAAGTACATTATAAACTATATTATTGAAACCAAGTACATTATAAACCATATATTAATATAAACTATAAACTGTATCAATTATGTATCATCATTTTAAGCTGTATCAATTATGCAACATTAGTCACTATAATTTTAGTTAAAATAAAATAATAATAAAACCAAATTTGATAGCCTGGCCTAAAGGTATTCTTATAATTAGCCAAAACCAGTTCAGACTACTATTCCTAATGATACAGCACCCTCTACAGCTCTCTAGATAAAAACGAAAATATTTTCATTATAAAGAACTGTGTTAAATTCTTTTTATTTTTAATGTTTATTTATTTTTGAGAGAGAGAGAATGAGCAAGAGAAGAGCAGAGAGGGAGGGAGACACAGAATCCGAAGCAGGCTCCAGGCTCTGAGCTGCCAGCACAGAGCCTGACGCGGGGCTCGAACTCACGAGCCATGAGATCAAGACCTGAGCCAAAGTCGGACGCTTGACCAACTGAGCCACCCAGGTGCCCCAAATTGTGTTAAGTTCTTTAATCCGTTTTTTGAAAAAGTGTTACTATGAACAACTAACTATGCTAAATATAAATATTTTTGTCCTTCCATTTGCAAATTCTTCATTCTCATCATTTTCCGTAACTCAACAAGTTTGTGTTTTTACAAGATATTTCATCATTAATATCTGACTATACCCCCAAAACCAGCATATCAGTAAACACTATTACAACATGTTATACTGCTACGAATATAAGGCAACAAGTATGGATGACCCAGGTGATTCTGATTTATATATTCTTTCTTCTCATCACCCTTGAAAGGCAGTACACATACATAATTTTGCAAGTGATTAATTATGCCAGTTATTCTGCAAACAAAAATAGTTCTTAAAGCTAATGATCTTTGGACACCCTGATATTCACATAGTTCATAAAGTACAGGCCTCAAGATAACTTTAATATAACAGAATATTTCATTTATAAAATATCAGATTTCATAAGTAATGAAGTATAATGTAAAAGTTGGTTTATATTAACCACCTGGTTGAACATGATCATACAAACAGTAAAATCATCCATTGATTCATTAGATGGCAACACGGTATCCACTCTAGTTTCCCAAAACCAAAACTTTCAATTCTTTTTGAAAATGAATGACTTGGCAATGGTTTGCAAATAGTAAATGATGTGCATCAGCGAGTTCTGAGAAGATTTTTTGTTTAAAAAGAAAAAGAAAAGATTCCCAGCCCCCAAAGATTTAACAGGCTCAGCTTCTAAGTCAAAAACATGCATCTTTCCCACAAAATTCCCTGCTTAGTACTGACTTATATACCTATACCTCTACCTGTGGAACTCCTTCCTGCTCAGAAATCAGAAGTCATCCTTCAAACTGCTTCAGCTTCTCCTTCGTCAGCCTTTCCTGACCTTCTCCCCATCGGCCTGAACACAAACGTCTCCATCTCACCTTGGGCAATGCACTAGGTATGTATCTCTACCAACCCAACTTACCATAATGTACTGTATGTATTTGCTTGCCCCTTTTTCTTTTTTGCTATGATTTTTCTGATACCAGAAACCTTACTTTACTCATCTCTAAATTCCTAGAGCCTTGCACATACCAAAAGAGAGGCAACACCACCATAACTAACATTCACTGAGTACTTAGTGTTGCGAGGCATTATTTTCAACAGATGGATAGGCACACAGATATATAACCTCATTAATCCTAATAACCTTATGAGGTAGAAGCTATTATTATTCCCATTTTACAGATGAGGAATGGAGTGATCAATCTGCTAAAGGTCAAGGAGGAAGCAGAGGTGGAAACTGACCTCAGGGCCCTAACTCTTCAACAGAAACTACACTTAGGTGGTTCAGGATCATGTAAGACTTATTATGCTTAAAGCAAGGGGGTAGAAAGGAAGAAAATCCCTCGTAAAAGTCCTCCTCTGAGACCCAATACAGACATTAGAGTGTTCTACATAGCTTGAGAAGTTTCAGTGAAGATATAATAATAGTAAAAAAGCCTTTTTGTATTGCCTGTTTATGTTCTTTCGTTGTCCCTAACAGCCAAAGATTGAGAAGAGCTCACACTTCAAAGGTGCAGTCAAATGAATCAGAAGAGCTGGAATCAGGCGGAAGCAGAGTGCCTGATGGAGGACAGGAAACAACACATGAGCAACTCCAGGTGTCTTCAGGAAAATAAAGGCAGTAACAGGAAGAAACTGAAAGGTGTTTTTCATTTTTAAGTTTGTTTATTTATGGGGGGGGGGGGGGTGCGGCAGAGAGAAAGGGAGAGAGAAACTCAAGCGGGCTCCATGCTGTCAGTGCAGAGCCCGACGCAGGGCTCCATCTCAAGAACCGTGAGGCGAGATCAAGAGGAGGATGCCTAACCCACTGAGCCACCCAGGCGCCCCGAGAAGTGCTTCTAAGGAGTCGCACCAGCAGGAGATCTGAAGCTCACAAAGCCCTGGCCCAACATGCTGGTGTTTCTGGCACAGCCCATGCTGTTCCGCCAGCCTGGCCGGACCCCCTCCAATTTACAAAAAATCCTCAAGAAACACCATTGGTGGTGCACAGCTAGGGGCATCTGAAGCGGGAACTCAAGATTCACTAAAAAACAGATTAAATGACATATTTAATACGAGGGGTTTTTTTCGGGGGGGGGGGGCATCAGGAGAACCAGAAGTACTAAATAATTTCTGTTTACTGAGGGCTGACTATAATCTAAGCACCATGCCAGAAGCTAAGGATATAAAAGTAGAGAGAACCATCTCTGCCCTTAGGAATTCTGAGTCTTACAAAAGACATACATTAATCAAATCACACCAATAATAATGAGTTTATCATTTTTGCCTCCCCTAACTGCATTCTAGCTTCTCCCATCATGCCAAACCCGTCCTCAAAAAGTCAGAAATTCCACTTGTCAAATCCTATGAGACCTTTAGACTCTTTCTTTCTCTGGGGAGCTACAAGAACTTTTATTAAGACGAACAACAACAGCACCACCTCGTCCTCATGCAGAGTGCTAAATTACATACGCTGTCTCACTTGATCACTGCAACATCCCTGTACGAATTATTGCCTCTCTTTTACATATGGAGAAACTCAGATTCACAGACTGTCACATACCCAAGATCACAGTATCAAAGGCAGAATTTGGTCTGAAGTCTGTGTAACACCAAAGCCCTTGATCTGACTCTCTTAAGTATTACTAACGAGGAGACATAGTTGAATAGGCTAATTTCTGTCGGATAACTCGCAAAGAAATTCAAACAATATTCTAGGCTTACTATAAATATCATTGTTTACAGGACCATGAAAAAAGGATATGAAAGTCAGACTGAAAAATCAGGCACGATTTGTAGACAGGAAACAAGCTACAAAAGTAGAAAACAAACTTGGAAGTCATGCCACACAACTCGTAATAAAAATTTTCTTCGCTATAATCGCTCGCCCATCTTTCCTTTTTGTGTGCGTGTGTACACATTTAGCATTGTAACAAAGCCACTTGTACACATTCAATGTTTAAAACTGAGCATCTTTCCTTTCCGGTGAAACAAAAAGCAAACTGAAAAATAAACAGGAACACAATTACAAGAGAATGTCAATTCCAAATAAGAGCCTACAGGTTCTGCTGATTCTCCCTGCGAGTGGCAGGGCTTAAGTCATCATTAGGAGAGAATTTTTATTTTAAAAGTGTCATCTTCAACTGCAAGGATGTCCATTAAACATCACAATTAAACATGCCGAAGGAGAAGCCATGTTGTCAAAATGCCCACTGAACCCACCCAAACGTCTCAAACTTTGCTGACCTCCTATAACCCCATTTTTTTAAGATTTTTTCTTGTTTTTAAACAAGAGAAAGTAGACAGATACATGTTGGTAAATGCTAACTGTCCATATTCACATAGAGACACAGTGAAATCTCTGAGCCCAATATACAGAGAAAGGAGGAAGAAAAACTAGAATTCCATGCACTACCCAGGGACCCAGCACCCTCCAGCTTCCAGCAGGCTCCCTCATCTTTTAGAGAGAGAGCATGGTTTAATGTTCAAATTAGAAAATCACAGATGTACTACCCAAAAACATGTTTACCAGTAGTTTTTGACTCATTCACGGAAATTTTTAAGTTAAGAATTGTTCAATTCTGGGGCGCCTGGATGGCTCAGTCGGTTGAGCGTCCGACTTCGGCTCAGGTCATGATCTCACAGTTTGTGGGTTCAAGCCCCGCATCGGGCTCTGTGCTGACAGCTCAGGGTCTGGAACCTGCTTTGGATTCTGTGTCCCCCTCTCTCTCTGCCCCACCCCTGCTTGAGCTCTGTCTCTCTCTGTCTTTCAAAAATGAATAAACATGAAAAAAAAATTACGAATTGTTCAATTTTTAGTTTCCTCTCTATAACCTTTCCTTTTAAACCTTTGGAACTTAACACTGCTCCTACCTAAATTTAAATCCGTAACACAAAATGATATATTTTATTACTTCAAATGTTTCATACCAGGGGCACCTGGGGGGCTCAGTCAGTCAAGCGTCCGACTTCAGCTCAGGTCGTGATCCCACAGTTAATGAGTTTGATCACGCAGTTCTTGAGTTTGAGCCCCACATCAGGCTCTGTGCTGACAGTTCAGAGCCTGGAGCCTGCTTCAGATTCTGTGTTTCCCTCTCTCTCTGTTCTGCCCCTGCTCACGTTCTGTTCCCCTCTCTCTCAATAATAAAGCTTTAAAAAAAAATTTTTTTTTAACGTATCATAGCAGTATTTCATAGTATTCCACAAAGAGTAAATTCCAGTTACTGGACCTTTTCAGCTAAACAAATCTGAAAGACGTGCCCTAATTAATTAATCTCTTGCAATTTCACAGCATATCCCCAAAAGCTGTCTTTTCAAATCTATTTTCCTCTCAAACCTCTCATCTCATGACACCCAGTACTCCAGTCTCTCACAAAATGACCTTATTTTTACTTTCCCAAAGTCAAAGCCTTCTTGCATGATTAGCTCCTTTATGTGACTTCCTCTTCAAAAGGAAGGTTCTCCTATCACCTTCCCCAATTTCCTAACAAAATACTCCCTTCCCCTCAACCTTCTCTGAACTCGAAATCCTCCTCCCATCCCTGCCCTGCTGGCTCCCCCCACATACAACCCCATTTCTTCCCTCATCTCTTCTCACTCTCTTTCTTTTTTTAAGTTTATTTACTTTTGAGAGAGCATGAGGGGAAGGGCAGAGAGCGAGAGAGGGAGAAAGGGGAGAGAGAATCCCAAGCAGACTCCACGCTGTCAGTGCGGGCGGGGCCTGACACGGGGCTCAAACCCATGAAGAACAAGTCCTTGACCTAAGATGAAATCAAGAGTCACTCCATCCAGGCGCCCCCTCACTCTCTTTAGCTTCTCTTAAAGTTATACTTAGTAATGGCGCCCTGCTTTCTGCTTACAAACAGGTTTACCCTACCTTAAAAATCCCTCCAAACAATCTTACGGTCCCCTTTAATTAAAAGAACAAGATACCGAAATCAAAACGCCCTGGTTTCTAATCCCATCTCTGCAGCACAATAGTTAGGAAATTTCCAGGCAAAGACACCTCCAGGCAAGTCAGGGTCCCCAGCATCTGATGATGCTAATGAATGCATCTCATAATGGTATGAGAACTGCAGTTAAAAATACACATATGGGTCTCCCCAAATTAACCTACAATAATTGATACAATTCCACTTTAAATCCCAATAAGGTTCATTTCAGAAGGTGACAAGGTGGTCCTAAGACATGTAAGAAAAAGGCCAAAAAGAGTTAAATTAACAAAAAAGGATGTTGAGAGCATTATACTAAGTGAAATAAATGAGACAGAGAAAGATACTCACTTATAAAGATCTCACTTCCATGTGGAATCTAACAAAAAAAAAAACAAAACATGACCCACCCCAAGCTCCTCCTAGATACAGAGAACAGACTGGGGGGAGTTCTAAGGAAGAGGGGGATGATAGAGTGAAGAGGGTCAAAAGGTACAAACTTCCAGGTATAAAATAAATAAGTCAAGAGGATGTCATGTATAGCATGGTAACTACAATTCATAATAACATACCGTGTATTTGAAAGTTACGAAGAGAGTAGACCTTAATAGTTGTCATCATAAGAAACAGATTCAGTAGCTACGTACGGTAACAGGCATTAATCGTGATCACTTCACAATATATACAAATACTGAGTCCCTATATTGTACATCCGAAACTACTAAAATATTATAGGTCATAAATAAATAAAGTGAGTCATTTTAGGTTCGAAAAAAACTATTAAAAACCTGAGGAAAGAATAAGACAGGAGGGTGGAGGGATGGGTTAAATAGGTGATGGAAATTCAGGAGCGCGCCTGTAACGAATACTTGTGGTAAGGACGTGCTGAATCACTGACTGTACACCTGAACTTAATATTCCACCGTATGTTAGCTGGAATTTGAACAAAACCTTTAAAAAAAGAAAGAATACGAGTCTTACAGAGCCAGATATAAACACTTACAAAGGCACAGTAATAATTTTTTTAAAAGTAGTATTAGAACAGGAGAAACAAACAAGGGAGCAGAGAGACTTCCCAGAAACAGACCCATGACATATGACAAAATAGTGAGGAAAGGTTAGACTGTACAACAAATGGCACCAGAAAGTTGGCTATTTATAAGCAAAAACAAAAGGTCAGATATTTAATTCATATCATACATATAATAAATTCTAGGGGAATGGAAGACTGAAAAATGAAAAGCAAAAATTTGTTAACGTTTTTAACAGAATATTAAGAAGAAAACGTAGGAGAGTATGTCAGAGGGGGGAAGAACTTTTTAAACAATAAAAGGCACAAATCCTTTTTATTTGACTATATTAAAAGTATAACCTTCTCAACATTAACTGGAAGTGAAAAGACCAGACACAGATTAGGAGGCAGTAATAACTGCACTGAATATAATTAACAAAAGACTAATACTCAGAACATAAAAACTCCCACAAAAGACAACTTACAGCAGAAACTGACAGCTACCCCTCTTCTTCCTCAGTCAAGAACTTGAGTATGAGGCACCGCGCCTCGAGGAATAACACTTCTTAGTGCCCGGCGGGACTAGGGACTAAGTTCTGGCCAATAAGACATCAACAAAGCTTGGGGTAGGACTTCCTAAAGGCAGCTGATTCAGCTGAAACACATTTTTCTCTTGCCCATAGATCTTCTTTCCTACCCCCTGGAAATGGATATGGTGGCTGTAGCTCTACTAACCATCTCGGACCACAGGAAGACACCAGCCACGAACTGTAAACATAGAAACGGAAAGAAGAAAGCAGCAGCAGCAGCATGAGCCCCTGGTGCTATCCTGGAAGCCATCAGACCATCGTCGGATCACTTTATCTCCACGCTTCAGGTGAGAAAAAATAATCCTTTTCAAAAAGACAACGTTACTGGACTTTGGGGTTACATGCTGCCTAATCCAATCCAACCAATTACACAATGTAATAGAAAAATGGCCAATGAACTACAGGCTAGACAAGTCACAGAGAAGAAAGTAAAAATGGCTAATAAGCCTAAAAACATACTCAACCTCACTAGAAACCACTGAAATGCAATTAAAACAGTAAGCTACTGTTTCTGAGGGGGAATGAAAAATGATGCAGGTTAAAAAAAATTAGTACAAAAACAAGAGTTTAAGAAGTTTGGGAGTACTGTAGATAGCTGTAAGCCTGCATTTTTCCAATGTAAAAATGGAACATTAATTTGGAATTTTGGGATTACCTAGAAAAAGTTGATGGCCCTGAACAGCAAGGTATGCACAAGTCCCCTTCTAGGCATTTATTCTCTAGAGAACCTCTCCCCCACACAAAGAAAGCTCACATAAAGATGTTCCTCAGCACTACCATAACAGACAAATAAAAAAGAGTAGCAATTCGAATTCCATCAATAGGGAATATATCGTAGTACAGTCATACAGTTAAAGACCAAACTACAGCGACATTTACCAAAGTGGCTAAACTGAAAATTATTCTGAGTGAAGCAAATGACTGAACCTATACAACATATCATCTAGGTAAAACTTCAAAAACTCAAAAGTATGGTAGTATTTTTATTTTCCTTTGTGGACAAAGTGTGAAAACACGGAAGGTAAGGAAAAACAATTTTACTTTACTGTTTTTTTTTTATTATTTTTTAAAATGTTTATTTATTTTTGAGAGAGAGAGAGAGAGGGAGGGAGGGAGGGAGGGTACATGAGCACACAAGCAGGGGAGGGGCAGAGAGAGAGGGAGACACGGAATCCGAAGCAGGCTCCAGGCTCCAAGCTGTCAACACACAGCCCGACACGGGGCTCGAATTCACGAACTGTGAGATCATGACCTGAGCCGAAGTCAGATGCTTAACCGACTGAGGCATTCAGGTGCCCCTTTGAAAAAATGTCTTAAAGATTTATTTTTTAGCAATCTCTACAACCAAAGTGGGGCTCGAACTCACAACCCCGAGATCAAGAGTTGAGTGCGCCACCAACTGAGCCAGCTGGGCGCCCCAAGGATCAACAATTTTAAAAGCATGCTTCTCGTTAGAGATGAAGAAGCAGAGTCTGGAGAATGGTACCTAAAAGGGATCCAGGGCATCTGAGTGGTTCAGTTAAGTGTCTGACTTTGGCTCAGGTCCTGATCTCACAGCTCGTGAGTCTGAGCCTCGCGTGGCGCTCGCTCTCTGCCGTCGGCACAGAGCCCACCTGAGATCTTCCTCGGTCTCTACCCCTCCCCAGGTCTTTCTCTCAAAAATAACTATTAAAAAAAAAAAATCTTATGAAAGGGACCCATAGGCAGCTTCAATAGATTATTTTTCAGTTTGTACGCAAAATGGCTACATTCACATTTGCTAGCCCAGGAGATGAGATCATGGTTATGACCTGCACTGTTCTCGTACTCGTGCATTTTTTAAAATGAGCCATTCCTCACAGCTCTCCTGACGGGATACCCAGAACAACTCTTCTGCTAAAATCAAATCAAATAATGTGGATAAAATATTTCTACATTTTTAAATGTATTGCTGAGCTTACAAGAAATTAAGGAATCCTCAGAAGCTAAAAAAACAAAAAACAAAAAACAAAGAAAAACCAAAGCAGGAATCCAAAGATAAAATATGGCACTCATGCATTTACCCTAGAGACATTTGTCAACTTCAGGTGACCTTGAGTTTCCATTCTGATGGCTACCCAAGCAGTACAGAAGACATAAGATATACGGTCAGGGCCCTCCTAAGATGGGGATCTAATAGGACACCCCTCCACATAAAGCTGGGGTCCTCAGTGTAAGCATAAAGCATTAACAAACAAAAACAGGGAGGAAGGGAGGAAGGGAGGAAGGGAGGAAGGGAGGAAGAGAGGGAGAGAGCAACTTGCTAGTTTGGATCTTAAGGACAGATGAGAAAGAACATTACTTCAGACAACTGATAACCAAGAACAGGCCTTCAAACAGGTTTCCTGCCTCATTTCAACAGGACCCATGTGGTCCGAAAACTTCAAGCCAATAAACTTAAAGTAGCCCTATGTTGGTCATGCACCTAAGGCACCTGGAGTAATGCACCATAATCCAGGCTTCAGACTTTTCCAGAAACATCTCCAAGAGCTAATATTCAAAAATTTTCAAACACATGAAGAAACAAGCTACCATGGGTCTGCAGAACAACACATTAAAGAATCAAATCAACAAAATTCACAAATATTCAGAAACGTGATACAAAATGTTTAAAAAACCTAAATATGTATGAAGCAGACTTAAGCAAATAAAATCTTTTACATATCAAATGATACTATCAGCAGAATAAAAAGTCAATTCACAGAGGGGTGACTGGGTGGCTCAGTTGGTTGGGCGACTGACTTCAGCTCAGGTCATGATCTCACAGTTCGTGGGTTCGAGCCCCGGGTCGGGCTCTGTGCTGACAGCTCAGAGCCTGGAGCCTGCTTCAGATTCTGTGTCTCCCTCTTTCTCTGACCCTCCCCCGTTCATGCTCTGTCTCTCTGTCTCAAAAATAAATAAACGTTAAAAAAAAATTTTTTTTTAAATATAAATAAATAAATAAAAAATAAATTAAAAAAAAAGAGAAAGATAGTATGACAGTTCCTCACAAAACTAAACACAGAATTATCACACAAGACAGCACTCCACATCTAGGAAGATACTCAAAAGAACTGAAAACAGGGCTCAAAGAGACCACACACCAATATCCATAGCAGTATTATTCCCAATAGCCAAAAAGATGGAACAACCACACCCACTGATGAATGAACAAAAGGTAATAAATGTACACAAACAATGGCATACATCCAGCCTTAAGAAAGAATGAATTTTTGATACATGCTACAACAGGTATGAATCTTGGACACATTTTGTAAGGCAAATAAGCCAGACACAAGATAAATGCCACAGGATTCCACTTATATGAGGTACCTAAAATAAACTAGAAAAAGAGTGTAAAAAGTGGTTACCTAGGGTGGGGCGGGGGCAGAAATAAGGAGTTATTATTTTATGAGTTATACAGTTTTCGTATGGAATAATGGGAAAATTTTGGAGACAGCAGTGATGGTTGTACAACAACGTGAAAGTACAGTAAAACCTTGGATTGTGAGTAACTTGCTCTCTGAGTGTTCCCCAAGGTGAGCAAACATTTCTAAAAAACCTTAACTTGATACACAAGCGATGGCTTGCAGTGCTAATAGTATGTGATGCCGAATGTCACGTATCAATACTGAGTCAATGGTTCTTCTCTCTGTCTGTCTGTCTGTCTCTCTCACTGGGATTGTGGGTGATCATCGCCCACGCTCAGATGCTTGCTCTCAGGCCGCGGTGTTTGGCAGAAATCAGCGATTTTTCAGAACGCTTGGAAGGCGCCCACCACTGGCACTAGTCTATTTTTTGTCACTTCAAAGCACCTGTGGACAGTCCTTTGCTTTTCCAGACAAGAGAAAGCTTAGGCATATGCTTTGCTTCATTCTAGGTCAAGCGCCTGCAGATGCAGACCCTTTCCTCTGCTGCCTTATTGCCAGTTACGTTAAATACAGTACATGACAAGAGTGTATTAATACTGTGCTGTAGTCAACATCCATGCGAGTGTATACAACGGCCCCGTGCAGAAAAAGATGCCATTGAGCCAACAGATAGCGGTGATTCCGGTAGTGATAGTCAAAGTCGTCCTACACAATAACCCTCCTCCCTTGTCTCCCTCACACCAGCCACGAAGGTTGTCAAAGGTAAGTGCGGGCTAATTTTTCTTTATATTTTGTACTTTCTTTTTAATGCTTTTTAATGTTTATTTATTTTTGACAGAGAGAGACAGAGACAGAGAATGAGTGGGGGAGGAGCAGAGAGAGAGGGAGACCCAGAATTCAAAGCAGGCTCCAGGCTCCGAGCTGTCAGCACAGAGCCTGACGCGGGGCCTGAATGCATGGACTGCGAGATCATGACCTGAGCCAAAGTCGGACGCTCAACTGACTGAGCCACTCAGGCGCCCCTATATTTTGTACTGTCTTTATTATTTTGTATTGTATTATAGTATTGCAATCACTTTTATATGAATATTTTGGGGTTGTGGAACGAATCATCTGAGTTTCCATTATTTCTTACGGGGAAATTTGCTTTGATATACAAGTGCTCTGGATTACAAGCATGTTTCCAGAATGAATTATGCTCACCAACCAAGGTTTTACTATACTTAAAAATAGTAAAAGCAGCAAGATAACAACAGATCTCTTAGGATCAACATAACAAAAGAAACGTAAGTATTTATAGACCTAAATCTTGTTTAGACGGTAGTTACAGGAATATACATACAACTGTCCAAACTTGTCACACTGGACACCCAAGATCTGTGAATTTTATTGTACATTAATATGCCCCCCAAAATGGCAAAACCTCAATGGATAGATTAAAAGGCAGATTAAACACACTGAGGAGAAAACTGAAAAGACAAAAAATTATGAAGAATGCAGAAAGGCACAAATACTAAGAGTCTTGGACAACAAAGTGAAGGTGACAGCCCCGGGAAACTAACCTACAGAAAGTGTATCTTCCAGGCTTCCTTGCCCCAGCCCCAGCTGCTCCTTTTCTCCACCAAAAGCCTGTCAGGCTGCTCTCTCCTACAGCTATAGCTCTCTCGGATTCTCCACTCTCCCTCCCTGCCCGTTCAGGCCCCAACAATGACTTCTCCATCCTCTGTGGGTCCCTTACACCGTATCCTCCCCAACCTTTGTCAACAGTCCCTTCACTAACTCTCCTCAATTATCCCTTTGAGTGTTCCTCTGCCAAGATCTTGACTGATACAGCATCCGGCAACAACTTTGAAAAATAAAGATTAGAAAGAAAAATGCCAGGAAATATTCCAAATTTGTAAGTTTGTAAAATTCCAAAATTGATGAGAAACCCTAAAAACCCAATGAATTCAAACAGAATAAAAAAGAAATCGTATTACTGATACCCCAGTTTAACTGAAGAATTCAAAAATCAAAAGATCTTAAAAGCAGCCAAAGGAAAAAAAGATTACCTTCAAAGAAGTAACTGACTAAAAGTACAACTTCCTAAGGGGAAACCAGATTAGAGAGAAAACAAAATAACATTTTCAGAGTACTGATGGAAAGTAACTATTACCTTAGAAATGTAGATCCAGGAAACATCTTTCCAGGATTAAAATATAATTGAAGATATGTTCCTCCAAATAAAAACTTTTACTACCGAAACACACACTTCCTTTAGGAAACTCTGAAGAAGGAAAATGATACCAGATGGAAAGCCTTAAATGCAAAGCATTATAGACAAATTAACTATGTGAATAAATCTAAGCAAATACTGATATTGTTTAAGTGATTAATTTGTGAAATTAAAACAGGTGATTAAGGGGCACCCAGGTGGTTCAGTCGGTTACGCGTCTGACTCTTGATTTCAGCTTGGGTCATGACCGTGCAGTTCCTGAGTTCCAGACCCACACTGGGCTCTGTGCTAGCAGTGTGGATGCTGCTTGGGATTCTCTTTCTCCCTCTCTCTCTCTCTGCCCCTCCCCCACTCGTGCTGTCGCTGTCTCTCTCTCTCTCTCTCTCTCTCTCTCGCTCTCTCTCTCTCAAAATAAATAAACTTAATTAAAAAAATATGATTAAGATTCTGGAAAATATATAGCATGTAAGTCAGGAGAGGTGGTTTTAAGTTCTTGCACTGTTCTGAGACTGTATATACAGATTAACTTTAAACTAAATGGAGTACACATGCCAAAACGTCTGCCATGGTCAATAAAAGAATAAAAATAGAAAATAAAGAACATGCACATTAGACATCCAAACTATGGAAGGAGGAACAAAAGATTATCGAATTCTCAAAGAAGGCAAAGGAAGAACCACACACACACAAAGACAACAAAAATATGTAATTTATCAGTAATCACAAATAAATAAGATAAACTAAACTGTAGATAAAAAACTGAGATTGTCAGGCTGGATAAAAAAAATCCAACTTCATGCATACAAAAAAACCAAAGGCATAGAAAGGCTGAAAATCAAGGCTGGAAAAAGACGTACCAAGCAAATTCTAATCAAAAGAAGTTAACGAAATTGATATAACTATGATAACAGCAGGAAAAAAAACCCCAGAATTTAAGAGGGGTGCCTGGGTAGCTCAGTCAGTTAAGGGTCCGACTTCAGCTCAGGTCATGATCTCCATGGTTCGTGGGTTCGAGCCCCATGTAGGGCTCTGTGCTGACAGCTCAGAGCCTGAAGCCTGCTTCAGATTCTGTGCCTCCCCCTCTCTCTGCCCCTCCCCTACTCCTGCTCTGTCTCTCTCTCTCTCTCAAAAATAAATGAATGTTAAAAAAAAAAAAAAAAATTTAAGATAAAATGTTACTAAAGAGAAGTGGGTCATCTAATAATCATTAAAGGGTTCACTGAAGTAGTATGTAAATAATACACAGTCTCAAATATCAATTAAGCAAAAATGAGAGGACTACCAACAAATCCACTAATGTCTCTCTTGGTAACTGCCAGCTTATGGAGACAAAAAGATTTAACAAGCTTAATTTAAGGGACATACATAACTTGCATGTTTAACTGGATATCACACATTCTTTTCAAATATGTGCTGAACAAAAACTGAGAATATTCTAGGCCATAAGGCATATTCTAACAAAGTTTAAGTAACTGATACATACGTAACACATTCTCACAAAGCAATTAAGTTAGAACCTGACTAAAAACAAAAACTAGAAAAATTCAAAGATGAAAGAAACAATAATGGAAAACGTTAAAAATGAACCCAAAAATACTTCGTTGTTTTTAAGTTTATTTATTTATTTTTGAGAAAGACAGAGACAGCGTGAGCAGGGGAGGAGCAGAGACAGAGAGACAGAAAGAATCCCAAACAGGCTCTGTCCTGTCAGCACGGAGCCTGATGCAGGGCTCAAACTCATGAAACCGTGAGATCATGGCCTGAGCCAAAATCAAGAGTAAATAAATGCTTAACCCACTGAGCCACCCTTGACCCAAAATATGGTGTAGCAAAAATCTGTGTATGCAAGTTGAGTGCAAGAGGAAAATGCATAGCTTTAAATGCTTGCACTGGAAATTAAGAAGGTTAAAACCAACAAGCTAAACCTCCAATGTAAGAACTTAGAAACCATAGCAGAACCCACCCAAAGAAAACAGAATGAAGGAAATATTAGGGAGTAGAAAATGATGAAACAGAAATTATATATACAATATGTACAATAAAGATAAAAAAGCAAAAATAAAAAACAAAAAATAAAGCAAACAAAAGTTGCTTCTGTGGAATGACTAATAAAATTAATAAAACAAGATTAATCAAGGGAGGGAGAACACAATTTATAAACAGGCAATACTAAAAAAGCTTGTAACTACCTGGGTCTTGAACGATAAAGAGATAGTGAAAAAATAACAAACAACTATATAGTGATAAACATAAAAACATATGTGATATGGACAAATTCCTAAAAAATATAACAAAACGAACTTGAGAACAGAAAACTTGAGGGGCACCTGGTGGCTCAGTCAGTTAAGCGTCTGACTTCGGCTCAGACAATGACCTCACAGTTCGTGAGTTTGAGCCCGCATTGGGCTCTGTGCTGACAGCTCAGAGCCTGGAGCCTGCTTCCGATTCTGTGGCCCTCCCCCACTCACACTCTGTCTCTTTCTGTCTCTCTCTCTTGAGAATAAGTAAACATTAAAAAAAAAAAAAAAGAAATAGAAAACTTGAACAGTCCTGCAACTATTAGATAAATCAAATCAGTTTAAAATAGTTTTTCCTTTAAGTTCCTGATCCAGATGATTTTACCAAACAGCAGGGAATAAATCATTCCAATCCTACAACACAAATGTCCAGAGAATACAAAAGACAGAACACTCTTTGACCCATTTTAGTTAGCATATCATCATAAATATGCAGATACCAAAATCAGATGAGAACAACGTGAAACTTACAGGCAAACCTTACCCATGAACAGAGATGGAAAAATCTTGAGAGTTCACATACTAAATACAACAATGGAATTTTAAAAAAATAAAAATAATAATGTACACTGTGACCAAGTTAGTTTATCCCAGGACTACAAATCTGGGTTAACATTGGAAAACTGACGTCTTTTACCACATTAACATATTAAAAGAGAAAGCTATGTCATCACAAAAAATGCAGAAACATGTTTAATAAGATCCATGGCTAAGCTTTTCACAAAGTAGGAATAAGTGGAAACTTCCGTAACCAGATAAAAAGAATTCACAAAAAACCCTAACGAACATCACACTAATGTGGAGGCAAGAAACGCATTCCCTTAAACTATCCGCAAGTGTTGGTATACCATCAGGGTCCTGTGGACTCATTTTTTTGTTTAAAGAACGTTCTTTTTAAATTATTTTTTATTAAAAAAAATTTTTTTTTTTTTTTTTTTGAGAAAGACCTCGAGAGGGCGGGAGAGGGGCGGAGAGAGAGGGAGAGAAAGAGTCCCAAGCAGGCCGCGTGCTGCCAGTGCAGGGCCTGATGCAGGACCGGATCTCACAAACAGTGACATCCTGATCTGAGCTGACCTCAAGAGTTGGGTCCCTGGGTGGCTCAGCCAGTTAAGTGTTAAGCATCTGACTTCAGCTCGGGTCGGGCCCTAACGGTTTGTGGGTTCGAGCCCCACGTCAGGCCCTGTGCTGACAGCTCAGAGCCTAGAACCTGCTTCCTGTGTCTCCCTCTCTCTCTTCCCCTCCCCCGCTTACACTCTGTCTCTCTCTCTCAAAAATAAATAACCACTTACAAAAAATTTAAAAAAAAAAAAAAAAAAAGAGCTGGAGGCTTAACCTATGGAGCCACTCAGGAGCCCCTAATAAGCAAGTTTTTGGTTTGTTTTTTAAGAACTATTTGTAATGCTTGCTATTTTGTAATTTTTGTTTCTTCTTAGCGGTATTAAAAAAAATTTTTTTTTTTTTTAGTTTATTTATTTTGAAAGAGACAGAGAGAGTCTGTGTGAGTGGGAGAGAGGCAGGGAGAGAGGGAGTGACAGAATCCCAAGCGGGCTCCACACTGTCAGCACAGAGCTCCATGCAGGGCTCAAACTTACAAACTGTGAGATCATGACCTAGCTGAAATCACGAGTCGGAAGCTTAACTGATGGAGCCACCCAGGCACCCCTCTTAGAGGTATTTCAAAGAATAAATAGAAAATTTACTTTTTAAAAATTAGAATAAAACTCATTCTAATTTGAAGTCACTTATGAACCTACTAGACCCTTTTCTAAGATTCATAATGGGATCTTAGCCATCTTATTTTTATTACTTTTTTTTTAATGTTTGTTTATTTTTGAGAGAGAGAAAGAGAGCAGGGGAGGGGAAAAGAGGGAGGGGGACACAGAATCCGAAGCAGGCTTTACACTCTGAGCTGTCAGCACAGAGCCCAACGTGGGGCTTGAATCACAAGATGCGAGATCATGACCTGAGCCGAAGTCGGACGCTTAACCGACTGAGCCACCCAGGCGCCCCAGCAATCATATTTTTAAATATCTTGAAATATTTTGTCATTTCACCATTCTAAGGACTATGTCATCAGAACTCATCAATTATTCCCAACTATGTTAAGGCTAAAATAAGAACAAAATTTAAAAGTAAGAAATGATTAAATCGCCTAGAAAAGTAATGCAATAGCAAAATAAATCAACACTATTATATTAGCCTCTTTTTCTTTCTTTTTTTTTTTTTTACTACCTTGCTCAGAGTAAAGCATGACCTTTCAAGAAAGGTATAAAAGAAACCTGGAAACACCATTTTAATAGTCTTTATTTTATTTTAGGTTTTGTTGAATAGTGCTGAGATTTCAGAATTCTTTCTTTTCCTCCCATAATGAGAAAGAGAAGAAAACTGACAAGACACAATTATGAGGTGAATCAGAAGATGATGCACAAAGACAAAAGAACAGCACTCTAGATGTACACAACACAGGAGCCACTGGCCACATTTAGTTGTTTAAATTAGTTTAAATTAAATTAAAAATTTAATTCCTCAGGTGCACTGGCCACATTTCTAGTGTTTAATAGCCAAGTGTTACTAATGGTTATCACGTTAGACAACACAGATATAGAAAATCCTATCACTGCAGAAAATTCTAATGGACAGACGCTATTAATGATGATAAAACTGATCATATAAACGTAATCTCCGAAGCACCTGGGTGGCTCAGTCGGTTAAACGTCTGGACTTGATCTCGGCTCAGGTCATGATCTCAGGGTTCACAGGACCAAGCCCCACATCACACTCTGTGCTGACGGTGCAGAGCCTGCTTGGGATTCTCTCTCTCTCTCTCTCTCTCTCTCTCCCTCTCCCTCTCCCTCTCCCTCTCTCTGCCCTCCCTGCCCCTTTGTATGCACTCTCAAAATAAACATATAAACTTAAAAAAAAATCTCGGACCCTGTGTCTATAGATGACAATGTTCCAAATCACTGGTTCTCAACTGAGGCACTGTTGGTCCCCCAGGGGATGTCTGGCAATGTCTAGAGACACTTTTGTCGTCACAACGGGGAAGTGCTGCTGGCAACTAGTGAACCAGGGTTCAGGATGCCGCTAAAAATACCTGATGCACACGGCAGACCACAGCAAGAATTATCCAGCCCGAAATGTCACCAGTGGCAAAGATGAGAAACCTTGTCCCAGTTTTCTAGAGAACACAAGAATCAATGAATGCACTATACACTTCCAAGAACAAGAAGGAAATGAGAGCATCCTCACGCAGTCAGTCATTACACAAGAATCACCTCGTTACCCAATACTCTGTAATGAGAACATGGATCAACTTGTTCTGCTCAGAGGATGTGTGACACTTTCTTTTATTCTTACCCTTTAACGAGGTCTGCATAAAAAATTGCTTGATGGAGTTTGTTAAGTGGGCAAGCGTAACAAGGCAGGTGTGTGTACAAAGGTGATGAAAAATTCACTGTCTTGATCATTCTAATTAGCGTTTACAAACCTAAAACAGTTTTAATTATGATGCGAAGGAACATGGTCACCTTCTCTTCATCAATGTTATGTGCCACCAACGTTTGCAAAAGTATCTGTTTTGATGATTCTAGAGCAAGGGTCAGAATTACAAGGTAAAACCTATTAAAGATACAGCATCTGACATCTAGCATCAGCACCTACTGCATTTTAACAGTGGCAATGCCATAACCAGAAGTGATGACAGAACCTATGAGAATTACATGAAATCTGGAATCGGTATTCACCAATCAGAAGAACGCAAAGAGACACAGGGCCACGCGCTAGACGTGTGCTGCCCAATATGGAGGTCACTATCCACCACACGTGGCTATTGACATGAATTAAAATTTTAGCTCCTCCATGCCACTAGTCCCATTTCAAGTGCTCAATGGTCACATGTCACTAGCAGCTACTGTACTGGAGAGTGCAGATACAAAACCTTTCCCTCAACCCAGAAAGCTCTGTCGGCACTACTCTAGAAGAAACTTAATCAACTGAACGACTATTTCCCGAGTGCTGACTCACAAGCTTACCTTGACTCATGTGCTTTGATGCAATGCTATCCGATACATTAAAGTACATGTGCCAGGCACTACCCTAAACACTTTCCTTTTAATGTAAGTGAAATCGTTTAATTCTCACATTAACTGCACCAGATAGATATTACGATTTTTCTATTGTAGAGACGAAGAAACAGATCCACAGAGGATAACTGACTTGCCAGATGTCGCACAGCTACGTGGAGGTTAGAGCCAATAAGAATCCAAACAGTCTGGCTCCAGAGCTGCTGTGTTATACTCAATTTCTAAATTTCAACAATTTCTCATGTGTCTAATAAAGCAACAGGGTGACTTTTATAATACCTCATCCAAGTAGCTTACTATCACACTACTACTGTTATCTAATTAGTCCTCTAGCCCAGCCACAAACCACAGAATAAAGACAGACCAGCTTTCTAACATTATTAATTTTATCCAGAGTGAGGTCAAATGATTTTATATTAAAACAGAGACATTATGAATCACAATGAAATTTCTGTTAACTTCTAAGGAAAAAGTTGAGAAATTTGGGGCTTCTATAAGCTATTGCAGGATACTCCCAGCTTCCCCGAAATATATATTCACTCTCCTTTACCATAAGAGTCACTGTGGCGTTAAAGACTTGTCTAGAATATTAATGTCCCCCACACCCCCTCCCAGCTTTTTGCTTATAATCTCATCATCTCTTTGCTGCACAATTTTAACAGCCTCCTAACTTGTCTTCCTACCTCACACTGCTTCCCTCAGTCAGATTTTCACATATGGAACCACAGATCTGACAAGTCACTCTACTGGGGACATTCAAGCTGAATTATTGTGGCAAATAAGGCCTTAAGATAACTCAGCCCCTTGCCTGCTTCCCTAGGCTCATCACCAAGTACTCCCTTCCTCATTTATTTGTACACTTTTTTCCTTCAACAAGTATTACTGAGCAAATACTATGTCCAAACAAGCTAACACATATTAGAGTCTAGCAAAGGAGACCGACATTTATTTGTTAATCACACAAATAAATGTAAAATCTCAAATGTGCTAGGTGTTATGAAAGAACTACACAGTTATCTAAGAGTAGGACACGTAAGTCTCACCTTTCAGGGAAGCTGAAGAAGGCCTTCCTGAGAAAGTGACCATGGAGAGACCTGAAGGCTTAGATGAAAGTGAAGAATATTCTAGGCAGAGGGAAAGATATATG
Source organism: Panthera pardus (assembly GCF_024362965.1). Classification (NCBI taxonomy): domain Eukaryota; kingdom Metazoa; phylum Chordata; class Mammalia; order Carnivora; family Felidae; genus Panthera; species Panthera pardus. The sequence goes on along the minus strand of NW_026526654.1, from coordinate 89,177,257 downwards.
AAAGGTCCTGAGGCAGAATGAAGAACAGGACAAAGACTGAAAGAGAGCTAGTATGGCTAATGCAGAGAAAAAGCAGAAGAAGGTTTCTAAGAAGCCGAAAAGACAAAACTTACTCAGAGCCTTGCAAAGAGCAAGCACTAATAAAACCTCAATTCAAACCTGGGTAATCTGCCTCTGAAACCTACTACTATGTTATATGCCTTCCCCTACAGCAGTCTGTTCATATTATTTCAGCCCATAAATTATTACCAAATGCTCACTATATGCCAGGCAATGTGGTTCAGACACAACCATGAGTCAATGATAAGCAAAAACAAACAGAACCCCTGTCCTCGTGAAGCTTACGATCCAGTAGTCAATTGTATAATCAAATAAATAGCATAAAATGGCAGGTGTAATAAATATCACTAAAGTGGATGAAGCTATGAAAAAATAATGTACCCTAAGAGTGGTCAGGCTACTTTGATAAAATAAACAACTACATTAAGATCTGAAGAATTAAACGTTAACTAGGCAGAAAAAGGAGAAGGGTGTTCCAAGCCAAGAGAAGACATACACGTAAGGGCCTGGAAGGAGCGTATCAAATGTGATGGCCTGAAGCCCAGCATGCTATAGCCAAAGGCCAGCTTCCTGGATGTGTGACCTGTGCAGTCTCACAGGGTCCAACCCTCAACAGGGCCCCTGGCTTAATGTGACACTCAGCTGTCACCGTCCTGAAATTCTTAATGATTTTATTTCCGAACTTGTGTTTCTTTTTTTTTTTATTTTTTTCAATATATGAAATTTATTGTCAAATTGGTTTCCATACAACACCCAGTGCTCATCCCAAAAGGTACCCTCCTCAATACCCATCATCCACCCTCCCCTCCCTCCCACCCCCCATCAACCCTCAGTTTGTTCTCAGTTTTTAAGAGTCTCTTATGCTTTGGCTCTCTCCCACTCTAACCTCTTTTTTTTTTTTCTTCCCCTCCCCCATGGGTTTCTGTTAAGTTTCTCAGGATCCACATAAGAGTGAAAACATATGGTATCTGTCTTTTTCTGTATGGCTTATTTCACTTAGCATCACACTCTCCAGTTCCATCCACGTTGGGGCACTTGTACCCCAGTGTTTATAGCAGCACTCTCAACAATAGCCAAATTATGGAAAGAGCCTAAATGTCCATCAACTGATGAATGGATAAAGAAATTGTGGTTTATATACACAACGGAGTACTACATGGCAATGAGAAAGAACGAAATATGGCCGAACTTGTGTTTCAAAGCCCAATTTTATTTGGTAGCAAGATTATGCTTAACTAGCACCCATTAAACACATCTGCAGAAATAGGATGGCCTGACTTATAAATTAATTTTTATTCAGCTTGAGCCATGATACAGCTTTTAGTTTTCTTTGAGATAAAAAATGAACAGTCAAGAAGGCAGTCACAGATTTTAAAACACATCAATATTCAATCTTATCAGAATGACATTAATTATATGTGATTCAATGTGTTATATTGTAAAAAATTCAACCTATATGGAAACAGAAAGGACTCTTGCCACTTCCAATCCCATTCTCTAGACAGCCATTCTTAAAGGTTTAGCATACATGGGGCGCGTGGGTGGCTCAGTCAGTTAAGCATCCAACTTCTGCTCAGGTCATAATCTCACGGTTCATGAGCAGTTAGACTGCTTCGAATTCTGTGTGTCCCTCTCTCTCTGCCCCTCCCCAGCTTGCACTCTGTCTCTCTGTCAAAAAATAAACATTTAAAAAAAAAAAAAAAAACTCTAAAAAAAAGAATATCACCACTATTTTTATTGTACTTTTTTCCCCCAATTCCTAGTTTATTAAGTTTTACATAAAATGCTGTTAAACTTTATCAACTGCCTTTGGGGTATCTATGATTTCAAACGTCTTTTCACATTTCTCCAGATCACTGGCTATGTTCCAATTAGTGGAGTTTAACACAAATCCAAGTGCAAAATACACATTTAATTGAATTTTAAATAAAAATTCCCCACTAACGAGTTTTTTTTTAAAAAAAAGAATTATATCAGTGGGTGATGGGATGAGCACTGGGTTTTGTACGGAAACCAATTTGACAATAAATTATATTTAATATAAAAAAAGAATTATACTAGTGCCAGTATTCTAATATCTAGTGCCACAGCAGACAAAACTGAAATAAATAAAAATGCTTACTCAATATAAAGCATCTTTCCAATAAAAACAAGTAAATGCTACAATCAAAATTCTTAAATTTAGGACATGTGCATCACTGATCAGAAAACAATAAAAGCACTGTACCTTATACATAGGATGGGCTCAGGAAATACCAACTGTTAAACAAATGTTCAAATATTGCCAAAGTACGGTATTTGGTTCTCTCAGACCTTCATGCAGATGTATCCCTCTACCTGAGATACCACTATCCAACTGGAAACTTCCAAACTGTCGGCCATTGACAACTCAGCTTAAGGATTACCTGTTCCAAGAGCCCTTCCCAAGGTCCCCACCTCAATCTGAGACAGCTGTCCCTCCTCTGTACTCTCACAGAGCACTACTTTAGCCTTTCATTAGGTTACTTATCAGCTGCTGATAGTTTTGCCTTTCTCCCTCATTAGACTATACTCTCCTTTCTAGACAGGTCTTTCTCCTATCTCCTTAGCACACAGAGCATTGTGCCTAGCAAACACATACTGAAGAAATGCTCCAGAATGGGTGAGTGGCCAGAGACTTAATTCCAGATCCAGAGTAGCTCTGTGACCACAGGCAAATCACTTACCATCTCTGAATCTCAGATTTTATTAAGCTTCATATCTCTTCTATTTCCTTCACAGGATTGATGTGAGAATCAGATAAGAATTTTTGGTATCGCACTACAATTTTGTAGATGCTTTCAAAATAGTAACTAGATTCCACCACAATAAAAACCATGAAAACCAGTCATGAATCTCTAATGAAAGCTGCATTTATATTTATTAAATCCATTTTGGTTTAAAAAAAATACAGTAAATTATTTTTCTATGAAGTATGTTAACATATGTACTCCATACTTTCTTATGTCAGTGCTATGCAGGCTCGCGAAGGGCAATCCCCAAGAGCTCAAGTGAGCCAGGAAAACAAAACCAAGGAAATTCAAGAATATAAACAAATAAAGCACTCTTTGGGTTTATTATTCAAATGAATGTGATATTAATATTAAAAGAATACATTTTCCATTAGGATGTCTCTAAAATCAAAACACACGCTACATTTTATATCTGTTCATGTGCACACACAAAATGGAAACAAACTTCCTTTAAAATTCATTTACAATTAAAAAGAATTTTTAAATTCATTTACAATGAAGTGAACAAAGAAAAGCACAGGAACATATGGATTGTACAATTTTCACTGATGTAAAAAAAAAAATACTTTTTTTATTTTGAGAGAGAGCGCACTAATGCACGCATGAGCATAGAGGGGCACAGAGAGAGAGAGAGAGAGAGAGAGAGAGGGAAAGAGAGAGAGAACCCCAAGCAGGATTCACTGTCAGCACAGAACCCAACACGGGGCTCAATCTCATGAACCGTGAGATCATGACCTGAGCCGAAAACAAGAGTTGGACGCTCAACCAACTGCACCCCCCAGGCACCCCAATCCGTTTTTTAAAAATACATTTAAAAAATGATATGTGTCCTTCTTTGGGGAGAGGTGGGAGGGGAGAGCTATGCAGCCTCAGAACATGGTCCCTGTCACCCCTTGGTCCTAGCTACAAGGTTTAGATGTGATTCTGTTAACCCTGGGGCCTACCAGTTCTACACATCCTGCGTGCTGGATGCATCTACAAACGTAAAATTGCTATCAGCATTATAGAGGCTGTGTTAGTCTTGTGCTGGTCCCATTGATTTATGATTACCCACAAATAAATATTTACATGTCGAAAAAGAAACAAAAAAATAAAAAATAAACATGACATACGCTCTTATATGCCTAGAGATTATTCTTTAATTTTTTTTTAATGTTTATTTATTTTGGAGAGAGAGATACAGAGCGTGATCGGGGTAGGAGCAGAGAGAGAGGGAGACACAGAATCTGAAGCAGGCTCCAGGCTCTGAGCTGTCAGCCCAGAGCCCCATGCGGGACTCAAACCACCAACTGTGAGATCATGACCTGAGCCGAAGTCGGGCGCCCAACGGACTGAGCCACCCAGGTGTCCCTATGCTCAGAGATTTCTAATATATGCACCCAAGAAACAGAACTGTCTGAAGAGATGGAACAGGAGCTTAGGGAACTTTCACGTTCCCCTATACACCCTTCTGTGCAGCTTGAATTTTTTACTATTCAGAAGGCATCTCCAAGATTTCTAAAATTAAGAATATTTATAGCATTCTCATTAACATAAAAAAGGAAAAACTATATAATGGGTATTATAAAAGCACAGGAAAAAAGGTATACTCAAATTTAATATGGATTGCTTAAGGAGGCAGATTGAGAGTGGGGAAAGGAAGAAGAGAGAGACTCGTTATTCCATGTATTTGTGTGCGGTTGCTATATTTTAAAATAATATGTTCCAGTACTGCTGTTATAATTTTAAATAACAGAAAATGTGTCTACAACATCACATTTTCAGGTCTGTGATGTAACCTGCTAAATTCATGCAGTCAGAGATAAGACTCCTACTGATAAGAATGTTATTAGCACAGAAGTATGATCCACATTACTTACTCTAGTATGCATTTAGTATCCTCTCAAAAATTCAGGGTTGGGTATCTTAAACAAAAAGCTGGTAACTGAAATCTTTTTTGGGGAAGAAATGTTCAGCACCTACTTACATAACTTTCCATTTGCACAATGTTTTCAGAATAACTTCACCTGCACAGTTACTAACCTACAAAAGTCCATCCTCACTCTAGTTTGTTCACCTTCACATTTATTTTCTAGCAAGTAACCTCGCTTGAATCAAAAGATTAAGCAGGATTTACAAGAATCTACAGAAAATGCTCCCTATCACTGTTTGAGACAGAGGAAAATCACTCTTTATGGTGAGATCTGTAAGATCGATGAATATATTTTTCACTCTAAAGGTCTAATACACGATTTGGCAGCTTATCCAATAACCTAAATAGGACTGAATATAGATGTTTACAAAGAAGCAACTGCAATATCCAAAAACACATTTCAAAATTTCCCATCAAGCAATAAAATGTAACATTTACGGTATTATAAATACGTTGACTTTAAGAAGCAACATGGTTGAGTAAAAAAAAAATTTAAGTTCTGAAACAGGAGGGATCTAGGTTCTGAATCACTCTTATCACTAATTTGTTCTGTGACCTACCTTTGGCAAGTCACTTCTACCTCTTTGAACCTCAGTTTCCCCATCTGTAGAATGGAAGGGAGAATGCTTAGACTAGGTGCTTATTGCTCAGGGTCTCTACTTCCTTAGAAAAGCTGATAAAAATCTATAAACCCTATTACCAAAAACGTATGTTTGCATCAAAAAATTTGTTTTAATTTCCTTCTGATAGCCATTGTGGACTCTCTAAGACCTGTGTACTAAATAAAGATGTCTTGAGATTCTTCCGCATACTAAAATTCGATGCCAATTTTCATAAAAGAAATCTATGGACCACCAAATGAAAAAACTAAGCAAAGTGATTGTGAAAGACATCACTAATTACTTGGAATCCCAAAACATAGTAACAACTAAAATATATAGCAATTTCCCATAAGCAATATTTCTTCAGACGGATAAATGCTAAAACCATTCACCCTTTTAAAAGGTACCTTCATGCTTAACAGTTGAGGGTTTAACAATCTTAACTATTCCCAAATGAATTAATATATTAGCTTTCTAGTCCCACTTCCCTTTAGGTTAAGAACCACAAACTGGTAACAGACAGACTTGAGTTGAAGCTCCCACTCTACCACTTTCCTCGCAAATTTGGGTAAATTACTTAGCATCTCCATGTTCGAGTCTCTTAATCTATAAAAGGAAAATGAAAGTAATAATAACCACCTCATAGTAATGATTAAAGTTAACGTACATAGAGCGCTTGGCATAGTGCCTCGCACACAGTAAGCACTTAATAAAGTGAACTGTTATTACTAGTAATAAACTGGAATACAGTTTTCATGTTGAGAAATAACGCCATAATTGTTACTTACACATTTGTGAATAGTAAGTGGAAGCTTCCAAAAACAAATTTCCTAATTTTAATAACTTTTTTTTCAGTACTTTACTCTGGAAACATTAAAAAGTATGTAAACGGATATCTACACAACATACATAAGAAGTGGTGAGATAGAGTGGAAACAGCCCCAACTTTAGAGCCAGACAGATCTGAGTTCTGAACCTAAATCATCAACTTAGTAATTATGTAACCTGTGCCACTTAAACTTTCTCTCAACCCTGGAAAGCTGTTGCCAGGATTAATAGAGTATGTAAAGCATCAAACACAGTATCTGGCATGTAGTATGCACTCAATAAACAGTACTTATTACTATTCTTCTCAGCTACTGTTACAGATGATAAAACTAGCTTTGCCAAGGAAGAGGGAAGGTACTAGCAAACACAAATGCTAATTAATATTCAGGCCAGTGATGAAAGACACTAATTTTATCTTATCAATGTAAGAACTAAAGCAATGCTTTTTGGGGTCACATACTCCTTCCAGAGCCTAATAAAAACAGAGTCCCTGGCTCTTAGAAATTTTTTCAGATGTTTCAGGAAACACCATGTCAGGGATTTTAAGAACCTTGTATTAAGGGGGAATACTAGCTAGTTTTTTTTCTGGACTTAACTTGCAAGAGTCTGAAAACTTTCCTCAGTTCTGTGACTAAAAGATTCACTTAGCTTTGCTCATAATGAAGCAAATATATCCTCCTTTCATTAGACTTCTCAATTTCGTTAGCTAAATTTCATGAGCTATCGGGTGTTGCGTGTGAAAACAAAACTTTATAAATCCAACTAGAAACGATGCTAGAATTAGTTCAAACACTTTTAAATGCGATGTTCGAACACATAATCCAAGCACTGAACCAAAAGGAAAAATGTTCAAAAAAATAACGAAGCTGGCTGTATTAGATTCTTGGAAAGGCTGGATCAATTCAGGCAATTTACTGAGCCTCTAACTTCCAACAAACATCTACAAACGCGGAGATCAAAACTTACAAAAACAAAGCCGAGCCAAAAAATGCATACGCAGTTTACGAGTAACTGAATATGGTTTATCCTTACTTCTACTCCCTGCGTGGATTATTTTCTTTAAATCCCTTTACTCAGCCTCCTCAAACGCCCTGGGTAAATAACCTACTCATCAAACTGTTCACTGTACAGTGTAAGAACGAAGTCAACGAGCACCTTAGATTCAGCTCTCCTTTAATGTGCGACCCACAGGGAGCTTGGTACTTAATAAAGTTTTGCCCCAATGACCTTGGTCCCAAAGATTCCCCTCCCTCCCTCCCCGTCCTCCCACGTGCTGGCGGCTGCGGTTACCCCAGAGGTGGCAGGTCAGAGAAAGAGCTTGAGGACCCGAAGGCTCGGAGGAAACCAGCGTTGCTAAGAGCACCTGGGCTGGGCTATCCCTTCCTTTGTGGCACCAACTCCCCAGCGGCGCCCACCCTGCCCCCGACCAAAGCCCTGCGGGCATGACCCGGACCTCGCTCCCCGCGCCTCGCTCTCGACCCGGTCTGCGGGGCAGGGCGTACGGTGAAGACCGTGGCACAGGAAACCCTCTTTCCTACGGCACCGTGTTCCGTCGCCCGGCTGGGGTGCCAGACACCTGGGCGATGAGGACAGCCCCGGGAGGCGGGGGGAACGAAGGCAAGAGGAAAGTCGGCTGGAGAATCCTGCGCCACGCCACCGCCACCTCCACTTCCAGGGCTCCCGGGAGGCCCTGGCCGGTCGCCGGCCCAGCGGGCGGGAAGGCCTGGCACGGCAAGGCCAGCCAGAGGCCCGCAGATGCTGGGGTACGGGGGTCGCGGTGTACTCACCATCAGAACTTTGGCCGCGTTCTCCAGCTGAGCGATCACTTCTGGGGGCCCCAGCGCCGCCGCCATCATGGTCTCTCTTCAATGACGCGCCATGCGCTGCATTATGGGAGCGGGCGCCGCGGCCGGCCAATCGCCGCAGCGACCCCGGAGCCTCACGCGCTCCCAGAGGCCGTCGCAGCCGCGGTTGACGCCGGCGTCGCGGCCCCCGCGGGCCTGACCTGGCCGCCGGGCTTGGGGCCGTGGGGAGGAGAGGAGCGTGAGGCGGGCCGCCTCGTTAGGGCGGGGGGGCGCCCGCCGTCCCGTACCGGGCGAGGCCGGGGCGGTTGGCCCGGGCGGCGACGGCCGCGCGGGGCGGGCCCCCGGGGGCTCCGGACCCGCGCATGCGTGCTGTGCGGCGCCCCGGCCTCTCGGCCGCTTCGGCCCTCGTGCCCGTGACCCGCTCGGTTCCCTCCGCGGCGAACACACCCCGCCCGGTCCCCGGGCACTGCCCTGGACGCCGCTCCGCTCTCTGTTCTCTGACCCTCACCGTGTGCACCCCGGCCCCTCCTTCCCTGTCCACGCTCCACGCTGGGTAGGACCTCACTCGGAACCGCTCTCCCCATTTCCTCTCCCGAGAGTGCGCCTCCTTTCAGAACATCACTGTCCTCGGCGCCCCGAGTCTCTGTCCCTCCTTGCGATAAAAAGGAGCATTCCAGGAGAGAACGGTTCACTCTCTTAATGGAGGTCCCGCAGGAGGCCCGTCCGAATGTCTTTAGCCGGCAGATCACTGCGAGCTCTTCCCAAGGGCTGTATCAGCCTGGAGAGAGAAAAGGCAGGAGCCCTAACCTTGACCGCCAGACTTCTTGAATTCAGAAAGAACTCATTGCCGCCTGTTTTGTCGGGTTTCAGGAATTCATCACAGTAATGCTAATTTTGGAATCCATGTTGACAGGTTCTTTCGAGTGTATAGGGATCCGACTTTCCCTCCAGTGCCTTCATCTCCTTTATTCCAGGCAGGCAGTCCTTCCTGAAGCAGCTATTTCAGTATTCAAACCAGCTTTAACTGTTAGAAAAGTTGTTTGGACGAGGGGGGTTGTTTTGAGCTGACGTCTACTTTCCTATAACACGCCTTTTGGTGCTGGTGGGCTTCCTGGGGCTACGCAGAAAGTCCGATGCATTTCAGTGTTTGTTAAATTTACGCTGTTGAAATCTGTATTTGTTCTTCCTAGTTATAAGTAAGCCATAGTCTTGAGGGGTGTGTGTGTGTGTGTGTGTGTGTGTGTGTGTGTGTGTGTGTGTTTTAATGCCACTGCAACAGAAAGGCATTATTTTCTCCATTGAAGATCAGGTTGTGTCTTGTATTTGACGTCTCTACAACTTGAAGTTGAAAAAGGGAACGAACAAGGTTTACACTGCTTGAGTAACAAAGTACCTTTTATTTCATTACAAAAGGGTAAAGTGAACCAAAGTGCAGTAAGTGACCTTTTTTAAGAATTGTGTGAAACTAAACAATTAGCATAGTGCCTGACATATAGTAGGCACTGAATAAATATTAGACTGAGGATAGCAATCTGAAAAATGATGTAGCTGCTACAAAGAGGAATTACTGCTGATCAGTGATATCTACAAAAGTGTAGTCAAATGAATAGCTTATGACATTAAATGTTTGAGGCCTATAATGCTTCAGATCGGGCCTTGTGTTCAAAAGATTTGTGTAATTACATAAGAACGTTTCATCTAAATACTTTTTTAAAAGGGAAAGAAGAAAAAGTATTTTATCAAATGTGTTGAGTATGCTTCTTTTCAAATTAAGTTTTTTGAATTTAGAGGCTTTATAAAGTGAGTTATAGACATCTCACATTAACTGGGAGCCTTGAATTTTAGGGTAGGGTGAACAATGAAGGTGTGAAATCTCAATGTTGGCAAACAGAATTTACCTACTAATTTAGCCTCCCCTCCAATACCTGACTACTATTTCTTGATCTATTCAACAATAACACTCTCCTGGGGAGGGTTAAGAAGTGGTATTCCAGCCTACCCACATGTTCTTCCTATCCTGGAGTAGCATAGAAGGAAGTTGTGCAAATTCCAATAATTTCTAAAAGAGAAATGTTAATTGTCTAAGAAAAGGTAGATATCTGGCTGAAATATTCCTGAAATAAGAACATTTTACAAATACATACCGTCTACTTTTAGAGTACTTCTTTAACACATACGATGTCATGGGAGTCAAAATTATTCCTTCTTATTCTTCACCAAAATTAATTAGTAAAGTATACTACATACTTTTCTTTAGAAACATAGGTGTTTGGTGTTTGGTTTTTTTTAATGAACACCAGTGGGATTTGTCATATAGCCAATGTTACTAAATGTTATATCTTTCCTAAATTAGTGGCTTTCTAGGAACATTGTGGTTTTTGTTTTTGTTTTTTTGATGTTCATTTATTTTTGAAAGAGAGACAGGGTGTGGTTGGGGGAGCGGCAGAGAGAGAGGGAGACACAGAATCCGAAGCAGGCTCCAGGCTCCGAGCTGTCAGTACAGAGCCCGATGCAGGGCTTGAACTCGTGAACCGCGAGATCATGACCTGAGCTGAAGTCGGACGCTTAACCGACTGAGCCACCCAGGTGCCCCTCTAAGAACATTGTTAAGTGAAAATACATTTGCTGACTATCTCCACTGTTGACATTCCAGTGCAAAAGAAAAAGCAACTGTTGTGAATCACAGGTAATGATATTTTAAAAGTAGAAGAGAATTTAGAGATTATAGAATCTTAAGATTTTGGAAATGAAAATCCTTTAATCCCATTTCTCAGATGGAGAAAATAAGACCCAGAGAAATTAGATGATTTTAGGACCAAGTTAGATAGAACAGTCACCTATCTTACAGGTTAATAATATCTTTTGTGGTGAAGTGGACAAGGCTAGAATTTAAATCAGAAGAACTGAGTTTGTATTGTATCTCTGCTTCTTCTAAAAGATGTTATGGGGTAAGTAACATAACATCTCAGGACTTCAGTTTGATCATCTGTAAAATGTTGACCATCACAAGTGTGTAAGATTCAAAGAAGGTAATTCATACGAGACAACTTTGTAGAGCTATGAAGCGTTCTACGAATGCAAGGTAGTACAGTGACCGTTGAGCACTTATCTCGCACCATGCTTGATACTGTAGGACAATTGAAGTCCTGGTATTTGCTTCCGAAGAATTTGAGGGCTACTTGAAAAGATATGACTATGTATTTAAAATAACAATTTTCTCTCCTTTCCAAGTCTGGTACAATAAAAAATACACTTGGTCTTTTTTCCTCGTTCCCGGCAATCTGAAAGCTCCTAAAACCCTTGGATTTCCTGAGTGATAGGAGTGTTTTTCGTTAATCATAACGATGATTTTTCCAATCACACCTGAGTTTATGCTAATGAGGTAGCAGGGTGGGGCCCCCAGATGGCCCGTGATGGGGCTGGTCTCCTGAAAGGGCAAAGGGTAGAAACCTTTGGTTCCTTTGTTTTGGGACCCACTCTCCAACCTCCAGGGAGGAGAAGGGGGGCTGGAGATGTTAACAACTTCAATAATGAGATTTGCTAAGCTTCCAGGTTGGTGAATGTGTCCACCTGCAGAGAGACTGAGACTGAGGTTCCTGTGCTTGATACCCTTCCGGACCTTGTCCCATGTACCTCTTCATCTGGCTGTTTTTTTGTATCCTTTATAATAAGCTGGAAAATGTAAGGAAAGTGTTTTCCCGAGATCTATGAGCCATTCTAGCAAATTATCAAATGTGAGCAGGGGGTCGTGGCAATCCCTGATTTATAGCCAGTGGGTCAGAAGTATGGGTTGTTCCTAACACTTGAAACAGCCATCTACGATTTTTTAGAAGTTTATTTATTTTGAAGAGAGAGCAGGGAAGGAGCAGAAAGAGAGGGAGACAATCCCAAGCAGGCTCCACACAGCGCAGAGCCTAACATGGGGCTTGAACCCATAAGCTGTGAGATCAAACCTGAGCCAAAATCAAGAGTCAGATGCTTAACTGACTGAGCCATCCAGGCATTCCAAACCAGACATCTAAAGTGGAGGCAGTCTTGTGGGACTGAGCCCTTCATTTGTAGAGTAGTTAGTGTCAGAATTGAATGATAGGACACAGTTGGTGTCTGAGAATCAGATCAGCATATGGATTATTTAAATATAAGGACTTGCATATTGCAAAATAGTAAACATTCCAATCAACTTGAGAATACTACCAAATGATAGTTAATGTTTACACACAATTACCACATGAAGGACACTAAGTTCTTTTCATCTATTAACTAATTCAGTCCTCCCAATATAACGTAATTATGCTATTATCCCAAATTGAGGAAATTGAGGCATATAGCAACTTAAGTACTTGTCTCAGAAATGGTAGAACTGGGATTTGGGCCCAGCCTTCCAAGCCCCATACTCCATGCTTTTAACTCTAGGATGTTACTTCCAGGTAAAGACTAAGTCACTTGGAATTATTATAGCTTAAGGAGATAAATTTCAAGCTATCATGCCAACTTTTCCAGTTATGTATACTGTAAAGACTGTATTAAAAATCTATGTCATACTTGAAATATGTAAGAAGTAGAGTAAAACTGCCTATAGAAAGTCTGAAGATTTTTCCTTTTTAAAAGCTTATTTTAGAAATGTCTTGAAATTTGGTGTATCCATTGATAGTGCACTACTGAGTGCTCAGATATTCAGTGACTTCAAATTTATACCCTCTGTGAAAAAGTTGACTGGTTGCAGCTTAGTACATTATCTGAGTCTTTCAGATAAAATCACGAAATATGGCAAAGTAATGTAGGACCACTATCAGATTCCTTATGTCTATACAATCCGTAATATAGTGTTTGCATTTTTTAACCTTTTCACAATAAATGAAACATGCATATTGTTTTGTTTTTGTGTTTACCAAGGGCCCATCGTGTGTTTTTGCAAAACAATTTGTCAAGTCATAACCATCTTGTCTACATAAGCACACAGATGAAATACCAGCTGTTCTCAAAAGTGTGGCCTGGGGACACCTAGTAGGTCCCAGAATATCAGTTGGTCCCTAAGATCCTTTCGAGGCTCTATAGGTCAAAACTATTTTCAGATGGCAATAGTAAGTTCTTCCCCATCAGTAATTACTTTATTTTTATTTATTTATTTTTACATGTATTTATTTTTGATAGAGACAGAGCACAAGTGGGGGAGGGGCAGAGAGAGAAGGAGACACAGAATCCAGGCTCCGAGCTGTCAGCACAAAGCCCGACACAGGGCTTGAACTCACAAACTGAGATCATGACCTGAGTCCAAGTCGGACGCTTAACCGACTGAGCCACCCAGGCGCTCCAGTAATTGCTTTAAATATAAGTGAATAAAACTCCCCAATCAAAAGACACAGATTGGCTGAATGAATTAAAAACAAACGAGCAACAAAAAACCAGGATCCAACTATACGCCAACTCTCACTATTGCTGCTCAACAGAGTACTAGAAGTTAAATCAGTTGCATTTCTATGTACTAATAAAGAACTACCTGAAAAGGAAATTAAGAAAACAACTTCATTTACAGTAACATCAAAAAGAATAAAATAATTAGGAATAAACTTAAACAAGGAAATTAAAGATTTATACTCTGAAAACTACAAAACATTGCTGAAAGAAAGCAAAGAAGACACAGATAAATGGAAAGACTGCCCATGTTCATGGATTGGAAGATCTATTATTGTTAAGATGTCAGTACTACCCAAAGTGATGCACAGATTTAATGCAATCCCTATGAAAATCTCAATGGGATTTTTTTTTTTGCAGAAATAGAAAAATCCATCCTAAAATTCATATGGAATCTCAAGGGACCCCAAATGGCCAAAACAATCTGGAAAAAGAAGAGCAAAGTTGAAGGACTCACACTCCTGATTTAAAAACTTATCACAAAGCTACAGTAATCAAAACAGTGTGGTACTGGCATAAAGACACATAGACCAACACAATAGAATAGAAAGGCTAGAAATGAGCTTTCATATGCACAAATGATTTTTGACAAGAGTACCAAGACCATTCAATGCAGAAAGGACAGTGTTTTCAACAAACGGAGTTGGATAAACTGGAGAAACATGCAAAAAAAAAAAAAAAAAAGGAAGTTGGACACGCACACACATGCACACACAGATTATAAGTATGTGAGGGATAGATGTGTTAAAGTGTTATGTAACTTTATTGTGGTAATCCTTTTGCAATATATACGTAAATCACCATGTTGTACACTTCCACAGCGTTATATGTAAATTATATCTCAATAAAGCTGGGGGACCCTTTCCTACACTATAAACAAAAATTAAAATGGATTGAAGACCAAATGTATAAAACTCTTAGAAGAAAGTGGATGCATGGCTAAACAAAATGTAGCACAGACATAGAATATCAATCAGCCTTTAAAAGGAAGCAAATTCTGATACATAGTATAACATGGATGAACTTTGAAGACTATGCCAAGTGAGATAAGCCAGTTAAAAAAAAAAGACAAATTCTGTTTGATTCCACTTATAAGAGGTACTTAAAACAGAAAAACTCATAGAAATAGAAAGTAGAATGATGATTGCCTGATGGTTAGGGCATAGAGTTTCTGTTTTTTAAGATTGAAAAGTTCTAGAGACCTGTTGCACAACACTGTTAATATACTTAACACTACTGAACTGAATACTTAAGAATGGCTAAAAGGATAAATTTTATGTTACTGTAGTGTTTTTTTTCCACAATTAAATTTTTTTCTTTTTCTTTTTAAAGGTTTTTTTTAATGTTTATTATTTATTTTTGAGAGAGATAGAGCATGAGAGGGGAGGGGCAGAGAAAGAGGGAGACACAGAATCTGAAGGAGGCTCCAGGCTCTGAGCTGTCAGCGCAGAGCTCAACGTGGGACTTGAACCCAGGAACCGGGAGATCATGACCTGAGCTGACGGGAGACGCTTAACCGACTGAACCACCCAGGCACCCCAATTTCTTTTTTAAAAGACCAATATAGGGCACCTGGGTGACTCAGTCAGTTAAGTGTCCTACCTCAGCTCAGGTCATGATCTCACAGTCTGTGAGTTCAAGCCTCATGTCGGACTCTCCTGACAGCTCAGAGCCTGGAGCCTGTTTCCGATTCTGTGTCTCCCTCTCTGACCTTCCCCTGCTCATGCTCTGTCTCTCTCTCTCTCTCTCTGTCACTCAAAAATAAACATTAAAAAAATCAATTAAAAAATAAAAAATCAATATAAACATCCGATTTTTCATGTGAAATTTGATGACTTTGCTTAAATAAAATAATTGGAAAATTATTTTCATAATAAAACTAAGATATTATTTGCCTTTTTACTCTCTTTCTTTCAGTGTGAACAGTGGGGTTTTCCAAAGGCTGCATGATACGTGATGTCCCCATGTATTGAGTATGAAGACACATATGAGAATGTAGTTGTCTTCCATTAAGACAAACATTAAAGAAAACTGCAAAAATGTAAAAACAATGCCACTTATCTCACTGAATTTTTGTTTTAAAATATTTATTTTTCACAAAAAATGTGTAATGTGACCTTGTAGGGGATTTACTATTGTTCATTTAAATAAATTATTATTTCTTTAATTTGCCAATTTTAATTTCTTTACATAGTAGATACCAATAAATATAATTCACATGTACAAAACTCTTTGGAATCATCATTAAGTTTTTTTCCCTTTCATTTTAATTGGTTTAATGCTTGATTTTTTTAATGTTCAGATTATTGAGGGGAGCATAATTTTAACTTAAAATTTTTTTTATGTTTATTTTTGAGAGAGAAAGAGAGAGAGAGTGGGAGAGGGGCAAAGAGAGAGAGAGGGAGAGAGATAGCCCCAAGCAGGCTCTTGTAGGGCTCGATTTCACTAACTGAATCGTGAGATCATGACCTTAGCTAAAATCAAGGGTCAGATGCTTAACCGACTGAGCCACCCAGGTGCCCTTTAACTTTTTAAAATTAAAATGCTGCATTTTCCAATGATTAAAATAAGACAAAAATTATAGTCTACTATGCTGTCATGAAAAATAAAGGAATTGCCAGGAATTGAACACTTAAAGTGTTTCCAAATGAAAGAGAAGCTTGGGAAGACCACTCTGGACCAGCTGCCAACTCTCATCATCACATAACTGTCACCTATTCCTGTCCCATTGTTGTGCACATCGCCACATCAGGTGCCAAACGGCTTACGTAAGTTGGCCGAGGAGCCACCTTGTAGATCTAGCTGTAGATCCAGCTATTTGTTTTGCAAATGCAGCGCTGTAGGTCATAGGGACATAGAGCCAGGAATTCTGACGGATGTCCGTAAAGCCATTACTGACCTTGCTAAAAACCGGAGAATGCCTTGTTGGTGTAAGTCACTAACAAGTAGTAGTAAGTAGTCCATTCACAGTTAAGAGGCATATCATTAGGATAGCACTGTGCCCTACTATATATGAAAGTCCTAACGATGGAAAGAGCCCAAATGTCCATCGATGGATGAATGGATAAAGAAGATGTGGTATGTATATACAATGGAGTATTACTCAGCAATCAGAAAGTCTTGCCATTTGCAACTATGTGGGTGGAACTAGAGGGTATTATGCTAAGTGAAATTAGTCAGAGAAAGACAGCTATCATATGACTTCACTCATATGAGGACTTTAAGACCCAGAACAGATCAACGCAGGGAAGGGAAGCAAAAATAATATAAAAACAGGGAGGGGGACAAAACAGAAGGGACTCTTAAATATGGAGAACAGAGGGTTCCTGGAGAGGTTGTGGGAGGGGGCGTGGGCTAAATGGGTAAGGGACATTAAGGAATCTATTCCTGAAATCATTGTTGCTCTATATGCTAATTTGGATGTAAATTTAAAAGAAAAAAAAAAAAAAAAGCCCTGACGAGAAATATACATGAATTGGGGCACCTGGCTGGCACAGTTAGTAAAACATGTGACTCTTGATTTTGGGGTCGTGAGTTCGAGCCCCACATTGGGCATAGAGATTACTTTAAAAAAAGAAATACAGATGAATTACATGAATTATGCAACAGAGGGATTATACTATTTTACTTGAGAATCAAGAGAAGAACAAAATCTCTTTTTAGCAGGTATCTATCTGTAAAGCCCAAATTAAATGAGAACACTTAATAAAAATGATTCCCTTTGATATAGAAGATATTTGATCCAGAAAATGTTAAGGGATCTTATAACTCGAATTTCTGAAAACTTTGAAGGCAGCAGTACAGAACCAGAAGAGTTACAGTACCAAATTTATAGGAACCTAATATATTTCCCCAGAAATAAAAACATGATAGACCAAAGGGAAACATCTCTTTAAAATATTTCTTTTCCACACAAAGCGTATTTCTGCATATATCATGTGTCTGTGAAATGTTAATATTTGGAGTTCTCAGATATTAAATACTAAGATACAGCGCATTTTTGGTGTGTGTGCATGTGAGTTATCAGCAAGAAGTAGCTGGAGAGTGGCTGTATCCCTCCTCCTGTCACTACCTACCATCCTGAAATTTATTTTTGAATCAACTTAACTTTTAGAATGCAAAATCAGGACTTTTCTCCTGCCGTTGACCTCTGTAGTACAATAATTTTGTAGTCTATTTTTCTTTTCCTTTTTTTCTTCACTTATATAAAAACTTAGTGACTCCCCTATGAAGAAAAATGCTTCTAACCAATAACCAGATAGAACACTCCACATTGCTTGTATGCAGAGCTCAATATTAGAAGCCATCAATTAGGGGTGTCTGGCTAGGGCAGTCCCTAGGGCATGGAACTCTTGATCTTGGGTGTGTGACTTCGAGCCCCAGGTTGGGGGTAGAGTTTACTTAGTTTAAAAAAGAAGAAGAAGAAGGAGAAGAGGAAGAAGAGGGAGGGAAGGGGAAGGGGAAGAAGAAAGCATCCATCAAATCAAAACTTTCTGAGATTGTGATAAAGACCTTTTATATTTTTCCAGAGAACTTTCTGGGACTAACCCTATCACCAACAACCTGAAGACATGAGTTATTCACAGATTCTCACGGGCTCTAAATGAACCCACCTGCTGCAGGAGACCCCTCCCAGAACTGCTTTGTGACATGATGACAGACTCAAGTCTAAGAGGTTACTAGCTGACGTGGGGTTTGCTGTGCAGTTCAAGTGCATGATGCTACAGCCAGGCCACGCAAGGGCAGGGGGCTGTTGGGTTCGCAGCACCCTCAGGAGCTTCTCTGATATAGATGGAAACTGGTCCCCATAAGCAGAGGGCAGGGAGGGACTGAAGAAAAAGGAGGTCACTTCAGGGTTGGTAGGTAGCAGGGTTTTTTTTTTTAATGTTTATTTATTTTTGAGAGAGAAAGAGAGAGAGACCAGGTGAGGGGCAGAGAGAACGGGAGACAGAATCAGAAGCAAGCTCCAGGCTCCGAGCTGTCAGTACAGATCCTGACGCGGGGCTTGAACTCACGAACCGTGAGATCATGACCTGAGCCGGTAGCACTTTTAATAATAGCAAAGGGAACTTACATTCAAGATTGTCTTGGGCAGCAGCAAGACAAATGGATCTCCATACCCACCTGCCAAATCTTAAAAGTATTTAGAAGGACTTTTTTTTTTTTTTTTTTTTTTTTTTTTGCTTTTTGAGAAGCCAACTCACTGAGCTGTTTATTTTTTTTTAATTTTTTTAATGTTTATTTATTTCTGAGACAGAGAGAGACAGAGCATGAGTGAGGGAGGGGCAGAGAGAGAGGGAGACACAGAATCGGAAGCAGGCTCCAGGCTCTGAGCTGTCAGCACAGAGCCCGAGGCGGGGCTCGAACTCACAAACCATGAGATCATGACCTGAGCCGAAGTCGGTCTCTCAACCGACTGAGCCACCCAGGCGCCCCTAGAAGGACTTTTGGTATCAG
The DNA here is from genome assembly GCF_024362965.1 of Panthera pardus. Lineage (NCBI taxonomy): Eukaryota > Metazoa > Chordata > Mammalia > Carnivora > Felidae > Panthera > Panthera pardus. Next base: position 89,158,410 of record NW_026526654.1, on the reverse strand, counting down.
CTCAGGTCAGGATCTCTCGCTTTGTGAGATCGAGCCCGACGTCGGGCTCTATGCTGACTGCTCGGAGCCTGCTTGGGATTCTCTGTCTCCCACTCTCTCTGCCCTCCTCTGCTCTCTCTCACACATGCCCTCTCTCTGTTTCTCAAAATAAACAGACATTTAAAAAAAATTTCTAAGTGCTCTGTCAGGTATATGGTGCAGTTGTTCTCGGCACCAAATCATTTCAAGGCTATGCCCCTGGAGCAGCCTCTGGGGGTGGGAAAAGCAAGTGGAACCCACATTCCAAGGGCAGGGGAGGAGGCAGGAGGGGTGCCTGGGCCCAGCTCATAGGCCAATTGGCAGTCGTGTCTCTTTGATGACGTTCCCCAACAGGAGCGTCCCGACCTGGAAAACGGAATGACTTCTAACCAGCCTGGATCTGCTGAAACGGAGCGTCCGTGGCAAGACTGGAAAGGGGCCGTTGAGAGAGGGGGTGTTAGTGGAGGCTGCAGCGTGTCAGAATCCAGATCCTGGGCCATTGGCGGTTGTGGAGCGTGAGAGGGTTTGGAAGACGGGTGGGCAAAAGGACGGCTTGTTCTTGGCCTGGAAGTTCCTCTCAAGCAAGCCCGCTAAGCCTTTTCGAGTCATAGCAAGGGGACGAAATCCTGCGATTTCCTCTGGTTGTCGAGAAGAATCCAAGCCAGAGCTGCTCGCCAGTGGGCAGAGGATGATAGTGACATGCTTTCTTTTCTTTTTTTTTTTAAAGCTTATTTGTTTATTTTGAGAGAGACAGACGGCCCAAGTGGGAGAGAGGGAGAGAGAGAATCCAAAGCGGGCTCCCCACGGCCAGCACAGAGCCTGATGCGGGGCTCAAACCCACGAAGCCGCGAGATCATGACCTGAGCCGAAACCAAGAGTCAGACGCTTAACCAACGGAGCCACCCAGGCGCCCCTGATAGGGACACAATTTCTTCTGTGAGGAGGTGACACAGGCCAGTCCCTGGATGTTGTGGAGGGCTGGAGAGAGGAGGAAGCTCGCCTGGGATAAGGTTGGGTTGTCTGAGAGCGACAAGTCTCTTGTGACTCTGTCTCTGCCCTCCCCACAAAGGGGACCGTGCTCCGTGGCCGCAAGAGCTGAGAGGAATGACCAGGCTGGATTTTGATAAACCAGTGGGCGAGTGAAGGCCTATATCGCTGTCAGATGTCTGTGGGGACTGTCACTTCCCTGTAAGGGAGAATCTGCAGTGATGTTGCTTTGCCCTAATTCTTAACATTTAAACCCGTGGATGGTCACAGAAAAGTGGGATTAATTTCCGAAGTTCTTCCCGCAGCTTCTGTTCATACTCTTGGTGCTCTGGCCTCGTCCTCAGATTCATGTACACACGAGCAGTGCGTCTTCTTCGAGCAGCCGCCACAGTAGGTGGCTGTCCCTAGAGATGCCTCAGGTGGTTCTGCGGCCTCCAGCATGCTATCGTCACGCGGCGTGGCCCAGAAAGCACCTTCTGCCCCAAGTGCGTAATACGAACACTAACGTATTGTTATTGATGGCACCTTTTTTGCCAAGCATCCTAAAGTATCCTGGTCCTTCAAGCCTCCGGGTCACCTAGGCACTGAGAAGGACCTGGAACAAAGACACGGTTCTTTGAACAACAGGAACACAGAGCGGTTGTTATCAGTTTTCTGATAGACACCCTGAAGGAGAGTGGGGAAAACCCCTCAGCTTCTGTAAGCAATCTCTTCAGTGGAGAGAGGGCCTCTTAGCTTTCAGTGGGTCCCTTTTTTTAATACTTTTTTTAAGACTGTGGAGGCGTTCAAGGGGCGCCTGGGTGGCTCAGTCGGTTGAGCATCCGACTTCGGCTCAGGTCATGATCTCGCGGTCCGTGAGCCCGAGCCCTGCGTTGGGCTCTGTGCTGATGCCTCGGAGCCTGGAGCCCGCTTCGGATTCCGGGTCTCCCTCTCTCTCTGCCCCTCTCCTGCTCGTGCTCTGTCTCACTCTGTCTTTCAAAAATAAATAAATATAAATAATAATAATAATAATAATAATAAAGAATGTGGAGGCGTTCCAAAACAAAAACTTTGAGAACCGCTGCTTTAGAGAATGCATCTCTTTGGAATAGCATCCTCTGACGCTAGGGCATGGTATTTGGCAAGAGCTGGTTTGCTTGTTTTTGAACTACAGAAGTCATAATCTATCTCAGCCAGTCTGGTTCCCCTGTCTTAGAGACCAGCCACAGCAGCTGCATTTGGGCCTCTGCCCTCTGACTGTCGCCTCACCTATAATAGGATCCCTGTCCCCTGCAATGATTTTCCTTCTATTTATCTTCCAACAAAGCTCAAGCCTACTTCTTGTCAAAGACTGCCCCAACCAGTCCTCCTTACACATTTACTTAAAAGAAAGAAAGAGTCATATCTGAGGTAAAACTGTGTTCTTTCTGTAATCTTAAAGTAATTCTCTCTCCAGAGTTCTAAATTCATCTAAATCTGGAAGGTATTACTTACTACAAATGTCAATGTTTAAAAAAAACCAAAAAACATTATTTTAAATAATCTCTACACCCAACACGGGGCTTGAACTTACAACCCTGATATCAAGAGTTACACGCTATACTAGGGGCTCCTGGGTGGCTCAGTCGGTTGAGCATCCGACTTCAGCTCAGGTCACGATCTCACTGTCCGTGAGTTCGAGCCCCACATCGGGCTCTGGGCTGATGGCTCAGAGCCTGGAGCCTGCTTCCGATTCTGTGTCTCCCTCTCTCTCTGCCCCTCCCCCGTTCATGCTCTGTCTCTCTCTGTCCCAAAAATAAATAAACGTTTAAAAAAAAATTTTTTTTTTAAAAAAAGAGTTACACGTTGTACCAACTGAGCCAGCCCCTACTAATTTCAACTTTGATGAAAGTAAAGACCTTAGAGCTTATGAATGGAATCAGATAATCCTACCTGCCCTATTGTGTTGTTCTGCAAAGACTCGTGATAAATTTATGTAGAAATGCCCAGGGATTTTACATTCAAGCTTTGATTTTAAGCATTCAATCAATCTGTATAAAGTGATGCTCAATACCTACATTGGACATAATGCTGCTCAGTATATTTTTGTTGACTCAGTATGGAATGAACAAATATTAGGTGTCCCTAATGGCTCAAGAACAGAGTAAGTCATGCCATTCAAGGGTCCCTCAACAATTCTCCAGGTTTTTTTTTTGGGGGGGGGGGTTGCATATATTGTAGATTTGCCTTAACGTTATAGAAACCTGTTTCTGACTATGTAGCTTCAACAGCACCTTCCTAGAATGCATAAATATAGAAGGAAAAACCTAAAAGAAAACATTGGAATTCACAGGTGATTTGACAAAGAATTCTTATTTTCCTCTCCATGAAAATAGCTTGCCAAGAAATTTTATGGACCCTTGGAGTGAACACAGATCTCACTTGCAAAAGTACTTCACCAGCTCCCTCTGCTGTTTGTTGATTTGATTTGGAACTCCGAGAAGCTATGGTACTTAGTATGGACTGAGTACCCCTAAGTATCGGCTCAAATAATGAATAGAATTCAGGATAAATTATCTACTGGATTAGGCACAGACAAGTATATCATTATCAGTATATTCTGTACTCTATTCTAGAGTAAAGGAAATCAAACCACTAAATATATTTGCCTAAGAGTATTTCCACACGTATTCTTATTATCTTAATATCTGTTTTTGTTTCAGTTGTGATCACATAACGTAACCTATTATCGTGAAGAAAAAAGACTTGCAACAGTTACCTATTTGTATTTATTTGGTATAAACTCTCTCTAAATACGTACACACATACATACTTAAAAAAAAAGAAACAAGTAGCATTAAATGATTTCTGTAGCATTCGCAATCATCGATTGTCAGACACAAACGTTTCGAGGTTTCTTTTATGAGTTAGAGAGATTGTTCTCTTTATTTTTCTCAAATAACCATTTTAACCTAGAAGTGATGAAGGAAGACGCAAGATTAGGTCTCTAGAAAGTAAACTTTTTTTAAAACCATTTTTTTGGGATTTTATTTTTTACAGTAATCTCTATACCCAACGTGGGGCTCGAACTCATGACCCCAAGATCAAGAGCCACAAGCTCAACCTACTGAGCCAACCAGGCGTCCCTACAAAGTAAACTTCTAATTTTATTTTTTTATTTTTTTAAAGTTTATTTCTTTTGAGAGAGAGAGAGAGAGAGAGAGAGAGAGGAGAGAGGGAAGAGAGAGAATCCCAAGCAGGCTCTGCACTGTCAGCATGGAGCCTGACAGCGGGACCCAAACTCACAAACCATGAAATCATGACCTGAGCCAAAGGGTTGGATGCTCAACCCACTGACCTACCTAGGCGCTGAAAGTAAGCTTGTAATTTTAAAAAATGAATTTGACCTGCTGAAATTTAGAAGAGCAGAAGATTCCAGTTAGCACAATAATTGGCCTTTCTGTCTGAATGGTTACTTCAAAAATACTGAACACATTAATTTTTTTAGAGACATCCTAGGAAGAAATGACATTTTGAAAGCTTAAAGAGGTTCATATAAAAGGAAAGTCATGGAAAGAATAAATATAAATGACCACTAAACATATGTACAAAAAATGCTTACCTTCACTAATATTCAAACAACTGGTATTTTTTTCTATCAAATTGACATTTTTAAACAATTATATATATATATATGTATATATATAACAATTATATATATGTATATATGTACATATGTATACATATATATAATTGTTATATATGTATACATATATATACATATGTACATATATACATATGCATATGTACATATACATATGCATATATACATATACATATATGTATACATATATATAATTGTTATATATGTATACATATGTATACATATGTACATATATACATATGCATATATACATATATACAATTGCATTGTATATAAAGATAATATACATGGGGTGCCTGGCTAGCTTAGTCAGTAGAGCATGTGTCCCTTGATCTCAGGGTTGGGTCTCACCCATGTTGGGTATAGAGATTATTTAAAAACAAAATCCTAAATATCTAAAGCTGGCACAAAGGTAATATAGAGTAAATCTAAGAGCTCTGACCCTGAAGGCATGATTGAGGCTGTGGATTTGGGCAGTTAATTAGCCTCCGAGTGTTAGTGTCCTCGTCTATAAAACAGGAGTCATCACAGCATCTGTATCCTAGAGGATTAATTCATTAAAAAATGCAAAGCTTCGAAGAGTGCTTGACACAAAGTGAAATTTAAATAAATGTTAGCTACTATTATGTGCATTAAATATCTCTAGGACATACAAGAAATAAGTATCTGTAGTTGCCTCCCTGGGTGGGAACTTACTGGCAGAGAGGGAGACCTACTTACTATTGAACATTCTAGTCTGTGTACTCTAGTGTCTCAGTAATATTTTCTCAGTGCTCCTATGCCAAAACAACCACCTGATACTTCCATTTATTATATAGTTAGTTCTAAGCAACTTAGTATTTGTGTCCCAAAAACCTAGTAGTCGTTTGAAAAAAAAAAATCATTTAAACTGAAAGAAAAAACGCAATTTTTATTTTATCCTTAAGTAACCACAATTGCTACTCGGACGCGTGTGCTTCTTGGGCACTGCACAACTCCTCAAATCCTGGAACAAGACCAGATGCCATTGCCACTCCTTTCCCATTCCAGAGTGATCTTCACAAGGTACCTGCTTCTCATCATGGCACCCACAAAATCCCAGCTTTGCAAAGAAATATGTCATTGCAAGGAAAGTAGTGTGATCTGATGTTGAAACTAGGAGCTACCCGGAATTAGCAGAATGGTGTCCAACAGACATTACTTCTGTTTTCCTATCAATTTGTGAGTTAAAGGGAAAAAAATTAAAACATCTCTTACTGCCCTTGTGAATTGACTGTGCACAGGGTACCTCAACATATAGTTTGAGAACCACAGTTAAACCCCTTTTCATAACTTAACATTTTTTTAATTTTTTAAATGTTTGTTTATTTTTGAAGGAGAGAGAGGTGGAGTGTGAGTGGGAGGTCGGGGGCAGAGAGAGAGGGAGACACAGAATCCGAAGCAGGCTCCAGGCTCTGAGCTGTCAGCCCAGAGCCCGACGCGGGGCTCGAACCCACGGACCGCGAGATCATGACCTGGGTCGAAGTTGGACGCTCAACCGACTGAGCCACCCAGGCGCCCCCATGACTTAAAAATTTTTTAATGTTTGTTTGTTTATTTTGAGAGAGTATGCATGCACTCGTGGGACGGAGGGGCAGAAAGAACCAGGGAGAGAATCCTAAGTAGATTCTGTGCAGTCAGTGCAGAGCCCAACGCAGGGCTTGATCTCACGAACCAAGAGATTGTGACTTGAGCCAAAATCAAGAGTTGGAGGGGTGCCTGGGTGGCGCAGTCGGTTAAGCGTCCCACTTCAGCCAGGTCACGATCTCGCGGTCCGTGAGTTCGAGCCCTGCGTCAGGCTCTGGGCTGATGGCTCGGAGCCTGGAGCCTGTTTCCGATTCTGTGTCTCCCTCTCTCTCTCTGCCCCTCCCCTGTTCATGCTCTGTCTCTCTCTGTCCCAAAAATAAATAAAAAACGTTGAAAAAAAAATTAAAAAAAAAAAAAAAAAAGAGTTGGATGCTTCACCGACTGAGCCACCCAGGCGCCCCTATAACTTTTCGTAACTTTTGAATCTAGTTCATTTAAATCCATTAGAATGCAACATAAAATATAGTATATATCCCTCTCCCCCAGCAGTTTTTTCCAAAATCAAGTTACCTTTCCCACCAGGTAGCTAGTCCCTTGAAGACATTTTGGGCGGATTCTTTACTTTCTTTTTTTTTTTTTTTTTTTTTTAATTTTTTTTTTAACGTTTATTTATTTTTGAGACAGAGAGAGACAGAGCATGAACGGGGGAGGGTCAGAGAGAGGGAGACACAGAATCTGAAACAGGCTCCAGGCTCTGAGCTGTCAGCCCGGAGCCCGACGCGGGGCTCGAACTCACGGACCGCAAGATCATGACCTGAGCCGAAGTCGGCCGCTTAACCGACTGAGCCACCCAGGCGCCCCTCGGATTCTTTACTTTCAATGCAGGCTGCACAAATGCCTTGGAACCTGAAATGGGCGGTGGGTAAATCAACCTCCCCACCTTTTCCTCTTTCCTGGCATCTTTGATGCTGGAGAAAGAAAGAAGAGTGTAAGAGACAGAGGTCTCCTTATGTGACTGCCTGTCAGGTGCAGACCCAGGATTTAGGGCTAAAGCTTATAAAAATGTATGAAACGTTGGAGACACTTGAGTACTAAAGTTGAAATGGGCTTATGCAGGTGAGGGGCCCTGGGGTTTCACTTCATTATCTCATGCTAAGTTCCTCCTTCGGTTGGTCATCCCTGTCTCTCTGGCCAGTCCTGATTGACATGAGCTCTGTGAGGTTGTCCCCCAAGGCTGGCGCTTCCGTGGGAGCATGGGAGGGGACCTGTGGAGGGAGATTCACACGCCAGGAGTGGTGAATCTGGACAAGACCCTGACTTGGGAGGTCCAGCTCCTGTCTGGCCTGTTGTACAGGCTTCTGCTCCCCTTGGCCCTCCACACCTGCTGCACCTGGCTCGATGGGCGGCCTTCTTGGCTCGGCTTGTCAGGTACGGCTCTCACCCACGGCATCCACTCAACTCACACAATCTTACTTCACGGAAGGGCAGAAATCTAGCCACGTGATCACCGTGAACTGCTTCTTGCCTTCCCTCTTTCACCCTTCATCCCCTCCCTGTTGTCCTTCCCTGCTTAGATGACACAGTTTCCTGATGAGCAACAACTCCGGCTGAGCCGAAGTCCAACGAGTGAGTAAAAGGCTTTATCCTGACTGGGGAAGTGAGAGGGTTTGGAGAGCTGACTGGTGATGGGGTGGGCTGTCCCCTGGCATTTCTCAGGAAGCCCAGAGGGGTCTCGAAGTCTCCCTGAACATAGAATGTGGAGTTCTTAGCATCCTTTGTGCATGGCTTTGGGCGTCAGCCGCAATTCCAGAATGAAAAACAAAAGCCTACGTGAAACATCATGTTGTATATATTCATGTATATACATGTTGTGCATATTCAAAATCCAGAAATGAAATATTTAAAGAGTAGGATAAAGACAACATTCACAAGAGATATTATCAAGTCAACACTCTCATGGGAGTATAAATCGGCACAATCCTTCTGGAAAGTCAAGTTGAAAATATGTGCCAAGAGCCTTAAAAATGTTCTTAAGGATATAATTAGAGATGCAGAAAAAGATTTGTGTACAAAGATACGCCTTTTTCTGTTTTTTAGAAAGTATTCGTTTTCTGTTACCCTTACTTCTGTTTTCTACTTAAGAGCCTGTGGGAGAACAGCCAACCCTTCCAGTGGCCTGAGCAGTGGTAGCTACAGACCAGTCTTCAGCGGTGGGCCGGGCCCTCCGGGCTTCAGTAGGGAACCACCGGACAGGCACACAGGGAGCTTGTGCCTTCACGCTAGGCTGTAACCTTGGGTTGAGTAGCAGTCAGTACCAACCTATCACAAAGGATGTGCCCACAAGACTGAGCCATCTTTGCTCAGGAGGAGAGAGGAACCCATGGCGGGGACATGGCAGGGGATTGTAGGAGATTTGGGTTCTGGTTTTAAGGAATCATCTATAGGACTGTTGTGAAAGAAGACAAAGAAAGGGCCTTTTGGGTAGGAAGATACAAAAGGATGGGACAGCTGGAGAGAGAGAAGGGACAAATCAGGAATTGCTGGGCTGGGTCACCAAAGGCCTGGGACATAAACCTGGACACTTGTTCCAGAAGGGGCCCCCACTCTCTTGAATGTGGTGGCGAAGAGCGGCATCTCTGTGAGGGACAATAGGCAAGAACTTGAGGGGCTTGGCACCTGAAACCCGCCAGGACCTGACCGAATGCCCTGCTTTGACTTAAGCAAGAGCCACTCTGGGGAGTCAGCCCAGGGCCTCAACCACTTCTTCCCACAGTGACCCAGAGAAGGGAATGTCTGCCCCGCAGCTAAGTGCCAGAGACTATGCCCCAGACAGTTCCCTCACCAGCTGGGGGACCTCCTACCCTTCCCTTGAGCAGACGGCAGGCCCAGAGGTAAGACACCCCATTCCCTGCTTCTGGACACCTTCTCCCCAGGAGGGAACAAAGCACAAGACTTTGGGCGTGACAGGCACGTGGCCACACATCCAAATGCACTAGTTTGTACATAGTTGTTTATCATTCTGAGCAGACTGGGTTTATCTCCTTGTCTTAAAGAAATTATTACACGTGTTATTATAATGTAGTAAAATCAAAACGTCTCTTGGATGATTCATGGCTGCATTAACCGTTATATTACCGGGAATGTCACATTTATAAGTAAAACTTTATCATCTTCTACTCGTATTACTATCTTAAGGATTCGTCTTCTGGCAGCATTGACAAACTTCTTAAAAGATCGCAATCTTGCACTTAAGTTCTACAGACAGCATTGAAGTCTTGTCCAAGATTTAGAAATCTGAGGCAATGACATGCCAGAACAACACTGCAAACTTGTAATATACTCTGTTACCATGGGGGGGGGGGGGGAGGTCAAAAAAACCTAGTGATAAGAATGTACTCTGGGGACGCCTGGATGTCTTAGTCGGTGGAGCATGTGACTCTTGATCTCGGGGTCGTGAGTTTGAGCCCCACATTGGGTGTAAAGCTTACTTAAAAAAAAAAAGAATACACTGTGAATTATAGCTCAAAGTAACCTAGTGACCTTAGAGCCCAGCCCCTTTTATTTATTTTGAGAGAGGGTGAGCAAGTGTGAGCTGGGCAGAGAGAGAGATGGAAAGAGAGAATCCCAAGCAGGCTCCATACTGGCAGCACAGCACAGACTCGGGACTAGATCTCACGGAGAGATCATGATCTGAGCTGAAATCAAGAGTCGGCCACTTCAACGACCAAGCCACCCAGGCCCCCCACATTTTTACCTTCTTATAATTATATAAAGCATCATACTTTCATTGCAGAAAATTTAGAAATATATAGAAAATATAAAGAAGAAGGAACAAAAAGCACCCACGATTACACCACCCCAAAAAGGCAACCATTTTTTAACTTTGTCATATTTCTTTTCAGACATTTAAAATTTTGATATATTTCACTTTCTTTTTCTCTCTACTTTCCATAACTGAGATCACAGTATACATATAGCTTTATTTTACATATAAATAAATACATATAGCATGTTTAAACTTAACATTATATATTGATTATTTAGCTTGCCATTAAAAACTCTTTGGAAAATAGGGGTGCCTGGATGGCTCCGTCGGTTAGACACCCGACTTTGGCTCAGGTCATGATCTCACAGTTCGTGAGTTCGAGTCCCACATCGGGCTCTGTGGTTCTGGTTTTAGCTCAGAGCCTGGAGCCTGTCTCCCTCTCTCTCTGCCCCTCCCCTGCTTGTGCTGTCTCTCTCTCTCTCTCTCTCTCTCTCTCTCAAAAATAAACAAACATTAAAAAAAAGAGACTTTAAGCAAAAATTTTAAAAAAAAAAACCTCTTTGGAAACAAGAGATCTAAAGATTCATAAAATGTCAATATGGCAGTAGAATTAGATCATAATATTGTTCATTGTCATCATATTACTGGACATAAAATTGCTTTTTAAAAATACTGTTATAAAAGTGTTAAAATAAATACTTGTGTGCATAAATGTTTGTCCTCAGTTTTCATTGATTCCTTAGAAATGATCGCCAAATCATTCTCTAGAAAAGTTGTAACCATGTTTATTTTCATCAACAGCACAGGAGTGTCCATTTCAATGTAACCATATCAGAACGTCATCGTTTTTAGTCTTTGCCATAGTGTTAGGTGAAAATGGTACCTCAGTATTTTAATTTGCACTTGTTCACCTAATGGTGAAGATTAGGTGAAGTATATGTCATACGTTATTGGTGCCTTGTTTCCCTTCTGTGAACTTCCTGTTCATAATCTTCACCCATTTTTCATATCAGGATGCTGTTATTATTCTTTTTTTTTTAATTTTTTTCTTTTTTTTTTTTTAAATTTTTTTTAACATTTTATTTATTTTTGAGACAGAGAGAGACAGAGCATGAACAGGGGAGGGGCAGAGAGAGAGGGAGACACAGAATCTGAAGCGGGCTCCAGGCTCTGAGCTGTCAGCACAGAGCCCGACACGGGGCTCGAACTCACGGACTGCGAGATCGTGACCTGAGCCAAAGTCGGCCGCTTAACCGACTGAGCCACCCAGGCGCCCCTAAATTTTTTTCTTACATTTATTTATTTTTGAGAAACAGAGTGAGACAAAGTGTGAGTGGGGGAGGGGCAGAGAGAGAAGGACACACAGAATCCAAAGCAGGCTCCAGACTCTGAGCTGTCAGCACAGAACCTGATGCGGGGCTCGAACCCACGAACTGTGAGATCATGACCTGAGCTGAAGTCGGACACTCAACCGACTGAGCCACCCAGGTGTCCCAATTATTCTTGTCGCTTTGTAGGTGTTCATTGCATACTAAACACATAAGCTCTTAGAAAAAATTTAAGTCGGAGGGTCTTCTCACATCATACATGAGAATATGTTTCAGATGATTAATGAGTGAAATGTAAACATGAAAATAAAGCAACACTAGAATGAAAAAAGATTAATAGCCAATTTCTGGATAGATGAGAACACACATTTAAACATCTCAGAGGAAATAATGTCACATTTGACTTTATAAAAAATCTAAAATTTTTGTACACTAAAAAATTATTCACTTATTCTTCCAATAAAAATTAAAAGGCAAATCACAAAATGTTAAAAATGTTTTTCATTCTCTCCATAAAAGCCTGGTTCTTTTATTTTATCCATTTATTTTTTAATGTTTATTTATTTATTTTGAGAGAGACAAAGAGAGAGAGAATCCCAAGCAGCCTCCATGCTATCCGTGCAGAGCCCGATGTGGGGCTGGAACTCACGAACCGTGAGATCATGACCTGAGCCAAAACCAAGAGTCTGACGCTTAACCGACTGGGCCATCCAGGCGCCCCTGGCCTGATTATCTTAATCCCAGAATTTATGACATTAAAAAAGAGTAGCTGTCTATGTGTTTGTCTTCCCTACAGTGTGAGCTCCCTGATGGCAGGACCGTGCCTTAGTTATTTTGTTTTCTTGTCTCCTGCACAAGGCCTGTCACTGGTGGGTGCTCTGTGCAGGTTTGTTGAAAGAGAGAAGGAAGTGGGGAAGGGGGGGAGTGCAGAGAGGGGAAACAGAGGAGGGAGGAGGAGCAGGAAGACGGAGAAGGGGGAGAGGAATGAATTATTTTCCAAGAAAAAGGGGGCCTGTTGAGGACTGAGCAAGGCTGTCCAGCAAACGGTCTTGGATGGTTGAGCCCACCAGGGACTCACCGTTTACTGAAGGGGGTGCGTTGGCACAGAGCAGTTGGACCGGGAGAGGCCGACCTGAGTCAGACAGAAGGGCACTCTACTCCTTGGGGCATCGGTAAGGGACGCAGGCTCTTCAGCCGCAGGGGGGAGTAGGCTCATTGGTGCTGAGGCAAGCGACCTGGAAGTGACCTTGAAGAGTCTTAAGAGACAGCTCTTCTGGCGGCCACAGCTCCCGCAGCTGTCCTCGGTGCTCATAGGAACTGTCCCTTCCCTGGACTGCGGCCGGCCTGGAGGTGAAAGGGCTGGGGAAGAGAAAGCAAGAAACACCGGCCGGTGGTGGCATCCTTCTGAATGACACTTCCCTTCTCCCTTCTCCCTTCTCGAACCCCTCATGCGACAGTAAATACCAGGTCCCCTTTGTCATGCAAGCCAGCCACAGCTTCTTCAGCTCACCTCTGTTTTCCTGGCAAGACTGTGATTTGCACTGAAAATGGGCCAGGTTGCTTGCTATTGAACACAGCATCCTGATTTGTAAGTTGAGGAGGCTGTGAGGATGGCAGTAAGACTAGGAAGGCGATTAGCTAAAAATAATGACAGAGGCAGCCACTTTGGAGAACGGTTGGGCACTTTCTTAGAAGGCTCAACGTAAACCCACCAAACGACCCAGCGGTTTCACTCCCAGGAGAGATGAAAACGTACATCCGCACACAGACTCACATGCGAATATTCAGCCAGCATTACGCCTAATAGCCAAAAAGAGCAGGAAAAAACCCCGCAAATATCCGTCAGCTGGTGAGGGGACAAAATGTGATATCCTCACACAATGGAATACTGTTGGGCAGTAAAAAGGAAGGCGATACTGTGACACAGACGACGCGGATGGACCTTGACGACGTTAGGCTGAGCGGAAGAAGCCGTCACAAAGGGCCACATGTTGTATGAGTTTATTTCAACGTCTGGAAAGGGTGAACCGCAGGGACAGAAAGTAGATCAGTGGTTTCCTGGGGTTGGGGCTGGGGCTGGATAATGGTGAATGGGTGTGAAGGATCTCATTAGGGTAATGGAAATATCCCAACACCGGATTGGGGTAATGGTTGCACAGTAGAAACACTTACTTAAAAGCACTCAGTGCTATATTTTTTAAGTGTGAATTTTATGACATGACAATTATAGAAGTTACATCTCAAGGTTTCAAAAAATTTGAATGGGATAAGTAAAAACTCGAAAAGAGGGAATTCCTGATTTCTCCTTTATTATGTAACATGTGTAGTAGATGAACTTGAGTCAATACACAATTTTACACAAATTCCTTTAAGGATACAGACATACAGACTATATATTTTGAGAGTTTTTTTTTTAAGTTTATGTATTTATTTTGAGGGAGAAAGGGACAACGCGAGTGGGGGAGGGGCAGAGAGAGAAGAGAGGGAGAATCCCCAGCAGGCTCCATGCTGCCAGCACAGAGCCCAACGAGGGGCTCAAACCCACAAAGCCACAAGGTCATGACCTGAGCTGAAACCGAGTTGGGCGCTTGACTGACGGGGCCACCCAGGCGCCCCTGTATCTTGAGAGCCTTGAGAGAGCCTGAACACCCTGCGCGGTAAATAATAACATTTTGCATAGTAGAAAAGAACGTCACTTTGGGAAACCCTGAGGCTTTCGTTCTCGGGAGACTGCGGTGCTGGCAGCGGCTGCTTTGACTTCCTCTTGTCGCTCTGAGTCCAGTGAAATGGCAAAATAACTCACGAAAAGTGCCGCTCTCTTTTGAAGATCATTTGGTGGATGCTGAGAATATGGGGAAACGGCCAACTCTGCCCGGGCCTCGCTTCGCAGAATTACAGTTTCGAGAGAGGCCTTGACCGCAAGGGCCAAGGAGCTAGTCGCCACTGGCCCCCAGCGCACCGACCTCACTGCTCCGGCTCCTGGGGGGGCTGCAGAGAAGGCTGGGCCTCAGCACGGCCCGTGGCAGGCAGGGAGGAGAGAGACACGTCTGCTTGCTCCCAAATCTCATTGGTCCAAGGCTGACCCCGCAGGCTTCAACTTCCTTGCCCTCCTGGGTTCCCGGTGCGGGGGCCAGAAGTCCCAGGGTGCTGGTGTGAGGTGAGGACCATTGGTGGTGCCGCATGGGGCCGTGGAGTCTCCTGGTGGCGGTGCAGGGGAAGCGCCTGCTCGAAGGCACCAGAGACAGTGAAGGGCAAACATCTAGAGGGACACAGAAGGTGTCTCCTACAACCTCACAAGCAGGAGATGCTGGGCCTTCAAAGCAGAGGTTGATGGAAAGACCAGTGCAAGTTAACCTGATTCTCCACCCTCACACGGTTCTGAGTCACCCACCCGTCCACGTTCTGTGGTGTTTTGAACGCTCGGGACGGCCTGTTGCTCTGTTCCAGCTGGTCTCCAACTTTTTGTGCTCACGACCCCTTGACGCTCTTAACCATTAGTGGAGACCCCATGGAACTCTGTGGGTGTGGAGGGAGTGCAAAAGGGTTCTGTCTATCAATGTTTATCATGTAGAAATTAAAACTTAGAAATTTAAAAAGTATTTGTTAATTGAAAAGTAATTACGTGTTACCATAAACAACATGCTTTTTGCAAAATAACTCTCTTTTCCAAGAAAAAACCCCTCAAAAGTTATGGTGATGGGGTATCATTGTTTTACATTTTGCAAATCTCTTGAAATATCTGCTTTAATAGAAGACAGCTGGATTCTTATTTCTTCTTCCACTTTCTTAAAAAAATTTTTTTTTAAGTTTATTCATTTTTGAGAGAGAGAGAGACAGAGTGTGAGCAGGGGAGGGGCACAGAGAGGGGGAGACACAGAATCCAAAGCAGGCTCCGGGTTCTGAGCTCTGAGCTGTCAGCATGGAGCCTGACACAGGGCTCGAACTCGCGAATCGCAAGATCATGACCTGAGCTGTGTTGGACGCTTAACCAACTGAGCCATCCAGGCGCCCCTCTTCCTCCACTTTCAACCTGTTGTGATATGGTTTTTTTTTGGATGACATAGTTGAAATGTAGTCGGAGAAGGTGACTTCGTGGACCTCCTGAGTCCCACAGACCCCACTCTGAGAACTACCGCTCTGGCCTAAGTCACGAGTTGTTCAATCATACAATGCTCTTAGCAGAAACCCATACTGCTTGCACTCAACAGAGACTGGAGATTAATTCTGTCTGAAAAAGGGTGTCCTGGGAGTTGCTATAAACCACACAACTCCTTTGAACATTTTTATTACTTTGAAAAATGCTTTAGCTTTACAGCCTGTTCCCTTTTTAAACCAAAAGCGTTTGCCTCGTTAAACAGCCATGTTCTGCACTACTCTGACCACAAGGTGGCTCCCAGCCCAGGCTTTTCTAGATGGACCCACCCCGGGCCTTTGGTTCCTTCACGGTGCATGAGCTGCTGAAGTCCTTTGAGGGTAACTTTCTTTGGGTGGTTCAACGCAAGAAAAGAATCTTTTGGTTATGAGGAGGCATTAATTGCCGAAAAAAAAAAAAAGGAAAGTTAAGAAAGATTAGAACTATCTTTTTAACATGGTGCGGAGGGTGGGTAGTGTGTAAAAAAAATTCCCAAGTGTTGTCCTAAATATTGTTCTAAATGTTGTTCCAAATAAGTACTATTTGGCACTTTCTCTCTCTTACCAGCGAATGTGGTGTTTTTCTCCTATTATTTTCAGTTGAAAATAATGCTTAAATTCTGTATTACTATCTCTACTAAAATGATTCTCTGTCAGAGCAAGGTATTGTCCTGGAAAACACATGTGATAAATAAATGGTGGCCGTGGGGGGAGGCACTCCATCCTGAGCCACTGGGGCCCGAGTTTTTGTCTTCACTCACTGTGACGTGGGACGGGTCACACACGTTTCCTCTGCTGGAGCCGCCCCTCCACGTCTACCGGCCCGAAGGCTGCGTTCCAAACCAACGATGTCTGGAATTCCTCTCTGGCTTTGAGATGTATGAATCCATGACTCAGTCTGAATCCGGTAGAGTTCTCGAGTGGCAACACAAACCCGTGTTGGCGAACCCTGCCCAGTTCCCTTAACAAAGCTCATACCGCCCTGCAGGGTCCGGGCCCACCTAGGTCTCTGGCCTTAAATCTCCGTTGGCACCATAGAGCTCCAGCTATAATCCGCCGTAATGCCTCCCACCTGTCTTGCCCCCCTTACCTGATCATCTAGTTGTTAGTAGGTCTCAGCGCCGGCATCACTTCTGCTGAGCTGCCTTCTCTCTCCTCTCCAGTCTGGCTCAGGTGCCAGGTACCTCTTGTTGGTGCTCCCACAGCAGCCTGTACCGCCCCGTCACACCTTTTATAGACTGTCCCATTGTAATCTTCTAAATGTTTTACTCCACTGTGCATCCTGGGGGACAAGAAGCACATCTGCCTTCTTCATGGGTGTCCTCAACATATATCATTCTTTCTGGCACATAGAAAGCACACAAGAAAATATTTATTGTATGAATGGAGAAAGGAAGGGAGGACATCTTCCCTTGGGTGATGCCAGTCACATAGTAGGTGATCATTAAGCGCTTGTTAAACTGAACTGAAAACACGAATATCCTTAAAATGATATTTTAAAGAAGCAATAAAATGAACAAAAATGCTGACAGAAAATTCTGATAATAGAGTGATTCCCTTAGCATCAGAACTAATAAGTGGCAGATCTGAGATCTGAGTCAAAATATCCTGGTTCCAACGTCTTTCACAATAATTTTGTTTAGAAAAGGAAAATGCTTCCTTCTTTATTGTACACAGACACAGCCTTAATAATTGCCTCTCAGGACACACAGTTAAGCACAGGCTGCTCTCTTGAGATCAACCCCAAGGAAGGAGGAAAGGACACAAGGAGAGACTGAGGAAGGCTGGCTGGACAGTTGGATGCTAAGATCGAAGCGAGGAGGTAGGGAGACTTTTCTGGTATTGCACTCAGAATAGGCACTGCTGATTGGGAAAAACAAGGAGGTAAACAGACTGAGATAGCCGTTGCCTGAGCATAAAGCACACTCTTGCCCGTGCACATCTTCTCTGCTCGCTTTCCCTCCCCTTGCTGCCCACTAATCCTGATGAAGTCACAGCAGATGGGTCCCCATTCATGAGCAGTGGTGTGGGACACTTCCCTTGCGTGGCTCTTGCACAAATGTGGTCTGAGCTTCTGCAGGGGCCTGGGCGTGGGACTGAGCAGCTCAGAAAGACGTGGCCCTTCAGTGTCAGACGCCAGAAACCAGCAACGCTGACCCATTGACCCGGGACGACCGGACCCCACTGAAGGCTCCTGACGAGCGTGGCCCATAAGCAGGTGGCCTCAAGTCCTCCTCCAGACCCGTGTCCCCTGGAGGGTTATTTATTTATTTTATTTCTACTTGTCCTAAGACACACATAATATAAAGTTCACCACCTTAGTCATTTGTAAGCATACGGGTCGGTCCTCTTACGTGTACCCACACGGTTATGCCACCATCATCACCATCCATCTTCAGAATTTTTTATCTTTCCAAACTGAAACTCTGTACCCAGGAAGGGACAGCTGCCCATGTCCCCTCCCTCTAGTCCCTGGCCACCACCACTCTACTTTATGTCTCCGTGATTTTGGCTACTATAGGTAACCTACATCGGTGGAATCACACAGTGTTTGTCTTTTGGCAGAATGTGTTCCCATTCCATCTTTTTTTTTTTTTAATTTTTTTACATTTATTTATTTTTGAGACAGAGAGAGACAGAGCATGAACGGGGCAGGGGCAGAGAGAGAGGGAGACACAGAATCGGAAACAGGCTCCAGGCTCCGAGCCATCAGCCCAGAGCCTGACGCGGGGCTCGAACTCACGGACCGCGAGATCATGACCTGAGCTGATGTCGGACGCTTAACCGACTGAGCCACCCAGGCGCCCCCCATTCCATCTATTTTCATAGCATGTGTCAGAATGGTTCCTTTTTCAGGCCTGAATAATATTCCTTTGTATCTGTACACCACGTCTTGTTTGTTCATCCTCCTACCGACCGCCTCCGTATTTTGGCTACTGTAAATAATGCCGCAATGAGCATAGGGGTGCATATATCTTTTTGAATGAGTGTTTCTGTTTTCTTCGGGTAAATACCCAAAAGTGAAATTGCTGGATCATACAGCATTTCTACTTTTAGTTATTTGAAGAAACTCCATACTGTTTTCCACCGTGTCTATACCAAGTCACATTCCCACCAACAGTGCACGAGCCTTCCCTTTTCTCCACATTCTTGTCTACCTTGTTATTTCTCGTCTCTTTGATACAAGCCGTTCTGACAGCTGTGAGGTGCCATCTTGTTGTGGTTTTGATTTGCATTTCTCTGATCATTAGTGATGTTGAGCATCTTTTCAATCTTTTCATGTATCTATTGGCCATCTGTATGTCTTCTCTGGAGAAGTGTCTATACAGGCCATCTGCCCATTTTTTAAAAAGCTGGATTGTTTGTTTTTGTTGTTGAGTCATACGGGTCCTTTATATATTTTGGATATCAACCCATTATCAGATATATCATTTGCAAATATCTTCTCCCATTCAGTAGGTTGCCTTTTTGTTGAGGGTTTCCTTTGCTGTGTTAACGTTTTTTAGTTTAATGTAGTCCTGATTGTTTATTTTTGCTTTAGTTGTCTTTGCCTGAGAAGACAGATCCAAAAAAATATTGTTTTAAAAAAAATTTTAATGTTTATTTTTGAGAGAGAGAGACAGAGCACGAGTGGGGAAGGAGCTGAAGCAGGTTCCAGGCTCCAACCTGTCAACACAGAGCCCAACACAGGGCTCGAACTCACAAACCATGAGATCATGACCTGAGCCAAAGTCACGGGCTCAACTGACTACAACACCCCGGCGCCCCAATATTGTTAAGACCTATGTCCAACAGTTATTGCCTATGTTTTCTTTCAGGAGTTTTATGGTGTGGGGTCATACATTTAGGTCTTGAATCCATTTTGAGTTTATTTTTGTATATAGTGTGATAAAGTGGTCAAGTTTTATTCCTTTGCATGTGGCTGTCCAGTTTTCCCAGAACCATTTATTGAAGAGACTGTCTTTTCCACATTTGTGCCTCCTTTGCCATAAATTGACTGACTGTATAAGTGTGGGTTTATTTCTGGGCTTTCCATTCTGTTCTACTAATCTATGTGTCTATTTTTGTGTCAGTAACATACTGTTTTGTTTACTGTAGCTTTGTAGTAGTTTGAAATCTGGGAGTGTGATACCTCCAAATTTGTCCTTCTTTCTCAAGATTATTTTGATTATTAAAAGTCTATTGTGATTCCATACAAATTTTAGGATTCTTTAATCTAGATCTGTGAAAAATACTACTGATAATTTGATAGGGATTGCAGTGAATCCGTAGGTTGCTTGGGGTAGTATGGGCATTTTAACAATATTAATTCTTCCAATCCAACAGCATGGTATATCTTTCCATTTACTTGTGACATCTTCAATTTCTTTCAACAATCTTATAGTTTCCAGAGTACAGGTTTTTCACCTCCTTGGTTAAGTTTATTCCTAGGTATTTTATTATTTTGGGTACAATTGTAAATGGGATTACTTTATTACTTTCTCTTTCTGCTGCTTCATTATTAGTGTATAGAAACGCAACAGATTTCTGTATATTGATTTTGTATCCTGAGACCTTACTGAATTCATTTATCAGTGTTAGTAGTTATTTGCTAGAGTCATTAGGGTTTTCTATATATAGTTTCATGTCAAGTGAAAGTTTTACTTCTTGCTTACCAATTCAGATGCCTTTTATTTCTTTTTCTTGTCTGATTGCTGTGGCCAGGACTTCCAGTCCCATGTGTAATAAAGTGGTGAGAATGGGCATCTTTGCCTTGATCCTCATCTTAGAGGAAAAGCTTTTGGCTTTTCTGTTGAATATGATGTTAGCTGTGAGTTTTTCATACATGGCCCTTATTATGCTGAGGTATGTTCCCTCTATATACACTTTGTTGAGAGTTTTTTTTTTTAATCATGAATATATGTTGAATCTTGTCAAATGATTTTTCTGCACCCACTGTTATCATATGATTTTTGTCCTTTATTTTGTTAATGTGATGTATAATGGTGATGATTTCTAGATGTTGAACCATCCTTGAATCCTTAGACTAAAAAACGCACTTGGTCATGATGACTGTTCCTTTTGATTTATTGTTGAATTCAGCTTGCTAATATTTTGTTGAGAATTTTTACTTCTATGTTCATCAGGGCTATTGGCCTGTATTTTATTTTTTGTATTAGCTTTGTCTGGTTTTGGTATGAGGGTAATGCTGGCCATGAAATCATGAAAATCACTCCTTCCTCTTCTATTTTTTGGAATAGCTTGAGAAGAATAGGTATTAACTCTTCATGTGTCTGTTGGCCATCTGGATGTCTTCTTTGGAAAAGTGTCTATTCATGTCTTTTGCCCAGTTTTTCACTGGATTATTTGTTTTTTGGGTGTTGAGTTTGGTAAGTTCTTTATAGATTTTGAATACTAACTCTTTATCTGATATGTCATGTGCAAATATCTTCTCTCATTCCTTTGGTTGCCTTTTAGTTTTGTTGATTGTTTCCTTTGGTGTGCAGAAGTTTTTTATCTTGGTGAGGTCCCAATAGTTCATTTTTGCTTTTTCCCCTCTGGAGATGGATTGACTAAGATGTTGTTGTGACTGAGGTCAAACAGGTTTTTGCTTGCTTTTTCCTGTAGGATTTTGATGGCTTCCTCTCTTACATTTAGGTCTTTTATCCATTTTGAGTTTATTTTTGTGTATGGTGTAAGAAAGTGGCCCAGGTTCATTCTTCTGCATGTCGCTGTCCAGTTTTCCCAGCACCATTTGCTGAAGACACTGTCTTTATTCCATTGGACATTCTTTCCTGCTTTGCCAAAGGTTAGTTGGCCATACGTTTATGGGTCCATTTCTGGGTTCTCTATTCTGTTCCATTGATCTATGTGTCTGTTTTTGTGCCATTACCATACTGTCTTGATGATTACAGCTTTATAATACATCTTAAAATCTGGGATTGTGAAGCCTCCAGCTTTGGTTTTCTTTTTCAGCATTGCTTTGGCTATTCAGGGTCTTTTCTGGTTCCATACACATTTTAAAATTGTTTGTTCTAGCTCTGTGAAGAATGCTGGTGTTATTTTGATTGGGATTGCATTAAATATGTAGATTGCTGAGGGCGCCTGGGTGGCTTAGTCAGTTAAGCGTCTGACTTCAGCTCGGGTCATGATCTCATGATTCGTGAGTTCAAGCCCCACGTTGGGCTCTGTGCTGACAGTTCAGAACCTGGAATCTGCTTCAGATTCTGTGTCTCCCCTTCTCTCTGTCCCTCCCATGCTAATGCTCTATCTCTCTCTGTTTCTCAATAATAAATAAATGTTAAAAAAAATTTTAAAGAACCCATGTAGATTGCTTTGGGTAGTATCAACATTTTAACAATATTTGTTCTTCCAATCCATGAGCATGGAATATTTTTCCATTGTTTTGTGTCTTCTTTGATTCCTTTCATAAGCTTTCTATAGTGTGCAGTGTATAAATTTTTCACCTCTTTGGTTAGGTTTATTCCTAGGTATTTTATGGGTTTTAGTGCAACGTAAATGGGATCAAGTCCTTGATTTCTCTTTCTGTTGTTTAATTATTGGTATATAGAAATGCAACCGATTTCTGTGCATTGATATTCTATCCTGTCACTTTGCTGAATTCCTGGTTCAGTTCTAGCAGTTTTTTGGTGGAATCTTTTGGGTTTTTCATATGGAGTATCATATTGTCTGCAAAGAGTGAAAGTTTGAATTCCTCTTTGCAGATTTGGATGCCTTTTATTCCTTTGTGTTGTCTGATTCCTGAGGCTAGGATTTCCAATATAAGGTTGAATAACAGTGGTGAGAGTGGACATCCCTGTTGTGTTCCTGATCTTAGGGGGAAAGCTCTCAGTTTTTCTCCATTGAGGATGATATTAGCAGTGGGTCTCTTGTATATGGCTTTTATGATCTTGAGGTATGATCCTTTTATCCCTACTTTCTTGAGGATTTTATCAAGAAAGGATGCTGTATTTTGTCAAATGCTTTCTCTGCATCTATTGAGAGGATCGTGTGGTTCTTGTCTTTTCTTTTATTAATGTGATGTATCACATTGATTGACTTGTGGATATTGAACCAGCCTTGATCCCAGGTATTCCACTTGATCGTGGTGAATAAATATTTTAATGTATTCTTGGATGCGGTTGGCTAGTATCTTGTTGAGGATTTTTGCATCCATGTTCAACAGGGAAATGGTTCTGTAGATCTCCTTTTTAGTGGGGTCATTGTCTGGTTTTGGAATCAAAGTAATGCTGGCCTCATAGAATGAGTTTTGAAGTTTTCCTTCCATTTCTATGTTTTGGAACAGCTTCAAAAGAATAGGTGTTAACTCTTCTTTAAATATTTGGTAGAATTCCCCTGGAAAGCCATCTGGCCCTGGACTCTTGTTTTTTGGGAGATTTTTGATTACTAATTCAATTTCTTTACTGGTTATGGGTCTGTTCAAATTTTCTATTTCTTCTTGGTTCAGTTTTGGTATGTGTTTCTAGGAATTTGTCCATTTCCAGATTGCCCAATTTATTGGCATATAATTGCTCATAATATTCTCTTATTACTGTTTGCATTTTGCAGTTTTGGTTGTGATCTCTACTCTTTCATTCTTGATTTTATTTATTTGGGTCCTTTCCTTTTTCTTTTTGGTCAGTCTGGCTGGGAGTTATCAATTTTGTTAATTATTTCAAAGAACCAGCTCCTGGTTTCATTGATCTGTTCTATTGTGTTTTGTTTGTTTGTTTGTTTGTTTGTTTTTTATTTTGATAGCATTGAGTTCCACTCTAATCTTTATTATTTCTGGTCTTCTGCTGGTTTGGGGTTTTATTTGCTGTGTTTTTTTTCCCAGCTCTTTTAGGTGTAAGGTTAGGTTGTGTACCTGAGACCTTTCTTCCTTATTTAGGAAGACCTCAATTGCTATATACTTCCCTCTATGACCACCTTTGCTGCATCCCAGGGGTTTTAAGTTGTCATGTTTTCATTTTCAATGGCTTCCATGTACTTTTTAATTTTCTCTTTAACTTCCTGGTTAATCCATTCATTCTTTAGTAGGATGTTCTTTAGTCTCCAAGTATTTGTTGTCTTTCCAAATTTTTTCTTGTGGTTGATTTCAAGTTTCATAGTGTTGTGGTCTGAAAATATGCACAGTATGATCTCAATCTTTTTGTACTTGTTGAAGGCTGATTTGTGTCCCAGTATGTGATCTATTCTGGAGAATGTTCCATGTGAACTTGAGAAGAATGTCTATTCTGCTGCCCTAGGACAAAGTGTTGTGAATATATCTGTTAAGTCCATCTGGTCCAGTGTGTCATTTAAAGCCAGTGTTTCCTGGTTGATTTTCTGCTTAGATAATCTGTCCATGCTGTAAGTGGGGTGTCGAAGTCCCCTACTATTATGGTATTATTATCAATGAGTTTCTTTATGTTTGTAATTAACTGATTTCTATATTTGGGTGCTACATGTTGGGGGCATAAATGTTTACAATTGTTAGATCTTCTTGGTTAGATCTTCTTAATTATGATATAATGTCCTTCTTCATCTCTTGTTACAGTCTTTATTTTAAAATCTAGATTGTCTGATATAAGTATGGCTACTCCAGCTTTCTTTGGCAACCATTAGCATGATAGATGGTTCTCCACCCCCTTACTTTCAATCTGAAGGTGTCTTTAGGTCTAAAACAGGTCTCCTGTAAACAGCATATAGATGAATCTTGTTTTCTTATCCATTCTATTACCCTATGTCTTTTTTCAAAAATTTTAAAATGTTTATTTATTTTTGATAGAACACAAGAGTGGGGAAGGAGAGAGAAAGGGAGACACAGAATCTGAAGCAGGCTCCAGGCTCTGAGCTCTCAGCACAGAGCCCTACATGGGGCTCGAACCCACAGACCATGAGATCATGGCCTGAGGTGAAGTCGGTTGCCCAACCGACTAAGCCACCCAGGCGCCCCTACCCTTGTCTTTTGATTGTTTAGTCCACTGACATTTAGAGTGAGTACTGAAATATATGAACTTATTGCCATTGTGTTGCCTGTAGAGTTGGAGTTTCTAGTGGTGTTCTCTGGTCCTTTCTAGTCCTTGTTGCTTTAGTCTTTTTTGTTTTGTTTCATCTTTTCTCCCTTAAAGAATGTCCCCCTTAAAATTTCTTGCAGGGCTGGTTTAGTGGATATGAACTCCTTTACTTTTGTTCGTCTGGGAAACTCTTTATCTCTCCTTTTATTTTGAATGACAGCCTTGCTGGATAAAGAATTCTTGGCTGCATATTTTTCTGACTGAGCACATTGAATACATCTTGCCACTCCTTTCTGGCCTGCCAAGTTTCTGTGGATAGGTCTGCTCTGAGCCTGATCTGTCTTCCCTTATAGGTTAAGGAGTTTTTTTTCCCCTTGCTGCTTTCATAATTCTTTCCTTGTCTGTGTATTTTGTGAATTTGACTGTGATATGCCTTGTTGATGGTCAGTTTTTGTTGAATCTAATGGGGGTTCTCTGTCCTTCCTGGATTTTGATGTCTGTGTCTTACCCCAGGTTAGGAAAGTTTCCCACTATGATTTATTCACATAAACCTTCTACCCTTTTTCTCTCTCTTCGTTTTCCGGGACCCCTTTGATTTGGATGTTGTTCCTTTTTAATGAGTCACTGAGTTCTCTAATTCTTAGATCTGCTCTTTTGCCTTAGTCTCCCTCTTTTTTTCTGCTTCATTATTCTGCATAAGTTTGTCCTCTACATCGCTGATTTGCTGCTTTGCTTCCTCCATCCTTACCGCCATGGCATCCATGTGAGATTGCATCTCCGTTATTGCATTTTTAATTTCATCCTGACTAGATTTTATTTCTTTTATCTCCTCAGAAAGGGATTCTATGCCTGTTTTCGACCCCAGCTTATAATAATCTTATTATTGTGACTCTAAATTCTGGCTCAGGCATCTTGCTTGTATCTGTGTTGATTAAGTCACTGACTGCCATTTCTTCCTGTTCTTTCTTTTGGGGTAAATTCCTTCATTTCATCATTTTGGAGGAAGAAAAAGAATTAATAGAATAAAAAGTAAAATTTTACAAATTAAAAACAACACAAAAACATTCAAATGAAGGAAGCAAGATCCAAGGTGTGTTTTAGTCTACTTGTTGAAAGACGCTTGATAGAATAGAGAAGAAAGGGGAAAAAATGAAAAGAAAAAAAGGGGGTGGGTGGGAGAAAAGTAAAGTAAGTAAATATTAAATTTTTTTTAAAAAGCATACAATAAAATAGAACAAAATTAAATGAAGAAAGTAAAATAGACTAAAAAATTTACAAAAATATTTTAAAATATGTTAGAAAAATGAGGAAAAATCTTTTTTATAAAAACAGAAAATGTTTTTTCTCTTTCTGTATCCAAGAATGAGAAAAGAGAAAAAAGAAAGAATATATGGACCATTGAACAGAATGAAATATGATTGAAATTACATCCAGATTCCCCTAGAAGACAAACTATGAAGCACTTCACAAACTATGAAGGAGACTTGTGGCCGTCCTTTAGGGTTTGATTGGCGCAGTTGGACAGGGCTTACTGTAATGGCTCCGTTCTCCACTAGGTGGCACTGTATAGCTTACTGGGGTGGATCAGTGTGGTGCGCATGTGCTTGTATGCACATGTGCAGGGGAGGTGGAAATGGCGGCACCCAGCTACCCAGTCTGTAGAATTCTGCTCTCCTGGCCAGCAATCAAGCACCCTTCCTTTGTCTTCAGCTTCTCCATCTTCTCCCCGATTCTATACTGTCCATAACCAAACTGTCAGCTTGCCAAGTGGCACCTCCCTACCAAATTTTATCTCAGATGGGGCTCTCTTTCCAAACCCCTCACTTCTGAAGGCCCTCCGGCTGAACCTACTACGACCATCTGGGGGATGGTCTCCCTGAGCAATGACTGGGTGCCAGACCATTCTGGGAGCGCTCATGCGACCACACCACGGCAGGGGCCCAGAGACTGTGGCTGGGTGCCAGCCCACCTCAGAAAAATTTTGTGTGATTGTGTAGCAGCACCAGTTCAGGGACTATGGTAAATCACAACACACACCTGGCACCAGGCTTCACCACATCCTTGCATCTTTGTTCCAACACCAGAAAACATGGCTGTAATCTGGAGTCTGCTGGGACCTTTTCCTGTGGGTAAAATGTATAGCTTTACCAAATGTCCTCCTGGCAAGGGAACTGTCTCTCACCTTGTGTCCCGAGGACCCCAAGGACCTCGCTGTCTTCTCCTGGGGATTCACCCTTCCCAACAGAGCTAGGAGTTTCCAACTCTGTGCTCATCTGTTTATAGAGTTCTAATGGTAATGAACCCTTCTCCCTTCTCCTTTCGCCCTTTCTTGTTCAGTTCCTTGTGGGTGTTTCCATTCTTTTTCTCTCTGTTTTTGGGGGGAGTGCTCTTCCTGAACTCTCCCCTCCTGTCTCCATCCTCTCTCCACAAACAAAAACAGTCTCCTACCCTCGGTGGCTTCTCTCTCCCCCAGTTCACCTTCCCTCCGCATATACCTACTGAGTTGTGGCTTAAGTTATGCAGACTGTTGTGTTAGTCCTCAGATCAATTTTCTACGTGTGCAAAATGGTTTGGTGCCGATCTAGCTGCATTTCAGGGATGAAAGAAGCAGTGAATTTCCATGCTGCTCCACCATCTTGGCCCCTCCCCTTTTGAATGCTTGACTATCTGAACTGTCTTTATTCTACCCTCACACTAGATTAATAATCTGGGTATAAAATTTAAAATGGGAAACAATTAATTTACAAATGTTGAAGACCTTGTTCCATTATTCTCTAATGTCTAGAATTGGTGTTATGGTCAAAGTCATTCTGATTCTTTTTTTTTTTTTTTAATGTTTATTCATTTTTGAGAAACAGAGAGAGACAGACTGTGAGCGGGGAAGGGGCAGAGAGAGAGAGGGAGACACAGAATCCAAAGCAGGCTCCAGGCTCTGAACTGTCAGCACAGAGCCCGATGTGGGGCTCGATCTCACAAGATCATTACCTGAGCCGAAGTTGGATGCCCAACTGACTGAGCCACCCAGGTGCCCCTGATTCTTTTTATTTATTTATTTATTTTAATTTAAAAAAATGTTTATTTACTTTGAGAGAGAGAGTCAGAGTGCGAGTGAGGGAGGGGCAGAGATAGGGAGATACAGAATCTGAAGCAGGCTTCAGGCTCTGAGCTGTCAGCACACAGCCCAACGTGGTACTCAACTCAAGAGCTGTGATATCATGACCTGAGCCAAAGTGGGATGTTTAACCAACTGAGCCACCCAGGCACCCCAAAGCCATTCTGATTCTTGATCCTTTGTATATGAACTATTTTTTCTTTCTGAAAGCTTGTAGAATTTTCACTTTGTTCCAAATATTCTGAAATTTTGAGATGATGTACATTTGTATAGATCTATTTTTATCCATTGTTCTGTGCACTTCAGGTCCTCTAAACCTAGAAACATATTGTTTAGCTCTAGGAAAATTTCCTAAATTATTGCACTGAGGAGTTCCTCAGTTCCATTAAAATTTTTTTTTTTCCTCTTTCTGAACTCCTATGATCCAGAAATTAGACATGGACTTATCCTCCAATCCCTTATGTTTCACTCTTATTTTCCATTTCCTCATTTTTGGGCTCCTTTTTTTTTTCCTGGGAGAGTTCCTTGACTTTATTCTTCAAACTTTCTGCTGAGTTTGAAATTTTTGCTATCACTCTTATTTTTTTTTTTTAATTCCAAAGAGGTCTCTTTTATTCTCTGAATTTTTTTTTAAATATAGTATGATGTTTTTATTTCAAAGTTGCAAGATCTTTTCTCATCATTTTGAAAATATTAGTGATAGTTTATTCACACAAGCTCTTATTTAGGCTGCCTTTTCATCTGTGTGTTTTCGTCTGCATCTTCCAAGTTATAAGCTTTCCTCAGGCTCACATTATTCTTCAAAGGTTCGTACCTGAGAGCTAAACACTAAAATGCTGACTGGAAGCTCCGAGTGTGTGGTGAAGCTTCATTGTAATCTGGCTTGGCTTTCTGGTCGGAGAATCTTGATATAAATATTTTCAAGTCTCTCCTTCCAGGCTGTTCAGAGGACCTGGAGAAGACCACCAATTTCCTGCCCAGAGGACAATGGCTTCGTGGCCAGTATTTGGAGAACCGAATGAGAACAGGACATACATCCATTTCATCCTACTGTGGATGGTCCCATGGTTCTGTCCAAAACCACGCCTTGTAATCTCACAACGTTCCAGCTTGTCATACTCAGAGAATAATTTTCTGACATTTTCCAGTTGGGGGAAGGGTAGTTGGAAAGATGATGTAGGTAGCTTTTAATATAAACCTTCAGCCAATTCTCTTTATTTTAGCATGAAACATTCATCAAAATAGACCACAATCTGGGCCATAAAACAGACTTGTATACATTTAAAATAATAGATAGAAATCATAACTCTCAGACCACAGTGGGATTAAACTAGAAATCAGTAACACAAAGATAGCTGGAAAATGCCAAAATACTTGGAAATTAGGCAGAACACTTCTAAATAACACATACATCAAAGAAGAAATCTCAACAGAAATATAAACATATTTTGAAGTAAATGAAAATGAAAATACAACTTATCAAAATTTGTGGGAGGTTGCAAAAGGGAAATGTAGAGTATTGAATGTGTGTACTAGAAAAGAAAAAAGTATAACACCAACAACCTAACTAGACAGAGAAGAGCAATTAAGTCCAAAGTAAGCAGAAGAAAATAAATGATAAGTACTAGATAGAGCAGAAATCAGTGAGATTGAAAATAGAAAATCAGAAGAGAAAATCAAAACCAAATGCTGGTTATTTGAAAAAAAATTAATAAAATCAGTATGCTTCCAGCTAGAGTAATTAAGACAAAAAGAGAGAGAACATAAATTGCCAATATCAGAAATGCAAGAGGGGACATCAATAGAGGGTGGACATTAAAAGAATATATTTGGTAACCTAAATGAAATGGACCATTTCCTTGAAAGACACAATCTGCCAAAACTCACATAAGAAGTAATTGATAATCTGAATAGGTCTATATCTATTAAAGAAATCAAATCAATAGTTAAGCTTCAAAAATGAAAGCACCAGGCCACAGGGGTTCACTGGTAAATTCTACCAAACATTTAAGGAAGAAATTATACCAATTCTCTAGAATCTCTTCCAGAAGATAGAAACCAAGGAAAATTTCCTAACTTATTGTATGAGGCCAGCATTGCCCTAATACCAAAATCAGACAACAACATTACAAGAAAAGAAAACACAGGCCAGCATCTCTCATGAGCACAGATGCAAAAATTCTCAACAAATATTAGCATATTAAATCAAACAATGTATAAAAAATTATACATCACAACTAAGTGTGATTTATTCCAGGTAGGCAAGACCTTTTCAACATTCAAAAATCAATTAAAGTAGTCTATCACACAAACAGGCTAAGAAAGAAAAATCACATGATCATATTAATAGATGCAAAAAACCCCCCACTTGACAAAATCTAAAACCCATTCATGATAAAAACAACAACAACACTCAGCAAAATTGGTATAGAAGGGAACTTCCTCAACTTGATAAAGAACATCTACGAAAAACCTACAGTTAACATCATATTTAGTGGTAAGAAACTCAAAACTTTCCCGCTAAGATCAGGAACAAGTCAAGGATATCTCTTCTCACCATTGGTTATCAACATCATACTAAAATTTCTAGCTAATTCAAAAAGATGAGAAAAGGAAATACATTTATACTGATTGGGAAGAAAAAAACTGTATTTGTTCACAGATGACACAATGGTCTATGTAGAGAATCTGAAAAAAAAATCTATACAAATACTCGTGGAACCAATGGTAATTACAGAAGTTTGCAGAATACGAGGTTAATATGCAAAAGTCAACGAGTAAAGGTGATCAAAAGGTAAAAACCTCCCAGTTGTAACATACATAAGTCTTGGGGATGTAATGTACATCATGGTGACTATAGTTAACAATACTATATTGCATATTCTAAAGCTGTTAAGACAATAGATCTTAAAAGTTCTCATCACAAGGAAAAACATTTGTAACTATGTGTGGTAATGGATATTAACAAAACTTTTTGTGTTAATCATTTCCCAACATATACATATATCAAATCATTATGTTGTAACCTAAAATGAATACAATGTATAAATGTCAATTATATATATGCATATATATCAATTATATCTCAAAAGAAGTCAATGACTTTCTTTTTTTTTTTTTTAATTTTTTTTTCAACGTTTTTTATTTATTTTTGGGACAGAGAGAGACAGAGCATGAACAGGGGAGGGGCAGAGAGAGAGGGAGACACAGAATCGGAAACAGGCTCCAGGCTCCGAGCCATCAGCCCAGAGCCGGACGCGGGGCTCGAACTCACGGACCGCGAGATCGTGACCTGGCTGAAGTCGGACGCTTAACCGACTGCGCCACCCAGGCGCCCCAAGAAGTCAATGACTTTCTTATATGCCAACAATGAACAAGCATAATTTGTAAACTGTCATTTGTAATTTAAAAACACATTACTATTTACAATAGAACCACAAAAAATGAAGTGCATAAGTATAAATCTAACAAAACATATACAAGAGCTACAGAGGAAAACTACGCAGCTCTGATGAAAGAACTAAATACATGGAGAAATATTCCATGTTCGTGAATAGGAAGACAATGTTATCAAGGTGTCAGTTCTTCTCAACTTAATCTAAAGGACCTACACAATCCAAATTAAAATCCCAGCAAGTTATTTTGTAGGTATTTTTAAGCTGATTCTAATGTTTACATAGAGGGGTAAAAGACCCAGAATAGCCAACTCGATGTTGAAGGGGAATAACAAATTTGGAGGACTGACACGACCTGAATTTAAGACTTATTATAAAGCTACAGTAATCAAAGCCGTATGATACTGGCAAAAAAGTGGACAAACAGATCAATGTAAAAAGATAGGGACCTTGGAAATAAATCCATAGATATCGTAAACTGATCTTTAACAAAGATGATTGGAGCAAAGATAATCTTTTCAACAAATGGTGCTGGAACGACTGGACATCCGCAGGCAGAATCTCTAGACACACACCTTACACCCTTCACAAAGAATATTTTCACAAAAAATCATGAACCTAAATGTAAAACACGAAATTAGGAAAGCCCTAGAACAGGAGGAAGCCTAGGTGATCTGAGGCATGGCAATGACATTTTTTTTATTTATTTATTTATTGAGAACATTTTCTTGGAACTTGTCATTGTGATGGCTTAAATTTCTTCTTAAAAAATAACTTTCCGTAAGTTACGATTAGCATTTTTACCAATACTAACAGGGTCACTCAATGAAATATTAACAGCAAAACAAAAAACACGATTAAAGAAAAAGTTAAATGTTTTAGCATTAAACTATTTATCTTCCTGCAAGGTTGTTGCTGTGTTGTATAAAAATGGCACCAGGAGGTCACCTGGGTGGCTCAGTCAGTTGAGCATCTGACTCTCAATTCTGGCTCAGGTCATGATCCCAGGGTCATGGGATCAAGCCCCCCATCGGGCTCCATGCTGAGGATAGAGCTTGCTTAAGATTGTCTCTGTCTCTCTGTCTCTGTCTCTGTCTCTGTCTCTCTCTCTCCCTGTATCCCTCTCCCCCACTCATGCTCTCTCTCTCTCTCAAAAATAAAAATAAAGAAAAATGTTAAAAATGGCACCAGGAAGCAGTATATTGCCAAATTGCTCTTTATCTGACACTGTACAGCTAAGAAACCTTTCTCCATGGCCATTTATTTCCAAGCGGAAGATCATTTAGATATTTCCACTCCAATCCAGGAATACATGTAAGCAAGTTACAATATTCCCTGAGACTTAAGATAACAATGTTATCCTCGAATTACATAATTTTTATAACTAGTTTTTAAGCATGGATACTTTCAGGCCTCTGAATGTTATAAACGGAACCTAGCCTAAAATTCATAAGGTTTTGCAAAAATAAATGCACGCTGTGTTTATCTGCAGTCATTAGAGAGGTAAGGGGTGTTTTCTTCCATTAGCATTGTTGCAAGTACGTTCTTTGTCCATTGGTATCGTTAAAAATTGCTATTTTAAAATCCTCTATGTACCACTAATTTAAGACATCCATGCTAGATTAAGTTGTTTCATAGTAGTTTGTTTAGGGTTCCGTTTTCACTCCTCAGTAGGGTTTATGTATTTCTCATATGCTTCTCACTACTTCTCGTTACTTCACACGGTTCTGAAGGATTACTGAGTGTTATTTTGATCAGCCAACCATCTTCATAACAAGATCTGTTGACAAGTCCTGGATTTTCTGCAAGAGCTTCATTAATTTCAGTTACTTCTCCTGATAGAGGAGAATAGAGTTCCCTAGCAGCTTTCACACTTTCTAAAGACCAAACTCATGTTGCTTGTTCAATTTTGTCCCAACTTCAGGCAGACTACAGTAAACAACATCTCCCAAAGCTTCCTGTGCAAAATTGCTGGTTCCCCCTGTTCCGGTTCCATTTTCTGTTGTTACCCATTCGTGTTTGTCTGTGAATTTATGCATGCAGAGCAGAGCGGAGCCCGCACACTGCTCCCCGATGGTGCCAGCCCCCAGCCCCCAGGGTCGCAGCCTCCAAATTCCACACTGCTCCAAGTGCCGGGTTCTCATGTTTGCAGAGGTGTTGGGCTCACAGTCTGGCAATGACATTTTATTTATTTTATTTTATTTTATTTTATTTTATTTTTAATTTAATTTAATTTAATTTTATTTTATTTTATTTAATTTTATTTTAATTTGAGAGACAGAGAGAGAGCATGTGCACAAGTAGGGGAGAGGGGCAGAGGGGGAGATCCAACACAGGGCTGGATCCCATGACATTGGGATCATGACCTGAGCTGGAATCAAGAGTCGGATGCTCAACCAACTGAGCCACCCAGGCACCTCTAGCAATGACATTTTATTTTATTTTTTTTTATTTAAAAAAAAAAATTTTTTAACGTTTTATTTATTTTTGAGACAGAGAGAGACAGAGCATGAACAGGGGAGGGTCAGCGAGAGGGAGACACAGAATCTGAAACAGGCTCCAGGCTCTGAGCTGTCAGCACAGAGCCCGACGCGGGGCTCGAACTCACGGACCGCGAGATCATGACCTGAGCTGAAGTCGGACGCTTAACTGACTGAGCCACCCAGGCGCCCCTAGCAATGACATTTTAGATAGAACATTGAAGGCATGATCCATGAAAGAAAGAAAGAATTGGTTAGCTGAACTTTATTGAAATTAAAAATATTTCACTGTGAAACACAATGTCAAGAGAATGCGATGATAAACCACAGACAGGGAGAAATTGTTTGCAAAGGACACATCTGACAAAGGACATAATATACATAGAATTCTTAAAATTCAACAATAAGAGAACAAGTATTCTGATTTTAAAATAGGCTAATGATCTGAAAAGAAGCATCACTAAAGAAGATATACAGATGGCAAGTTAGCATATGGAAAAATGTCCAACATTATACGTCATCAGGGAATCGCTAATTGAAACAGTGAGATATCACACTATACACCTGTTAGAAGGGCCAAGATCCCAAACACCGACCACACCAAATGCTGGTGAGGATGTGGGGCAATGGGAACTCATTCACTGCCGATAGGAATGCAAAATGGTTCAGCCACATCAGTGGCTCACAAAACTAACATACTCCCACCGTATGATCTAGCAATCGTGCTCCTTGGGATTTACCCGGAGGTGAAAAGTACAGCTGTCCACCCTTATCTGTGCTTTCACTTCCCACGGCCCAGTTACCCACCATCAACCACCGGCTTAAAGCAGAAGATCCTCTTTCCAACTTATTGTCAGAAGGTTAGCATTAGCCTAATTCTATACCACCAATGCCTAGGTCGTTCACCTCACTCGGTCCCACTGCATGGGCATTTTACCACCTCATACTGTCACAAGAAGCGTGAGCACAGTACAGTAAGGTATTTTGAGAAAGAGAAAAACCACAGTCACATAACTGTCATTACAGGATATTGTTATAAGTGTTCTATTGTTAGTTCTTGTTAATGTCTTACAGTGTCTCACTGACAAATTAAACAGTATCACAGGTATACACGTACGGGAAGAGTATAGCATACATAGGGTTCCGTACTATCTGAGGCTTCAGGCATCCAGTGGGGACATTGGACATGTCTGTCCCCCATGGATAAGGGGAGACTACGTATGTCCACACAAGAACCTGCACGTGGGTGTTTAAAACAGTTTTATTCATAACTGCCCAAACTTGGAAGCAACCAGAATGTCCTTCAGCAGGTGAGTAGATAAATAAACCATGGTACATTCAGACAATGGAATATTATTCAGTGCCAAAGAGGAATGAGCCATCAAGCCATGAAAAGTCACGGAGGAACCTTAAACGCGTACTAAGTGAAAGAAGCCAGTCTTAAAAGACTAAACATATTGTACGATCTCAACTCTATGACCTTCTGGAAAAGGCAAAACTATAGACCGTAAAAAGCCAGTGGTTCCCAGAGGCTTAAGGAGGTTAAGTCCGTGAAGCAAAGGATTCTCAGGGCGTGAAGCTACTGTGTATGATGCTGTGATGGTGGATACATGTCACGAGATATTTGCCAAAACCCATAGAATGGACAACACTAAGTTGAATTCTAATGTAAACCATGGACTTTGAATGAGAACGACGTGTCAGCATGACTTCTTTGATTACAACAAATGCACTCTGGTGGGGGTGTTGATAACGTGGGAGGCTATGCACGCGTGGGGGCAGGGTGTATGGGAAACCTCTGTACTTTCCATTTCATTTTGCCGTGAACGTAAAGCTGCTCTAAAAAAAAAAAAAAGGCATATTAGGGGCACCTGGGTGGCTCAATCGGTTAAGCGTCTGACTTCGGCTCAGGTCATGATCTCACAGTTCGTGGGTTCAAGCCCCACATCAGGCTCTGTGCTGACGGCTCGGACCCTGGAGCCCGCTTCGGATTCTGTGTCTCCCTCTCTCTCTCTGCCCCTCCCTCACCTGTGCTCTGTCTCTCTATCAAAATTTTTAAAAAAGCATATTAATTTAAAAAAATCTCTTTTCTGCCATTTTAGTGGTGTCAGGGGAGAGAGAAAACGTAGACACAGTCAGAGCTGATTCTTAGATGCCTAAATCAATATGCTACACCGAAACCGAGAAGTGTGTTGAAGGAGCGATGGCTGGTGGAAAACACTAAGAAGCTGGTTACTTTTGGCCCTGAGGGAATAACTAGGCCTCTTGGTACAAGCTGAGGGCAAAGGAATAGACACTCACTAAAGAGGGTCCGATGGTTTGTGTGAGAATCCAGGATAATAAATATCCTGGCCATGCCAGATGCTGAGTAATGGAGAGCCTTCAAGCTTCCTCACTGCAAAAGATTCCTGACCCAGGAGGGAGAATATGGCCAATGTACATGCAACAGAGGTAGAGATCTCAAGGGAGAGAGAGAGAGAGAGAGAGAGAGAGAGAGAGAGAGAGGCGCACATTCTGAGCCATCTCTGCTAGGTTCTAGGTCCACAGAATGCCTGCACTTGGTTGTATAACCACCAACAGGCAAGGCAAGTGAAGCCTTTTCTGCAAATACAGAAAAACCTCAGAGTCATAAATAACACACACACACACACACACACACACACACACACACCCCAAGTGGAGCTCCTAGTCACCCTCTGTGCTTGATACTTTATTTTATTTTATTTTTTCTTCCCATAATTTAGAATTAATTTTCTTCCTATAATTTAGAATAAATAAAACATTTTTCTTTTTATAACCGTATTCAAGTTAGCACATGGTGCAACAATGATTTCAGGAGTGCTTGATACTTTGAACAAGAATGGATAGCAAAAGGAAAGGTGCATCGTTCATTAAATATACTGGAGAGTCCAAAAATAAATCTTTAAATTTATGGTCAGTTAATCTTTGGCAAGAATGCTAATAAGACAATCCAATGGGAAAAGAATAGTCTTTTCAACAAATGGTTGACATTCACAAGCATACGAATGAAATCATACCCCTTCATCTCACCATACACACAAATAAATTGGAAATAAATCATAGAGCGAAATGTAAGGGCTAAATTAAAAAAAAATTTAAAGAAAATATAGGAGTAAATTTTCATGACTCTGGGCCAGGCAAAGCCTTCTTAGATACGACACCAAAAGCAAACCCACCAAAATAAAAAATAAATAAATTGAACTTTGTCAAAATGAAACATTTAGGGGCATCAAAGAATACCGTCAAAAAAGTGAAAAGACAGGGGCGCCTGGGTGGCTCAGATGGTTAAGTGTCCGACTTCGGCTTAGGTCATGGGCTCACAGTTTATGGATTTGAGCCCGCATTGGGCTCTGTGCTGACGGCTCAGAGCCTGGCGCCTGCTTCGGATTCTGTGTCTCCTCCTCTCTGCCCCTTCCCTACTGATGCTCTCTCTCTCTCCCTCCCTCTCTCTCTGTCTCAAAATAAATAAACATTAAAATTTTTTTTTAAAAAGTGAAAAGACAACACATTTCCCAGAATGGAAGGTATCTGCAAACCGTATTTCTGATAAGGCTCTTGTCTCTAGAATATAATAAAGAACTCTTACAACTCAATAAGAAAAAAGCAATAGTCCAATTTTAAAATGGGCGAGAAATTTGAAGAGACGCTTCTCCAAAGAAGATAAAAAGATGGCCACTAAGCACGTGAAAAGAGGCTAACATCCTTAGTCACTAGGGAACTACAAATCAAACCCACAACGATACTACTCCACACCTGCCAGGATGGCTATAATAAAAATGATGGATAGTAACAGGTATTGATGACATTGCAAAGGAGCTGGAGCCCTCATACGTTGCCGGTGGGAACGTGAAACCCGCAGTGGCTTGGAAAACAGTCTGGCAGTTCCACCAAAGGTCAATTACAGACTTACCGTTTGCATCAGCCTTTCCACCACCAGCACATACCCAAAAGAAATGAAACCACACTTCCACACAAAAACTTGTTCACGAATGCTCATAGCAGTATTATTCTAAACAGCCAAAAAGTAGAAATAACCCAAATGTTCATCAACTGATAGATAAACAGGATAAATAAAATGGGGTAAATCTGCATAATGCAACATTATTTGCAATGCAAAGGAATGACACGTACTACAACATGGATGAACGTTTAAAGCATTACGCTGAGTGAAAGAAGCCAGTCACCAAAAGCCATAGATTGTATGACTCTATTAGCATGAAATGTCCGGAACAGGCAAAGCCGTAGAGACAGGAAGCAGATTAGTGATTGCCGAGCGTGGGCACCTGAATGGGGACAAAAAATGGGAGTGATCGCCAAAGGGAACAGGGTTTCCCTCGCGATGACAATTAAAATGTTACGAAATTATGGTGACGTTTGTGCAACTGTGAATATCCTAAAAACGTTAATTTTGGACTTTAAATGGGTGGATTTTATGGATTTATGTGAATTATATTTCATTAAGGGGGACTTGCTTTTAAAGACTTTAAGCAGTCTCTGCACCCATTGTGGGGCCTGAACTCACAACTCCAAGATCAAGAATCGCATGCTCCACTGACTGAGCCACCAGGTGCCTCTAAAGCTACTTAAAAAAAAAAAAAAAAAAAAAAAAAAAAAGATGGCCAGAGTCAGAAGGAAAGCTTCCAACATGAAAGAGAAAGAATAGAGGAAAACAAAGAAGCAAGCAGCAAAAAGGCATCCAGAGACAGCTTGGGAAACCACAGAAAACCCTGAAAATAATAAGAGGGCTAATAAACACTAATACTGAGGGGCACCCGGGTGGCTGAGTCGGTTGAGCGTCCGACTTTGGCTCAGGTCATGATCTCGTGGTCCATGAGTTCAAGCCCCACGTTGGGCTCTGTGCTGACAACTGGGGGCCTGGAGTCTGCTTTGGATTCTGTGTCTCCCTCTCTCTCTGCCCCTCCCCCACTAATGCTCTGTCTCTCTGTGTCAAAAATAAACATTAGAAAAAAACACTAATACTGAAGACATAAAACAAGAAAAGGTTTCTTAGAGATTAAGAATGAACTCTTGGGAATTAAAAAGATATTGCTTGCTCCTCCCCCCCCCAAAGTTTAATATGAAATCTGCAAGATAATGTCAATGAACTCTTCTAGAAAGTGGAATCAAAAGACATGACAGCATATAAACAAGAAAATCGGAGGATAAATTGAGGAGTCCCAACATATGGGAGTTCGAGAACAAAGTGAATAAAATTCACAGTAACACAAGGAAACTTCCCAGAACTGAAGGGCACAAGCCTCTAGGTTGAAAGCTCCGTGTGTTCAGGATAATCAATGAAAAACAGCATATATCAAGGAACGTCATCATCAAGTGGAGAGCGCTGGGTATACAGACATGACTCTAAATCCTTCCAGAGACAGAGATAGAAGGCCACTCATACAGGACTGAGAATCCCAACGGCATCAGACTGCTGACAGCAACAGCTGAAGCAGGAAACAAAGGATGAACGCCTTCCAAATGCGTGTGAATTTTCATCCTGGAATTTTATGCGTACCCATATTTTCAATCAAGTACCAAAGGGGTATTTTCAGACAAGCAAGGACTCTGAACGTTTTTTAGGTATAAATCCTGCAAAACGAAGACACAGCTTTTGGCAAAAATGGGATCCGGCACAGGAAAGTGACAAAGAGAACTCCCAAGACGACAGCCGCTTGTCGGGTTTGGAGAGCAGCCGGTGCAGACTGGGAGGAGGTGGACAAAGCATTTGTGCTCCTGGAACACAGGCTGGCATTTGGCAGATCTGTTGCAGTGACTGGGAAGGAAGGAAGGAAGGAAGGGAAGAAGGAAGGGAGCGAGGGAGGGAGAAAGGAAGGGAGGGAGGAGAAAAGGGCGGATGGACAGACAAAAACACCTGTAGGTTCAAAGAAAACAAAGCAAATGGAAAGATGAGGTAGTTATTAAGAACAAGAGGGGACAAAATTTCTATAAGAAGAGAAACACAGTCACAATATAGTGTTCGGCTCCAAGGCTACTTAGCGTAGTCTTAGTAGTAATATTTCCATTGACAATTGATTTAAAAATTGTGATCGAACTCTATTAGGAAACAGAGGTTGGGAAGAGGACTGTAAGAGAATCAGCAGGAAATGCTATTGATAAAAAACAGTGGAAATAAGTAAGTCAAGCAATAGCATTAAAAGTTTATTACAAATGATGGAAATGCTAGAAGAAATAACATGGAAGACATGGGGGTTGTGTTTGGGGAGCAAGAAATGGCAAGAGATGGACAGAGACTTTTTTTTTAGTCATACAACTTTTTAAAAACTATACACATTTATTGTCTATAAAATTTAAAATTAGCTTTAAACAAAAAAGAAAAGACAGTACTCATCATTGAAACCAGTGGTCTTAAAACTTGTTTTGTTTAGACTGCTTTTTTGGGAAATCTCATGCAAGATAAAAGCACAGCTAATATATGACAGAAGCAGGGGGCAGAGGCCCTCTTGCCCTAGCAGCCTCTGAGACAACTCTTAGAAGCCACTCATTCTTAAGAAGAATTTAAAAATTGGACTCTCTCTGACCCATGTTACTAATAAATCTGCAGAAGTTCTAACTTACCCAAAGTTATACAAAGCTGGGCTTTAGAATCAAAAAACCCCAGACTCCCTACCTAAGACTCTTTCACGTATATGGTCCTGCTTCAGAAATTTAAAAACAAAAGAGACAGAGGCATCAATTAAAGCCAGTTCATTTTTAGAGACAGGGAAAATGTAGACACCTTTAATCCTGTTGGTGTAGGAGTTAGAGGCCAGTGGAAAGAAATAAATGAGTGTCGAGGCTTTCACAAGAGGTAAGGGACGATAAGGTCAAAGGAGAAAGAGAGGAAGTTAAGAGGTTGGCGTTATTACGCCGAGAGTGGCAACTAGGTATTATCTCAAGTACCTAGTTTGATCAATCGATAAGATTTACTCCAAGCACTGAGTTGGATTTTGAGGCCGAGTCTGGGTTCAGCTGGAAGGTGTATCTTGATTGATTAGTGACGTCTGGCAAGAAAAGTAAGAGATTGCTGTGGTAGATGTGCTACGTATCTGCTATTCTTGTCTTATTTCTACAAACTGTCATGATCCTTTTGGAGACATTAGGCACCAGCTTCAAGAAATAGGAAAACAGCGATGCTGGGAAGTACCACATAGTCAGAGCAGCAAAGCAGCAAAGGAATAGGCAATGATGCTGATGAACCAAAGACAAGTTGGGACGCACTGTAGATTTTTAGCTAACTCTGCTCCTTGAGGAATAATGTGGTCTCTCCCTTGCCCAAGTGTAAATGACACGTAAGGGATGAAGGGCAACTTACCTATCTTAAAATTCAGCAAGATGTTTGTCCATGCGGGGATTAATGCAAAACTAGAGAACTGTTCTCTCGGATCTGAGCTATCCAATATGGCAGCCATTAACCACACGTCGCTACTGAGCATGTGAAATGTGGCTGGCGTGACCGAGGAACTGAATACCGAGTTTTCATTGGTTGAAACTGAAATTTCAATTGCAACCCACTTCCTCTTCCAGATGGCGTAGGCATACTTTTCCCTATTCCTTCCACTAAGTACAAGTAAAACTCTTAGACGTTATATATAAAAGAAACAAAAGACACTGAAAGGAGGAAAGGAGGAGGAAGAACAGCTAGGGACCTCGTACCCAAGGAATGACACAGTGGTGAATTCCCTGGTTTTCCTTCTGCCTCAATGATCCAGACTTGAAGCTAAAGAAGTCAGCAAATTGGGATGCCAACAAGCACAGACAAAAAGGGTCCCAACGAGGATCTGCTCTCTCCACCAAAGGAGAAAGAATAGGGTAGACTAGCAAGACGGCTTTTACACCATAACTGCTCTACTCCAGCCAACTGCCACAGAAAAAACGGTGGCACCATATACTTATCCAAAAATGCCATGCCAGCAAAGGCAGAGTGGGGGAGCCTGGAGTTCTACCCTCGCAAGACTGAGATGAGGCTTCCTGCTGGGGTGATTTCAGAGAACTCCTAGCAGGATGCTGAGATGTTCATCCCCGTTGGCTGTCCCAACGCCTTCCCCAACTTGGCAGTCTAAGTGGAAAACGTGGGGACACTGGACTTCGATACCTATGTCACCATAATGAGGCACCCTTTTCTCTCTGTCACTAGGGTGGTGTCAGAGAAGGCCTCCTGCCGGCGACAGGACTGCTTGGTGTTAATGCGGCCACCCTGACGTGACGTCAGCGGACACAGCTTGGACGGCAGGTACTGCACCCCTGCTCAGCAGTAACGATGAGACTTCTCTGTCCCTGAGCATCCAAAGAGGCCAAGTGGCGGCTTCTATCTCCACCAGGCAATAAGGAGGCAGTATGGCCCTCTTTCCTACCAGAGCAGTGTCAATGACAGCCACACAGAAGATCCAAAGTCTCGGATCATGATGCAAAATGGCCAGGTTTCAGGGGAGTATCATTTATCACAACAAGAAACAGTAAGATCTTTAAAAAAAAATCAATAGACGACAACACTGAGATATCAGACTTGTCTAAGATAATAAACGCTTCAAAGAGCAACCACGCTTCTTAAAAAATGAAAGCTTCAGCAAAAAAGTAGAAGATATAAAGAAGAATGAAACGGAACTTTTTGAACTAAAAAATACGATAACTAAAATAAAGAGCTCGGTGGATGGGCTCAAGAGTAGAATGGAAGGACAGAGGAAAGAACCTGTGAACTAAAAGATAGAACAATAGAAATTATCCAACCTGAACAACTGCACAGAGATGGGGGTGGGGAAGGAACAGAGCCTCGGGGATAACAAAAGATGTAATACTTGTGTCCTCGGAGAACTGTAAGGAGATGAGAAGTGGGGCAGGGATGAAAAAGCAACCAATGAAACAATGGCCAGGAACTCAAAACTTTGGCAAGAGAAATGAACCTGCATGCTCAAGAATCTGAGCGCGGGGCACCTGGGTGGCTCAGTCAGTTGAGCCTTTGGCTTCGGCTCAGGTCATGATTTCACTGTTCGTGAGTTCGAGCCCCACGCGGGGCTCTGTGCTGACAGCTTGGAGCCTGGAACCTGCTTCGGATTCTGTGTCTCCCTTTCTCTGTGCCTCCCCAGCTCTCTCTCCCTCTCTCCCTCTCAAAAAAAAAAAAAAAAAAAAAAAAAAAAGAATCTGAGTGAACCACAAACCAGGTAAACCCAAGGAAATCCAAGCCAACACATATCATAATTAAACTTCTGAAAAGCAATCAGAGAAAACATGTTGAAAGCAGTCAGAGAAAAACACCTGGTGTCTAGAAGGAAAATAGAATGACAACAGATTGTCATCAGAGACCATGCAGGCTGGAAGGAAGTGACACGCTCTTTGTCACATGCTGAAAGAACAGCTATCAATCTAGAATCCTACATCCAAAATAGCATTATACCTCGAATTTAGACATACCTAAAATATCTTTCAGAGCAAAAGGGGAAAGGAAGACATTCTCAGACGAAGGAAACAAGAAAATATGTCGCCAGTTGACCTAACCCTAAAAGAGTGGATAAAGGACATTTTCTAACAAGAAAGGAAAAAATAAAAAAACCTCAGAACATCGGGAGGAAAGACACGGTCAGCAAAACTATCGGTAAATGCAGCAGGCTTTCCTTCTGGAGCTTTCTAAAGTATGTTTGATGGTGAAAACAGTTTTCAATTGTCTGATGTGAGTTGCAAAAGAAAAACAAAGTTGCCATTCAAGCTAATGTGTTCCCTTTAACCGTGGGCCCTATGTATTTCATCTCAATGTTCAACAACAATAGAATGTTTCTTCCTTTCTACAATGAATAAGCACATTTTGCCCCGTAACTTTAAGCTGCCATTTTTGCAAACTGAAATTCTCTTACTAAGGAAAAGTTCTTTACTGATGGAAAACGATATAATTAATGGTTAATAACGCCAGCATAGTACTACTTACAAACATGCACAAGGATCTTTTTTTATATTATGCTGAATTTTTGCCAGTGGAAATAAGATATTAATGAAGTACCGGGGCTTTAAAGGTGGTTTGTAAGTAAAATCTGGAAGACGTAGGATGAGTTTGATAAACTCCACCTTAAAAATTTCCAACTGAATAATGGTTTGGACCACAGGACGTTCGGAGGAAGTCTGCCACGCTGGATAGCGTCTTTCTCTCCGTGATTTGTGTTTAGATTTACCAAGGGACACATAACGTGCCAAGTGCGAAGAAGGAAACTTCGAAGGAATGTGGTATTTGTTCCCTCAATGCACTCCAATCACACCCAGCAATGACCACGGACGCACTGAAGCCGGGCCTGGCTGTGTCCTTGCAACATCCTGAGCGGAGTATTCACTTCCTATGGAATTTGTCAAAAACACTGAAGCAGTCTGTTCGCGGTAATCTGTTATCTGGCCATCAGCCCAGTTAAACAATTCACTTTAGCTGAGCAGGAAGGAGAAGTTGAAGAGTGAGAAGCGAATGGAAATCTTCTGGGATTCCCTTAGGGGCCGCCACTCGAAAAGTGCATAATATTAGGACCATTGCTTTTTAAGGCTATTCAAATGAATATTAAGCATACACAAATATGTTCTACCTCTTTCAAAATAAGAGGAACATCAAGCAAAAGTATATCAAAGGCACACACACACACACACACACACACACTTTAATCTAGTCAATGGACAAAGATCAAAAAGGTTGGTAATACACAGTGCATTTGGCAAGGCAGTAAGTAAATACTCTTGTGTATTTTTATTGGGAGTACATACTGGTATAATACCTGTTGGCAGGTGAAAGATTTGCTTTTACCCTACTTATGAGCTAAGAAGTCAGTCTATTACTCCTTCATGAATCCTGAAATCAGACAAGGGACTCCAGGATCAGACCCACAGGACTTTATTACTCACAGTACACTTGTGATGAGAAGTACCATGCGGTATAATAAAGCATGACAAGTTTCTGTAAGTGCGGGCTCGGATTGCCAAGTGAAGGAAACAGATGCAGAAAAGTACACGAAACGTTCTCGCATTCGTGCAGGTGGGGCAAAATATACGTGCACATGTGTTTCCTTGCGCTGTGTGTGCGTGACAGGTGTCCTTTCTCTAAGGACACGATAAACTGAGAGGTGAACTCAATGGCTGAGACAAGGAGTAGGAGACATTTCATCGTATATCCTTTTTACACGTTTGATTTTTTTTCTTTTTTTAACATTTATTGATTTTCGAGAGAGAGAGAGAGCGCGCGCGCGCACGCGTGCGAGTGGGGGAGGGGCGAGAGAGGGGGACAGAGGATCCAAAACAGGCTCTGTGCCAACAACACAGAGCCCAACGCAGGGCTCGAACTCACAAACCATGAGATCATGACCTGGGCCGAAGTCAGACGCTCAACCGACTGAGCCACCCCGGTGCTCCCACATGTTTTGATTTTTAAATCATGTGATTGTACCTACTCAAAAGATTAACCCAAAGAAAAGAAACTATTAT
This sequence comes from Panthera pardus, assembly GCF_024362965.1. Classification (NCBI taxonomy): domain Eukaryota; kingdom Metazoa; phylum Chordata; class Mammalia; order Carnivora; family Felidae; genus Panthera; species Panthera pardus. The sequence continues at coordinate 89,113,588 of NW_026526654.1, read as the reverse complement.
CTTTTCTGAAATTCCACCAACCATTTTATTTTAATTTTTTAAATGTTTATTATTATTTTTTAACGTTTATTTATTATTGAGAGACAGAGGGAGACAGAGCATGAGCAGGGGAGGGGCAGAGGGAGGAGGAGACACAGAATCGGAAGCAGGCCCCAGGCCCCGAGCCGTCAGCCCAGAGCCCGACACTGGGCTCGAACCCACGGACCGCGAGATCATGACCTGAGCCGAAGTCGGAGGCTCAACCGACTGAGCCCCCCGGAAGCCCCTCCACCAACCATTTTAAACCTAAGGTCAGGGCACTACACCGTTCCCTCTCCATTTGAGCACTTCATGCAGGGGGATCGGCTCGTATTATGATTGATTTCATCACCCGCCAGACACATTCAGTATCTCACTCGATCCGCTGGGCTTCGGCTTCTCGTGTATAAACCGAAAGCCCATTTTTGCCACACCTCAGACCCTTCCTTCCTGAGCCAGCTTCCCCTCCCCCCCCCCCAACCCTGGTCTGGGCGGCGCCCGTCCCTCCCCTCTCGTGACAGTGCCTCCAGCAGCTGGCAACCCTGCCGCACACGGGTCACTGGGAAGCAAGTCACAGATTAAAGCGGGAAGTTACAAATTCAGCACGACGTGACATCAAGGGATTTGGATTCAAACTTTTAATAATAAATTGTGCCAGTAGAAGCTTTTCAAAGGCAATGATATATCAATAAATAATAGTTAAATTGAGTTCCTGAGAAAGAACCTACCACATGAAAGTATGTCAGAGCGCTGTAAATAACGGGCTTTACTACAAAATAGCGAAAATACTGAGTCACAGTACAAGCACAGCAGACTTCAGAATTTGCCATTCATACAATGTAAACCAGTACAGTTTTGTTTGTTTGTTTCGTTTAGACACTGATAAACTTATAAGTGTTGTTGCCTAGATATACACTAAATAATGGATACGTTATGCTAAAAACTTCGAGGAAAAATATGTGGAATAATATAATGAAAAATACGATGCGTCAGGTTTTTAAAAAGCAAAAAAGAATTGAACTTTTAACTCAGATATAAATCACTTTAAATAGGAACCATACTAATTTGAAAAAAGGAATATTTGGTGTGTTTATCTATGTAGTTATATATACATCTACACTTCTAAGAAAATATGTATGGCTTCATTTTTTTTTTTTATTCCAATGTCACTTTGAATAATCCTTGCTGTTTTACAAAGATTAGAAAAATGTACTGTTAAAACCCAGTTAAGTTTGATACTTCAAAGCACACGCACACACACACACACACACAAATGTGGAAGAACTAAATTTCATCCTGGTAGCAACACCTCAGCTGTCCAAGACCACAGGAGGAACGACGTCACGAAACCTCTCAGTGGCGGTAGGTCGCAGCCACTGGGTTCCACGTGTCAGCGATGCCAGTGAGAGTGTCCGGACGAGCGAAACGGACACAGTCCCAGGATGAACTTAAAATTTTTGGCATGGCTAAATTAATCCCTTTTGATGTATACGAGTTTAGTATATGACAAATGTTGAAGTTTGCCCCCCAAGACACACACACAAAGATCGCTTCTGTTACACATCTGCGTTTCTTTAACAAAACAGTAAGGGTTACAATCATAGCGAAGAAGTCACCCACACGATACATTATCAGCACACTGTCTAGAACATCTCATTTAAAGATACTCAGTAAAAACATATTCACAGAACCTGCTGTGAATGGCAAGATATGGTAATTTTATAATAGAAAAACCCTGCTCATGCAGTACTCTCTACACACCAGACATCTGAAATCACACCCACATGATCACCTTGCTCACACTTTCTATTATACTATAATATGCAAAAAGCAAAAAAAAAAAAAAAAAAAAAAAGCAGCTTTTAACATTATATCACAATTTTGAAATGTGGGAAAAAATATAAAACAAAAACCATTGTGTGAATAAAATGGCATCAGTAATATCAGAACAGTGTTATCTTTTTTTTTTTTTTACACGTTATTGCACAGAGATTTCTTATCACATGTTCTTCAGTTTTTATGTCTTTTCCTAAATGTGAATAAGTGCTATGGATAAAATACAAATGTAGAAAATAACAGCAGCATGATTTGTCAAAGTTAATCCCTATAATTTAGTAAGAAAATGGCTATAAACAAAATAAGTGCTCTTTCTAAACTGTACTAAGTTTTAAAAATATTGTTTTAATGCAGTGAAGGTCCTCGAAAGCCAATTGAAAGCAATGTTGACACCCGCCCCCCACCCCCATCATTCGGAACCTGTTAGGCTTGAGTCCTCGCGTAAAAAGCTTTCTTGTTTCTTTTGGGGGTTTTGGCGAAGACCAGAACTTCCGCTGCCAGACTCAACCCACCTTGAACGCGGCTGAGCTCAGCTGTCCACCGGGCCTGCGGGGAGACCGGCCGCGGGCCCCCCGGGCCCCCGCGGAGGCAGGGCGTCGGCGGAGCGGAGTCTACACATACACTGGCTGGCACCCTTCGGTCTGATCCCCCGTATCGGAATTTTCCACGTCAGAGTCCTCGGCCTGTGAAGCGTCTGCTCCCGAAGGCTTTGGGCACCTAAAGGGATAGCCGTTGTCATCAAAGAACCTCCGGAAAGTGAATTCGTAAAATGCGTGCTCAGGGTGTTTGTTGTTGGGAGAGGTGAGCGTGTCCCAGGCCTTAGTGCTGTCTTCGCTAGCGTCGTTCCAAGGGCTCTCTTCGTCTACGGGGTCAAAGTTGGAGGTGTCCATGGGGTGGCTGATCTTGGGCACATAGGGGGCCGGCTGCTTCCGGATGTCACTGGAGAAGTCGATGGCCCCGAAGAAGGGGTGGGCCTTCAGATCGTCGGCCCCGTTCCTCCCCAGGCGCTGGTCAGCAGCACAGCACAGTTTGGTGATAAGGTCCCGGGCTTCGGCGCTCAGCTTGACCTGGGCTGGAATGTGGAGCGTGTTCTCCCAGTTTATCACCTGCAGAGACGACAGAACCAAAGTTTTCCTCTCTGGGCGCTTTTCACGGTCAACGTGAGGCCGTTGTGAGCCTACGTGACGAGGTGGCTTTTAAATACTTTCACCTTCGTGATGGGAGAACGATTAGAACAGGAGCACCGGCGCCACCCTGAGCAGCTGTCAAAGGCCAGTGCCGCCGAGGAGGGGGCTCACCGGCTGAGGCAGAGGGGCATGAAGCCAAATACAGACCAAAAGACACGGATTTTCTTGGATCAGGAATACACGTCAGCGGGAGAATTTTGTGATTTCCGTAAGAACGAAGAGGCTGACCCTCTGGGAGAATCATCACGGTTCTCATTCAGTACTTCCGGCTGAGACATGTTCAGCTGGAGTGTCAGTTAAGCAAACAAACAAACAAACAAGGCAACCCTACAGAGAAGGAGAATAAAGGTGCTGGCCCTGTGGCCTTCGCCTCATGCTCACAGTCAACTGCACAGACTAGCCATCGACATGTTCGGCAAATATACTGGTTACGAAACGTGGCTACCGTGAAGAGGAAACTGAAGGGCCTTCTTTATCATCTATACTCAGAGTCGGGGTAAAGCAAGGCCAAACTAATGGGCTACGGGCCGGGGTGAGGGGGCACTGGGTGAGGCATGGAGGTAGCTGAGTGTATAGGTGGGGGGGCTGGTCTGAACTTGAGTAGATGTTCTAGTCATAGAACTGTAACAGAAAACTGTAAAAGTCATAGAAGAAAATGGGAAAATACTCATGACATTAGATATGGCAATGATCTCTTGGAAGACACCAAAAGCACAGGCAACAAAAAAGTACCTGAAACGGACTTCAGCAAAATTTCAAACTTTTATGCACCAAAGGACACCATGAACAGAGTGGAAAGGTAACTCCCAGAATGGGAAAATATATTTGCAAAGTGTTTCTCTGATCAGGGATTAATGTCCAGAATATATAAAGAACTCCTACAATTCAACAACAAAAACAACGATTTAAACAGGGCAAAAGACTTAAATAGACATTCTCCAAAGAAGATGTACAGATGTCCAATAAGCACACGAACAAAGGCTCAGTTGCTAATCATCAGGGAAATATAAATCAGAGCCACAATAAGATACCACCTCACACCCACAGGATGACAACTTAAAGGAAGTCGATGAAGACGGAAGAGACTGGAACCCTGTGCACTGGTGACGGACGTGTACGATCAGGCAGCCACTGTACCGAACAGTTTGGTGGCTCCTCAAAACGTTAAACACAGAATGACCCTGTGATCTGGCCATCGCACTTCTGGGTATAAAGCTGCAAAAATGAGAGCAGGGACGCAGATTCTTGAATACGTTCTTCGCGTCAGCCGAAAGGTAGAAACGACCCAAGTGTGCACCACCAGATGACGGGTAAATAAATGTGGTTTACACACACAACGGAACATTCCTCAGCCTCAGCAAGGAAGGAAGTTGTGACACATGTTACAACGTGGATGAACTCTGAAGACATGATGCTCAGGGAAAGAAGCCAGTCGTGAAATGAGGTGCCTCGAACAGGCAACTTCCCAGAGACCAGAAGAGGGGTTATGGGGTCCGGAGGAGGCAGGAATGGGGAGCTGCTGTTCCCTGGGTACAGTTTCTGTTTGGGAGGATCAAAGTATCTGGAGACAGGTAGCGGTTAGAGTCGCACAACACTGTGAGTGCACTTAATGCCACTGGGCTGTAAAATTAAAGCTGGTTAAAGTGGTAAATTTTATCACAATAAAAATATTGGGTTATCATCACGCAGGCAAATTAGTAAATTAGTGGCTGGTTTGGCAATTCAATTAGGATGCAGATAATGTCAAATTCCAATTTTATTGTTACCAGAGTGGAAACTAAGCCTTCATTTAGGGTTTTGCTAAATAAGGGATCATTAATTTAGGGTCTAACACAGACTCTGGGACACACGAATACTTCACGGAATTGTTAGTAAACACACATGCTGGTGGGTAAGTTCAAAGAAGTACCAGGGGCGCCTGGGCAGCTCAGTCGGTTAAGTGTCCGACTCTTGATTTTGGCTCAGGTCATGATCTCAAGGTCTCAAGATGGAGCCCCGCACTGGGCTCTGTGCTGGGTGTGGAGTCTGTTTAAGATTCATTCTCTCTCTCTCTCTGTCTCTCTCTCCCCCTGCCCTGCTCACACACACATGCTCTTCTCTCAAAAAAAAAAAAAAAAAAAAAGAGGTTCCAAAGATTCCATCAGATTCTCAATTCAATCCTTCTTAAGTAATCAACTCATTTATATCAGAGGACAAATGGCTATCACTCCTTTTAAATGCTTATTTACTTTGGAGAGAGCACGAGCAGGCGAGCAGGGAAGGGGCAGAGAGAGAAAGGGGGACACAGGATCCAAAGCAGGCTCCGCCCTGATAGCACAGAGCCTAATGTGGGGCTTGAACTCATGAACCGTGAGATCATGACCCAGGCTGAAGTCGGATGCCTCACTGAGCCGCCCAGGTGCTCCTAAATAGCTATCATTCTAAAACTATTTAGTATTAAATGATGGACAGAGGACTTAATTATTTCAAATTAATATTAGAAATACGTACTGCAAGCCTGACCGCATAGTTGATAATCTGCGAACAGATTACTGTTGATAAAACATCGAAACAACTGATTTCTTTAAATCCAGTTCCTAAAGGTTTCAGTGTCTTTTGCCCGGTAGGCACAGGTGGTGACAGAAAATGGAGGTACACGGGTCTAACGGTGTGGCTTCACTTGATTAAACAAAAATTTTATAGAGCTGATAACAGTAACACTTTGACAGCATTCAACTGACGCTCCTACGCTACTCAGAATAAAAGGTCCAACGTTGACCAGACATTCGGGGCTTCATCAGAAAACCACGCGTGTTTGCAGCAAGCAGGTGCATGCCTCCTGCACGGGGCTGCTTCGTTCCTACCTTCAGCTGGGTCTCCGTGGGAGTCGGGGCCAAGAAGGGTGGCTGTCCCACCAGCATCTCGAAGAGAATCACGCCAACACTCCACCAGTCACAGAGCTGCGTGTACCCTGAAAGACAAAGGCTCACTCAATTCCAACACGGGCATGCATGACTCGTAGAGAAGAATTTGGGGAAAGTCTCCAATACTAATTTGCTGTGAAGGGGAAAGCGCGTTCACGCAGCGTACATGTTTTGTGGCTCAGAACAGAAGGCTGGATGGGACACCTGCCAGGGACCTGACAGATTTCCTCTTATTTTCTCTCATTCGTCTGTGATACACACGGGATGCTTTTGTAATAAGACTTCTTCATCTTAAAAGATTATTATTATTGTTAGTAACATTGCAACCGGGATTTTAGGTTCTTAAAGGACACAAAGACACAAATGAAAAGAGTACTGACTGAAAACCAGTGCTACACTGGTGAACGGTCAGCTGCGGCCAGTCGCGAGGGCTTCCCGGGGACGCTGGCGAAGTCAGTTTTGGAAGGAGGTGAGGGACGAGAAGAGGAAGAAACAGAGTGCCCTTTGGCAAACGAAACAACTGTCCCCTGAGACCCAGCATGAGGCGCTACCAGAGCCAGGCCCTTGGTCACGGAGCTCCCGAGACGCGGCAGCTGAGGCCGGGGCACCCTGCGGCTTGGACAGGACCAGCCTCACCGAGGCAGGACGACAGGCTCATTTTTCTTTGATCTTCTCTCACTTTTCCTTCAAAGCTCTGCATCCCAGTCCCAGCTATGCTCCAGTCTTGGTGTCACCTCGTCCCCGCTAACCTGAACTGGGCCTTGGGACCCGCCAGCAGCATTTGCCAACTCTGTTCTCCCTCCGTCCCACGCCTTCCACCCCAGCCTGGCACTGGAGGCAGGGGGGTGGGGGTGGGGGAGAAGGGGAAATCTGCCCCCTAGTTCCCGGACTCCTGCACGTGTTGGGGTGCTGCAGACAGTGGGAAGGGGATGGGGGAGACGCCACCACAGGAAGGAGAGAATGAGGCCGTTACTGGGCGGTGAGGCTGATCATCACAACCACCTCTCAAGGCAGTTCTTGTGACGCCAGTGGCTCTGAGTGAGTGGTTAGGTGATTTGCCTTGGATTTCCACGGCCGACCGAGAAAACTCGGGTCCGAACAGACTCCATAGACCCGAAACCACACGTGTGAAAGGACAGGTCACCGATCCCTGGACGTATCACACCGTGGCCGTGAGCCACGCGACTGATCACTGAAAGGTTCCTCCTGTACTCAACCAAATGCCGTCGTTGGTAGAACACAGCATCCACACGGAGGCCGATCTTACCGAACACTTGTACTTTTATGCGCACCACCATCCGCAAATGTCACCCTCCAGCGATCCTGGACTAGCAGAGAGAAGCGGAGGGACACACTATTTGTGTTCTGACATACTGGACAACCAGTGGAATTTGGTAGGAGCAGCTGGGAGCCCGGGCAAGGAAGAGTCAAAGCGAGAGTATGGCTCAGGCAGACCGAGAAGCGTCCGGGTGACCTCACGGTTGGTTCTTAAAAACCAGGTGCCAAGAGATTTCTCTTGGGGTCTAGACGGAAAGCCCACGCCCACTCCACACCCTACACCCACTCCATCCCTTCCCGGCCCAAGGCGGAGCTAGCGAGGCAGGCCTAATGGCGGACGTCTTCTTTCACGCCGGAAGCAAGAGCAGCTACAGAACCGACGCGCGGTGCGCTGGAGGCCTGCTTGTTAAGGAAATCGTTTCCCTCTCAGGCTTCCATGAGAATAAACATACAACGAGACTATTCGGAGTCTCAGAGAGGTGGAGCTAGAGACTCTTAGAGGTCGTGGCTGTGGCCGGAAGCGCGTACCTTTTCGCAGCAGCACTTCCGGTGCGATGTAATTTGGGGTCCCAACCAGGGAGTGGGCCAGACACCTCTGGTGCTGCTTCCGGGCCCTCTGCTCCAGCGTCTTCAGCCGGTCTCCACATCGACAGTTAGACACGTCGTCCCAGAGGTCACTGGGCTCCATGCTGTCCTGTCTGACGTGGCTCCCTTTCACCCCGGAATCAGCGGCAGTCAAAGAAGAGAATAAAAACCCAGGTGAATTTGCACTGTCCAACAACGCAGCAAATCCACAACTTCAAAGGGGAAAGTAATTCGGTTCAGCTCCCGGCATGTTAAGAGAAAGAATCCTCCCCAACTGCTCTGCAGGGGTGGCCTGTGATTCCTGGGTCTGAGACTCGAGCCGTGAGGAGCCGTGAGGAAACACAAACACTACGACACAATACTCGAGGGGCGCCCGAGTGGCTCAGCTGGCTAAGCATCTGACTCTTGGTTTCAGCTCAGGTCGTGATCTCACGGTTCGTGGGTTCGAGCCCCATGTCGGGGTCTGCGCTGACAGCACAAAGCCTGCTTGGGATTCTCTTTCTCTCCCTCTCTCTTTCAAAAACAAATACATAAACTTAAAAAAAAAAAGACAGATGAAGCGATGACGAGCTGGGTGCTACGCGGGGTAGCAGTGTGATGCTGTGGAAGAAAGGCTCACGTAACTTGGGGACGTCATGCGTAACACTCAGGCCAGTCTCAGAAGCCTACTACCTGTTGGACAGGACGTGTTTCAAGAGAACCACGGAAAAGCATGAGAGCATTTAAAAAAGATAAACAAAAGTGACTGAAATACCAGAAAATGGGAACGAGTTAAACGTATAGAGTTAGTTTTGAGTTAAAAAATAGAAGAGCTCTTGGCTGGCTCAGTCCGTACAGCGTGCAACTCTTGATCTTGGGATTGTGAGTTTGATCTCCACGTTGGGTGTAGAGATTACTGAGAAAAAAAAAGTAAGGTTAAAAAAAAGTAACAGAAGCCTGAGCCATGGCATTAAGAGCACTATTTCCAGAAACTGAGCCATAAATAAGATAACGGCCGGCAGACCTACAGCAGATGGAGTTACACCCAACCTGCCTAGTCTATACCTTCACCTGGACTTACTGACGCCTATAGACACATTCACGTTCGCTATTAGGACTCTTTGCGAGGTGGTGAGACTTTTAAGGCTCATTTTATAAGGGCAGAGTGATGGTTCCTAACCACGTTCCCATGACACCCCGTAGACTATTGTCCTAAAAATGCTACAGTAAAACTTAAATCCGTTAACTTCAAAAAACTTCTTTTACACGTACCATGCTACTGCTTTAGGGAGAAAAGGAGGTCACGCTAAGTTATATTGAACAGATAATTTCAAAATGACCAGGAGCCACCAGGATGCGAAACAGCTGCCTGAGTCTGGTCCTATCTAGACGTAGAAGGTGGGTGCGGCGTATCTAGGACAATACCTTTCTGGTAGTATTTGGAATTGTGAGTCCACCTGAACCCAGTGCAGAGGCCAAAATCCGTCAGTTTGATGTGACCATCGAGATCTATCAAAATGTTGTCTGGCTTGATGTCTCGGTGGATGAAGCCCATCTTGTGGACGCTCTCAATGGCCAGGGTCAACTCTGCGATGTAGAACCGGGCCAGGTGCTCGGGGAAGACCTCCATCCGGATCAGCAGGCTCATCATGTCCCCCCCCGGGATGTAGTCCATCACGAAGTACAGGCTGTCCTTGTCTTGGAAGGAATAGTAGAGCTTGACCACCCACTCGTTGTCTGCCTCAGCCAGGATGTCCCTCTCGGCCTTGACGTGGGCCACCTGATTCCGGTTCAGGACGTCCTTCTTCCTGAGGGTCTTCATGGCGTAGAGGGCGTGCGTGTCCACCTTACAAGCAAGGCACACTTCTCCAAAGGCACCGATCCCCAGGGTTTTGATTTTCACAAACATGGACTTATCCATTTTGGCCCTCTTCAGCCTGTTGTAGTTAGATTCCTTCTGGTAGAGGATCTTCCTCATCTGTGCCTGTTCAGCTTCACAGAGTCCAGCCTGTGGAGAAGGGGAACAAGGAAGTCACGTCAGAGGAGCCCACGGGAGGAAACAGCCAGGGCGGGAGACAGCTGAGAACCGCGAGGGTCCTGACTCGATTTACAGAACCAAGAACACGTATAGGTCCAGTATACTACAAGCAAGACAACAACTGGGTTTGCTCTTCATCTACTTATGTAGACACAAATCTGGACTCTAAAGGGAGGACAAAACCGGCGACTTTAGGCTCTCAGGAAACCTCTAGAAACAAACACCGTTGGCAAAGCAGACCACAGCATTCCCTGGACTCTCAGCGCAATCTAATATTTTAACAGCTCAGGGAAAATGGGAACAAAGAAAAGTCAATGAAAATGGGGCAGCAGAAAGTAAGAGCACAGATCTGATTTTTAGAATTTGAAATCGCTGGCTTTGTGTGATTTAAATTTACTGTAAGATTTTAATTTAAATCATTTCATTAATTACCTTCTCTAGCAGTTTAGTGTCAACTAAGGTATATTTAAAATACTATTTGCTGGGGCGCCTGGGTGGCTCAGCTGGTTGAGTGTGACTTTTGATTTCGGCTCAGGTCATAATCCCAAAGTTGTGGGATTGAGCCCCGCTTTAGGCTGCCGCACGGAGCACGGGGCCTGCTTAGGATTCTCTCTCTCCCCCTCTGCCCCTCCCCTGCTTGCATGTGCACGCACGCTCTCCCACTCTCTCTCTCAAAAAATAAAATAAAATGAGTGAAAGGAAGTAAAACAAATAAGTAAAATAAAATAGCAAAATGAAATGAAAGAAAATGAAATAAAAATATCGCCGTGGTCACGTGCCCACCGGCTGGGTCAGGCGCAGTGCTCACGGCCCCCCTACAGAGCCGGGGGGACCCGTGAGGGAGCCTGCACCATCGGTCATCCCTCCAAGTTGTTGGCCCCATAACCACACCATCGCCCCGGGACGCGAACCGTTTGTAATAACGGGGCAAAGCAGAAGCAAAAGAGAGGTTCCGCTGTGAGCGCCACCGCCAATTTGGAGAAGAGCCGGGCCGGCGGCGGGAACCCGAGGAGAGCTTACTTTCGCCATTTCCTGCTCCAGCTGCAGCCTCCGGTTGACCTTCTGCTGGTAGGTTTTTATGACATTCTCCACGTGCTGCTCCATGAAGAACTTGAACGCATACGGTGAGTAGCTCTTGATGCGCGACTCCCTCTTCTCCTCGTCCCTGCTGGCTTTCCGAACGGGGACAGGAGAGGTCTGGATCTGCTTTTTATCCTTCCCCGGCCTCTCCCCTTTGGCGCCTTTGTGGCTCTTGTCGCTCCGGTCGGCGGGCTCGGCGGCCGGGCCCCCCCGCAGGCTCTGCTCCACGCCGGCGCACAGGCCGTCCACGTCGTACTGCTCGGACTTGCTGTGCAGCAGCAGGTGCTTGGGGTAGGGCGGGGGCGGGCACCTCAGGTCCGGGCCGCCGTACTCCACGTCCAGCGGGTACACACCGGCGCCCCCCAGCGGCAGGGAGTGCTCGTCCTTCGAGTCCAGACCCTCCACCCCGGGCGCGGGCGCGGGCGCGGGCGCGGGCGCGGGCGCGGGCGCAGGCGCGGGCGCGGGCACCCAGGCCGGGTGCGAGGGCCCCACGGCCGTCTGGGGCTCGGGCCGCATCACCCTCACGCTCTTGACCGGGTGCAGGATGTGGGCGGCCGTCACGGCCGTGATGGTGTTGGGGGAGGGCACGGAGGGCTCCGTCTTGCCGGGCACGCCCGCCCGCATGGGCACGGCCACGGGCGGCTGGTGGCTGTTGAAGGAGTTGGTCCTGCTGGGGACCGGGCCTTCGGGCAGGAAGGCCACGTGCTGGCGGGGGGGTGCCTCCAGGCCCGGCTTCTGCAGAGAGTCGCGGCGGGACAGGGTGGAGGCCGGCCACTGCTGGACGGGGGCGCCGCTCAGGTCGTACAGGTCCACGTTGAGGCTGTTCCTGGAGGGCGCCATCAGACTCTGGGGGGGGCTGTCGCTGGCGAACACCTGGCCCCGGGAGCCCATCACGTGCACCTGGTGGGCCTGCTTGTGGTGCGGGTGGGGCAGGTACAGACCGGCCGCCGCTCCCGCGGCCGGAAACGCGTGGCCGGCGCCCGGCTGCACCTGCACCTGCACCGCGGGGCCCTTGGCGGCCGGGCTCGCGTACGCTCCCGCCTCCTTGTTTTGGAAGGAGGGGCTGCGCTGGAGGCCGTAGCCCAGCGGCTCCCCCGGCACCAGCAGGTGCGGCCTGTAGGGGGGGCCTTGCAGCGGGAGGGCTTGGCCCGCCGGCGCGGCCACCGGGAAGCTCATCCCCGCGGACTCCAGGTTGGCCGCGTAGCCTTTGGGCTGGTGCTGATGGCCGCCGGGCACGCTGCGCGCGCTTCCGGAGAAAAGAAAGTCCATGTACTGCCGGGGCACCTCCTCCAGGGGACCGCTGCCCTCGTAGGCTGCCCCGCTCATCTGATGGTAGGGCGGGAAGGGGTCGCCTGTTCCTTCGAAGCTCGGCCTCCGCGGCCCGGGGGCCGGCGCGATGCCCTTCCCTGCAGCGGAAAGAACGCGGACACGGCGTTAGAGGGGAACGGCTCTCGCGGGCCGGCTCCCGGCGCTAGCCGCGTCCTTGGGGGCGGACACCGCTGCGCAGGCTCTTCCGCCGCTCGAGGCCGCCGGACGCAGGCTGAACTCCGCTCTGGCAAACCCGGGCTGCCTTGTGGGTCAGAGCCCCTCGTGGGGGGACCCGGCAGAGCCCACAACCTGTTTTCCTGGGCTAAGAACATGTGTCAAAGGCACACGTAGGAGAGAATCGTTACAGATGTGGGTCTGCAGTTTCCCTTTGGGGCTCTGCGGCAACACAGACCCTGGGACTCCAAGAATCTGGAAATGGACTGCCAGCAGGCAGCAGTTTAATACGAGCCTCCTATCAACGAGAAAACAAAAGTTTAACAACGAAGACACAACTTCTCACTCGACAGACGAAGTGGGAAAGCTCCTTTGGCTGAATGTCGTGAGTCCCTTATCACACTCAGGACCTCAGCTACCAAAAATTCTCCCATCTGTTCATCCTCTAAGAGGAACATTCACTGACAGCCAGTGAGGTAGAGCATTTGGTGCTGGTGCCTCTGGCCCTTCCCGGGGGTCACTAAGGGGGCTGTCCCAGCGCCACTGCCAGTGGCATCCAGCCCAGGGAGGCGCCTGCCAGCCTGCTCTGAGGCTCCGGTGTGAGAAAAGGCGTGTTTTAAAAATCCGTGAAATAAACCTTCCTTTTAACAAACAGACTCCCTCACAGGCCCAAGAGAAAGTAAAAAGCCCACTTTAGGTCTCACTCTGCGCGTTGCCTAACTTTAATATCCACTGAGTTTTCCAACCTCTGTAACACAAAACCTGTCCGCAGCCACCGGCCGCAGGAAGTACCCCAGATTACTTCACACGGGGAGAGGGAGCACCCAGGGAAGTCCCAGGATCTGCCCCCGCTGCCTCCCCTTCTAGGCCCTGAGTGCAGAGCAGGGCAACGTGCCAAGAGACAATCTGTTGACCAGGGCCACACTGAACCTCCCTTCCTGCAAACGGATTTGTGCTTTTCGATGGCAAATCTCCCTCCCCCAGGGCTGCGGGTCTGAGCTCACCTGGGGAGGTCTGCTTAATGACTCGCACAATCTGCTCATTCCTGGGGTCCAGGTAGCCCATCTTGCTGATGTACTCCAGGGCGGCTTCGATGCTCCGGCTGCCAGTCTGCTTGAGGGCCCTGCCGGCCATCTCCTGGGCGGGGCGGGGGAAGCACACAGATGCTTCACTGGGAGGTACAAACGCATGACATCTTCCCACAGAGCCCCTCGGGGACTTCCGATGCTGCAATGTTCACCTCTCTGTGCCTGCTGGGGGCCTGCACCGTGAAATGTCTGCATGAGATGCCCTCAGGTGCCCACGACAAATGCTTAACGCACACTGAACCACGGGCTATAGAGAGTATGTGACGGACAAACAGGTGTTCTGACGGTGGACCAGAAAGAAGCTAAGTTCTGCTTCTCCTTAGGAAACTTCCGGTTGCACTGATAAGTTCTGCTCTGTGGGTAAACCTATGACTAGAACAGTTTAGCGTGAAAACTAGTTGAAGTCAGGGACCCTGGCTGCAGCTCCAGCCCACCCGCAGGCTAACTGGGAGAGGGAGTGACCCGCCCCCAGGGGAGGGGAGGGTTACCAGAGTCATTTATGAAGAGCTGGCTGAAGGCCTACTGTTCGCAGTGCCCAGTGCTCGCTCTGGTAGTTGGGAACTTGCGGCTGGGCCCCTGGTCTAGTGGGAGAAAGAGAGACAGACCCCGAAAGAGCCCTTGGAGCAGTGCCCAGCACAGGACACGGCCTCCGAAAACTGCCTGCAAGATGAACAGGAGACAAGCTGGACCCGCCACGGGAGACACAGCAGACAAGGGTCGGGGAATAGGAAAGAGGGTCAGAGGAGACGGATTCTTCCGGCTCAGAGCGAGGGCACCAGGGACTGACTGTTCGTGGAACAGACGGCAATACAGCTGGCTCCCCAAGGTCGGCCCGAAATTGGGCAGATGGAAGGCACAGCAGAGGAAAGGTATTCTTGGCAGGTGGAACCGTCAAAGCAGCAGAGGCCTGGGGCGGGGGGGGGGGGGGGGTGCGTGGAGAACAGGCTGAGGGGCCAGCAGGGACATGAGAGACAGCAGAGAGGCAGCCACAGGCTGGGCCCGACTGTCCCTGGGTTTTGGCCCTCTTGGAAGGCAGGGACACGGAGCCACGAGATCGGTTTGGGGCAGAACTGGAGGCGTAAGACAGGCCAGAGTGCACGGGAGACAGGAGGGAACACACACCTGTGAGTCGGCTCAGCAGAGCTGTGGGCAAACAGGATGGACGGGACAGGAGAGAGAACACCTCGGAGGCCAGCCTCCTGGAGACTAGGGCGGAACACACAGAGGGGGTCTCAGGGGCGGGAGAGCATGGCCAAGGGGACCCCGTGGCTCAGACAGGAGAGAAAAGGGCTGAGGGTGCAGGAAGACCCCAGGACAGTGAGAAAGCAGCTTGGGGCTGTTGTGGGCAGAGAGCGGCTGTTGTGGCCAAGGGCCACTCTGGGGAAACAGCACTTGTCCCCGACACCGAGAATGCACCAGTCTCCCTGCCCTCCGAGCCAAGCATTGTCCAGGCTGACTCAGATCTGTGCTCCTGCCGGCCCCGGGAACGAGGCATCACACACCCGTGACCTTTACCGGCCCCATCTGTCTGTCTGAATGTCTGCCTCCTCCTCCTCTAGGACCGGGAGAACCCGCTGGGGCCTGGATTCCACGTCACTCGTGGCTGTAGCCACCCACCCAACGCATCAGCCGGGACAACTTGAGTGCTTGCGTAACAGCAAAATCAAGTTTCCCGTTCCTGGCCATATCCCCAGCGCGTGGCAGGACAAAACACGTTGGCTGTAACCTGTGCCTACGTTCTTGGTGATGCCAAGAGACTAGGCAAGACAGTGGGGGGAGGGAGGGGCCGAGACGGGGGGCCCAGCGAGGCCGTGCCGGAGAGCAGGATGGGCAGTGGGACGTGTGGGTGCGTGTGAGGGGGCCGCGTCCGGGGCCGAGGGGCCCGAAAAGACATGGCGAGGCAGACGGGGCCACGGCAGTAAGGACAGAGCTCCCGGTTTAGAAGCAGAGCTCGGACCGACAGGGCGAGTGCCTGACGTGCGGCGGGGCTGCGGAGAGAGAGGTGCGGGGTGAGCACGGCGATGCCCCACCCGCAGACGGGAGGCAATGCTGCCCCCCCCCCCCTTCACAGCTATGTTATGCGATGAGGTCATGGCTGCAGAGAGCTCTCGGCGGCTTGGAGAGAGACACGGTATAGGGCCGCATCTTCTCAGGATGACCCTGGAGCTCTTGGCACCCATTTAAAAACTGGGGGAGCCGACCCGAACCGCAGCCCTTCGGTCAGCACCGACCGCGCCACCTGCCGGGTCAGAAGCGCGGGCGCCGGCTCCCGCGCCCTTCGGGGGGACCCCAGACACGCGCACCACCTCGGTGCCTGCCCGTCGACCGAGTCCAAATGAACACGTTCTCCACCTGTGCCCGTTGCCCGGGCACTCGCGACTCCCACGGTTAAATGTTTACCGAGCTCTGAATCCAGGAACTGAACCGAGCAAGATCAACGGGAGACCACAAACGACGACTGTGGTCACGGCAGTGCTTCAACTCGTAAAGCCCAAGCGACACCGATGAGACAACCTGCTTGTCAAGAACCACCAACTAATCCCGCTCGGCTGTGTCCCGTCCTCGACGTCTGCTCCCCGTGCTCACCTAGCAGGTCAGTGGTGCCTCGACACCAACTCTCGGAGACGCCACCGTGCGTGCAGGCACCGCTAGGTCCCACAGCTGCGGGAGATCCAGGGTCATTTCCGAACCCACCGGGACACGCGCGCCGTCTCTCCTCCAGCCTCAGCGTCAGCCGCGGACTGCGAACAGACCCCAGCAGACGCCAGCCAGAGAGCACTAAACGCAGCCACCGGCACCGCCTGCTGCCCGCGCGGTCGCTCTGTGTGACCTCTCGCCCGCTCTAGGGGACTCCGCTTCTCAGACATCAGGCCGGCAGCTTGGAACGTCGCCACGGGCAGTGGCCCTGGGGCTGTGCGGGGACAGGTGCAGGGAGAGGGGAGGGACGGGCTGCCTGGTGGGAGAAGGCCTGGGCCTCTGCCCTGCAGGTCGGATGCCCCTCCTGGCACAGGTCAGCGGGTAGAGTGGAGCCAAGGGGCCATTACATACCGCATTTCTTTTTCTGTTTCCTTTTTTGGCTTCAGGAGCAGAACCCAGAGACTCATCACTTACACACAACACCCAGTGCTCTTCCCCACAAGCGCCCTCCTTAATGCCCATCACCCGTCTGGACCCCCCCCATGACCCTGTTTTTTCTCTCGAGCTAAGAGTCTCTTATGGTTTGCTTCCCTCTCTGCTTTTATTTTGGTTTTCCTTCTCTTCCCTTATTTTCATCTGTTGTATTTCTTAAATTCCACACGGGTGAAATCATATGGTATTTTTCTTTCTCTGCCTGACTTATTTCACTTAGCATAATACACGCTAGCTCCATATACGTTGCCGCAAATGGCAAGATTTTATTTTTTTGATGGCTCAGTAGTACTCCCGTGTATATATAAACCACATTTGCTTTATCCATTCATCAGTTGATGGGCACTTGGGCTCTTTCCCTAATTTGGCTATTGTTGGAAGTGCTGCTATAAACCTTGGGGTGCATGCAACCTCTTCAAGTCTAGATTTTTGTATCCTTTGGATATATACCTAGTCGTGCAATTGCTGGGTCATAGGGCAGTTCTCTCTTTAACTTTCTGAGGAGCCTCCACACTGTCTTCCAGGGTGGCTGCACCAGTTTGCATTCCACCAACAGCAGACCAAAGTGCCCCCAAGAATGCCCAAATCCTGCCCCAGTGCTTGGGCACTTGTCCGGGACGGTACGCGCTCAAACATCAGCATATTGTGCGCCAGGTGCCTGCACCTCCAAGCATCCTGCACGGGCTGGCGCACGCGGGCCCTCCTTGGCCCTTCCTCCCGCAGCACACACGCATGTCCCAGGGGCCTCTGAACTGTCTCTTCCTCTTACCCGTCCCCACGCCACCCCTGAGCCCCACCCCACGTGCTCTTCCGTCCCTCGTGCTCCTATTACCGATCCGCCCCGGGACAGATATAAAAGTATAAAGCGCAAGGTTTTACGTTTGTTCTTCTTCCCATAATTCTAAAGGGGAAGGGAACGCGTTCTTTTCAGCAAGTCTCGGCGGACACTTCCGATCTCTTCCACTCCCGAGGGGGCTGCCCCTCAAAAGTAACTACGTTCTGTGGGTGCGGAGATGAGACCGAGGTTGGGCGGCCCTGCCCTGAAGCGAGCACGTGGCCCCAGTTTAAGGGGAAGGACAGTCAGGCATCCGGTCCTGTGTCTGACACTAGGAAGAGATGGCTAAGTGATGGAACGGCCGAGTGGGACTGTGACCTGACATCAGTCGAGGAGGAGGGAGCCGCCAGCTGGGAGACAGACGGGAGAGGCCGTGGGTTCCCCGGGCGGGCCGCCTCCCGCTGTGTGGGAAGACAGGGAAAGCGCCAACGAGGGCTACCCCCAAACGCAGGCTGGGAATGTGATAATCAACCTGTCTCCCTAGTTTTACTCTGTGACCCAATTTGCATACCTGGGCCCTTCTTCAGGAGCCTCTGTCTGCTACGGAAGTTCACAAATCTTAAAGCTGTCCCACTGTGTGTCTCTGAACCGCTGACCACTCACTGATTATTAACACTCGCAGACGGAGCGGTACGTCCGTCGACAAGACTTTGATGCCTTTATGTCACCCATCACCACGCACCAAGAAGATCTTACGTACAACTGAATTCTCCGAAAACACTCTAGAAGGCTTCAGTTAGGGCTGAACGTCTCACACGAAAGGCACGCTCCGCCAGCAGGGACGAAGTTTTCCCTTCGAGACGGCCGCGCGTGCTGGGATGGGAGCCGTCGTACGACGGCTAGCTGTGCTAGCTGCGGCACAAGACGCCTCCAGGGTCCCCACGAGCTTCACGGCGACTGCTCCGTGCCCCCTGCTGCAGACCCAACCTGTGCGCACTCGACCTGCCCCTTCCAGGCCTCCCCCCGACCTCCGCGTCCCGCACCCAGTCTAGAAGCTCTGTCTGTCTGCTTGACCCACACCAGGGTGGTGGACGCTCGGTGCTCTGAAGGCGAGAGCATTCCACCTTAGGCGTCTCTCCCAAGGGGTTTCTCCTCTTACATTTTACCAGCAAACTGCTGAGAACTGAAAACAGCGTCTAGCCACAACAAATTCTGGAAAGGGGGAATCTCCCACATCTTGTCTGATGTGCCACGGTCACATCAAGTGGCCAAGTGGGTGAGGGTGGGGCACGTGGCCACACCGCTCTCCCACTGCCCCGGCAGGACCTGGGGCGGCTCCACGCTGGGACCGTCCCACAGCGTCCGCTGGGATCGGCCAGGGCCTCCACTGCAGCTGCGTCACCACCTGACATTCCCGCCACCTGGTCCAGATCCTGCCCCTCCCTCTGAGCCTCCTCCCCAGCAGCCTTGCCCAGGGACCGGCTCCCTGGCAACCAGCTTTGCTGTCCCTCGGCCCCAGACGCATGGGCTCTCGGTCTGGGGAAGGGGCTGTGGTCTGGCCAGGTATGTGCCCCACCTGCCTTTGCTCTGCTGACCTGGTCACCCTCAAATGGGTGCATTTTCTCCACCACTCACACTCACAGGTCCTCTGGGGAAGAGCTGTTGCAAACCTAGTCATGCTCCTGCAATTTCTGACTCATAACTCATAGGAAGACGAAAGTTGGGTTCACACACTCTATATAGCTCGATTATTTTATGGGCATCGACACAAGACTGAGAGTAATTGAAATTCAGTGAAAAGTTATTATGTATGAAGGAAGGAATTTCCTACGGAGATCTTTCCCCCACCTCCTTCCTGGTAAGGAAGCATTTTTGAAACATTAGCAAAGCCATATCCCCAACATTTTAACATTCCAGCTATGAATTTTGGCTGAAAAACTAGAAATGTAGAACTCGGGCCTTGCTGGGTCTATGTGGGCCTGTGTCTCAGTCCTTCCCATACCCACTATCAATTTAAGTTCAAAGTTAAAACGGAGGGAGAGAGGGTCTGGCCGTCGCTCACTGAAGGCCCCATCTCTGGCCACCCGAGCACTGCTGTCCTGGGACTCCAACACCCGCTCTCTCCCCAAGTCCAACGGGCACTTGCTCAGCTTGCCAAGGAAGGAGACAGCACAGCCAGTTTTGAAACTGGGCAGTACTCCTCTTCTCTACCTTAAAAAGGAATGGGATCCAGAAGACTCGATTTCCTGAGAGAACAGCGGGAGGAAGATCCAGAAATGCTAGCAGGGTAGGTAGCCTTGGAAGAAGCCTGCCCGCAGGGGAGGGAAGGTGCCTGGGTGAGCAGGGAAGCGACAGCCGCTCCTGGGAGCGCCAGGAGGCAGCCCGGGAGGCCCACACACTGCAGCAGGGTCTGCTGTTGCCTTTCACTCCCCGAACCAGATGCTTCCAAGAGTTCTTCTGGAAACAAAGCGGAACACAGTGTTTTAGCGCATCCGGCCGCCAGTCTGTCAAGCCTTAATCAGAAACACAGGCCTGGGGCGGGATGGATGTGAATCACCAGCCAGCCCCGCGGACCGGCCTCCCACCTCCCACCATTCTTTGCACGGTATGTACTTCCCAGAGAAGGAAGCACGCTCTCCGTGGGCTTAGGAGAGCTTCTGTGCGTGTGCGCTCCAACGACGGCCGGAAAGTCAGGCACGGAACAAACGGGAGCAACCTTTAGATTAGAAAGGTGATGTGTGTACAAGAAAAGAAAATCAACTCCTACCGCACATCCGTGTGACTCACAGAAACATCAGCCCCTGGTGGTGGCCTCTTAAAGGTCTGCTGGACGAAGCCACGGCACCTACACCTTAGTTACACAGCAAGTGCCTCCGGGGAGGGTAACTGCTCAGCACGTTAGAGGGAAAAGAAACTCGGAGTAGGGAACGAAGAATAAATTTAGCCTAAAATTAAACAAACACGAAAAAGCTGCAACCCAGCCAATGATGAAAGAAGCATGAATACAATAGCATTTGATAACTAGAGCTAGCACCAAAATAAAACAAGTCATTATAAAGATAAATGGGCCAGTGAAATAGAAACCATAATTCTCCTTTGAGGTGAATGTTTGTTAATAAGTATCAAAAGTTAGGGGCACATGGGTGGTTCAGCCGGTTAAGCGGCCAACTTCGGCTCAGGTCATGATCTCCTGGTTGGTGGGTTCGGGCCCCGCGTTGGGCTCTGTGCTGACAGCTCGGAGCCTGGAGCCTGCTTCGGATTCTGTGTCTCCCTCTCTCTCTGCCCCTCCCCTGCTCATGCTCTCTCTCTCTTAAAAATGAACATTAAAAAAAAAATGAGAAAAAAAAGTTTTGACTTAATTTTGTTTTATGTTGAAACGTTTTTGTTAAAGACAGGTCACAGTAAGAATATTTATTTATGCCTCAGCCATGTTCCATTAAAGTAAAAGTGCCTGTATTATGTAGCTACATCATTGTGGGCAGATGACCGAATTCTTCAGATCCCCGTTGAGTCCAGTGAAAGAGCAAGATTTCACAAGGGAATCCCTCGGTTTTGAGGGATATTTGCTAAAATGCTAAAGATGTTTAATTTTGCCACTTTGGAGATAGGTGGAGAGAGGTATCACACACTCCATGGAAACGTCACATAGCAAAACTCCCTTTGGTTTTCAAACACACACGCACACACGGCGACTGTGTCCAGAAGTAAGCACCGACAGCCGCCTGTCGCCTGGACACGCGGGCTGCAGCTCCCGGAGGAAGGCGCGTCCCTCGCCCTCCCCTCCGGTCGCGGCCGGCCTGGGATTTGCTCCAGTGAATGAACCACCACCGATAACCGTGCCAGTCCCGAGCCTCGCCTGGCCTTTAAGAGGCCGGGCTGCTTCCGTCTTGACTCTGTGGCTCCCTGTGGAGCTGGAGAGAGCCCCGTCCAGCCTCAGTGGCTCCAGCTGTCCTGCCGCAGCCCTGGCGTGTGGGTGGCGCCGTTTCGGATGCTCCAGCCTGAGCTGAGCCCCCAGCGGAATGAGCTACACTGAACCCCGGGAGAAGCCCCGCGGAGCAGAGGAACTGTCCAGCAGAGGCCAGCCAAGCCAGACGGTCGTCATAAGTAACACATTATTACTTTTCGGGATGGTTTGTTACACGACACTAAAAAACTGGGTCCGAGGCTACTTCTTCTGCAGCGTGTAATCTGAGAAAGTATGTTCACCTATTCACCTTAAACTTTGAGCGGTTTGTCTGCTAAACTTTTAAACAGTTTAACTTTGCAGAAATATAAGATTATTACTATTAACGGGAACCTAACAAAATGCCAAGAAACAAAACTTCATCAGAAGAGGAGATGATCTCAATACTGATTGCTGGTAGGCTTAGTGAAGTTTGAGAACTTCTGTAAACATCTTTATTTTAGTATATCCCCTTAGGTCGGTCTAGTTTTCTGTAATGGCCCCAATAATAAAATACTTGTTTTGCATTTGGTTATCGTAACTGGGCTGCATACTCAGCAGTAAGTACTGCCTTTTTACATAGTCTTGTAACTTTGTAGGCCCTCAAATAAATATTTGGTTGGGTTACTATTTGACCACAAAATTATTATTATACCTTTAAATGTTTCTGTTCTCTCAAGGGTACTAAATTCCTGGGTGTGACTTATGATAATTTAGGTCCAATCCCTTTTTGAGAAAAAATATACAATTTTTTTTGGTAACGGAAGTAACAGGAAAACAGATGTAACACACGAAGTGTGTTCGGGAGGGGAGCCCGCGTGGCTCAGTCTGTTGGGTGTCCGACCCTTGATTCTGGCTCAGGTCACCCACAGTCGCAGGGCCGAGCCCCTCACGGGGCTCTGCCCTGACAGCTCGGACTCCGCTTGGGGTTCTCACTCCCTCTCTTCCCCTCAGCCGCTTGTGCTTGTGCTCTCTCTCAATAGATAAATAAACATTAAAGAGAATTAAAGTGCTTCAGGAAAGAATGGGCCAATGAATTTTTTTTTTTTTAAGTAATCTCTAACCCAGGAAGGGCTCAAACCCACGACCCCAAGATCAAGAATTGCCTGCTCTACCGACTGAGTCAGCCAGGGGCCCCCGGGTGACTGTGTCAGTGTCTGCTGTGGGAGAGCTTCCTGGGTCCCGACCATACGTGGGCATAGGCATGAACTTGTGTGTGCACACAGCCCGCCGCCCGGGCTGAGGAAATGAGTACTGCACTGGACTTCCCAGCCCCAGCCCCTGACCTGCGGGCACCCCTGAGCTCTGGCAGGAAGCGCCACGGAACAATCCAGCAGCATCCTGATCCAAGGACTAAGAGCCAAGGCCCAAGAGAGCTCGCCCAAGGGCCTCATGAGGCAGAACTGGCTCCGGCCCCTTCCAGAGCACAGACCCCAGTGTTTCTCGTGCCTGGGGAAGCAAGACGTCTTTGGCCGACGGCCCAGGAACGGTGCGGTGGAAGCAATGAGGCCGGGAGCCCCACACAAGGCAGAACTGTAGGGACAGCTCCGGGCACCATTAGCCAGAGGGTCTGAGGTCACAGGCAGGTAGAGGTCCACGTTTTCCCAACACAAAAGAAGACCTAAGTGGAGCCACACACGTTCAAACGACGAGCTGAAGGCTGCCAGGCGGAGGGTGGGGCTGGGTGCAGGTGGCCTTGGGAAGACGGATCAAGCAACTGTGCGGGAGACAGGACAAGGTGATGCGCAGAGACAGGGCGGAGGGCTGGGCAGAGGCTACGAGACCCGAAGCCGGCCTTCCCGACTCCCGCGGCCGCACAGGGCTCAGGCTGGCCTGGGCCGCACCGACCGCAGGCTCTCCCGTGCCTTTCTCTTCCTTTCGAGGTAGGCTCAGACGTCAGGACGAAGGTGCAGTGGGAAGGGCTTGCCGTGCGTGCAGTTCGCCCACAGACCTAACTCTGAACCTCCACCACGGTCTGACAGGGACGGAGGTAAGATACCAAAGGCAAGTTAAGACAAAAGGCCACCTGTCACGCATGTTCTGCGGCCTAGAGGAGCCTTGCTCAGTGGTAAAGAGAAGGATGAAGGAAGGTAATTTGGAGATTTTTTAAAAAAATAATTTCTTAGATGTTTATTTATTTTTAAGAGAGACAGAACGTGAGCAGGGGAGGGGCAGAGAGAGAGGGAGAGGGAGACACAGGACCCGAGAAGCAGGCTCCGGGCTCTGAGCTGTGAGCACAGAGCCCGATGTGGGACGCGGACCCACGAGCTGTAAGATTATGACCTGAGCGCAAGTCGGACGCTTAACCGACTGAGCCACCCAGGCGCCCCGGTAATTTGGAGTTTTGATTCACACTCTTGGTGGGAACTCTACCTTGAGAGGAAAAGGTCTCCAAAAAGGAAAAGACTCAATCTCTACCTCAACCCGTGAAGCTTTAGGAAGAAACATCAGAGCAAGAATGATGACAGACCAGTGAGTGAGGCATGGAAACCTGTCATCAGTGAGCAAAAGAAAACTGTTGCCCGAGATGTGCACATTTCTGCTGAAGACGGCACTACCCATCCCTGGTCTCTAACGCCCACTGTATACACACTTGAAGAGGATAAGTGGGTGGCTGGTTCGATTCTATGAAGGACCGTCTGCCACCAAAGTTTCCGTGCTGCGACGAAGGACCAGCCTGTGCCAGCACTGGACATCAAGCCGGCCGACAGATGAGCCGGAGTCACCGAAGCTGAAGCACAAACAGCTTAAACGTGATTCTGCAAGAACAGATTTCTTCTCCTGGGCTCCAAGCCAGTCCTGGCTCTTGAAATTAAGTCCACGGAATACGTGGGAAGCCTGGCTTCTCTTCACTTGCGGACAAATGCTGCCCGTGAACTTCTCCCCTGGTCTGTCTCTGCACGACCCACCTACCTGAAGGCAGCACATGGGCCTACTTCCCTGGCACATGCCTCTGTCACAGAACCTGAAGCTTGTTTCCTCTGCTTTTTGAGTCAGTAGCTGTTTTTGCTTTTGTGTGTTCCGGGCCCTCAATGCCTCTGTCTCACGTTGTTGGGGACGGTCGGCCCACAAGCATCAAGGGCAGGGGTGTCTCATGCCGTGTACCCACAGCTCTCCTCCCTGTGGTTACTATTTTTTTTTTAATATTACCAAGTAAATGGGAAGGTCTAGAAAGCTAAGGTTCATTTAAGAAAGAAGACAGTAATCTGCTACTTTTACAAAGTACCCTTGAAGGATACAGTGTAAGATATTAAATACACTATAGTTTACTAAAATGTATAAATATATATGAAACATGGTAGTGGAAACTAAAATTCCCTACTTTTTATGTATTTTTCACAAAAAGTTACAGTATAACTTTGAAATGGATACATATTGGAGAGTTAACTTTTAATTCACATCTTCAAGGGCTCAGAAGCTCTGTAACAATTTTCATTTTCCAACAATGTTTTAAAATCCACTCATTTTGTTTCAAATCTGGCTGTGACTACCAGTTATAATTTTTCTGGATTCTATGCTGCTGACAGTGAAATCCCAGGACATGCATTGCCAAATAGCGTTACAAATTTTATGTTAACAAAATACATATCTGTTCGGCGAGAATGTGGAGAAAAGGGAACCCTTGTGCACTGTTGGTGGGAGTGCAAACTGGTGCAGCCACTGAGGAAAACAGCACGGAGGTTCCTCAACACATTAAAAATAGGAATACCATATGGCCTGGGATTCCACTTCAGGGCATTTATCCAAAGCAAACACAAACACTAGTTCGAGAAGATATTTCCATCCCCATGTTTGTTGCAGCATTATTTACAACATAAGTATCCACTGATGGATGAATGGATAAAGAAAATGTTGTGTGCACATCTACGTACACACACACACACACACACAGAATCTTATTCGGCCATAAAAAAATAAGCCAGAGAGTGACAAATACTATATGGCCTCACATATATGTAGAATCTTTAAATACCCAAAACCTAAAAAGGGGCCTTCCTTTCAAATTGCAAAAGGACTCAAGAACACACAGCTCCGGTTCCAGTATTCTCAACGCCAGTAACTGTCCCCATCACCCCTCAGCGCCTTCAATCCTGCCGTCCTAATCGTCTCACAGAACTTCGTAACTGGAACTAAGTTGTGGGGCGCCTGGGTGGCTCGGTCCATAGAGGGTCCGACTCTTGATGTCGGCCCAGGTCATGACCCCAAGGTCATAGGGCTGAGCCCCACACTGGGCTCCATGCTGAGCGTGGAGCCTGCTTAAGATCCTCTCCCTCTTTCTCTCCTTCTCCCTCTGCCCCTCTCCCCTCCTCGCTCTCTCTCTCTCGAAAATAAAAACAAAACAAAACTTTGTAATTGGAGAAAAATTATCCTTATTAGTGAGGATATATAATTAACTACATAGTGAAGGAAACAATCTGAGATGTTAACACTGCATCTTATCTCTGTGTGGTAGGATCAGGTGTGAATTTTATATCCTTCATACTTTTCCTACACTTTGCAAATCTGTAATGACTTTGCATTGTTTTTGTATTTAGAAAATAAAGTCTCAATAAAAATGCATCAACCCCAGGGGCACCTGGGTGGCTCAGTCGGTTAAGCGTCCGACTTCGGCTCAGGTCATGATCTCGCGGTTCGTGGGTTCGAGCCCTGCGTCGGGCTCTGGGCCGACAGCTCGGAGCCCGGAGCCTCCTTCAGATTCTGTGTCTCCCTCTCTCTCTCTCTCTGCCCCTCCCTGCTCACGGTGTGTCTCTCTCTGTCTCTCAATAATAAACGTTAAAAAATTTTTTTAAAATGCATCAACCCCACCTTCTCATACATATACGCAAACACCCCACCAGTAATGCCTGAACTCAGGTGCTCCTCTCCCCCTGGCCTTTCTCACTCTGGCTGGAATCTCCTCCTCGCAGGGCCCGCCTGCACACTCCTGCCCTCTTTGGCCTCTGTCCCCTCCCCCCGAGCTACGATCCACCACGTGGGCTGTACTCTCAGTGGCGGGCCACTCTGAAATGCACCACAGACATCTGCCCTGTGGCTTAATGTCCTGGGACCCTTGCTCACACGGCTTCCGATGCGGGAGTGTCAGCCCGCCCCCAGCTCCAGCTTCACAACTGCCTACACACTTCTGCGGCCCGGGCTCAAGCCCTTATCCCAGCATGGGCACTCCCCGACGCCCGTCCCCTCACCCTGCAGCCAGCACCCGGGAGAACTGACTTCTGTCTCCTCGTATCAGAATGCCTTGTACACGCCACCGTCGAACTGATGCCCCTGAGTTGCACTTACTGGTTCGTATGCCGTCTGCCCCTACTGGACTGTGGGAACATTGAACGAAAGCCCACTACTGAGTCATTTCGAGAAACGTACCTACTGAGAGCCCACCACATGCCAGGCATCATCGTAGGCCCTGGGGAGACAGAGGTGAACAAAACTGAAGAAGATCACAAAGTGACGACCGAATGTGTAGGTGTTGCGACGGTGACAAGCGCTAAGGGGAAAAAGTCAAATGAGGCTTATGGGGAGAAGGTGATGTCAGGTCAAGGGTAGTGGGGCTGATGGGGAGTGTGTGAGGTCAGGTCAGAGGTAGCGGGTTGCTATTTTATAAAGGATGCTCAGGGTGCCCGGATGGCTCGGTCAGTGAAGCGTCCGACTTGGGCTCAGGTCACGATCTCGCGGTCCGTGGGTTCGAGCCCCGCGTCGGGCTCTGGGCTGACAGCTCGGAGCCTGGAGCCCGTTTCGGATTCTGTGTCTCCCTCTCTCTCTGCCCCTCCCCCACTCACACTCTGTCTCTATCTCAAAAATAAGTAAAGGATGTTCCCAGACCTCTCTATTATGGCAACATGTGGACAGAGATCTGAAGGAAGGGAGGGAGGGAGCCCAAAGGTTTCTGCAGGAAGGGGGCACAGTGACTAAAAGGCCTTGAGGCAGGCGAAAGACTGTTGAGGAAAACGCAGGCTCGGGGTGGCTGGAACAGAGCAGGGGGTCAGGGTGCTGAGACTCAGGACCCGAGTTACTGGGACGCTGCTCACAGGAAGCAGTGCGTTTACGTGAAACCAGCCGATCCAACTGATTTCACCCCAGCTGCCAGCGGCACCCTGCCCTCCCCTCCCCTCCCCTCCACGTCGTGGTTCCGACGTGCGGGACCTGGTCCCCCAGGCTCATCTCGGCATTTCAGCGCTGACAAACCACCGGCCAGGATCTCCGCGCACACAGGCCACGATGAGGACCTGGCTTTCACCGAGTGAGATCAGAAGCCACCCGAGAGCACAAGACCTGCTTTCTGCTTTAAAAGGGTCGCTGCGGCCACTGTGTGAACGGACTCTAACGGTACGCAGGGAGAGAGGGGGTCGGCCGACACCCCAGACCCGACTGGCTGTCCACATGCTCTGCCCGGCGGCAGGGGCTCCGCTGGGCCTCCTGCTGGGCTCTCAGGAGGGTCCTCTCAGCTCCCACAGGGCCTCGGTTACCGGCTCCTTTGGCTCCAGACCACAGCCCTTGGTGGGGGGGGGGGGGTTGTCTTCCTCAAAGTGGGGGCAGCCTTCTGGGTGTTGTTGGAAGAATGACTCAAGACTGAGACAGAAACAGAGCCAGGAACTGTGCATGTGGTCTCCAACCCTCAGAATGACTCCAAAATGTCGGCACTCACGTTTTATGAAAGCCAGGAGACTGAGGCTCGGAATGAGTAATCACGTCTCAAGTTCATGCCATCGGTGGTTCAAAACCCAAGCAGTCAACAAAAAGTCCGATGTCCTTAGTAATCACAGAAACTGCATTTTTTTTTTAAACAAGGGGCTATTTCACACCCCTCAGATTGACATGTATTTAAAATGTCTGGGAGCTCCAGTGGTGCAATTGGTTAGCGCGTGGTACTTACAAAACGTCTGATGTCACCAGGTATTGGCAAGGACAGAGACCTGCCCTGATAAACCGAGGAAAGAAGTGCGAATTGGTGTAACCATGTAGGTGAATACTTTGACGATATCCAGGAAAGTTAAAGATGCTCAAATCCTGTGACCCTAACATCCTAACATCCTTCAGAGAAATTTCCACGTTCATAAGGAGATGCTCACTGCACTTCTGTTGGTAAAAGAAAACTGGAATCAATCTGAATGTCCGTCAACAGAGTAATGGATAGATAAGGGATGATCTAATTACACAGTGCAATACTGAGCAATTAAAATGAATTACAGCCTCTTCTATCAACAAGGAAAAATCTCAAAAACACGCTGAATAAAAAAAGCAAGTTGCAAAATCATATCGTATAGAGTTTTTTTGAATTTGTAAAACAACAGCGTAGATCGGTTATGGTGTGCGAGGGAATGAGAAGATGGGTTCAGGACAGTACTTGCTCGGGAGGGAGGGGACAGATCAAGGTTGGAGAAGCCAGAGAAGCTTGACTACATATGTAATAATGCAGGGTTCCTTTAACAGTCTCTGAAACAGTATTGCAATTCCAGACTTCAGCTCTATTACAAAGCTGTAGAAACCAAAACAGTATGGTACTGGTACAAGAATAGACACGTAGAACAGACACACTGTAACAGAATAGAAACTCAGGAATAAATCCACAATTATTAGATGAATAATATGTAATAAAGCGTATCTAATGGGAAAAAGACAGTCTTTTTAGCAAATGGTACTGGGAAAACTGGACAGCAACACGCAAAAGAATGAAACGGGGCCACTTTCTTATACCACACCCAAATATAAACTCAAAATGGATGAAAGACCTAAATGTGAGACAGGAAACCATCAAAATCCCAGAAGAGAGCTCAGGCAGTAATGTCTCCGACATCAACTGTAGCAACATTTTTCTAGAGACGTCTCCTGGGGCAAGGGAAACAAAAGCAAAAATAAACTATTGGGACTACATCAAAATAAAAAAGCTTCTGCACAGAGAAGGAAACAATCAGTAAAACTAAAAGGCAGTAGTGTCCAAAATACGGAAAAAAACTTCTGCAACTCCACACCCAACAAACAAATAATCGAATTAAAAAATGGGAGAAGACACCAAACGCACATTTCTCTGAAGAAGGTATACAGATGGTCCACAGACACATGAAGAGATGCTCGACATCACTTACCACTGGGGAAATGCACATCCAAACCACAGCAACATGTTACCTCACACCTGTGAACAGCTAAAACCCACAACACAAGGAGCAAGTCTTGGAGAGGATACTGAGGAAAAAGGAGCCCCCTGCACTGCTGGTGGGAATGCAAACTGGCGTAGCCACTCTGGGAAACAGCATGGAGGTTCCTCAAAAAATAAAAGTAGAACTACCCTACCCCATGACCCAGTAAGTCCACTACTGGGTATTTACCCAAAGAATACAGAAACACTAATTCAAAAGAATACAGGCACCCCAATGTTTACAGCAGCATTATTTATAATAGCCAAATTTTGGAAGCAGCCCAAGTGTCCATCGATAGATGAATGGATAAAGAAGAGGTGATCTATCATGGATAGATACACACACACACACACACACACACATATACAAAGACACACAATGGAATATCGTTCAGCCGTAGAAAAGGATGAAATCTTGCCATTTACAACAATATGGTGCTAAGCGAAACAAGTCAGAGAAAGACAAATACCATGTGATTTCACTCCTGTGTGGAATTTAAGAAACAAAACAAAGCAGCAAAGGGAAACACAGAGAGAGGCAAACCGTGAAACAGACTCTTAACTACAGAGAACAATCTGAGGGTTGCCAGAGGGGAGGAGTGGGGTGGGGTAACGGGGCGCCAGGCGAGGGGACTGGGGAGTGCTCCTGCTGCGATGAGCGCTGCGTGAGGCATGGGACTGGTAAGCACTAGACGACACACCTGCAACTAGGATTACACGTATGTTAACTAACTGGAATTAAGATAAAAACTAAAAAAAAAAAGGCTCTGAGACAAATGGGGGGAAATGTTCTCTTATTCTCCTTTTACAAATGTTTGAAAGATTACATCATCATCATCAATCATCACCACATATACTGAACAATAAAACCAACACCCAGTTTCTCTTTGTCCCACGGTCTTTCTTCACAGTCCTGCCTCCTTATCCTGTAAGCATTCGGGGCCAAAAACTGAGTCATATTCATGTTTGTATTCCACTGTGCTTAGCAAACAGGGACTGCTCACTGTTTGGTTAAGTACCGAGCGAACGAACACATGTGCAAAAGCACAGCCCTTCATCCCGTGGTTTCCCCCCCACCTTGCAAGTTCTTGGAAGGCAGGAAAAAGCACCATTTCACATCCGAGTCAGTGTCCTTGAGACCTTTTCAAATAACCCATTCTTCCTTTGCACCTGCTCCTATCTTCTCACCTTCTCCTCTCAGGCGACTGTCTGAAATCCCTCTTGCAAATTGGTTCAAATTCAAATTGTCTGTGGACAACTGGCCCAGCAAATAATGTCTAGGAATGAAATAGTTAATTAGAAGTATATCTATCTGGGTGTTGCCTATGGAGTGAAAAATTACAAATGGACTGAGTGTCCCAAAATAAACTAATGTCTATCATTCATATAGTGAACTACAACACCGTTTTTAAAAAAAATAATGTGAGGGAATAAAATTTCATGACATGGGAAAACATTTATACTATACTGCCAAGTAAAAATAAATCAACAGGGGCTCCTGAGTGGCTCAGTCGGTTAAGTGTCTGACTCTTGATTTTGGTTCAGGTCATGATCTCAGGGTTGCTGAGATCAAGCCCTGCGTCTGACTCTGTGCTGACAGCTGGGAGCCTGCTTCGGATCCTCTCTTTCCCTCTCTCTCTGTCCCTTGCCCCCCTCCCCCCCCCACCTTTTCCATAAAATAAATAAATATTAGAAACAAACAAAAAAATGGTAACAAAGATACATATACGACTTCAGCTCATGCTTGGTGCATTAGCCGCAAGTCTGGTTACTCTTGGTTTACGTTTCGTTCTCGTCGTAGCTCTTACACGACAATCACGGTGAAGAAGGGATCTCAGTAGCTGGTAGAACACAGAACTAAATGCAGAAGAGCTACGGACCCCACAGATGCCCAAGCGCGTGACGTGAGCCCACAGGGCAGGGGAGGGTGAGGTGTGCAGCAGAAAGCAGGTGCTCTGCTGGAGGTCCATATGCAGGGCACCTGTGTCCTCAGGTCCCCACCCTGGGCAGGAGGCACTGAACCAGAAGCACGGGCATCGGAGACCGTAGTGCAGCCAGGGGCAGACAGGAAGCACCAGAAGGAAGCAGAGACTGGGCCACACATGCTGAATCGACGATGGCCCGTCAGCGACCCTCTCCTGTCCTGTGGACAGACCTCCCAGAGCCACTGCCCATCCCCCCTGCACCTCACAGACTTGAGGGGCTCCCCTGGAAAAACCCAAGTGTCCCCGAGACGAGCCTCCAGAAACAGACAGTTGAGGGACTGGCTCTCTGCCTGATCTCCCTACAGTGAAGAGCCCATCAACAGGCCCCACCCCACAGTCCCTCCACTCAGCATCTCAGTGCGTCACTCCCAAATATGAACAGCCCCCGATCACCAGACCCTCGGGAAAGTCTTCCAACAGGAAGTCAACACAAATCAAACAGTACCTGCGACAGGACCCTGTTCTCGTGAGACCTTACGAAATCACAGCTTATCCCACACGTTCACGGTAGCCGCCTCGCGGTGGCAACAGCATGACTCTCCATAAACGTGCGCCAAACACCCCCTGGGGGACCCGTGACCCTTCCTGCTTCCTCTCGCTTCTCCTTTGGCCACTATTCTGAAACGTCTGCTCCCCCTCACTCAGCCCATCAAAGGCCGACACGGACTTGTCGACGCGGCGAACGTGTGTCAACTTCTGCTTGAAAGAATCGCCACATCGTCTCCGCCCCCCCGTGGGTCTCAGACCTTCGCCAAATGCGAAGGCACGCTGACCCTTGGCTGCAAAAGACGTGGCTGGAAGTAATGTTTCTCGTTTCAGGGAGGATCGTGTTCTTAAACTGGTCACTGGACCCACAAGTGGCAGAAAGCGGATGAAAAAAAATCAGAAAATGCACAACTTCTTAGGCGCATTAACATTTTCTCTGAGAAAACAGCGGTTTTGAACGGCAGGTGACCCCATGTGATGGATGATGAAACAGTTCTCAGTACACGCTACTGCTGGGAGGCTCTGCCCCGGTCCAGGAATTTCAAGATCTGTTGTGCTTCTGTCTCGACTGGACAGTCTGGGGGCAAAATACCACCAGCAGGCTAGGACAGGGCTAAGAGTTCCAAAAATGATAGAACACTGCACTTATTAATTTTTGCCAGAAGCGTCAGCCCTCCCACGAGGAAATTTTCTATTCCTGTTTTCTACCTAACAGTGCTCCGACCCTCAGAGTGAATTCTTAGGAAATGCCATTTATGCCACCGGCCACAGCCCACAACTATAAGCAGTTTGGTGGATTTTTGAAGGAAATGGGCAGCTTGAGAGGATGACGTTGGCAGAGGGCCACGTGCCGTACAGGACCCTTTACCTAAATCATCTCCCGTCAACCCCACAACTACCCTGTGAAATGAGAATTACCCACCACGGTTCCGAGACGGAAAAACCAAGACTACAACAGATCAGTAATTCACGTAGAGTGACAGAGACAACACAGCTCTCTGCCTGATCGTGGATGGGCTGGTGTTCAGAAGCTGGTGTTGTTTCTGTTACAGAACAACTAGTTGAGGTCCAGGGTTTTGTTCAAGCCAACGACTTCGGGATTTCAGCTGTTAACGTTTCGTTTGTTCAGAACAGTTACTAAACCACCAACCAGTAAGGGGCCCTGCTCTGGGTACTGGGGCTGCAGCAGTGACAGAGCAGACCAAAGTCCCTCTGCTCATGGGACTTCCATTCTGGGGGTGGGGAACGTTCCTACACCTAACGATTCTCGTTGCTTGCTCACTCAGGCCAGTTACGTCAACCAGCTGTAGCACTTAGGTGCGGTGGGGGCTGCTTTTAGGGGTTACTGGTAACTACTCGCTAGAGTTACGGAAGCATGAGGTTGGTCGGGTGGGACCTGGACCGTTGTCCTCACTTGATGCCCAAGTCCTAGGCCCATCCTCAGGGTGCGAGCAACGAGCCTGAGCCAGGACTATCATACCTCGGAAAAGCAAAACCCAGCGTGTGCTAATTCCAAAACGCGTGGAAAGAGTCGAATTCTCCGTAGACAAGATCTAAGACAGGCAGGCAAAAGGTAAAGGTGGGGTTGTTTGAAAAGCTGCACTCGGAAGTCTGTGATACAAAGTCTTGACCTTTTTTCAAGGCCGCAGCAGAGTTCCATTTTAGCGGTTCGCCTTTCACATTTATGTTGGAATGCTCTTTCCTCTTACTCTCTGAAACGTCCTTGTCCTTGTCCTCCATGAAGTTTGTGTAGCTCATTTAAAAATGAAATAAGGGAGCGGATTTAAAAGGCTAAACGCTTTAGGGGGAGCAAACAGATAAGAAGAGAGTTACTCTAAAAAACCAGAACAGGACAATACGAAGTCTGTGATGCCGGTGAGCATCCCTGGACGCTCCCTGGACGGGGACGGGGACGGGGACACGGATGGGCCGTGTGTGGCGCTCGTGAGCCCAGCGGCCTTCCTTCTCACTCGTGCTCTCAGATGGGAGCAAACCGCAGAGGACAATTAGCAAGTCAAGCGGCTATCCTCTCAGGTCAAATGATCTATCTGAAACAAGTTCCAGGACTGAGACACAGCAGCCAAAGAAAGCAGTCACGCAGTCCGCTTCGACAAACCAAAAAAGCCCGTTTGCACTGCCGTATGGTTTGGCTTAGCTCGAGACGCGAGTATGAATACAGCGTAACCTTTGCTAAGGAACGGCCACGAAGGAAGTATTTTCAGATGAAAGGCATATGTTTGATGTGTATTACAAAATTCCACGCCGGGAGGGTTTCACGGTAGCTCTTTCAGGGCGCTGTGGAGGCAGCACCCTCGCCAGCGATGCCCGCCTTGGTCGCGGTCACGGCGTCAGAAAGGCACACGCCAGCAGCTCGTCCTCTCATGTGCGTCCTGCTGGCCTCGCTGAACTGGGACGGTCCGTTTCTGGAGCCAGCTCTGCCGCTATCCAAGCTGAGCAACACAAACAAACGTCACGGGGCCAGGGAAGGGATGAAAACGATCCTCTAAAAAATGTGTGTGGAGTGGTTTAACTTTAGAGACTCAACCACATGAACACTCCTTTCTCAGAAATTCACAAACAACACGTAACAGTCTTTACCCAGCTGGGCAATCTGAGCTCTTCTAAGATCTCGTCTGTTTGGTGACAGTTGAGTTTTTTTTTAATTTCTTTTTTCTTTATGTTTTTATTTATTTTTGAGACAGAGAGAGACAGAGCATGAGCAGGGAAGGGGCAGAGAGAGAGGGAGACACAGAATCGGAAGCAGGCTCCAGGTTCTGAGCCATCAGCACAGAGCCCGATGCGGGGCTCGAACTCACAGACTGTGAGATCATGACCTGGGCCGAAGTCGGACGCTCTACTGACGGAGCCACACAGGCGCCCCGGTGACAGTTTAGTTTTGAAAAAGTTACTGAAAATGCATCTGTCGGCTGGCTGGCTGTAAGCCCGAAGAGGGGCCATCAGGTCTAGTATGTTCACTACGGTACCCTTGGGGGCCTAACACAGTGCCTGGCACACAGCAGGCCCTCCCTAATACACGCTGCATCAGTGACATTAGGAATTTATTTTCAGGCTCAAACACCTGGTGTTCTAGCTAAAACTGTCTAACCCTCTTGGTCCAGTAACATCTAGGTTACCGTGAAATGACCTATAGCGAACTTCGGCAAGCGTGGTTTTGGCACTTTCTTTATTCTTTCATGTCGGAGTTCAGACGTCAGATGCTGGTAGGAAAAAGTCCACGTCGGCTGTAGAGATGAAGGGACAGCCAGCCGGAGGACCGACCGCGGGAGGGTGCTTGTGTTTGGTGCGTTTCACTTCGTGCTGGTGGTTGTAACCCTTAGGACCCTGCCCTGGATGAAGGTCTGTGTTTCACACACGGCAAGGACCAGGACTCTGGCAGAGAGCAGACAAGGTACCCTCTCTTCTGCACAACTTCTGAGACGTGGTGAAGGAATCATCCACACATAATGAAAGACACCTAGCAGACCTGCACAGTAATCCACATGATGCACAGTAACTCACCTAAAACCCAAATAAAACTTATAAACTTCTGGAAGAGGACAACAAGCAAAATACCTTTGGCTTTGCTGACGCCCAACTTTAAACATTTTCCAAGGTGGGTGCTAGAAACAGAATTCCGGGGATTGTCAACAATTAATTCTGGGGGCACCTGGCTGGCTCCGGAGGTTGAGCACGCTACTCTTGATCTCGGGGTTGTGAGTTCAGGCCCCATGTCGGGTGGAGAGATTACTTAAAAATAAAATCTTTAGAAAAAAATCAATTTTCTAGGATCAGCAGTTTCCCTTTTTATACCAGTTCATTCCTTTAAAAGTAGCCAGGAAAAAAACGATCTTTCTTCTTATTTCACCCTTGTCCTACAACCAGGAAATATCAGCAATCTGCCATAAATACTAGGACACTAAGCACAGCCTCTCTTGTGACCTCGAGTAAAAACAAGTGTTTCTCCACACCAATAGCAAATGACTGGTTTGTTCACTTCACAGTTGAGAAATGAGCCGAAAACCTCCTGCTCGTAAAACCCCACAGAAAACCTAAAGTAGGGGCGCCTGGGTGGCTCAGTCGGTTAAGCGTCCGACTTTGGCTCAGGTCATGATCTCACAGCTTGTGGGTTGGAGCCCCGCATCAGGTTCTGTGCTGACAGCTCGGAGCCTGGAGCCTGCTTCGGATTCTGTGTCTCCCTCTCTCTCTGCCCTCTCCTGCTCGTACGCTGTTCTCCTCTCTCTCAAAAATGAGTAAAACATCAAAAAAATAGTTAAAAAAAGAAAAAAAAAAGAAAACCTAAAGTAACTGTCTACCACAGCAGGGCCCATGACTGCCCCCTTGCTTCCTGTCCAATCCACCTCCCTGACATGAGGGACCCCAGGACAAAGGACAATACCTGCCCAGCCCTTGGCCACGTATCTGTTCTCAGAGAGAAGCCTAAGTGGGACACCAAATTACTCCGGAGAAAGAAACACGCCCCGTGGAATATAGCAAAACCGGAAACAAATTCGTCTTCGTTGGAAGGGCTTCTTTCCTTCTTTCTCAGGTTTCTAAGGAAAGTGAAGCAGTGGAGTAGTCACGGGAGGGGACAAACCATCAGGAAAGCCCTTAGCAGAGTGCCCAGCACTTGAACAGCAGCTGGGTGATGGAGTAAAACACGGAGCCCGTCCCCGCGTCACCGTCCGCACTCTACACAGAAGTGCGTATGGTTGCCATTTTGTTTACACCGGGACTCACAATTTCACGACAAGGTGCCCTTATCTACGTGTGATGCGATTCTCCGCATTGTGATTCACAGACCACAAAATGCTTGTCTGATCCATCTGAGGATCTCGCTCTGCAGTTTGAAAGACACTTGACCAAAAATGCTTGGGGGCCATCAGCAACCCTTCCACCAAAAGGAGCAGTCATTTCTTCATACCAGTGATGTGAGACTTCTGAAAATGCCCTCCCTTCAGTGTCGGTGCCACAGTCCTCTCCTATCTTCTCACGTTCGAGCCGCCACGTAGAAGTGGGAAGGCGTCGGCTGGGCTGGCTCGATTCTCCAGGATCAATTTTACTCCCACGGAGGACCATCAGCTAGTCGGTCAGCAGATCTGCAAACTCACAGGGCAGAAAGGTCTGTGGACCCTAGGACGTTCCCTCGGGCACGTACAAGGACTTAAGAGGTCAGCGAGAGTGAGGATTTATTTGAGAAACAGGGAAGCGAGTTCCTTCCTGATTGGGAACAGACGACCCTATCTGGAGCCTCTTGTGACCTGTGGGGTCTGCAATGATGCGGAAGGAACTCACTAGCAGCAGGTGATAAGGCACTGACCTGGAAAAGCGAAACCAGGTCCCAGGGCCCCTGACGCTGGGCCCGGAAAGCAGGCTGGCGGGGCACGGCCTGCTCTGGTCCCACACACACCCCGCACACACCCGTCCACCGGCCTCCGACAGGGCTCCAGGGCGCCTTGCACAGCACCCCAGAAACCAGCCGGGGTACCAAGCAGCGCAAGGTGAAA
Organism: Panthera pardus; assembly: GCF_024362965.1. NCBI lineage: Eukaryota > Metazoa > Chordata > Mammalia > Carnivora > Felidae > Panthera > Panthera pardus. The sequence continues at coordinate 89,076,164 of NW_026526654.1, read as the reverse complement.
GGTCCTTCCTCCCAGCCTTCTCAGCTCCGCACACCGAGATAGCCAAAATGCGCCCCTGGACTGCCTTTCCACACTGCCGTCCCCACATCAGAAGAGCGGACTTCATTTGTGACACTAAAGCGATTAGAGCAAAGGGTGCTGAGCCCGGCGGGAAACAGAGGACCGCCGAGAAGACTAGCCCCGTGGGTGCCCACGCTTGCTGAGGAGTTTTTAAAAATACCAAGGCCCGGAACCCAAGTAAGACGGATGAAATCGGAACCTCTGGGGCTGGGTGTGCGAGCCTGTGTGTGTGTGTGTGTGTGTGTGTGTGAGAGAGAGAGAGAGAGAGAGAGAGAGAGAGCGCGAGTGTTTGCACATGTTCCCAGAGCTCCCCGTGAGTCTAACTGCTCACGGCTGAGAACTGTTGCTTCCAGCATTTGCCCTGAGGTTCTACCCTTCCCCCAACACACCCTCTACCTCTTCTCTCCCACTGGCGCTGCCGCTAAGCTCCCTGACACCCCACCTTCAGACTGCGCTGTCGGAAAGCAGGCGCCGCGTGGCCCTTGCTCCCCTGTGCCCCAGTCCAAACCGCCGTCCCCTTCCCGAGAGGCAAAGTGAGTTCTGCCAAAGGCAAAACTGAGCTTTTCATCCCAGGTGCTTCCAGGAATCCCGGGCTTGCCACCCGAGTCCGAGAAATTGAACATTTGAGCAAGCGGGGGTCAGAGATGAGAGGTATTGAAGATATTAAACAATCAACCAATTTAGATATGAAAATGGGAGTTTCATTCGCTGGTTTTTGGGAAACTGAACTTGATATAAACAGAATTATTCACCGTGATAGAGAGTAAAAGGTCTTCATTATATTCACGAAGGGATTTTCCAGCTACTCTTCAGGGAGGCGGGAGGGGCCATAATATCCTGGCTTTAAAAGAAATAATCACTTTTTCTGAGACGCATCTATCATCTTGATCACATATAAATTAAAGTCATGGGGCACCTGAGTGGCTCAGTAAGTGTCCGACTTCGGCTCGGGTCATGATCTCGCGGTTGGTGGGTTCGAGCCCCGAGTCGGGCTCTGGGCTGACGGCTCAGAGCCGGGAGCCTGCTTCACATCCTGTGTTTCCGTCTCTCCCTCTGCCCCTCCCCCACTCATGCTCTGTCTCTCTCTCTCTAAAAAATAAGTACTAATTAAAAAAAAACTTAAAAACATGATAAGCCATGAACTTTCCCCTTCTTACTCTGCATGCCGTGCCAACGGCTGATGGCATACATCCCCCCCAGGCATCTGATCTCCCCTCTTTAGCAAACACAGGAGGCAGCGGAGCGGCCGGTTTTGAGCCTCGAACCGCTGCCAGGGGAGTAGGGAGCCGCCAGAGGGAAGAGGGCTTGCCCCGGCCCCAGCGAGGGGGCCTGACGCAGGACTGCAGGTGGCCGGCGGTGGCCAGTGCCGCCTCGAAGCCGCCCCCGCCGCTGTCTCCGGCGAGCAGCCGTTCTGGGGCTTCGTGTCTCGATGCCGTTAGACCACACTTTGGCCCGTGTCAACACTGACCCAGAGCTCAACACTGAACAGAGGGCTCACAGGTCACCCAGAAGCCCTGGGACCAGCTTCTGTACAAGACAGACAGGTCCTGGGCTTCTCCTTTTCAAGGGAAGCCAAAATTCCAAATTTTAATGTGGAGCATCCTGGTTTCTGAAAGTTGGAAACCGATTTTTTTTGTTTTTTTAACCGTAAGGTAGTGTGTGGGAGTAGAAGAAAAACGCCACTGCTGAAGACAGAGATCCCTAGGCTTCCGCTCTGTGACCTCTGCTTTCTGCAGACTGGAACCCGAGCTGCCAAGTTCACTGACCGGACTTTGACTGCGGGGTGTGAGCACGTCACCCAGAACCACCCAGAACCATCTGCGAGGCGTAACCAACCCACATCAGGTAGCGAACCGCCGTTCCCGAGGAGAACGTCCGGTCCCTCGGGCTTCTGAAGTTGGGGGTCAACAATGAAACAAGATCTTAAAATTCCAAAAGGACTGGAAGGAGGTCCAGCGGACGACACGTTTTGTGCTGCTGGCAGAAAGAAAACAGTCAGGGGGCCTGGAAAGAGGGCAAGCAGGCAGCCTGGCACCTTGTGAGGGAGGGGCCCCCACGGCAAATGTATAGATTTTCACAGAGAAAAGTTAAATCGTCGGTTTCAAAAAACAAAAACAAAAAAAAACACAAACAGATTTAAACCCAAGAAGAAAAGGAAGCGGAATATGGAGAGAAGCAGCAGCTCAGGAAATGATAAACTGAGACCGCGAAACAATGCGATTCCAGTTTCTCTGTTTTGCTATAAAATGCATACATACAAAAAGACTGAAGGGATAAGTCAACGTATTAATGGTAAAAAATTTACTCTGACCAGTGGTTGCTTGTCAGAAGTAAAGTTTTCAATGGCTTTTGTCTTATTCACCTACGGTGCCTTAAGTTTTCTACAATTAATAGAGATTACCGTTTTAGAAGTAATGAAATGACAATAAAAGTATAAAAGCTGCCCCTTCTAAGATGGTTGAACTTTTAGCGAGGACACTTATAAGCAAGCGGTCCGAGCGGAGAATGTCCAAAGCAAGAGCGCCCTAGGGAGCTGACCCCGACCACGGCGTGACCGAAGGATGCCCCACCTCGCTGTTACCACTGACTAGCACCGCACTGTCACGTGGTAATTTCCATTTTTCTCGTAGCCGCATTTAAGAAAAGCCGAAATACAAATGGAATTAATGCTAACGTGTGTTCTTTCGTGCAATATATCTTTCCGCATGTAACCAATATTAAAAACACAGAGAGGTTTCACATTCTCTTTCTCTCATGAAGTCTTGCAAATCGGGTATATATTGACTCACGTATCTCAACTCAGATGGGGCACACCCCCGGGGCTCCGCGGCCGTGAGTGGCTCAGGCCCCGCCCAGGCAGCGTGGCCCAAGAGCTCCAGCCGTGTCCACTAGGCCACTCAACAGTTACGCAGAACCCAGCAGACTACTCTCCCCAAGTCGCGGTTTGGTTCTGCTTTGTTCACAGGTTCTTATTTATTTAACAGATTCTTATCAACTATTATCAATATTGTTAATATTGATAATACATGTTACTCCCTGTATCTTTAATGAAGCATAACTTACATACACTGGCAGAGAAGAGTTTCTTGTTGGTGGCTGTGGGGGTGGGGGGTGAGGCATGGACATATTGGCAGGAACACCTATGGGAGGGTTCCTGGAGAGGACAGGGACCCAGATGAGTGGAACGATCTCGTTCAATAACTACCTTTCAGAGTCTTCCTCCATGTATGATTATTTAGGTGTTTCCCTCTAATTCATGACATATGTATGAGGTAGCATACCATGAAATTCTTCTGCTTGGCTTTTGTGAGCTCTGGACTCAAAATTAGGTTTGGGTCTTGACATTGTTCATGGCAGCATCTAGAACAGTAGTAAATGTATGCTGGTCAGCTGGCTCATAGGTAGCAGGACGGTGAGGAGGATGGACTGAAATTCTTGCCATGACGCCTCACATAATGCTCCAGGCTAGAGGGGTGTTGAGCTGTGGAGACATGCCCCTGATGGCCATGTGGCCCTGTAGATCTGGGGTGGGCTTTTCCATCAGTCTTGACTCTGGCAAGGATTGGATTAGGGCTTTATCCTTAAAGCTTCTTATTTTTTTTTTTATTTTTGACAGAGCTTGCACATGCGAGTCGGGGAGGGACAGAGGGAGAAGGAGAGAGAATCTTAAACAGGCTTCACACCCAGTGTGGAGCCTGATGTAGGGGCTCGATTTCACCACCGTGAGATCATGACTTGAGCGGAAATCGATAGCTGGGTGTTTAACTGACTGAGCCACCCAGGTGCCCCTGTCCTTAAGCTTTGTAAAGTACAGCTCGCTTTTGTCCTTAATTTTGCTTGACATTTTGGAAGAGCTTCTCCATCTCTCCCTGTCACCACCCCCACTCCCCAAGAATTGGCCTGATCATCCTTAAGCCACCTCTGAAAGTACTGGCCAAAACCAGCAGTGCCCCCAAGATCAATAACGGTCTCTGGAACTTACATCTGCTGCCCCACCGTCTTCTAGGCTGTAGGAAGGGGGAGAAGGAACAAACTGCATTCATTTTAACTGGACAACTCAGTAAGTGTGACAGATATATACAACTGTAAAACCATGATCACAAGACACACAGTGTTTTCATCATTCCTGACATTTTCTGAGTGCTCCTTTGTGGTACTCCCTCCTTCCACCCCACCCTAATTAACCACTAATCTACTTTCTGTCACTACAAATTAGTTTCTTTCTCTAAAATATTATGAAAAGATGGGAATGCAAGCTGGTGCAGCCACTCTGGAAAACAGTATGGAGGTTCCTCAGAAAACTAAAAATAGAACTACCCTATGACCCAGCAATTTCACTACTAGGCATTTATCCAAGGGACACAGGTGTGCTGTTCCGAAGGGACACAGGCACCCCCATGTTTATAGCAGCACAATCAGCAATAGCCAAAGTATGGAAAGAGCCCAGATGTCCATCGATGGATGAATGGATAAAGAAGATGTGGTCTATATATACAATGGAGTACTACTCGGCAATGAGAAAGAATGAAATCTTGCCATTTGCGACTACGTGGATGGAACTAGAGGGTATTATACTAAGTGAAATTAGTCAGAGAAAGACAAATATATGACTTCACTCATATGAGGACTTTAAGAGACAAAACAGATGAACATAAGGGAAGGGAAACAAAAATAATATAAAAACAGGGAGGGGGACAAAATGTAAGAGACTCATAACTATGGAGAACAAACAGAGGATTACGGGAGGGGTTGTGGGAGGGGGGATGGGCTAAGTGGGTAAGGGGCACTAAGGAATCTACTCCTAAAATCATTGTTGCACGATATGCTAACTAATTTGGATGTAAATTAAAAAATAAAGCAAGTTAAAATTAAGAAAAAGAAAAAAAAAAGAAACCCAACACGTGGTTTCAGGACCAAATCCTCACTAAACTGCACAGGGCAGTGTGTTACAGTATAAAAAAAAAAAAAAAAAAAAAGCCCAGACTCTAGTTTCAGACTCTAGTTTCAGTATGAACTAGGTTCAAACTACACAACTATGTTTCGGAGCTTTTGTGGCTAAATTTGTTTACCTCTCCTAATTTCGTATTCTTCATTTGCCAAACAGAAATATGTTAGGGCTTCCTTTCCTGCAAGAGCTTTGTAAACATACAGATTAAAAAATTATTGAAGGTGTTTCAATGAAAAAAAAAAAAACTATGAAAAGAAAATCCTATATAATCCTACTTCGTGTTTAGCATCTTTCATGCAGCCTGATTTTGAAATTTGCCCACAGTGTTGCGTACGTAAGTGGTCCCCACAGGCTTCTTTTAATTGGTGAATAGTATTCCACTGTACAGACGTGCCAGCATTTATTTATCCATTCGCCTGTTGATGGACATTTGAGCTGTTTATTGTTTTTGGCTATTACAAATAAACCTGCTCTGAACATTTATGCACAAGTCTTTTTGTAGACGTAGGTTTTCATTTCTCTTTGAGAAATAATTGAGAGGAATGACTGAGACGTATGGTTGGTATATATTTAAGAAATGCTTTTACATTTCCATCGTAAATTTAAGGAAATTCTAGTTGCTATACATCCTCACCAACACTTGGTGTTATCAGACTTCAAAATTTTATCCTTGGGGGCGCCTGGGTGGCTCAGTCGGTAAAATGTCTGACTTCAGCTCCGGTCACGATCTTGTGGTTTGTGGGTTCAAGCCCTGTGTCGGGCTCTGTGCTGATGGCTCAGAGCCTGGAGCCTGCTTCAGATTCTTGTGTCTCCCTCCCTCTCTCTGCCCCTTCCCTGCTCATGCTGTTTCTCTCTCTCAAAAATGAATAAACATGAAAAAAATTAAAAAGTAAAATTTTATCCTTTCTAACAAATATGTAGTTGTATCTCATTGTGGTTTTCATTTGCACTTCTCTGATGTCTAATAATGTTGAGTATTTTTCATGTTCTTAGTAGCCATTCTTGTATATTCTTTCGTGAAGTGTCTACTCAAATCTTTGCCCATTTTTAAAGGCTTGTCATTTTATTATTAAGTTGTAAGAATTCTTGGGATGCCTGTGTGGCTCAGTCGGTTGAGCATCAGACTCTTTATTTCGGCTTGGGTCATGATCTTGAGGTTTGTGGGATCGAGTCCTGTGTTGGGCTCTGTTTTGGTAGCTTGGAGCCTGCTTGGGATTCTCTCTCTCTTCCTTTGTCTCTGCCCCTCCCCCGCTCATGCTTTCTCTCTCAAAATAAACTTTAAAAAATTCTAAGAATTCTTTATATATTCCCAAAATAAGTCTGTCATCCAATATATGAACTTGGAATATTTTTTCTTATCCCGTGGATTGACTTTTTGTTGTTCTAAATGATGTCTCTTGAAGAATAAAGGTTTTTAATTTCAGAAAAGTCACATTTATCAATTTTTCTTTGGTGGTCCATGCTTTCTATATTAGATTGAGAAATCTTTACCTTTTGCAAGATTGCAAAGATTTTCTCCTATGTTGTCTTCTAAAAGTTTTTGTAGTTTGTATTTAGGTCTATAATCCATTTTGACTTAATTCTTGTGAATGGTGTAGAGTTTGTAGAGTTAAGCATTCATTTTTGTCCGTTAGATTATCCATTTATCCCAGGACCATTTGCTGAAAAAACAAAAAACTTCTTTCCTTTCCCACTGAATTTCCTTGGTAACCTTGTTGAAAATGAGTTCACTATGTAAGTGTGAGCCCACTTTTGGACTCTGAATTCTGTTTCACTCATTTGTGTTATCTACCCTTATGACCACACTGTCTTGATTATTGTATAGCTCTAGAATCTATTATAATCTAAAGTTCTAACTAGTATGAGTCTTGAAACTACATAGTTTAGGTATTCTACCTATGTTCTTTTTAATATAGCTTTTGCTATTCTAGGTCCTTTGTAATACATATGAATTTAGAATCAGCCTGTCAATTTCAATTAAAAAAAAAAAAAAAAAGCCTGCTGTGGCTTTATTGGAATTGTGCTGAATGTACAGATAAGTTTGAGGAGAACTGCCATATTAACAATGTTAAATCTTCCAATCCATGAACGTGGTATCTCACTCCATTTATTTAGATCTTTTTTAACTCAGTGCTGTTTTATATTTTTTACAGGTCTTCTACACATTTTGTTAAATTTATCCCTAAGTAGTTCGTATTTCTAAATGCTATTGTAAATGAAATCACATTTTAAATTTCAATTTCCCAGCGTTGCTAGAAAACTACTGATTTTGACATATTGACCTTTTCTCCTGTGACCATGCTAAGTTATTTTGCAGGAAATTATTAGTTCTGGTAATAGATTCCTTAGGATTTCCTACAAAAGGACCATGTCAAATATAAATAAAGACAATTTTACTTATTTTCCAATCTGTGTACTTTTATTTTTTTTAAGTTTCCTTTTTCTTGAGAGAGAGCATGGGAGAAATAGAGAAAGAGGGAGAGAGAGAGAATACCAAGGAGGCTCCGTGCTGTCAGCATGGAGCCCGATATGGGGCTTGAACTCATAAACCACGAGACCATGACCTGAGCTGAAGTCGGACACTTACCCGACCGAGCCCCCCAGGCACCCATGTGTACTTTTCTCTTTTACTGCTCTTTAGGCACTGGCCAGGACCTCCATAGAAGACAGAAGTGGACATCCATACTTTATTACTGATCTTGGAGGCAATATACTCAGAATTTCACCATTAAATGTGATGTTTGCTATAGATTTTACACAAGTGCCCCTTGGGAATTTGAGGAAGTTCTCTTTTATCCCCAGTCTCGTTATGGATGGCTATTGGATTTTGTGAAATGCTTTTTCTGCATCTATGGAGATGGCTTTACTCTTCACTTTGTTGACATGGTGAATTACATCAATTTTCTAATGTTAAAACAATCCTGCATGTCTGGGATAAATTCCATTCAGTCCTAATATATTTTTACTGAATGGCATTTGCTAATACTTTGGTTAGGATGTTTGCCTTTATATAGCATTTATAAAAGATACTGGAATATTGGTCTATAGTTGTCCTCAGTGGTTTTGTCAAGTCGTGATATCAGAGCAATATTGGTCTCATAAGATTAGTCAGGAACCACTCCCTACTCCTGTCTTTTGTGAGAAAGTTTGGCTCATGTTACTATTACTTCTTCCTTAACTGTTTAAGAGAATTCACCAGTGAAGCATCTGAGCCTGTAGTTTTCTTTGTAGGAAGGATCTTATTTTTAAAATTTACTTATTTGTTTTGAGATAGAGAGAGAGAGAGAGAGAGAGAGAGAGAGAACCAGTGGGGGAGGGGCAAGAAAGGGAGGAAGAGGATCCAAAGCAGACTCTGCGCTGACATGAGAGCATGATAGGGGCTCGAACTCACGAACTGTGAGGTCCGTGAGATCGTGACCTGAGCCGAAGTTGGACACTTAACAGCCACCCAGGCACCCCTTTGTAGGAAGGACTTTAATATGAATTAAACAGGTATTAGGTTATCAGATTTTTCTTTTTTTTTTTTAAATTTTTTTCTTTTTTTTAACGTTTATTTATTTTTGAGACAGAGAGACACAGAGCATGAACGGGTGAGGGGCAGAGAGAGAGGGAGACACAGAATCGGAAGCAGGCTCCAGGCTCCGAGCCGTCAGCCCAGAGCCCGACGCGGGGCCCGAACTCATGGACTGCGAGATCGCGACCCGAGCTAAAGTCGGACGCTTAACCGACTGCGCCACCCAGGCGCCCCAGGTTATCAGATTTTTCTATTTCTTCTGGTTTTAATTTGGTAGTTTTTGTCTTCCAACAAATGTGTCCATCCATCTCATCTAAGTCACATTTATTAGATCACGAATTTATTGTTTACATATTCCCTTACAATCTTTTTAGTGTCTTTAGGCCCCTTGGTAATATCCCTTCATTCATTCCTGAAATTGGTCATTTGCTTCCTCTGTGTTTTTTTCTTATTTACTTTTTTGGGTAAGCTTGACTAGAAATTTATCAATCTTATTGATCTATTCAAAGAACCAGCTTTTGGCTCCACTGATTTTCTCAACTGTTCTTTTTTCTTTAATTAAAAAAAATTTTTTTTTCATTTATTTATTTTTGAGAGACAGAGAGAGACACAGTGTGAGTGGGGGCGGGGCAGAGAGAGAGGGAGACACAGAATCCGAAGCAGGCTCCAGGCTCCGAGCTGTCAGCACAGAGCCCGACGCGGGGCTCGAACTCACAAACTGTAAGATCATGACTTGAGCCGAAGTCGGACGTTTAACCAACTTATTTGTTCTTATAGTTTGTTTTCTTTATTGTTTCTTTTCTTTGACTTACCTTGGGTTTAATTTACTGTTCTTTTTTTCTATCTTCCCAAGGGAGGAGGTTAGATAATTGATTTTAGGCTTCTTTTCTAAAATATACACTTAAAACTATGAATTTCCCTCTAAATACTGCTTTAGCAAAATCTCACAAATTTTGATATATAGTTATTCAGAACAAGTACTTTACAACTTCCTTTGTGATTTCTTTTCTTTTTTTAAAAAATTTTTTTAACATTTATTTATTTTTGAGACAGAGAAAGAGCATGAGCAGGGGAGGGGCAGAGAGAGAGAAGGAGACACAGAATCTGAAGGAGGCTGCAGGCTCTGAGCAAGCTCTCAGCACACAGCCTGATGCGGGGCTCGAATCCACAAACTGTGAGATCACGACCTGAGCCGAAGTCGGATGCTCAACCGACTGAGCGACCCAGGCACCCCCCTTTGTGATTTCTTTTCTAAGTCATGACTTGTTTAGATAGGAGCTGTTTAACATCCAGATATTCAGGGCTTTTAAAGATTTTAACTTTTTTCTAATCTAATTTCATTGTGGTCAGAGAACATACTGTTAAGATTTCGATCTTTGAGAAGTTACGGAGACTTCTTTCTCAACAAGTGGTCCACCTGTGAACATTCTACACGCACTAGAAAAGAACACTGATTCTGCATTTACTGTGATGTTTACAAATGTCAATTACGAAGTTCAAGTGGTTGACGATGTTCCGGTCTCCTCCACGCTTACTGATACTCGTCTCCCTGCCCCACCACCTGTTGAGAGGCGGGCCGGGGCCCCACATAGGACTGGGGCTTTGCTGATTTTTCCTTTGCTCTTGCTCTGTCTGCTTCACTTCACATGGTTTGAAGCTTCGTGTTTAAATGCACACTCGTTACTGCATCTTCCCGATATACGGGCCTTTTTATTATAAAGTGGTCCTCCTTGTCTCAAGTAGCACTCATCTTGAAGGGCACTTACTCTGATATTAATGTTGCCACTACATCTATTTTATGCTTACTGTTTGCATGGCTTATCTTTCCCCAGACTTTTGTCTGAGGTCTAATTGCGTCCTTGTATTTAAGAAGTGTGTCTGGGGGCACCGGGGGTCAGTCAGTTAAGTGTCTGACTCTTGATTTTAGCACCAGTCACGATCTTCGTTCACCGCGTCAGGCTCTGCACTGACAGCACAGTGCCTGCCCGGATTCTCTCTGCCTCTCACGTACTCACATGTGTGCTCTATTGCTCTCAAAATAAACATGTGGAAAGGAGAAAGAAAGAAAGAAAGACAGACAGAAAGAAAGAAAGAAAGAAAGAAAGAAAGAAAGAAAGAAGAAAGGAGGAAAGGAAGGAGGAAAGGAAGGAAGAAAGGAGGAAAGGACGAAAGAAAGAAAGAAAGAAAGAAAGAAAGAAAGAAAGAAAGAAAGAAGAAAGGAAGAAATAAAGGAGGAAAGGAAGGAAGAAAGGAGGAAAGGAAGGAAGAAAGGAAGAAAGAAAGAAAAAAGGAAGGAAGGAAGGAAGAAAGGAAGAAAGGACGAAAGAAAGAAAGAAAGAAAGAAAGAAGAAAGGAAGGAAGAAAGGAAGAAAGAAAGGAAGGAAGGAAGAAAGAAAGAAAAAAGGAAGGAAGGAAGGAAGAAAGAAAGGAAGAAAGGAAGGAAGAAAGGAAGAAAGGATGGAAGAAAGAAAGAAAGAAAGAAAGAAAGAAAAAGAAAGAGAGAGAGAGAAAGAGAGAGAGAAGTGTGTCTTATAGACAGGATATAGTTGCTTTTTAATACAGTAGGACAACCTCTAACTTTTGATCGGAGTGCTTAACCCCTTTGAGCAAATGTAATTATTAACATGGCTTTATGTAAGCCTGTCATTCCTATTTATCTCATCTGTGGTTTGTTCCTTTGTTCCTCCCTCCCTGCCTTCATGATTACCTTCATGGTAATCAAAATTTTCTTAGTATTCCATTTTATTCCCTAATTGGCTCTCTAGCTTTAGCTCTTTGAATTGCTCTTAGAGCAATCTACAAACTGCAATGTGCATTTTTAATTTATCACAATCTACTTAAATGTTAATTTGTAATTATGTCAGACGAAACACAGAAACCTTGCAATAAATAATACAATTCCAGGGCGCCTGGGTGGCTCAGTCAGTTAAGTGTCCGACTTCGGCTCAGGTCATGATCTCATGGTTCATGGGTTTGAGCCCCACGTCGGGCTCTGTGCTGACAGCTCAGAGCCTGGAGCCTGCTTCGGATTCTGTGTCTCCCTCTCTCTGTCCCTCCCCCACTGGTGCTCTGGCTCCCTCTGTCTCAAAAATAAACATTAAAAAAAAGTTAAAAAAATAATACAATTCCACTCAGTCCCTTGTCCATACATACTGTTATATCTATATGTATGATAAACCCACTGATACAGTATAGTTTTTGCTTTAAATACTGATGTCTTTTAAAGAAATTAAGAGAAAGAAAGGAATAAATTAGTCTTTCATACTTGTTGATATTTAGTATTCCAAGTGCTCTTCACTCCTCCCTGTATATCCTGTATTTCTTTTAGTGCAAATGGTTACAAATTTTCTCAGATTTTTGTTTCTCTGGAAATGTCTTCACTTTTTTATTTTTTTAAAATTTTTTAATGGTAATGTTTTGACAGAGGGAGAGAGTGCGCAAGTAGGGGCAGGGCAGAGAGAGAGAGGGAGACACAGAATCTAAAGCAGGCTCCAGGCTCCTAGCTGTCAGCACAGAGCCTGACGCGGGGCTCGAACTCACGAACCGTGCCGTGAGATCATGACCTGAGCCGAAGCCAGACGCTTAACCAACTGAGCCACCCAGGCGCCCCAAAGAAAGGTCTTCACTTTCATTTCTGAAGGACAGTTCTGCTACATATAGAATTCTCAGTGGACAGCTTTTCTTTTTACTTCAGCGCTCTGGTAAATGAGAGAGTCCAGCCAGAAGCAACCAGGCATTGAGAGGAAGGATCTCAGGCCTCAGGCCTCAGGCCTCTCGGAATCCTCAGTGCTTAGCACAGTGCATGACACCTTATAGGTGCTCAATAAATATGTGCTCAAAGGACTGCAGACATGATTTGGGTTCACTTCTGATTCTGCCTTTTACTACTACTGAATGTTACTCAACCTCTGGGCAAAACTAACTTGCATGAAACAATTACAGAACAAGACTCCTGGAGTGATTTCACTTTTAAAAATCTAACGTTGTTAGATTTTTGTTGATAATAACGAAAACCTTGAAATAATCTCATTGCCCAAAAACTGGGGAACTGTTAAATTCTGGCGGATGGCAGTCCACCACGACGGCATATAAACGTCTTAGACTAATGTTTTCATTGATATGAAGAAATGCTTTGTAAACAAATGTGGAGGGAAAAGAATTCAGGACGCAAAACAAGGAACAGCCAGATCTGGATTTCTTAGTGTCACTACTCAGTAGACATGTTATCTGCCGTGTGCATGGTAACCTGCGAACTAGTTTTCTCCTCTGTAAACGTTGGCAGTGACAGAACCTTCCGCATGGGCTTGATGAGAGGATTAAGCGATATTCACATAGTAGTTGCTCAAATATACTAGTTTCATTGACAAGTAGTTCTAGTGGGTGATGGGCACTGAGGAGGGCACCTGCTGGGATGAGCACTGGGTGTTGTCTGGAAACCAATTTGACAATAAATTTCGTCTTAAAAAAAAAGAGTAGTTCTAAAATACCAACCACGTAGTCATAAAAATTATGTTAAAATTAAATCTACATGTTTATTTTGTTGAATGTGTTAACAGTATTGTGATTATGTTTTTTATTGTTGTGTTTTGTATCTTTTTCTGTCTTTTAGAGATACATTTAAGTATACATGAGTGATAGGGGTACCTGGTGGCTCAGTAGGTAGAGTGTCTGATTCTTGATTTCAGCTCAGGGCATGATCTCATGGTCGTGAGATCGAGCCCCACACTGAGTGCACAGCCTGCTTGGGATTCTCCCTGTCCCTCTCTCTCTGCCCCTTCCCCGCTCACCCGTGCTCTCTCTTCTCTCTCAAAATAAATAAATAAACATTTTTTAAAAATAATAAAAACATATATGAGTGATAAATGAAACGATGCCTGATATGTTTATTAAATATCCTAGATACTATACTTCAATTAAGTAACGTACTTTCTAAAAAGTTGTCCAGAGATAAATATTAATGTACTTTTAAATTTTTTCCAAAATAAAGAGTTAACCAAAACAACAAAAAAGAAATATAATATGGTAGGGGCGCCTGGGTGGCTCAGTCAGTTAAGCATCTGACTTCAGCTCAGGTCATGATCTCTCTGTCTGTGAACTGAAAGCCCCGTGTCGGGCTCTGTGCTGACAGCTCAGAGCCTGGAGCCTGTTTCAGATTCTGTGTGTGTCTCTCTCTCTGCCCCTCCCCTGCTCATGTCCTGTCTCTCTGTCTCAAAAATAAATAAACGTTAAAAAAATAAAATAAAATAAAATAAATAAATAAGTAAATAAATAAATAAATAAATAAAATATGGCCAAATAACAGTGATTATCTCTGGACAGTGGGTTGATGGGTCAACTCTACTATATGAAAATGTCTTCCTCTTATAAATGGCAGGGTGACAGTTATTTCTCTCTTTCTCTTTCAAGTTTCATGGGTAAAACTGAGAGACTTCTAGCTTTGGGTCTGCCCCTCACCTGCTGTATAGCCTTAAACTGACCACATCATCTTTCTGGGTCTCCGTTAATTCAACTGTGTAGAGAGTCCTGTGGGCTAGATAGTCCCTAAGACCGTGTAGACCACGGTTCCCTGGATGGTGCTGAGAGAAACAGGAATTCAGAAAAGGGAGAGCCCCGCTTGTGCTGGGAAAGGCCACAACGATGAATCATGGCAGAAGTGGGGCGGGAGTGGGTAGACGCGGCTGGGCTGGCAGGGAGTGCGAAGCCAGCGAGTGAAGCCAGTGTGGGAGAAAGTCGCACCGCTTGGTGGTAGTTGCCTCTTGTGTAAAGAGGCAAACACAGCTGGAGCAGGCGGGCTGTACGGAACGAGAGAGATAACGAAGTCTGGTAAGTTAAGTGGAGATCAGACGGTGGGAAGAAGACGGGAGTGGATACCAAGGGAGTGGCTGACTGTCACCTTTTAGGAAAGAGATACTGGGTCAAAGAGACTATTAGAAGAATCTAGATAGAGAGCAGGGTGTTAGCACTGCAATGACAAGGATGTGAAAGCTACACAGGAGAAAAAAATAGGAACTGGGGAAAGTATTCATTGGTGACTGAAGCAGAGATTATAGTCAAAGAGAAGTCAACGACGGAGGTCTCAACTTTTTTGATGAACCACTCCCAGACCTTCTTGAGAGAAAGCGAGAGGAAAAAGGAGAGAGAGCACACATTTCATGTTGTAGGAGGAAGAGTTCTGAAAGTACCAGTGAAATCCTGAAGGAAGGGCAGGCTGCATCTCTGCTGACTTGAGTCCTCTTTCTACTGGAGATCTCAGGACCCTTGGCCCAAAAGGTGGAGACCAAATATGGCAGACTGGAACCAAGCACACAGGACTTCGGAACAGATCGCCAGACACAGGAGGGGGCCTGTTACGTGAACACTTCCAGCCCAAAACACTGGAGGAACAGTGGGGACGCCAGAGCAGCAGAGCTGAATGAACCACGTGGCGTCCAGGGAGAAGGAGGAGGTGACAGGGGCACACGCACTTTCCAGAAGCCTCCTCTAAGGCCCTGGAGGCTGACGGCTGCCACAGAAGCCGATCCGCTCCAGTGCACCCCACTCATGCCTGGGCCTTCTAGATGCCAAACGCCACTAGCTTTACAACGGCCCTCTGCGCAGTAGAAGCTTTCATAACCCAACGAAATTGCTTTAAACTTACAATGAATGTTTACTTGTTGGCCGGAGAAATGTCAGTACCGTTAATCACTTGTTTTGAAACAACCTTTATTTCTGCCCAAGGTAATTCTTCTAATGTCGTGACTGACCGGATAGATATCAAAGCCACAAGAGCACACGCCTTGCACAGCTCAGAGCAAACCTCCTCCGTGTGATTACCACTAAGGCTGGCGAGAGGGCGACGCCATCCCCGGGAAGCTCCCTGAAACCCTGCTCTCCAGCCACCTCACACACTTCCCAGACCGATGACACACAGCACTGTGGTTCAGCCACCTTCCCTTGTGTGCCCACCACGGGCCGGGCGCTTTACGTTCTTTCTGGTCTGCAGCACAACTCCTACCCCGGGACTGATGGTTACCCAAAGCGTACAGATGAAGAGCCGTGGGCTCAGACAAGTAAGTTGTTAGCCTGTGGTGACGGCCAGCGGGACACGTGGCTATGTTCTGGTCTCCTGACCAAACCCATCGCCTGACTTACCGAGATCCTTTCCTCCTTACTAAGAGAAGCCCGGTTCTATCAGGGGCAGCCATGTGCCCAGCTAAGTACACATTTCCAAGGCTGCTTTAACCTCTTGTGGCCAAGTGACTAGGTTCTGGCAGGTGAGGCGTGGAGGAACGCGCCTCAAGGAAGAGCCAGCGCCAGATGGGCATCTTGGCTGCTGTGCTCCTGCCTCCCGCAAGCATCGCTGAGTGGAGATGGAAGGCTTGAATTACGGAGAACAGAACCAAAAGAGGGGAGGAGCTTGGGTCCTTGAGGACACTGCAGAACCACCAAGCTGGCCGTGTCCTACCAACCTCCAGCCTTCATCATGTCCCCTATGGCTATTAAGCTCTGTAGCTAGGGATCTGTCACCAGCAGCTCAATTCGATTCCCAAACCATACTCCGAGCAAGCTCCGTCTGAACTGAAATCCAGTCTGTCCAACTCTAATAGCTGGAGATCTCTGCTGAGCCTTCACCGTTTAGCCACAGCTATGCTAGACGCTCGGGGTAAGGGGGAGGGCATAAAGAATGGCATCAAGGGAAGAGAAACTTCCTACCGTTTCCCATATCTCCAGGAAAGACATCAAGTACACTTACAAAAATTCAAATTGTTGAGCGGAAAATCACCAATCTGAAAAACAATTATGAAAAACATCTCCCTTCCCAATATACTTACTAAAGAAAATTCTAAAAATCCAAGATGAGTAGAACTTCCATACAACTTGCATGATGAACGTATTCTGCGTTAAACTTGAGAACTACGAAACCCTGGTGGTAACTGTTAACACCAAAATAAGGAGCAGCTGGGTAGTGACTATGATAACGAATGTGGCTTTTTTGTCGTTAAGTTTGAAATTTATAATAACTGCATGAAAAGTCAAAGGACGTAAAAAAAGCCCTCAATTTCCTTGTTGAGTTATCTCACAACGGGTTGGCAATGACAGGGACAGTTGAGGGAGCCCTGAACGGACTGCACGCAAACACCAGACTCGGATGTCGGAGCCACTTCCTAGGACCCACTCTACCGAGTTCCACGCAGAGCTGAGGTTGCAGGCAGTGGCTGCGCCTTCGTCGCCATCCGGGCGCCTCAGGAAGGGCTCATATCCAGGGCCCACTCCTCACCAAATGAATCCAATCTCTAATGCTGGGGCTTGGGCAGCAGTACTTTTCCAACGTTCCCCAAATTGGAAACGCATGGGGCACAGGGAAAAGGAGGACCGTAGAATTATCCCACATCCTCTGTAGCACTTGCCGTATCTCCGGCACTTGCCGGGGGAAAGCGCTATGCAATGGAACATATTAAAATGCTCACTGATCACCTACTAGGGTGGCGTGAGCCATCTAATGGCCACGGCCATATTTGTAACGGCAAATAACCACCCCGGTAGGAAACTGCTGGCTTTAGGTGAACAATTATTTGTGACTCCCAACATTCTTCACATTATGGCACATATGGAGAACACGAATAGTTGTACCGCATGCTTGGATAAAGGGGAAAGCTTGTGCAAAGAGGAGGCCAGGACCGGGGCCCCCGAGGGCAGCCAGACCCAACACCTGCGCAAACTCGTAGCCCGTCGTTCCCAAAACCCAGCCAGAGAGCTCCGCTCGGCACGCAACACACTGTGGGGCACACACCAAGCTGAACGTCCAGATGTTGCTGCCCTGGGCTTGTTACGGCCTGTCCTTCTCCCCAGAGGGCAGGCCTCGCCGACCTGTCCGCCAACTACTCTCCAGGACGACAAGTTCCCGAGTCGGCTAGCAGGTGGGCCACGCACAGGGAGGAGAGACATGGTGTTCCTCAAGAGATGTATTTTGGTCTTGATGTACTAGACTCTGCAGCCTGTTTTAAGAGGAAGATGGACCAGGGCACCGGGGGCTCAGTCGGTTGAGCATCCGACTTCGGCCCAGGGCATGATCCCACACTTCGTGGGTTCGAGCCCTGTGTCGGGCTCTGTGCTGATGGCTCGGAGCCCGGAGCCTGCTTCGGATTCTGTGTCTCCCTCTCTCTCTGCCCCTCCCCCACTCACACTCTGTCTGGTCTCCCCCCAAAATAAGTAAATGGCAAAAAAAAAAAAAGAAAAGAAAAGAAAAAAAAAGAGGGCGATAGATCCAATCTCAGACACTTAAATAAGGGCCTCCCCTCAAAATATGGCAGTTTTGCGCACTCACGTCTGCAAAACTGTCACCACTGTCTATTACCACACGCCTACTGCCAGTGTTAAGAATGCAGAACAAACCACCAACCTGACAAACAGAGGTGTCGTTTTGTAGGAGTCGCAGAACTCATTGTTGGCAGGGTTGGAAACAGAAGGACAGTTTAAAAAATGTTTAAAAGAAACTTGGCAAAATAGAAACCGTCGGAATTTGCCAGTTGTCCGAGTACTCGTTTGTCCTAATCCTTCCGTTTCTAAAATGTTTTCTGAGTCAGTCAGGGATATCTATGGAGGTTTATGCAAAAGGCTGTTCATCACAGCCTTAACTGAACGAGGAGCCATCACACCGAGGCGCTCCTGTGCCTCCATCGATGGGAGCAAAGCAAACCCGTGCCCGTGATGCCGCCAGGAGAGGGAATCGGAACCTAAGGACAACTGACCATCCAGAGCCGGCCGGGCTTTCCCGAACAAGGTAACCGCTGAAGTGTGGCCACGCAAATACTCCTCTTGCTTTGCTTCTGCGTCTTCCCCCACGAAAGCCTCTTCCCCCACGAAAGTCTCTCCCTGAGCACCTGTCGGTGGAGCACTCGTAGCCACTTCGGAGTTGCGGCCGCCAACCGGAGTCATCTTTGCTCGGGTCAGCTTCCAAAATGTTTAACGTGCTTCGGTTTACCCGTGCACACCATTTATTTACAATGAGCTATAAAACTTCCATTTGGACAGTGGAATACAATACAGGTGTTGAAAATGGAAACGTTTATAACAAATCATCCGTCCCTCCGTTTAAACAGCAGATGTTTTTGAGAGTTTGCAGTCTTAGGTCCAGGAGAATGAAGACCAGAACAAAACCACTGCCTAACGGGGCTTAACTCTGAAGAGACAAATGGATATTACACAACATACACAACGAAACACTCAGGAACAAATTGTGATAAACGCTATGAAGGGAAATTGCTGGAATGACAGAGAATAAAACAGAGGGATCTGGTTTAGACTAGGGGGGTCAGAAATTACTTTTCTGAATCTGTGACAGCAAGGCAAGGCTTCAAAAGGAGTAGGCAGTTCTCAGGCCAGACAGGGCCGGTGCTGGGAAGTGGGAGGGAAGGCAGTGAAGCCCCGGGGCCACAGCACCAAATGCAGGACACGGGGTGTGACCGGAGGCTGTGACATGGGCCCTGCCTGCGGGTCAGGAATTCATCCCAAGTGAAGTGGAAAGGTTTCGAGAAGGAAATGACAGGATCTTTTCCTTTTCAGAATGACTACGGGGAGGGTTCTGTGCAGGGAACAGATGAGGAGGGGCCGGGAGGTACCGCAGTACCATCAGGCAAAGGCGGAGGCTTGGCAGGTGGGGGGACGGGGCGGGGGTGTGTGCACACGCAGGGCACAGTCTGGCAGGGAACTGACTGGCCGCGACGATGGGTAAGGAGGGTGAGAAGAGACAGATTATACCCGTATGCTTTTTGTAAAGGAAGAAGTGGGATCATCCTGCAAATACTGTTTTTCCCACCTGGCACGTCCCTCCTTTCCTTAAATTCCTTTAGTCGGAAAAAAACTTGGTCACTTTTATACCAAAATGTTCAGAGTGATCATATCTGAGCTGTCAGAACTACAAGCAATTTTTCTTTTCTTCTTACACTCTTCTGTATTTTTCAAGCTTCCACAACGAACACATACTACTTTCAAAACTAGGGGGAGGCCTGTGTGGTGTGTTGGGGGGGAGGGTATAAAACAAGGGTATGATGTGCTTGTGTCTTGTCAAATGAATTTTAAATAGCCGACTTTAATAAAATATAGTTTATCTTTCGCAAGGCCACATTTAATTTGAGAGGCAAAGGCAAAAAAAAAAAAAAAAAAAGAGGGGGAAAGCAAGGAACTGCTACACCCAAAAGCCATTGTAATACAATTTCCTGTCACATTACTGGCATTCCTAAACTTAAGTGTTTCTTTTTTCCTTCTCCTCTTATTGACCTTTCTGGGCAGTACCGGGTGGGTGCTGGTAACCCTGAAAAGTGGTTCCCTTCCCAGAGGAAGGGACAAGGAGGAAATGTGCATGTTATCTAAACTCCTTCTTTCATTAGCAAAACCCCTGTATTGCAGAGAAATGATCTCGAGGCAGGGCTTGTCACCAGGATAAAGAACAGCACTTCGGGGTTAACACTTCTCTAGGTCAACGTCTGGCGCTTTCCGGAGGACGCCTCCCGTCCGAGCGAAACACGCTACGAGGCCGGGTGGTGTTTGTCCTCTTCCAGCCCCGACGAGTCCCGAGTCGGCGAGGGCTCTGCGCGGCCGGCCCAGGGGGAACCGCCTCGGCAAAGCGGCCCGGCTGCACCCACGGCGCGTGCGCAAACTCGCCCCGCGCGCACGGCCCCGGGACGCCCGGCGGACGCGGCCCCCAGAGGCCAAGTGCAACGACAGCGTGACCACCTGGCCGCACAACGGTAGGCATCGAGCCCCCGCGTAACTATGGAGGTCCGAGTAGGACCAGCTGGAGCCCAGGAGGAAGACTCAAGCCGCTGCAGGAGGGCTCTGAGCTGAACCGTACCGCCAGGTGCCCGGATCCGGGCAGGGGAAGGTGGAAGCCGGTGTCAGCAGCCAACAGAAAAGCTGGAAAGGCCCCCGGAACACGCCAAGCAGAAGGTGCGGGCGGCGGCGGCCAGGCCAGGGATCCGGGGACCAGGGATCCGGGGCCGGTGCGTACAGTGGGCGGGGCGTCCCTGGAGAGGATCGGATGGGGCCTGTGGCCGGTGGGCGAGGGGTCCTGGGGACAGGAAGGGCTGAGCAAGTGCCGCCAGCCCCAGAGAGCAAGAGGACACGAGGGAAAGGAGAGGGCCAAGTCACGGAGCAGAAACGCCCACCAGGACCGGGCGCACAGGAGCCAACACAGAAAATGGCCAGCAACACGCAAGTTAAAGCCAGAGCTCTGCATGACCACACTAAGGGAACACTGAAGTCTGTCCTCTCCAGTGTGTGTCATAAGCACGTCTAACAACCCTTACCGAAGATACAAGGTCAGTAGGAGCTGGGGGCGGAGGGGAGGGGGGCAGAGGAGAGACCTCCAATCACGTACCACAGTGTCCTGGGCAGTACTGGGGTCCACGGGAATGCATCTCGAATGTTTGCTGTGTAGTTTCAGCGAGGTTAGCTGTGCAAGTGCTTGGAGCAGTACTTGGCCAGGAGGTAGGGGTCCACACCAGTGTCTGCCCTTCGTCCCTGAGGCCCCCAGGCGCCCCAGGCCTCGCCCCTGTGCAGCGCCACTCTTGTGGCAAAAGGACCAGGGTCCCGGAAGAACTTGTGGAATGGGTTGAGAAACCGGACTTTTCTACACTTTTTGGCTTGAGAATGCAAAGAAATTCACTCCCCCCCCCCCTTTCCTATTAACCAGATCACCTCAGATTTATTTGGCGCTGTGATCATTATTCTCAGGAAACCTGCCTCTGAATATACAGCCTGACCGTGGGCTTTTTTCTTAGGCCAAATTTGGTGTAATCAATCAATGTGTTTGTTTACATTTCTTCGTACCTTCATTCCAATAAAGATTTAAGTCACTTAAACATTCGCAATAAAGTGAGGAAAAACTGGATTAAGTCAGGATTAGGAAACTGATGCTAACACAGAAATTCAGGCCTAGAAGAATATAGCGATAAAAAGCCAGGGCCCTAAAAGAGTCTTGGAAGCTGCCAGACTTGGCAACCCTCACAGGGGATCAACAAGGGAGGTGCCTGAAGGTCAGGATATGGGGCGGTCCCCACAGAAAGTGCACGTGCTAAATGCTCCAGAGAAGCAAAAAATGTCTCCTGGTACTCGCTTCTGAGAGAAAATTCTCATCGAAGTCTTCCTCTGGACGACACAAGGTGATACCATGCTTCGCTGTTCCACGGAGCGCAGGCTACTACTGAACAGGAACCTTGCCACCGCGAGGCCCCCATGCCATCCGTCCATCCGTGCGCCCCGAGAAGCCTGGAGTGTGGCGAGCCTGCCCCGTCAGACGCTTCCACCTGCCTACCCGCCGCAATTCAGTAAGAACACACAAATCACATGCTTCTGAGAAGCAGACGTGTCACGCGTATTCACGTCACTGCAAAATCAAATCAGTGGTTTTTAAAAATTTGTCAGGAGGGACACCTGGATGGCTCACACAGTTAAGTGTCCGACTCTTGATTTTGGCTCAGGTCGCGATCCCACGGTCGTGGGAACAAGCCCTGTGTCAGCCTCTGTGCTGACAGCACAGAGCCTGCTTGGGACCCTCTCTTTCCCTCTCTCTCGGTCCCTCCCCCCTCTCAAAATAAATAAACATTAAAAAATAAATAATTAATTAAAATCTGTCAGGGAGAGAAAGAGGGAAAAACCTGGTAATATCATCACTTGACAAAAATGAACTACTGGGACCTCATGAAGATAAAAAGCTTCTGCACCGCAAAGGAAACAATCAACAAAACTAAAAGGCAACCAACGGGATGGGAAAAGATATTTGCAAATGACATATCAGACAAAGGGCTAGTATCCAAAATCTATAAAGAGCTCACCAAACTCCACACCCGAAAAACAAATAATCCAGTGAAGACAGGGGCAGAAAACATGAATAGACACTTCTCTAAAGAAGCCATCCAGATAGCCAACAGGCACATGAGAAGATGCTCAATGTCGCTCCTCATCAGGGAAATACAAATCAAAACCACACTGAGATATCACCTCAGGCCACTCAGAGTGGCTAAAATGAACAAATCAGGAGACTATAGATGCTGGAGAGGATGTGGAGAAACGGGAACCCTCTTGCACTGCTGGTGGGAATGCAAACTGGTGCAGCCGCTCTGGAAAACAGTGTGGAGGGTCCTCAAAAAATTAAAAATAGATCTACTTTACAACCCAGCAATAACACTGCTAGGAATTTACCCAAGGGACACAGGAGTGCTGATGCATAGGTGCACCCATACCCCAATGTTTATAGCAGCACTCTCAACAATAGCCAAATCATGGAAAGAGCCTCAATGTCCATCAACTGATGAATAGATAAAGAAATTGTGGTTTATATACGCAAGGGAATACTATGCAGCAATGAGAAAGAATGAAATATGGCCTTTTGTAGCAACGTGGATGGAACTGGAGAGTGTGATGCTAAGTGAAATAACTCATACAGAGAAAGACAGATACCATATGTTTTCACTCTTATGTGGATCCTGAGAAACTTAACAGAAGACCATGGGGGAGGGGAAGGAGGAAGAAAAAAAGGTTACAGAGGGAGGGAGCCAAAACATAAGAGACTCTTAAAAACTAAGAGCAAACTGAGGGTTGATGGACGGTGGGGGAGAGGGGAAAGTGGGTGACGGGCATTGAGGAGGGCACCTGTTGGGATGAGCACTGGGTGTTGTATGGAAACCAATTTGACAATAAATTTCATATTAAAAAAATACATATCATCACTTGAAACCATTAAGAGTACAAGAAAAACTGAAACTAAATTTTATAAGATAAAGTAAACGCTAAATTTAATTACCAATGCCAATATTAAAAGTATCCAATGATACAAAACATGACACTCATAACCAAAAAACTTATCTTTACAATTCCTTAAATCTAAATTGATTTGTTTCGAGAGAGAGAGAAAGAGAGCATTTGTGTGCAAGCAGGGGAGGGGCAGAGGGAGAGGGAGAGGGAGAGAGGCTCAGTCCCAAGACCCTGGGATCATCACCTGAGCTAGAATCAAGAGGCCGACGCTTAATGAACTGAGCCACCCTGGCACCCCTTAAATCTATAGTTAAAGAACAGGGGCGCCAGGGTGGCTTAGTCAATTGAGCATCCACTCTTAATTTCAGCTCAGGTCATAATCCCAGGGTCCTGAGATCAAGTTCCTCGTCGGATTCTGTGCTGAGCGTGAAGCCTGCTTGAGATTCTCTCTTGCTCCCCCCTCCCCTGCTCGTGTTCTCTAAAAAAAAAAAAAGAAAACGAAAAAAAGAACAGCTCCTTGCATAAGGAATATTAATCTATTGGCCTTTTTTTTTGTATAGAAATTTTCCTAAGCCTTTAGTCATGTATGTGTGAAATATTTTAGACACTATCATTTGACATATACACTATATCATTACACAGAAAATACTTAGTCTTTTTCTAGAAATTTCTATTTAAAGATATTTCAATTAAAAACATACCCAGGAGCGCCTGGCTGGCATGCGACTCTTGCTCTTGGGATCGTGAGTTTGAGCCCCACACTGGGTGCAGAGATAACTTAAATTAAAAAAATAATTTTTTAAAATATATACCCAGTACATGCTAGTTACATGGGTGTAATTCACTGGGTGAAATTCACCCAGCTGTACACTTAAGAATCATGTACTTCTCTTATGTAAATTTTGTTTTATTACGAAAAGCCTAAAAGAAAACACTCCCTTATAAACATTCGGGCAAATATTTCCAGTTAGTCTCAGGTCGAGTAAAATGGGGAAAAATGTGTGCGCATGCATATACGATGGATAAAATGGTGCATATAAAAGTGTGTAAGACCTCGGGAAAACCTGGAGTTTACTGCCATTCTGATTAATATTAGGACTAAAAATGACACTTAAACTCAAAATACAAGAGAACATAACCGAACCTACATTAAAAGGCAATATAGTAGGAGACAAAGGAAAAAGGACAGCTGCAACACTAGAAGTCCCTGTGCCTATTACACCGGATCTGATCATCTGAGCTATGGGAGACCGAACTCTAGAGCTACTGTTGGTCCCTTCCACACATGCTACTTGGGTTCCCGTCAGGACTTTCTGACCGGAATTCTCTAAAAGCAAAATGCATCCTGTATACAGACCAAAAACGGTCCAAAGTGGACTGTGAGGGTGAAGGCAGAACTGTTTCACTTTACAAAGTAACACTACACACTAAAGTGATTGAATTATTTCAGGAGCATTAAATACGGCAAATGGAGTCCTTTCTGCCAGCAATTAACATAACTTAAATGTTGATGGGAACTTCACTGGTGTCACGATCCTTAATTTTACTATATTTGTATTTTACTGTCTTGGATACAGCACCGGCTCCATTATTTCTTGCACTGTAATTATCACTAATGGATTCTGCCATAATGAGATCCCACCTGTATTTTGGATTATTTGCTTCACTTGTTTCTTTTTACCACAGCTGAAACACAACTGCAAAGAACACCCTGCTCTGATTACCTCCTTTGTTTGCAAGCGATTTACAGAAGATTTTAGGCTTTGCTGTTGGGTTTCAGAAGTCTCTGCGATCTTACTGGTATTTCCCCAGGACTGCTGCTTCCTACTTTCAAAACCATCAAGTTCTGTTTGTCAGGGGATAGCACTTGGCAGCGTGTTTAACTTCATATTTTCACAATGAGAAAGGTCATGCCTCTGCTGTCAGCTTCCACTGCTAAAACACTCGGCACCACATTATTCATGATCCTGTGCTTTATAAAAGCAACTTTCAACTCAACAATGCTTGCTTTACACAAGTTAATCCCAGTATATCCCAAAGTGTCAAGGAAGTGCCCTGCAAAATAGCACGATTAGTTTCACAAACATATCATCTGAAAAATGTAAATTCTCTAGCTCAGTTCTATGGTAATCACCTGCAACCAGAAGGCTGAGATTGCTTTTGGAAATAAGAGGGCATTGTTAGCCTTTTCCTGTGACTGTGAGGCCAGGAGTAGGTAATTAGGTTATTTCTAAGAAACTAAAAGTGCTCAAGCCATCTTGATAGGCTTTGAGCATGAAATCCTACTAATTTTCCAAGGCAGCAAAAATGCCTAGCTTATTTCCATTTTCATGCAACTGTGACTCTTAAGACGACAGATGGTAACAAAGCATTAGCCTTCAGACGTCCCTTTAGAAGGCAATTACATTTTTACCAGTTCCATTTTACTAAAGACATTTTTACCTGGCCGGACACTAGTTCCATTTTACATGGTCCTGCCCCTCAACCTGGGTTTTACGTAGCTATACCAATCACGACAGGATCATAAATGCATAGCTGTCGGTTGTGTGCTTATATGTTATCGGTACCACCTCCTTCCTTATTAAGGTGTCTCTTATTCTTAAGCAACCGAACAGTCAGACCACACGTGTTGCCACCAGTCTGATGACCTCTCAAGCCTGCTCACTTCCCTAACATAGCCACATCTCCTCTACCAGTACACACACCAGGAGAAAACAGAGTCTAAGAAGAGCCAATTCATGTTAATCAACCTTCCCCTTCACTAAGTAAAAAAATGCACAGACCAAAAACAAGGGAAGCCAGTGTCTTCCCCATGACCGTTCAGAATAAGCCCAAATAAACCCCAAAGAAAGGGCAAGTGTGAAAGCCCTTCACCACTTTACACGGACAGAACCGAGAATGCACGTGGTACCATTGCGGTCGAGTTCACAAGTGTCTGGATCCTGCCTGCAAAGCAAAAGCAGCCAAGAGACCCTTCTGGAGAGAAGGTGGAAAACAATACAATGGCACCCCGGAAGGGCCTTGGATTCTGACCCGGAGACACTTTTCTTAGTAGCTAAGTCGGGGCCTTGGAGGGGCAACCGCAGGACCTTCGGCTGCCTCCACTGTGCTCCGACGGCGGGCTTACTGTGACTGCCCCCACGGGAGCCTCGGGTGCACCCACCTGGTCGCATCCCGCGTTCACCAATTCCTGCAGCATCTGCCGGTTTACTTCTGCAGCTGCGGAAGTGCCCGATTCATTAGCAAAAGGCAACAGGGAGTATCTGATTTCTCTCAGGGCTTTCTGGTAAGGTCCGAACTTCGGGGTGGCTCTCGTCTGCTGCTGCCGGGCAGCATCCTTGCCCCCCAGGACTTTGGCGGCCAGGGGAGCGTCACTGTTTGGTCCCACCGGCAGGCCCTGAGCGGAAGACTTGGACGGCTGCTTTAAGCCCTCTCGGATCTCCTGCAGTCGCTGGCGGCTGTTTCCAGAATAAGTCGTGGCAGGAAAAGTCTTTGGCCTCATTGTTAGTCCAGTTTCCTTTTACCATAAATACAATCTTCTTAAAGTGTTTTGTTATAAAAAAAAAAAAAAGAAGAAGAAGAAAAAAGAAAAAAAAACTGTCAACAGTATCAGTTAGTTGTAAACATACTTTCAAAACAATTTCCTTTTGAAAATTTTCTTTCCTTCAATATTTGTAGTTCCTATGGAGAACCTAAAATTTTCCAGAGACTTCATTCCGAAGATCATCACTATCTGAAAAAGAAAATGGAAAGAACATACTCATTGATGGTCTTCACATACTGTTGACAATACTTTTCAGAAACGGGCAATGATCTTGAAAATATTCCACTTGAAAGGATTAAGAAAGAGCACATCACCTCTCAGAAATGATAAAAATAGTGTTCAGCTCTAGTCCACGCCCATGACCTCTAGGGCTGTCCCAAGATGTTTCCTGTAACATGTAATCTGTAATAAAGTAAATCTCCACAAGCTCATATTACTTACAAATATTCACCTCAGAGTAAGAACAGTAAGTAGTATTAACGGATCGTTCACTCGAAATACTTCATTATAACAGAATTTCACTTTGAAACCTGCAGCTTGAGTATTTAGGGTTAAACCTGCCACGTGAGGTCTGGGATTTCTGGCTTGTTCCTAATAACCACTCAGTTCGTAGCACACACCTTTGTCTCTCATCTCTGTGGCTTTACTAACCCTTCCCCCGACCTGAACCTGTGGTCCTTCCATGTCTTTGCAAAGCTTGCCGTGTAAAGCCCTCCCGGACTTCCTGAAGGACGCCACAAACTTGTCACATTAAAAGTGTCCTATATCGCAAGTGAAAGAAGTTCTAACACAATGTGTTATGAGACTTTGAAGGTAACAACTCCCTGGGTTTTTTTTATAAAACGGTCACCTTCTTATCAGCATTCTGACCTAAATGCCAAAATAAAAATACGTTTCTTGGAGACACTGATCCTTACGCGGACGGGGGCTGGTAAAATCACGAGGGTGATTCCGTTCTCAGAGCGCACTGCGACCGTACAAGCGGCTGTACCAGTAAAGGTGATCCGTGTGGATCACCTGAGCACAGAAGCGGCCCCCACGCGCAGAGCCAGAGACCCCAAAGCCATTTCCGGTAGTGAACGAGACCTCCCCCAGGCCTAATTGACTCCGTTGTTGTTGCATTCAGAAAACAAGATGCTGCCCTTGGCGGCCTGCTCCCCCGGAAGCAGGATCTAGCCCAAGCCACTTGCCGGCTGGGTGACCTTGAGCGAGTCCTCTGACTCCCCGCGCGAGGCACAGCACGAAGCCTGGCAAGAGGGCGGTGGGGGGCGCCGAGAAAGAGCGCGCATGCGTCTGGCCCCGGAGCCCTGGCGGCACAGCCGGTCTTGGGGGAACCGCGCCGGCTGCCACTCGTGTAAGTACGGCTTATGTCGTCAGCTCTCGCCACCCGAGCGCGGGTGCCCACGGTGGCAAAAGCGAAGGCCCGCGCGGCCGCTGGGCTCACACCCCAAGTTCCGGCGGGTCCGCTCCCTTTCCTTCCTGTTTTGCCCTCACTCGTTCCACTCCTTTTAGCCCATAGGACTCGGGGAGCAAACTGTAAAGGATAAGCATTTTGCATTTTAATCAGCAAAGAAAAACTGACTCGAAAAAGAGCACCCTTTAAAGGGAAAGGAGCGGCGGGATGTGAACTTTTTGTTTCAGCGAGGAATTTTAGAACTGCAAAATGGAAGTCTGCTTCCCAGACACTTGCACGTCGAAGAAAAACTGATGGCCAGTACTTATCCGGTATCTACTAGGTGCTGGGCTCTGAGAGTTCTATGTGAATTTACTTACGTAGATCTACCTCATAACCACACATGGCCGTAAACCTGAAGAAACGACATCAAAATTACTATTCTTTTCTTACAGGTGGGAAGGTGGAAGGTCTGAAAAGTTCTATCACTTTCTCAATGAAACTGAGGGAAGAGTCTATTTACGAAGTAAGAACCAGACTCAACACATTTTCCAACATGGAATTCATGTTCTGATACACAACGTTTCACACAGCAGTCCCTGACACGACTGTTGTAAGACTCTGCAGACAGGGAACAATTAGATCCAAGAGCTGCTGAGATTTCCCCGGGGCCTGGACCACAGTGTTGGCAGGGAGCCAGAAACCCAGAGCTCTGCTTAATTGGTGTAAAATGGGGCATACTGTAACCACACTCATTTTCAGTGACTTCGTGGTCTAAGCATCTGTTTTGAAATACCTAACTTTCTAAAACCAGGGGTTCCCGTTCCAGCAAAAATAGAGAGGTTCTCAGGGAGCTGCCAAGCACGTATGGAGGGTCCCGAGTGATTCGATATGTCTGAGGACAGGCAGGAGACTTAGCTCTTTTCCTGTGGGAATTTACACAGATCACTTTGTTTCCCATCTCTAGGGTCTTCTTACCCTTTCTTTGAAAACTAAAATACAGAAGACGTAAATCATACTATCTTCTCACAACACATAATCAGGGAGGGTTTCTTCGCAGTCAAAATGTACTCAAGCTTCCTCTGCCACCGACTCATCTCTGTGCCATCCGCCCACTTGCCCACCTGGCAAACATTCATCCAAAGCCTACGAACTCTCAGGCACTGCTGGGACAAACAAGAACAAAACTCCACCTCGGCAAGGTGAGGGTGAGGGAGCCAAATAAACAGCTTCAAAGGACAAGAGATGCCCAAAGGAGAAAAAAAAGAAACCATCTAAGAAATGGGTGAAGAAAGGAGAAAGCCAGAAAAAGCTCTGAAGCAGAGACAACTGGACCTGAGTGTAGGGAGGAATGGAACTCCAGCCAGAGGGAACAGCATTTGCAAAGGAGCAGAGGGACAGGAAGTGTGCAGGCCCCGCCCTCACATTCACGTCTGGGTGGAGGCTTTTCCTGGAGGGTGATGGAGGCTTGAGACCCTGGAGGTGCACAGGGCTCCATCTGAAGGACCTCCGTGGACGCGTTGTCTGCACTCCTTGCAGATGGTGGCGAGCCGTTGTCTGTGGTTGAGCTCGGGAGGGACATGGCCAGAAGTGCCCTTTTAAAGAACTGAGTCTGGAATCTAACTGGAAGGGACAACCACACACACCAGGTAGACGAAGAAAGCCTGGGTGAGAGGCAGCAACCCCAGGGAGGGAGGAGAAGAGGGCTCGGAGCTAGCTACACCTTGGCCAGGTGTCAGGGCTTGAAGACATCAACAGAGCCACCAGCAGGTGGGACATTTACGTAGCTCGTGACTGTCCACGAAAGAGAGCAGTTAGGTGAGTGAATGGAGAGCTCGTATCCCTCCCACCTGGCATGTCTTAGGGAGCAGCGGTCTGTAATAAGCCTCATTTTACCTTCAGGCGATATCAGCAGAGTGAGGAGAAGGTACAAGGTGTTTTGCACTCAGCTAAGAAGGGCGAGGGCCGCAAGAGATGGTCCAGACTGAGGAAAAAGGAGCCGTGAGAAAGCCAAACCAAGGCGCCCTCTCTGCCCAGCCACACCGGCAGAGGGAAGGGGAGCCAGACGCAGGTGAGGGAGGCCCTGGCTGGTCCTGAGGCTTAAGAGCCACCTCTGGAATTTACTTTCAAAATGGGAAGCTGGGGCTCCCAGGTGGCTCAGTCAGTGAAGCATCCGGCTCTTGGCTTCAGGTCATGACCTCGTGGTTTGTGGGACGGAGCCCCACGTCAGGCTCTGTGCTGATACCGTAGAGCCTGCTTGAGATTCTCTCTCTCTGCCCCTCCCCCACTCTCTCCCAAAATGATAAAACTAAGAAAAAAAACGGAAAGCTGCTGAAAGCTGGGGAAGAAGTAAGGCTTTGTTTGGGGCGGGGGTAAAGTTTGACATCACTTCTTAAGCTAAACAACTCGTAAGATCGACGAACGTTCACAGAGAACACACCCTGATGCGTAGCATCCAGATCAAGGAGTGTTGTCACGACAACTCCAGAAGCCCCCAGCCTCCCACAGACCCACGCTTCAAGGGGAACCGCGGTCACGACTTCCAGCACCAAGGATCAGCCTGGCCAGTGTTTGAACTTCATGTCCGCGGCATTCCACGCTCCGTACTCTTTGTCCAGCTTATCTGGGCCAACACCGTTTGGCTATTCACATACCCGGTATGCAGCAAGAGGGCCCCTTTTTCACTGCCGTGTCGTGTTCCATTGTGTGAACATCCTGGCCATCCACTCTGCCACCACAGGACGTGTGGGTCGGTCCCGGTCTGGAGCTGCGGCAAACTGTGCGGCTGCCTTAAGGCTGCTGAGCCCCCACGGCCCCGGCCCCAGATCTGAGGCGCTGAGTCCGCGGCCCGCTCTACGACACTGCTCCCACCGCCCTATCAAGTACTTTGCGCAGCTGCGGGCAGAGCCTTGGTGGTTCATGCGGTACTTTTGCGGGGCCATAAAAAGATGCCCCTTTGTCAAGTAAGTTCTTTGCGCCTGTATTGTCGTACAACGCGAGCAGCTCCTGCCCTGGGGAGCTTTCCAGAGCTCTGTGGACAGTGGCCCGGCTCGCTCTTAAACATACTGAGGACACAAGTCACGATCTATCACACACCCCGAGTGAGGGGGGCAGGTAAAGTCTGAACCACAAGGAGGGTGGTTCTTCAAGGCAGGTGACAGAGGAGAGATGTGATCGTATGTACTGTCCAGAGTATGTGCGTATCGTGTGCATCACGTGACTTTATCCGGGCAGGTAACTCCCTGCTGCCGCTCAGGTAATCTGCGAGTGCCCCAGAGTCTGCACACAGGCTGCACACGCCCTCACGGAAGTGAGCACTTACACGACGTGAGGCGTGCCCTTTTACGTGCAAGGCCCTTGAACCGTGCACAACGTGAACACTCACACAAGGCGGTCCTATTACTAGGTTTTAGGGAAGCAGAAAATAATGACAAGCCTCTGACTTGAAGGCGCTCAGAGTCTAAGATGGGAGACAGAGGGGAGCATTGGTTACTTACCTAATGTGACAGTAAAAGTCTTCCCAAAGAATTGTGGGGATCTGAAACAGAATAGCAGCCGGAGAACGGAGAGAAGTGGGTGGGTTCAACAGCAGCTAAGAACTAGAACCTGCAGGGTTGGTGACGTTCACTAGAGGACTGCTTTGGAAGAGGCGGCCAGGTTTTTGGTCTGGAAACCAGAGCTGATGGCAGGACCGTCCTCTGAGCCACGACAACCGTCGGCACAGGGAGCACCGTCAAGAAAGCAGCCTTGGTGGGGACGGAGGAGGGCAGTTATGGGGAAGTGAGGACACGTCTGGGGGAGGCTGATTCAGAAGACTGCCGTTCGGTGCAAAGGAAACAGCAGCTGGAGGTGAGAAGCCGGACTCCCGCCCCCAGCTCTGGCACTTGGCTCCGTGAGCTGGGCCAACACTTCCCCTCTTGGAGCTTCGGTTTCCGGCTGGGCAACAAGCCTCCCTCTGTCTCCTTGACAGGGCTGCTCGGGAGATCACAGGTAAAGCCGCCCGTGACATCACTCTCCTCTGTAACGCACAACACCCTGGCCAATTATTAGAGTTACTAGTAAGTTCAGGACTCAGAATCAGTAAAAACGGCTTTAATCAAGTCAAGAGACCACACCAGGGCAAACTGCAGACGGGCTCAGTGGAAAAGGCACCAAACTGAATGTAGAAACACGGGTATTTTATGCTCACTCCGTGTGCCTCCTCTTTAAATATTCGATAACCGTGCTTCAAAAGTTAAAGTATCTTCCTTTTTAAAGAAAAAAAAAGAAAAAAAAAAGAAAAGCACAGAGAGAGAAAAACTTAAGTCATTTGACTTCATGTTTAAAACACGTGCCTTCAGCCGGGCCCAGGATGTTCAGTTCTGAGCAGTACCTGAGTTTCGAGAAGCCGACTGCTTCCCGACCAGCCAGAATCCAGTTCAATCTGTAGGACTCTGGGCAACTTAAAAGCAACAAATTCTTCCTTACGTCTGGAACCTGGCAAGACCGTTGTCTCTGCTAGGAACAAATACCATTCCCAGCCCGATTCACTTATGCCTCCCAGAATTCTCAGCTTAAAACTCCCCTCCGCAGAAGGACCTTCCTGCCCACCCGATCTCAGAGACCCTGCTGTCCACTCCCAGCCTTCCCACAGTGCCATCACAGCGTATAGTGTGGGACTCCCCTGGAGTCACCTCCCCGGGAGGCTCCGGGGGACAGGAGCACCTGCGGTGGGGTACAGGCAGTGCAGGAACACGGCTGGCACAAGGCGGTGCACACGGGAGGCCCCTAGGAAACAGCAGAGCTCTGCCCCGGGACTTAAGACGCGGCCCCAACGAAACATCCCCGAGAGAAGCTCACACATAACTATGATCAAAGTCGCACAACTACAGTCCGTCAGTCAGCCAAGAACAGGAACGCAGCTGTGACACAGGCCACTACATGGCTGGACCGTGAGAACATCATGCTAAGTGAAATAAGCCAGACACAGGAGGACACATACTGCATCATTCTGCTTACAATGAGGCATCTAGAACAGGCAACCTGAGAGACACAAAGCGGAAATGGAGATGACCAGGGCCCAGGGCAATGGGGAACTACCGTCTAGTGCGGAGAGTGTTTGTATGGATGATGAAAAAGCCTGGAGGGCAGACGGAGGTGACGATTCCAAGAACAACGTGAATGTACCTCATGCAGCTGAATTATACACTGTGAGTGGCTAAAATGACACGTACTATGTACAATTCACTTTCATAAAAAATGGGGAAAAATCATCTAACTATTCACGTTTAGCTAACTAGCGTTTGGAGAATGGTTCCCTTTCTAAACACAGCTACACATGCAGAGACTGGACCTCAGGATGGGGCGCTGACAGGAGGGCAAAGTCCCCTCCCGGAGTGAAGTCTAATCTGCCGATGGCACACACGCCCATGCAAGGACACCACCCCCCCCACCCCCACAGCCACCGCCAGGATGCTGACCGTCACCCCCACCGTCACCCTCACTGCCAGGATGCTGGCCACCCCCCCCCCGTCTCCCCCACCGTCCCCCCCACCCTGCCACCAGGACGCTGAAACACATGACAGGGAACAGCTTCTGCAGAGCCATGCTCCTAAGACACTTGGCAGCTATTTAGGCACTCGAGCTTCCCACAAACATTCCAGTTATAAAGCCAACCAGCACAGGTGAGACCAGCATTTCTGTGTTGCCGTCCATATTTATTCCTGAGCTGAAAATACCAAGTGGATGAACCCTTAAACAGAATGTGATCAGAGGTCTTGGTTTCTTTTCTTCTTATTTGCCCCTCAACAGCTTATTATGAAAAATTTCAAACTACAGAGAAGTGGAAAGAATGATTCGGTGACCCCCCATAAACCCACCACCCAGGAGAGCCCCTCCGCGTGGCAGGGAAGGAGGTCAGCACCCACTCTTCTCATGTTCTTTCCATCTTCCACCGTCGTCTCACAGCAAGCGCTGGCCCTGCGACCACCACAGGCACTGTCCTGTCTCCGTAGGCCAATATGTAAAATAGCACCTCTGGGTAAACTGTGTTCCTGCCTGAACAATCTGGAAAGCAGGAAACTTTCCTTCAGTCTCATAAAGAACGAAAGTATTTTCGCAGCCTGAGACCTTGTATTTTAGGTTTTAGTTTGAAGACAATTGATTTCATGGCCAAATTATGAACTTAGGAAAGAATTTTTCGTGGGAATACTCACTAAACTAAGATTGCAGCTGGAAATTAGTTCCTCTGACACACCGCCATATCATTTTAATAACTTCTTTCATCAAGAATTTCCTAAACACGACGACCCTAGGGCCTCGTGGATATGGGTTTTAAGAAATGAGGGTACCAGGCAAGGTAGATCTGGTTTTAGAAATTTGTTTGGTATCATCAATCGATTTGAACATGCTTTAAAAGAAACTATAAGACTCCAGAATTTTAAAACTACAGCACAACCCACAAAACAAAAACTCCTCATTTTCAAACCTGGAGCTGAGACAACTACTTCAGTACAGGTGGCTCATAGACAACTGTTACGAGCGATTATCTGAAGCATCTATTAATTTGGTGCCATCAAATCCAATCCCGATCCTGGAAAGTGCTAAAGGTGTTCACGAACTTTTAGTCTGATTTCTCTTAGTGCTTCGTAGACCCACGGTTGCTTAACGCCTGTCAAGCACCAACCACAGAATCCACCAGACCCACACTAATGATAAACATTGGCATTTTTTTTTAAATGGTATTTCTTGGGACTAAAATTCCACTTATAATTGAAATCATATCCTTCTCATAATTAACTAGCAAAGCTGAAACTACATCAGACGGCCGGGCCAGGCCTCCAACCAGATGCTGAACGTCAGAATCACAAACCACCACGCTGATGGGCCTCTCCATTGTGTCCAGGCCAGGAAACCACACAACGGGGGCCATACCCCTCATAACGAGGGTCTTGGAGGAAATCAATGATTACATTCCTCTGGGGATCCAAGAAAACTCCCCCCCAAAACAGTGCCATCACAAGGCTGTAGTGGGCTGAGAAGTGCCATAGGTGTGCCAAAAACTTTGCTGGATATTATGAGGTCTCACCCAGATGGAACAAGGTCTCACCTCTAAATAAGCTTACTATCTAGAAGAAAAACAAACCATCACATTCTCTATAGTTCTGCACCCGATATCTGTAGGATATGTACGTATGCATTATGAGCAACGGCATAAAAAAAAATGGAACCACAGAAGTCTGTACTCAAGATTACTCAAGCGACCAGGTTGTAGATAAATTTATTATCCGTTATTTGCAGCATTCCTAACAGCAAGCAAGCAGCTGTACAGGATGGGTCTCCTTATCTTCAACTCCATACCCGAGCAAGGGTTCTCAATCTTTGGGAAGGCCCTACTTCCTCCCCCTCCAAATTTCAGACATACGCCAGCTAGGGAGTCGGGACACCCATCCCATTTGAGAGCCCCTGCTATGGACAGAGGTAACACTGTGACTGTGCAAAGAATCCGAGTACATGTGCCTGTTTGGGAAAAATCTGTTACAGAAAGGATCATTTCAGCAAAACTGGAAAGGCTAAAGGGCTATGATTTGATGAAGGAAGTGTGAAGCTATTCTTAGAGCCTGGAACTTCCTGTGAAAAGGCTCAAACATACAAGAGAAAGATGAACAGGCAGACAGTGTCGGGGAGGGCGCAGGTACCGTCTGGGTACATTTAATGAAAACACAGGAGTGAGACTCCTGAGGGAGGATGAGGTTAATTAGTAATGGAACCCGTTGGTCCTTAGCATTGCTGATCAGGAAAACTGCCTGGAGGCAGGGAGGCCAATACTCCAACAAAGGCCCACTCCAGTCAAAAGCCAACTTACATCCGTCAGATCTTTGCCATCCTTGCTAACTTAGAGGCTACAGAATCTACACTATGCCAAAATAGAACAATAACTAGCTGTCCATAAACTTACACCACTGCTACAAAATACGAGATGTTTCACTTGTCCTCCAGAGAAATTCCTCTGAATGTCAAACGTTAGCACATGAGCGAGAAGTACTTAATTAGCTTAAAAAACTGCTTGTCACCATTAGGTGGCCATGGTCTAGATGGTAAGCAACATCAGGTTTTGTTTTCATGTGGTGACCGGCCAACATTCAGCAATGTCACATTTCTGTCCTAATTTTAGTATCGCCAACATTATCTTTATTTCCACTATTAACCCGTTTGAATAATACTTCCAAATGAAACGATAAATCGAATAACAGTCGCTTTAAAAAAAACAATCCTGAGAGAATAGCTAACACTTAATGAAACTGGTGGTCCAAGCAGGGCTACGGTCAAATACCAAGAGCCGTTCAAAGGCGCCGTGTGTAATAATGGCCTGCTTCCTAGAGCATCATCCACCCGACATCCAATAGGAGCGGTGACCCCTGGACTTGTGCCACAGAGGCCCAGATCTGTCCAGAGGAATTACTGAGCAATAGGCTTTTTTAAAAGGGAAGGAGATTCAGAGACTTTTTTCAGCTGGAAGTCAGTCACTTTAGGGATTATCAAGCCCGACCCCTTTACTCTGCCTATCGGGATATCTTGCTCCTTTTTAAACAGATTTACAGTCTAGACAAATTAAATGCGCTGAGTTATCTTCTGTATTTCTTCAAGCCATTTTTTAGAGGTCAGGAAGGAATACTGTTGAGAAGTTTTACATCATCACCATGAAATAAAATATAAAAACGGCTTTTCGAAACTGTGTTGGTCTGGTTTTTCCAATACAAAGCAGAACACCCCGCCCCCAAGCTTTCCAAATCCTACCCAGTGTTTGTGGCGAATTTATCAGCTTCAACACCTCCCCCCCCCCCCCCCAGAATAGTGGGATCTAGGAGCCTAGGGCTGGCTATTTACAACACAGCATTTAAAATAACAAGTCATATTATTGTAGAAACACTCCCCTCCCACCAAAGGAAAGTCCCTCCCATCAACCCTGTGATTTGCTAAGGAAAGAAACATGTACAGTTTCAATTTACACTCAGGTCAAAACTATTTCCAACTAGATGCAGAGGCTAGTAGAATCTTTTCCAATTCTAAAATTTCATGATTCTAGTAATTGACCTTAATAATTTTGCATGATGTCTTCTGCAGATACTATCTTAAACGGCTTGACATTTGGAGATTTACTAAATGTTCGGCAATTTTAATTTCAAAGGAATGCTGGTGTATTCATTAAACAGTGTTCTATATACCTGGATAATGAGTCCAAATTTTAGGAGACGCTGAATAACGTAGTGTCTTGTTAATTATAATTTAAAACAGACTTTCTTAAACAGTCTCTGCATTCTTATTTTGTAAGATTGTTGTTACTACCTTACTACAACAGCCGCTAAACAAAAAATTAAAAGATACAAAGCCTCTTAGTCTCTTGATTTAGCCCTCAAAATCGGTGGTCCATCGTGGAGGGATTTACCCCGAGATTCAACTAAATATATGGACCAAGATGTACTTATACAAATTTCCTAACAATAAGCCATTGTTAAAGGAAGGCCCCTCATCTACTAAACTTTAAGTTTAAACCGAACACTTGTACAAAGACAACACACGTTTTGTGACTTTCATGTCAAATTTCAGTACATTTAAGTTTCTTAGTAAAATGTGGGTAAACATTCCTGTAAAAATGTAACGTATTTGCCGAATACTTTGGGAAATGCGTTCTTTGGCCCCTGAATTTTTACCTGCAAACTCATAGTCTCTGCTTAACAGCACTATTAAACGATTTTTTTAAAGTCTAGATTACAACTATATTGAGAGCACGCTCACTTATACCCTACATAGTGCGAAAATGTAAAAGTTCTTGTTTAACATTTTGTCATCACAAAGCTACAAATAAAGGGTACTTTCACCGTTACGCTTGCAAGAAGAAAAAAAAAAAACACTTCTAATTCGAAGGGCTCAGATCAGGTGGCCAGCAGCCCTCGAATACCGGGGCCCCCCCGCGCCGTCAGGTGAGTTGCACCTCCTTCGGGGACCGGCCTTCCCCTCCTCCCCCTGGGGCACTGGGGACTCGGAATCAACAAACTACAGGTTTGCTCCAGGCTGACACTCCCGCCCAACCCCGCGCGCCAGACTTCACCCCGAGGGAGATGCTCTTCCAGAGGTTCCGAAGGCAGGCTTGCGCAGAAGCGACTGGCAAAACTCGCCTTAACTCAGAATCCGCACCTCCGGGGTCCGGCAGGGGAGCCAACTGCACGTGAGGTTGCATCAGAAAAGACGAGCTCCAGAAAGTCGGCTAAACTAGGGCGCAGGAAAGGCGTGTTATGCAACGGCCGCCGCTCTCGCGGCCGAGAAGGCGCCCCTGAAGCTCGGGCTGCGACCCGCGAGGACCCGGAGGCACACTCGGAGAGGTCGGGGCGCGCGCCGGCCGGGCGTCGCCGGGGGCCGTGCGGGCGGCGCGGCCCGCTGGGAGGAGGGGGGGGGGGGGGGACGGGCGCACGGCCCGCGAGGCCACGACGCCGAGGCCTGTGCAGGGTCGACGGCGCGGCCCCCGTAGACGGCGGCGCGGTGGACGCGGGATCCCGGCGCTGTCGGGCCCCGCGGCCGCGCCCGGCCCGGCCTGGGGGTAAAAGCCCAGCACCCCCGGGGCCGCCCCTGCCCCGCCGGGAGCCCGGCCGCCGCCGCCGCCGCCGCCGCCGCCGCCGCCGCCGCCGCCGCCGCCGCCGCCGCCGCCCGGCGCACAACAAAGCGGCGCAGCCCCGCCGGCCGGGCGCTCGCTCGCAACTTGCCCGGCCCCGCGGACGCCGGACGGCCCGCGACGACGCGCCGCCAGCGGAGGCGGCTCCGGGCCCGGGCCGGGCGGGGGCCGGGGCGGGGGAGTGGGGGGGGGGCAGGGCGCAGGGCTTCGCTCGGGACAAACTTCCTCGGCCGCCCCGCTCCCCGCCCCTCGGCCCGGCCGCCCCGCCGAGTCGGGCGCCCCTCCCGGAGCCGCGGCCCGCGGCGGCCCGAGGGTGGGCGCGGGGAGCCCCAGGGCCCCGCCGGCCCGCGGAAACTTCCAGCCGCCCCGCCGCGGCCCCTGGCCGCACGCCCCCCGCCCCTGCCCCTTCACCTCCTGGGGCGCGGTCTACACCCTCCGGGGCGTCCTCGCCCGCGGCTCCGGGGCCTCGCGCGCCGGGGGACCGGGCGCCGGTGGCTGGAGCTGCTGTTGGCCCCGCGGGGACGGGGGAGCCCCGGGCGGCGGCGACGCGGGCGGCGGCTGCTCCATCTTCCCGGGGCGCTCACGCCGAGGTTCCAGCGCGCAGACCCAAGTGGGACATTCGCTACATTGTTGGCATTCCACGGGCGTCACGTGACCCCGCCTCCCGCGTCACTCTCGGCCGCATACCAGCCCGGGCGGGGCGCCTGCGGCCCTGGCTGCTCGGCGGCCGGCCCGCCCCGCTCCGCCCCGCCGCCGCTTCCTGCCTCCCGGTCGCGGCCGCCCCAGCCCGCCGCCACCTGCCCGCGGCCTCCCCGCCGGCGCTCGCGGACCTTTCTGCCCCTCTGTCACCCGCCCCCGGCTCCAGTACTGCCCCTTCGACTGCGCTGGTATAAAAGTTGGTAACTCCGTCCTCAAAGCCGCCGTTAGGCATCTCAGACCAGCCTTGGTGGAGAAAGTAAGTGAACAGGCCTGAAGGAGCCACCGAGTTACCGAGCAGACGCCAGCTGCTGAGAGTAAGGGCAGAAGAGGACAGACAGCCGTTTGTCCGTGGCATCGAGTACTAAAGAAGGACGTCCGGATGTGTATCCGAATGTAATCAGTTTGAATTCAGTGCAGCCCCCCTGCTGTGGCGATTTTGTCTGCGGGAAGTGTCTCGCGATGCGCGTGTTTCAAGACTATGTGGACGGTCTCGTAGACCAGCCAGTGACTTGTGCAATTCAGCCCCTCGACTGCCTTTCCATTTGTGAGCTCTGGATGTGGTACAGGGCTTAGGCGGGGATTGTGCGGAGATGAGAGCTCGTCCTGCCTGCCACCCACAGACTGCGGCAGGTGATGGTAGGGACTAGGATCCTTGTAAAAGCAAATCCAGTTTCCTTTTTCATTAACGAACTCTTGTGAAGTTTTTAAATTTTAATTTGAAAAGAAACGGTAACGAAGGTCATCGTGTCCGGACGTTTTTCACGACCTTACCAGTCCCCCGTCTGTCCTCCTGTCCTCTTGCCCCTCGCCTCTCTCACTGCCACCTAGGCTTCCAGCCCTGCCTCTGCCTTAGCTCTTCCAGGGGATCTTCCCACATAGCCCTCCTGTTTTCCCTCCGCTTTGAGCTCTGGTAATGAAACCATTCTTGTGCAACTTAGAATTCAATTTTATTTTTCAGTCTTGTCCCGCACTCTATCCAGGCATCTTGCGCGGTTAAGTCCCCCGCGGATACTCCGTAATTACATCCCTCTTGCCCTCACCTGTGTACCTCTTCACTCCCACAGCGACCTTACTTTTTCCTCCCTGGCCCCCAGCGGGCTGGGCTGGTTGACATTCTTCTTTGCGTGTGTTTTAAGGTCCCGCCCTTGCTGTCTTCAAAGATGTCAACATAATTAAATTTTAAAAAAAATTGTTTTTTTGGTCAAAGAAATATTGTAAATAAAAGGAATTTAGTGGACCTTAAAATTATGTGTAAAAACCCTTACAAAATTTTGTAATTAGTTACAGCATTGTTTGCAATAGTGAAAAATCCAGAAGAACGTAAAATATCCAGCAATAGGGAATAGTGGGAAAATAAAAGGTAGATATTCACATGACAATAGAGCTAAGTGAATGAACTAGCTGTATACTTTTCAAAGGATGAATGAGAATTCAATTGGACAGTGGAAAAAAGTAAGTTGCAGAACTATATATATATATACTATGATACCGTATTCATAAATAAATACCACAGAACCTATACTAATCCCGTACTTTTATGAGTATAGACATGGAGACTGCAGGAAGATGCACCCAATTCAGGACAGCTGTTGCCTACGTGGAAGGAGGGAAACCAGACTGAGGAGGGAAGAATGAGGACTTCAACTTTACCTCCAGTGTGTTACTTCTTGTATTTAAAAAAGCGATGCCGAACTGTCAAAACCTTAAAATTTGTGGATTCCGGGCAAGTAGGTT
Organism: Panthera pardus; assembly: GCF_024362965.1. Classification (NCBI taxonomy): domain Eukaryota; kingdom Metazoa; phylum Chordata; class Mammalia; order Carnivora; family Felidae; genus Panthera; species Panthera pardus. Next base: position 89,034,897 of record NW_026526654.1, on the reverse strand, counting down.
CAATCATGCGTGCTGTGTTATCCTTTGTGCCTTTCTTTGAAAAAAATCTTTTGAAAATGTTCAAATATATATGGGAAACAAAGTGGAAACAAGTAAGTTTCTAAATGGAAGCTTGCTTAGGGAAACTGACACACCTATGCAGGAGGATATTGTGATTAATGGTCATGTTTATTGTTTTTCTGGGTATGTGTTTATTGATGTGGAGTCATTCATTCCTTTGGGTTTTTTGTTTTTTTATTTTTTGAGTACTGCTATGAGTCATGGGCTAAAAGCAGGCACTGGGGATACCATGGAGAGCAAAACCACATGATTTATCCCCTGCTGGAGCTGACAGCCTTGTAGTGACATAATAGAGTACACTATCCAATTTTGTAAAATAATATAAGTATATATATTTATTTTCAAAAGCTATATACAAAAATATCTGTTATATAACATGTAATACAAAAAAACTTAAACATACGTACATACGTATTTTTTTTTCTTTTTAAGTCCAGAAAAATATGCAGCAATGTTAAAAGTTGTAATTTCTGGATTTAGTGATTCTGGGTGATTTTTGTTTCATTTATTTTATTATTTTTTATGTACTTGATTTTTCTTTATTTAAAAAAATTTTTTAATTAACAAAAATGTTTTTAAGTTTTTATTTTAGAGAGAGAGTGCGCGCATGCTCACGCTTGCTCATGAGTGAAGGAGGGACAGAGAGAGAGGGAGACACAGAATCTGCAGCAGGCTCCAGGCTCTGAGCTGTCAGCACAGAGCCCGCCGCGGGGCTCGAACCTGTGAACCATGAGATCATGACCTGAGCCGAAGTTGGACACCTAACCAACTGAGCCACCCCAGTTCCCCATTTTTTAAAAATTTTTTGTAAGTTTTTAAATTCCAGTGTAGTTAACACACAGTGTTACATTAGTTTCAGGTATACAATATAGTGTTTCCACAATTCTATACATCACTCAGTGCTCAACATGATAAGTGTACTCTTTAATCTCGGTCACCTATTTCACCCTTTTAGGTGGTTTCTGTCTGATAGTTCTTAATACTTCTAAATAGAATAGTTAACAAAAATTGTGTTTAATTAAATAATCAACTAAGTAAGTACATCCACACAATGCATCGAGCTGAGAAGAGGAGAAGGAGAGAACACAAGTCCAGCTGAGCACGAGGCCTACCGCAGTGGCAATGTTTCAATGTGTAGATAATTAACATCCCATGTATATAGATGTATGTGTGCGTCCTTACTCTATACCAGCTGTTGCCCTAAATTTGTGTATTATCTCATTTAATCCTCTAGACAACTATGTTATGAACCCCATTTTCTGGAAGAGGATCCTAAAACACGGAGTCCCAGTGACTCACCCAAGATCTAAGAGCTGGGATTCAAACCTTGGTAGATCTGGCTCCAAAGCTTAAAAACACGGGTCTCAGGAAGTCTTGATTATAGTGTACTTATGAAGAAGGAAGCTGAAATCAAATAACTCCCTTATGCTTCATCTGAGGGAGGAGGGGCGGGCGTTCTAGAGGGAGGAACAAGAACTCAAAGGCATGTCTCCAGCAGCAGCCAGAGCAGAGAGAAGCAGCCGCTACGAGCACAAGGGGCAATCCACTCCCAGGCACGGCCCCGACGGTTGTGAGGCCAGGATGTTTTAGAGGTTCTCACTGAGGCACCCGAGGAGGATGCCATCAGACTACCTACCTGCCCGCCACCCCTTCCCCAGGCTTTGAATGCAAGAAACCTGAATGATTATGGCTCAGCCTCTTTATGCCTTAGTGCCTGGAAAGCAGCATCCGGTCCTAAAAGGCCTACAAAACTGGAAGATGAGGCACACTGATGTAATTTGTTTTATACCCAGGTATTTTGTTTCCTTGAGTAGTTTATAAATTCCACAGGAACAGGAACCATATTCTTCCCCTGAGACTACATGCAAAGAACGTCTTAACTATTGATTTGAATGTATTCAATGCCCTTTACGGAATTTTTTTTTTTAATTTTTTAATGTTTATTTAATTTTGAAGGAGAGAGAGAGAGAGAGAGACAGTGTGAGTGGAGGAGGAGCAGAGAGAGAGGGAGACCCAGAATCCGAAGCAGGCTCCAGACTCCGAGCTGTCAGCACAGAGCTTGGCGCGGGGCTCGAACCCACAAACTGTGAGATCATGACTTGACCCGAAGTCGGACGCTTAACCGACTGAGCCACCCAGGTGCTCTTGAATGCACTTTAATATCTCAAATATCAAAGTGTAAGTACCACCTTTTTCTCCGAACCAAGGACTTTGGGTCAGCCAAGGACATCTCTGGTTGGTTGTTGGTTGGATTGTTCCATTCTACAAACTTGTAGCAACTTCCAAAGAAAGGATTAACCATTTCAGCTCTGTTAGTTGGGGACTCTGTTTCAATGATGAACTCTTTTTTTTTTTTTACCCTTTTTTGTAATTATGATAAAATATCCATAATATAAAAGTCATCATTTTAACCAATTTTAAGTGTATTGTTCAGTGACATTATCTCCACGTCGTACAACTATCACCACCACCCATCTCCGGAACGTCATCGTCCCAAACTGAAGCTCTTACCCATTAAACAAGTCCCATTCCTCCTCTCCTTGTTTGGGTTGTTCTGAGGGATTTTTTTTTTTTTTTTTTTTTTTTTTTTTTTTGCAGTTAATTGTTTTGCTTCTGTTAGGTGAGCAGCTTGTATTTTAACTCTGCTGTCGAGACCCCAGTCTCTAGTAACATACCATACCTTACTCATTTTTTTGCTTTTAGGTTTCTGCTTTAGCAGATTGCTTTGCTAATCTGCTATTAGGTAAGGAAGATTACTTAGCTTATCAAACCTGTACGTACAGAAACAGCTGATAGAACTTATTCCTAGAAGTCTTCCTCTGCAGGGAGGAATGAGGGCTTTGTGATGGCTGTTTCAACTGTTAAAAGGCCATTTGCTTCTTCAGTTTCTGGACATTTCCCAAAGAGTTTATATTGTAGAAAGTCAGACTTCGATACAAGTAGATTATTACTGTTTTTAAGAGAGTAATAGATTGCTAGGCAGTAGATGAATGACCAGTAATGTTTCATATCTTATTTTGTAAAAGCCTTTATTTAATACAAACCTACTTGATGGGTTCTACCACCAGGGTTCTTTTAAATTTTATTTTCTTTTAAATTTTTTATTTTTTTTAATTAAAAAAGAGAGATAGTATGGGGGGAGGGGCAGAGGGAGGGAGAGAGAAAGAGAGAGAGAGAGAGAGAGAGAGAGAGAGAGAGAGAGAGAATCTCAAGCAGCCTCCATGCTCAGTGCAGAGCCCGATGTGGGAGTCAAACCCACGGCCCTGGGATCGTGACCTGAGCCGAAATCAACAGACACACTCAACCAACTGAGCCACCCGAGTGCTCTGGTTTCTTCCAAATTAAAAAAATAATAATAATTTTGGTAAAATACATCTAACTTACCATCTTCACCACTTTTTTAGTGTACAAACTTTTATGTTTCACAATAATGAAAACAGTTCTGATACCAGAGGGGAAAATCCCCAGTATTAAGTTTTCATTTTGCATTCTTATGTGTGTTTTCTAATATTAAAATCATCTTCTCTGATTCTGGCTTATTTCTAATTGCTTTCACCATTTTCCAAAACAGGACCTCCTGGAAAACTTGATGAAACTCTCTAGGGCATCTTTAGGGGAAGGCCCAGGGTCCCAGCAAGGCTCCCAGGGTGGCCCCCTGGCCAGGATCCACAGACCTGCCTTTCCAGCCCTCCAACACCACCGAGCACAGCTTCATTCTCCGCATAGCAGCCGCTCTGCTGCTCAGATGAGTAATGAAGTATGCGATTGCATAAGTCAGGATTGCTCAAGACTTTAAGAAGATTTGTTCCCAGAAGACCTCAAAGAAACACTGTCAAGATAAAAATCACATTCTGCATTTAGAGAATTCTTATGTTGACACTTCACATTATTAAGAGACGAGTTGCTAAAACAAATTTTCTTTTCTTACCACATCCCCCGTTAGCTTACTTTTCATGCCGAGTGAGCTATGACAGCAACACCAGCTATGTATTTACTTATTTCTCATTACGTGTAGAGTTGGCTGCGATTTCTATTTTCTCTGCAGACACGAGCAGTACGTTGTTGTGTCTGTAACTGAAATGCAAATCCCACTGACAAGGTCTATATGCTCCGATATGTTCTAAAACCTTCCATTCAAATTTTTAATTTAATCTTTTGCAGTGAACCTTGGCAAATTTTGCTTTAGGAAGAACTAAAAGTGTGAGGCTCAAAACTGATCTCCACAAAATCAATTTCGGTAACGAAATTAACATTCTCAAAGGGAAACATCTGAGCCAATCTACACTGACAATAACTATTTAAGTGGGTAATTGTAAAAGAAACATTTTCATGGTCTATTTTTAACTTTAAAATTAACTACTAAATGTCATCTTGGTTGTTATTGAACAGTTGCTTTTAAGACCATGTATTTTGTTTCATTAATCAGATCTGAAAAAACAAAACAAAACAACAATTGAGTGTGTTATCTTCAGATGCTTGATAAATGGGTTTTGATCGTGAAAACCACGATGAGATGATGATAAGGCGATTTCACATGCAGAAGTGGAAGGAGGCCAGTGACGGAGAGGCGGCCAAATTTCAAAGAGCAAAGGGAAATCTGTAAAAGTCTGGAAGCACTCACGCAGATTGTATTCGATAGCTGGTAACCCCAGGACAAAAAGAGTTTCTTGGCTTGGGGTCGAAACTTGAAAAATGTCCCAGAGCTAATACCCTTCAGGAAGAGGCGACAGAAAGAATTAAAGTTTGAGGTAAAGATACTCGGAAGGGGAGAAGGGCGGCAGCAAAGTCATGGGAAAGTCTGGTATTCCAGGCATGCGGAGAATGGACAGAATGAAGAGAGTAGGGAGAATGTTAGAGAAATAGGGCCATGAAGTAAACAGAGAAGTGGAGAAGACCAGATGGCATCGCTCTGTCAAATTAATATCTGAGTGGGAGAGAGGAGCTGAAAGAATATTGGTGCGATATCACGGGAGGTGAGAGAAAGTTAAACTGAGCTCAGGTAGAGGGAGGGGAAGAGTGGATAACGCTCTCGTGGGAATTATCACGGTGCCCAGGGTTCACACAATGAAAGAACAGAGCAAGGTTTATGTCTACACCGAAAGGTAACCTTAAAGAAAAAATGAGATCTTGAGTTTGCCTACCATTTCTCTCTGGTGTTTTGCCTAAAGAGGAATTTTGGGTGTGTTCATGGCTAACAGAGGTTACAGTTTGCATTTGAAAGTCCCACATCGTTTCCACACTTCCAAGCGATGCTGGACATTTCCACGTATGTGTCTTGACAACCTTTCAAAGTCAAAATGGTCTCAAATGGAACACATACATTCATTCACATATTTATTGAGCATTTACAATATGCTAGGCTTGTCACCCTCTCCAACAAGTACCTAATTTGTTCAACGTTGGGTTCAACACCGGGTGCCCAGATGTGCTAGGCACCTGGGACAAAATACTGAAAATGGGCATTATCACGGAGCTTGCAAGTCTAGCCGGAGAGGTAGATAACAATCAGGCCCACGCTATAAACAAACGGAAATTGTGGATTCTGGTTTGTACTATAAAAACACAAATGTATCCGTGAGATTTTATAAAAGAGGGGATGTGACCTGGTCTAAGAAATCAAGAAGCAATGGGGCGCCTGGGTGGCTCAGTCGGTTAAGCGGCCGACTTCGGCTCAGGTGATGATCTCGCGGTCCGTGAGTTTGAGCCCCGTGTCGGGCTCTGTGCTGACAGCTCAGAGCATGGAGCCTGTTTCAGATTCTGTGTCTCCCTCTCTCTGCCCCTCCCCTGCTCATGCTCTGTCTCTCTCTGTCTCAAAAATAAATAAAACGTTAAAAAAAATCAAGAAGCACTTTAGCTGAGATGTAAAAGATGCAAAGAAATTAACAAGATGGAAAGCATTCTAAGAGAGACAACGGCCCATGCAAAGGCCCTGTGGGGGAAAGATCGGCACATACCACTTCGAACATTAAAGACGCCATCGTTATCGGAATGCAGAAGTAGGGGGTGGGGGTAAAGACAGAGAGGTGGGCAGAGGTCAGGCTACATCGGGCCTTGCAGGTCGTTTTAAGGAATTTAGTCTTTATACTCAGAACAATGGGAAGTCATGAAAGGGTCATAATGACCTGATGGAATGACATGATCTGACTAGTTTCCAAAAGATCATTCTGGCTGCCAAGTGAAAGGATGAGTGGGAGCTGAGAGAAAGGAGGCAAAACTAGTTGAGGTGAGAAGTGATACAGCTTGGGCTAAGACAGTAGCAATGGACATGGAAAAGAGTAGATGAAATGGAGAAAGGACGACAGGATGAGCTGAGAAGGGAGTGGCTCCTAGGTTTCTAACTTCCAAAACTGGGGGGCCATCGTGTCCATCCAATGGACTGAGATCAGGGCTTTGGTGTTGGAGGAACACCACCTTTGAGGTGGAGTGAAGTGAATGGAGGTGTTATGAAGGCAGTTGTAGACACCTATTTGTAACTCAGGAGAAAACCGATCAGGAGGTCCAAACTGGTGAGTTTCTTGCGCGTACTGCGGGTGGCCCCTAAAGCTCAAGGTGTACAAGAATTTGCCCCCGGGGACCGTGTAGAGGGAGAGGGGAAGGAGACTTGACCGTTGAGGAAATGCAACATTTCACGGTGATGTAGAGCAGGGTCAGCCTGTACGGGAAATCGACAAGCTGCCAGAGGGCCGGAAGTAAACGTGGTTTCACAGAAACAAAGGGAAGAGTGTTTCAGGGAAGGAGGGATCAACAAAGATATAAGCTACTCAGAAGGGAGGTAAAATGAGAAGTGAAAAATGCCCATTGGACTTAAAGACCCAGCAGTCATTGGAAGCTTAGCAGAGAGCTCTGCTGGGAGGCTGATAAGGGAAGATGTTAGATGGGAGCACTTCCCGCGAGTGAGGCAGCAAAGAACAAAGAAGATTCTGGGACATGCAGTTGGAAAAGTGAGGAAGTGAAAGCAGTTGGAGGACAAGGAACGTTGGGGCGGGGGCGGGGCTGGTTTTCAACGGGGAAGTCTGCTGCTGTAACAGGTTAGCACACAATTAGTGACTTGAGGAAGCACAGGGTTATTACCTTCCCACCTGGCGGGGCAGAAGAGGACGCCCGCAGCACAGGGGCAGGATGGGCTAGGAGACCCCAGCGTGTCCATTCCCTCTCCTTTGTAGGCCAGCACCTGGGCCTACATGGGCTCCCCTACTTTCAGTTTCTTCTGTCTCCCACCCATTCTTCGCAGCCCGAAGCCACATTAGTTTTCCTAACATACAGCCTACTCCGAAACCTCTAGGGGCTCCCCGCTGCCTACCGAACAAGGCCTAGACTCTCTGATAGTCGACGCCCTCCGCGATGAAGTGGAAAAAGGTGCTTCCAGGCTTCTCTTGCACTCTTGGACTCTGTGTGTGCGTGTAGGTGTGCCCTAGACCTCCTGCTTGGAATCTGGCTCCACATCGTGTCTTGCCAAGTCTCGCCAAGCTTGGCTGTCTTCTCCCCAGTTTCTCTCCTGGTTGAAATCCGACCCCCATATGAGAGGTAGCGGAATGCCTGCCCCCCCCCGAAGATGGCCACACCGTAATGCCTGGAGCCCGAGAATGTGTCACCCCACATGGTGGAAGGGACAGCGCAGATGTGATTAAAGTTACAGATATTGAGGGGCGCCTGGGTGGCGCAGTCGGTTAAGCGTCTGACTTCAGCCAGGTCACGATCTCGCGGTCTGTGAGTTCGAGCCCCGCGTCGGGCTCTGGGCTGATGGCTCGGAGCCTGGAGCCTGTTTCCGATTCTGTGTCTCCCTCTCTCTCTGCCCCTCCCCCGTTCATGCTCTGTCTCTCTCTGTCCCAAAAATAAATAAAGAACGTTGAAAAAAAAAAAAAATTTAAAAAAAAATAAAAAAAAAAAACACCATTTAAAAAAAAAACACACAAAAAAAAAGTTACAGATATTGAGATGAGGAGATTATTTTGTATTATTCAGGTGGGGCCCAGGGTAATTAAAAGGGTCCTAAGAAGTGGAAGAAGGCATATGGGAAGGATTTGACCTGCAGCTGGCTTTGGAGACAGAGGAAGGCCCACAATCCAAGGAATGCAGTGGCCTCTAGAAGCTTTGCAAAGCCTCCGATTTACAGCCAGCAAGAAAACAGGAACCTCAGTCCCACAACTGGAAAGAACTGAATTCCACTAACAACCCAAGTGGATGGGAAACAGACTCCCCCACCTCGTCTCCAGGAAAGAACTCAGCCCTGATAATGCCTTGGTGTTTGCCATTGAGATCCGTGCCGGCCTCCAGAACCACACAAGACATTTGTGTTGCTTTAAGCCACTAAGTTTGTGGAATTCGTGGTGGCAGCAATAGGAAAGTGCCACGCTCTCCTTCGTGGGGTTTCTCCTTCATTAGACACAGTTTCTGATTCAGTGTCTCCGAGAAGCTATCCTTGACCATTTAAGCAAGAAGTGACCACTTTCCTTTCTTTTCATCTCCCAGCAGCACTGTGTGGGACTTCTCTCTCGGTGAGAAATGGTCTGGCGTCCTGGGTATTTGCAGACGGGTCCTAATTCTCCCGTTAGACTTCTGGCTCCTCGAGGTGAGTGGGTTTCGGTGTGTATAAGGAGCTGCCACAGTGCGTGGCCACTTGCCCAGTTCATAGGAGCTTCTCAACCATTGCGTTCGCTTTCTTTTGCTTTGTTTTTACGTAATCACTAAACAAATGGAAACCCTATAAAGACGGCAGAAGAAAAGTAACCGTAGTAAGTGTACCCTTTCTCTTCTCTTTCCCCTTACATTAAATATTATTATCTTAACTCGGAAATCGAAGGCCTTTCCTTTACTATCATCAGTGACCCCAAAACCATTTGGATATTTAGTTAACAGAAAATATTACTCCCATCACATAATTAATTGCGATTAGTTCTATTTCATGCCTTTCCTCAGAAGCAGACCTTGGAACTTTAGGGAGTTAATAAATAAGAATGGATAAAGAGACATGTTTACCTGTAAATGGTTGCTGGCAGCCAAAGTATTCTGTTTCTTTTTTTTTTCTTTTCTTTCTTTTTTTTTTTTTTTTTTTTTTTTTAAGTGGGCTCCACACCCAACTGGGGCTGGAACTCATGACCCTGAGATCAAGAGTCGCGTGCTCTACTGACTAAGCCAGTCAGGCACCCCCCGAGGTATTATGTTTCTTAATATTGCTGATTATAATCAGTTACATTCACGCCAAATAGGATTTGGCTTCCTTATGAAGAACTAAGTCTGCATTTTAATGTTTCTTTTCCAGGGTGGAATTATGAGGGAGGAAACAGTACAATGGTGAATATAAATTATATTTAAACTTAGAAAGAGAAAACTGTGTTAAAAAAAAGTTCCCCCAGATCAAGTGACATGTTCATATCCATCTATACTGAACAAATGCCACGATGAAAATAGCAAGATGGATAGAACATTTACACACTACTAAAAATCCCAAGATGTGAAGCTACAGTGTTCAAAGAATCACTGCGAAAGCATAAAGCAAGATTCAGATATTAGAGACGATTGCTCCCTTGACAATGGATACATGAATTTCACAGATCCCAGAACTAGAAACCTAAGAAGTCAAGAGGAAAGGCAAATATTATCTGAACAGTTGAAACCACTAAAAATCACAACTCAGAGCTGAACTAACAGATTTTTACACTGAGAGGTCAGAATGGTAGATTTTGTTTTTACCAGGCTCTTGCTGGATTTTAAGCTTCCACGATACCCTCCCAGTATGCCCTTATTTAGCAGATAGTATACTATATATGAGTTGAAGATCTCTCTAGCGAGCGTGCGACTACGCAAATACTGAACGTAGCTAGCTACAGAAATCTAGAGAAATTGTAGATAAAATCTGGCTGGGAAGGAAAGACGTGGCAGGAAAACAGAGGGAGAAGCCAGAAGTCCAACTGGACCAGAAACTCAGAGAAAGAGCCCTCCGAAGGCAGAGCAGGTGGGGAGGAAAGGCTGAGCTCCCAGCAGGAAAATAAAGAGCATTGGTGCTCCTGCGACAGTCAGGGCTATTGGACTATGGGTCCACCCTGTTACTGTAAAATTGTTCTTGATAGATTTCTCAGTTTTCTCCTCCAGACTAAGTTTTAATTACAAAGTGCAATAGAAATACTATAGGATCACATAGGTGCCCGAGCCCAAGTCCTTTTTATGAGTGGGACCTAAAAGGAAGTCAAAAGAGGGGAGATCCTTTGAGGTCCTCATGGAAGGCAACCAACGCTATGTCACCACGTCCCCAGGACAGTGCTAGTCCCAGGTGTGGTCACCTTAGGAAGCCATGTCTGAGCCCATTCTGATGCTGCATTTCCTCTGCAACTGATAACCACTGAGTATTTGTCTTTTAAAGGGAACTCAGGGGGTGAAAAGCCTTTAAGATTCGGGGCCGAATCTCTTCAAGTGGAATCTCGGGGATTAGAAATACTTTGTCATTCATTCATTTATCGCATGTATATTGAATTCCAGGCCCGGTGTTGGGCATGGAGATCATAATGGTGACCAAACTCAGACAGGACCCCGTCGTCATAGAAGTTACAGCCGAGGAGGAGGAGGGGGGCATAAATCAATCATCATCAAAACAAATGCATGGTCAAAACAGTATTAAGTGTCATATAATCTAATTCCTCTTACCTACTGGGCACAGGTGGCAGTCAGGGCTGCCCTTCCTGAAGGAATGACATCGGAGAGCTGAAGGGTGAGTGGGAGGTAACCAGGCAGAGGGCAGGGGCAGAGGAAGGGGTGGGGGGTGGGGTGCTGTGCTAACAAATGCCTTGTGAAGATTGTAGCCAGTCTGCTGTTGCTGCAAGGACCCTCATTGTTTTCACCAAACCAACCGCCTCTTGGTGATGCTGATAGGAGTGATTTTGGGGCCACCCAAGTTTCTTGCAGGGGCTGAAGGAGATGTGGGTGACCTAAACCCCTCTTCTGTCCCCCTCACCACTAGGCAGAGGGCACTGCCAGGGCAACCTCCTCATCAGGCCCAGAAAAACGTTTTAATTTTAACTTCTTTTAAAATCGGGGAAAAAACACAAATGTAATAATAAATCTAGCCTAGATTATATTTGCCTTTGTACACAGTCATAAATACCCTTTTAATTGTTATGGAGGAAGCGGCCACACCACAGCCCTGGGACGGGCCTGTGGCAGGAGTATGAGGGGAAGTTGAAAGGAAAGGTTTGGAGGGCAGGCAGGGCCAGACTCCTGGGAAGTGTAAGGCTGTGGGACTGTATCTACCCCAAAGCAATGGGCAGTCACTGAGGAGCTCTGAGCTGAGGACTGACATGATTGTAAAATGATCACTCTGGCCACCGTTTGGAGAGCAGACGGCGGGGCCCGTCGGGAAGGAGCTTAAGCCATCACTGGGCTCGCAGAGGTGAGAGATGATGGTGCTTCCTCCGAGCAGGGCTGCAGGGCTTTGCTGAGGCTGTCTAACAAAGTACCACCTACCACAAACCGGGGGGCTTAATAAACGGCAAGAATGTGTTGTCATGGTTGGTCAGGAAGGGTAGAAATCTGAGATCCACATGTCAATGGAGTCAGTTCCTAGTGAGGGCCGTGAGGGGGGATGTGTTCCAGGCCTCTCCAGGAGCTTCTGGAATCTTCAGGCGTTCCTTAGCTTGTCGGTGGTCATTTTCTCCCTGTGTCTTCACACGGTCTTCCTCTGTATGCGACTGTGTTCAAATTCCCCCTTTTTATAAGGACATATAATCATACAGGGTTAAGGTCCAACCTGATCACCTCACTTCAAATCGGGTCATGATCTCACAGTCATGGGATTGAGCCCCACGTTGGGCTCTGCACTGAGTGTGGAGCCTGCTTCGGATTCTCTGTCTCCCTCTCTCTCTGCCCCTCCCCCACTCATTCTCTCTCCCTCTCTCTCTCTCTCACCCCAAAATAAATAAACTTAAAAAAACAACAACTGTGGTTTTGATGTCCACATTTTAATTCCTGATACCGGTAGCTTTGTGTTCTCTTTTCTCTTGATCAGTCTGGCAGAGGTTTATCAATTTTATTGATCTTTTCAAAGAACGAATTAACTTTTCATTGATTTTTTCATTGATTTTCTCTATATCTTAACCACTACAAAGACTCTATCGCTGAATAAGGTCACACAGTGGAGGTACTGGGGGTTAGGACTCCAACGTTTGAAATTTGGAGGGACACAACTCAACCCATAACAAAGCCAGCAAACCATGGTCCATGGGCCAAATCTAAGGCACTACCTGTTTGTTTTGAGGTTTTTTTTATGTGTATAATTTATTGTCAAATTGGCTTCCATACAACCCCAGTGCTCGTCCCAACAAGTGCCCTCCTCAATACCCATCACCCACTTTCCCCTCTCCCCCACCCCCCATCCACCCTTAGTTTGTTCTCTGTATTTAAGAGTCTCCTGTGGTTTACCTCCCTCCCTCTCTGTTTGTATCTATTTTTTTTCCTCTTCCCTTCCCCCATGGTCTTCTGTTAAGTTTCTCAAGATCCACATATGAGTGAAAACATATATCTGTCCTCTGACTTATTTCACTTTGCATAATACCCTCCAGTTCCATCCACGTTGCTGCAAATGGCCAGGCTTCATTATTTTTCATTGCCAAGTAGTATTCCATTGTATATGTAAACCACATCTTCTTTATCCATTCACCAGTTGACGGACATTTAGGCTCTCTCCGTAATTTGGCTATTGTTTAAAGTGCTGCTATAAACATTGGGGAACAAGTGCCCCTATGCATAGCACTCCTGTATCCCCTGGGTCAATTCCTAGCAGTGCTGTTGCTGGGTCATAGGGTAGATCTATTTTTAATTTTTTGAGGAACCTCCACACTGTTTTCCAGAGCGGCTGCACCAGTTTGCATTCCCACCGACAGTGCAAGAGGGTTCCCGTTTCTCCACATCCTCGCCAGCATCTGTCGTTTCCTGACTTGTTCATTTTAGCCACTCTGACCGGTGTGAGGTGATATCTCAGTGTGGCTTTGATTTGTATTTCCCTGATGAGGAGTGACGGTGAGCATCTTTTCATGTGTCTGTTAAGCCACTGCCTGTTTTTATGTGGCCCCTGAGCTGAGTGGTGTTTATATTTTTAAATAGGGGGAAAGCCAGAAAAAGACTAATATTTCATGATTCATGAGTATTTTATGAATCCGTATTTCGGTGTCCACGAATAAAGCTTAATTGGAACGCGACCACACTCATGCAATCGTGTGCCACCTGTAGCTGCTTTTGCCCTACACTAGACTTGAGTAGTTCTGATGGACACCATATGGCTTGTAAAGCCTAAATATTTGCTATCTGGCTTATTACGGGAAAAGGTTGCCAACCCTCACCCCAGAGCCACAGCAGTGGGCATGAAAAATTGGTTGGCTGATGGGGCTGTGGAGGAGGCAAGACTGACACAACTTGGCATTGGGTTACACGGGGGTTGAAAGGGAGGGGGATCAACGAGTCCTGCTTTCCTGGAACCTCCCCCAGAGATCTCCGCAGAGTCCAGGATATGCAAACGACTCCGCAAACCAACAAGGTGAGTAAAATGACCCTGTGCGTGGACCCCCGTAAGAAAGAACCAACACCGGGGCCTTATGGGGGGTGGGGGAGGGTGGCGTGCCTCGCCTAAAAGTTCGCAGTCGATTTTTGTGAAGACGATGCTGGTGAAACAACACACGTCTGGAAACCAAACGCAGGCCGATTTACTGGTTCATGGCTCCCACTTACAAGGCTGATGCGCCGAGTCCAGTGGGGCCCGTGGGGAGAAAGGTGGGGCCTCGCATCCATCAAATCCCACAGCCCCCTGTCCACCTCGGGGTCTAAGCCACACCGCGCGTGCCCTACCTTTTGTCTCTCCTGCAGGCCCTCGGCACCCAGCCTCGGAGCTCCTTTGTTCCCGCGGCCTCTCCCCCTCCCTCCCTCCTGCACCCTGGCCCGTGTGGAGCCCTCCTCGCCCGTCAAGAGCTCTCCTCCAGGCTGGTTCCTGCCCGTGTAAGAGGAGCACGGCAGGCAGGTGCAGGTGCGTGAGAAGACTGGAAGTGAAGACCGAGGCCACAAGACCAGGATGTGGTTCGGATGTAAGTGGGTTGTTTCCCAACAGACCCCCCTGCACCTCTGCCGGCCTGTTGGCACGTCCCCTCCGGTCTGCGATGGGACCCAGGCCGGACCCAGACAGACTCTGGGGAACCGATGCCCGAGTGCAGCTCTGAGATGCTCCACCAGCCAGAACCTGCCCCCAGACTTCTCTCTGAGTCTTGTCCCCTGGATGTGCTTTTGAGATTCCGGGAAGAGAAAGCTATGAATGAATAGAGGCGGGGAGGAAGGAGAGACCTTACCCTGCCACTGTCAACTGAGCCACGACGGGGATTGTGTCAGTCTTCGTTGGTCCTTAGCACCTAGAACACGGCTGGCACAGAAGAGGTGAGGCATGGATATTGTAGAACGATTTCGGGTAACTGTGTCGTGTGTCTATTTTCCAAATGGTTCTGATCCTTAGTGCTTTACTCGTTGCTTTGAAAGCTTCCATCACCCTGGTTTAAAAGAGCTCCCATCCTCCTCCACGGAGTCTTTCCCGAACCTGGATTGCACACATATAACCTCTGCTCTAGGAGGCAGCGGAGTGTGTTGTCCGTGGAGCCAACGTATCTGGTTATTTGTGAGATCTTGACCAATTTCTTCAAAACTCTTCAGAGCCTTGGTTTTCTTATTTATAAAGCAGGGATTCACTTCTGTCTCACGGTATTGGAAGACCAAACGACACAACGTATGCGGAGCCCCCCGCAGATGCAAGGTGGTTGTCGAAGAAGTAAATTTTCGATTCAAGGAAAGTTTTTGAAGAGCGAGAGCTTACCAAATCTCAAAAGAGTAAAAGAACATCCTAGAAGGGAGGATAAAGTCAATAATCTTTCTGTGAGTCTTCAGCCTAATGAATCAAATTATTAACATCAAATTTAGGGAGGGAAATGCATTTCTACAGAAGGTAATAGCACCATATGCTACCATTTATAGCCCATAGCTGTGCTTTCTTAGGAATCGTGAACAGAACATCTAAAAAAGGCATTTATGATTTTTAAGTAAGGCACAGTTGTGATCAACATCCTGTAGATACTAAATTGTTTTTTTTTATATAAAACTATTTAGCCATATTAAACTCTACATGCTGTACATGCTGAAAAAAAAGACTAAAAGAATTTGGGGACTTTGAATGGAATTTCCCTAACCTTAGGAAGGAATGCCACAAGTCGAACATCATAAATGCCAGCTGTGGAATTAATTCTAAGCCATTTTAAGGCCTGACAAGTATTTTATTTGGCAAGAGTAGAGCAATGTGTTACGGTGGATCTCTGAAACTCAGGGTTCTGATGCGTGGATAACCCTACTTTTCCTTTAGTGCTGCTATTCAGAGAGAAGAAGCAAGATTTACAGGTTAGACTGGAAACATAAAGAAGATGACTTTAAACTTGTTGATATCCCAAAGTCTTACGTCACCATTTCACCTTTTTTGAAGGTTTGTTTTTACGTTCATCACAAAATTACCTGAACTGATCAAAATCAACCCCTATCCTTTAATAAGCATGCATGCACGCACACACACACACACACACACACACACACAATGGCCCCCATCTCAGCTGGAAACAAGAGGTCAGACAGGCTGCTCCCCACCGCCTGTTCCGTGAGGCAACACCCTGTTTGGTCAGTTCACACGCCCAACAGAATGTGTCACTGAAAAACTCTCTGAATGTCAGGAAATTGAGACTATGGGTACAGAGAGATGGTCAAATGATTTCAATTCCTTCCTTGAGAGAAGCAATTCCTGACACCATGAGGAATGCTCCGAGGAATTTGCTCTCTCACTTGCAGGAAATCGTTCTCCTATCTAGTGGGCATTATCGCAAACACCAAACGGGCTGACAGAGGACACACGTCAGTACACGAGGGGCTCAGCCCTGAAAATTCCCCGGCGGTGCTGGACGTTAATTGGTGATGCAGTCATTACACGCAAGTTCCACGAAACAAGCACAGCTGGCAAGACTGGGGTTTCATTTGTGCGAAAAACAAGGACTCGTCTGCTCAGCTGCAAATGAATTTCATATTTACGGCTGCCTTCATTGCTCCGCTGCTGAACGCGAGCCACAAATCAGGGCAGTGAACGTTCCGATGTTCTTTCAAATGCCCAGGACACCATAGTAGTGTAGCGCTGAGTTTCTGGAGGTGTGCTACTCAGTAAGGGTAGATAGGACTGGATGTCAGCCAATAGCCTCCGTTGAGCACTTTTGTGCCAGGAACCGTGAGGAGAAGGAACAGGAAAGACTGACGGAGGGAGCCCCACAGACAAGAGGAATAACGACTGGCATGTTTTTCATGGAGCAACAGAACAGTAAGAAGTTCAACGTAATATACTAACAAAGCAAGGGCTAGAGTGCTCCCGGGGTGTCAAGCCGAAATCCAGGGCTCAGTTGGAATCCAAAGTTCAGACGAGTGCAGCAATGAAAAACAACAAATGAAGCAGACAAGGGACAGCTCTGGGGGCGGGGGGCAAACCGTGTGGTCTAAACACAGGTCTGTGGGCTGGGAAACATAATTATTTTTAAGTTTATTTATTTATTTTGAGAGAGAACGAGTGAGGGGAGGGCAGAGAGAAAGAGGGAGAGAGAGAATCTCAAGCAGGCTCCACACCACCAGCACAGAGCCTGATGTGGGGCTTGAACTCACGATCTGTGAGATCGTGACTGGAGCCGAAATCAGAGTCAGATGCTTAACCGACTGAGCCACCCAGGCGCCCCCGTTTTTACACGGTGCCCAGGAATTCGGCTCAGAGAGCTATCATTTCACCTTCAAAATCTAGAAGGCAGAATTAAATATATTTTCTTATTTTATTTAAAAAATAAGACTATCTACTTCTACTGAACTGCTAAATTATTCTCATGTAAAAATTGGCTTGTGTGACTCTACACAGTTAACTGATACTTGGTTTGAAGACCGTTTATTCTTAAACTTCTGGCACTTGGTAGTGATAAGACGAAAACGTATACACAAGTGGAATATTAATGTAAAAACTTGGGTTCGATCATGTATGCTTGGCCTCACAGACCTTCTTTGTGAGGAAGTGGCCTGAGTGGGAAGCAACCAAAATATTCACCAAGTCAACGTATAAACGACCTGCAAAATCACAGGTTTTCGTGAAAGTCAAGGCGCATCCTTCATCATAGCTTCTCGAACACAGACCTGAGTTTGGCAAAGCACCAAGGTGGCGGAAACCTGGAGGGTTTCTGGGGTCAGGTTCATTTGTAATTCACAGACCGGGCTGGAAACCCTCAACCAATATTGTCTATAGGGATAGCCTGGGGAATTTGTTAAAAAAGTGGACTTCTTACTCACTTACCCCAGAGATTCTGAGTCCAAAAGTCAGTCCAAAGTGACAACTCTAGGCATGTTCATTTTGGTTTTTATAATGGAAATTTTTTAAGTATTTACAAACATAAAGGGATTCGTATAATGAGCCCCCATGTACCCATCACTCAGCTTCAACACATGGCGGCATATCTTGTTTATCTTCTTGTATCCTCCCCCATATTATTCTGAAGCAAATCTCAGACATCATGTTTTCTGTAAATTTTTCAATATCTTTAAAAGATAAGGACACTTTTTAGAAAAACCGTAAAAGGCATCTGAATTAGAAAGGAGAAATAAAATTATCTCCATGTACAGATGACATGATCATGAATAAATATATATATTTATACATATATATATACACTCTAAAAATACATATGAATAAAACTATTAGACCTAATAAATTATTTCAACAAAGTAAAAGGGTACAAGAGAAATATAAAAAAATCAATTTTATTTCTGTACATTAGCAATGAACAATCTGAGAATGAAATTTAAAAAATCTGTGATAGAATCAAAAAGAAGAAAATATTTAGGAATAAATTTAACCAAGAAGCACAAGCCTTTTATACTGAAAACTACAAAATATTGGTGAAAGAAATGAAAGAAGACCTAAATAAATGGAAACATGTCTGTGTTCATGGATTGGACAATTTCATACTGTTAAAACTGACTACAGATTTAATATAATACTGATCAAAATTCCAAATGTCTTTTTCACGGATATGGACAAGTTAACCCTAAATTTCAATGGACCAGAATAGATAAAACAATCTCCTGGGGTGCCTGGGTGGCTCAGTTGGTTAAGTGTCCAACCTCGGTTTAAGTCTCGATCTCAGGGTCATGCATTCAAGCCCCGCATTGGGCTCTGCACTGAGTGTGGGTCCTACCTAAATAAAAAATCTTGGGGGTGCCTGGATGGCTCAGTCGATTAAGCATCTGACTCTTGATTTTGGCTCAGGTTATGATCTCCCGGTTCGTGGGATCATGCCCTGTGTGGGGTTCTGTGCCGACAGCATGAAGCCTCCTTGGGATTTTCTCTCTCTCTGCCCCTCTCCTGCTCTCTCGCTCTCTCTCTCAAAAATAAACAAACTTTAAAAAAAATCTTGAAAAGAAAAAAAAAGTTGGAGGACTCAACACTTCCCAATTTCAAAACCTACCACAAAGCTACAGTAATCAAGGAAGTATGATACTGACATAAACATAGCCATGTGAATCAATTGAACTGATTTAAAATTCCAGAAACAGGTGCACCTGAGTGGCTCAGTTGGTTGAACATGTGACTTCGGCTCAGGTCATGATTTCGCAGTTTGTGAGTTTAAACCCTGCATCGGGCTCTGTGCTGACAGCTTGGAGCTTGGAGCCTGGAACCTGCTTCGAATTCTGTGTCTCTCTCTCTGCCCCTCCCCCACTCGCACTCCATCTCTCTCTATCTCTCTTTCTCAAAAATAAACATTAAAAAATAATAATAATAAAAATAATTTAAAAAATCATTACTAGTCCCTAAATAAAATAAAATAAAATAAAATAGGGGCACCTGGGTGGTTAAGCGTCTGACCTCGGCTCAGGTCATGATCTCCCAGTTCGTGAGTTCAAGCCCCACGTCTGGCTCTGTGCTGATGGCTCAGAGCCTGGCCTACTCTGGATTCTGTGTCTCCCTCTCTCTCTGCCCCTTCCCCGCTCACACTCCATGTCTCTCTCTCTCTCTCTCTCTCTCTCAAAAATAAACATTAAAAAAATTAAAAATATCTTACTTCTTCCTTACATAAACTGTAAAAACTAGGATCATTTCCACAACAGAGAAAGGAAATACACATGAATTATATCACACACACACACACACACACACACACACAAAATAAAATAAAATAAATAAAATAAAAAAAATAAAATAAAATTCCAGAAACAAACCCATACTTTTATGGTCAATTGATTTTTGGTAAGGGAGTTCAGGTAATTCAATAGACAAAAATAGTCTTTTCAACTAATTGTGCTGGGACAACTGGATAGCCACAGGCAAATCCCTACCTCACACATTCACAAAAATTAACTCAAAATGGATCAAAGACCTAAATGTAAAAGTTAAAATGATAAAACTCTAAGAAGAAAACATAGGTGTAAAGCTTCATCACCTTGGATTTGGTAACCTTTCCTAGATATGACACCAAAAGCACAACCAGCAAAAGGAAAGAATAGATAAATTGGACTTTATCAAAATTAAAAGCTTTTGCATATCAAAGAATAGTACCAAGAAAGTGAAAAGACAACTCACAGAATGAAAGAAAATATTCATAAATCATATACCTACTAAAAGGATTGGGGCACCTGGGTGGCTCAGTCAGTTGAGCATCCAACTTCAGCTCAAGTCATGATCTCACAGTTCATGGGTTTGAGCCCCACATCGGGCTCTCTGCTCTCAGCATGGAACCTTCTCCAGATTCTCTGTCTCTCTCTCTCTCTGTCCCTCCCCCACTAGTGTGCTGTCTCTCAAAAATAAACATAAAAAAAAGAAGTTTCTCTTAATAAAGAAAAATCTACTGAAAGGATTATATATCTAATAATATATCTAGAATATATAAAAAAACTCTTATAACTCAACAATAAGACGAATAAAACACAAGCAAGGGATCCAAAGAGACATGTCCCCCCAAAATCTATACAGATAGCCAGGAAGTGCATGAAAAGATGCTCGACATCCTTAGTCATTAGGGAAATGTAAATCAAAATCATAATGAGATATTAATTCCCAGTTACTAGGAGGACCATAATAAGAAAAGACATATAAGCGTTCGTTAAGATATGGAGAAATTGGAGTCCTCGTCCATTGTTGGTGAAAACGAAGACGGGACAGTCACCGTGGAAAGCAGTTTGACAGTTCTATGAAGCATGAAACCTTGAGTCACCATGACCCAGCAATCCACCCGCCCCCCCCAAATATCTACCTAGAGGAGTGGAAGCAATGTTGATACGAAAACTTGTACACAAATGTTCATAGCAGCAGTATTCATAATAGCCAAAAAGTGGAAACAAGCCAAATGTCCATCAACTTAGGAATGGATAAACCATATGTGATCATCCAGTCAACGGAATGTTACTTGACCATAAAAAGGAATGAATGAAGTACTGATACGTGTTACTACGTGGATAAGCCTCCAAAGCCTACGGGTGGAATAAGCCAGTCTCCAAAGTCTGTATATGTGATCGTATATGTGAACATTATGAAATGTCCATAAGAGGCAAACCATAGAGACAGTAGATTAGTGGTTGTCAGGACACAAGAGGAAGAAGGGAAGGGGGAGTGACAGCCTAATGAGTATGGGTTTCTTTCTGGGTTGACGAAAGCACTCTGGAATTCGATAGTGGTGATGTTTGCACGACCTTGTGAAATGCTAAGGCCCTGAATTATCATACCCTATAAAATGGTGAATTTTGTTATGTGTGAATTATACCTCAATTAAAAGAAAACATAACCATGATATGATTTTCCCACCTAAGAAGTTAACATGAATCCCTTAAAATCACCAAATAGAATCATTGTTCAAATTTCTAATTTTCTCTTTAAAAATATGGTTCTTGCCCTCTGGTCGAACCAGGATTCCAGTAAAGTCTATACATTGCAGTAGGGCCAATAGGCCTCAGTCCCTTTTAATCTATAGTTTTGCTCCCTGCTGTTTTTCTTTTTCCTTCTTTCCCCCCTCGCAGTATATTCACTAAAGAAACCAGACTACATGTCCCGCAGAGCTTCTGCCGTCTAGATTTGGCTGCTTGCATCCCTGGCACCATTTAACATGTTCCGATACCCCTTTTATATCGTGTGAATGGGTGGTGGGACCAAGCTGCTTGATCAGATCCAGATTCGATTTTTTGGCAAGATGGATGTAATATACCCCCATAGTCGGGCACCTAGTATCAACCTAGTATGATTGTTTCTCTTGCATTGTGTTAGGAGATGTTGATGCTGGGTACCTAATCCATTACTGCATTAGGGGGTTGCACAGTGGCAATATTCCATCATTCCACCTTCATTGATCAGTTGGAATTCTTTTATAAAAAGAAACTTCCCTGAGGGGCTCCTGGCTGGCTCAGTCGGTTAAGCGTCCAATTTTGGCTCAGGTCATGATCTGGCCATTCATGAGTTCGAGCCCCACGTCAGGCTCTGTGCTGACAGCTCGGAGCCTGGAGCCTGCTTCAGATTCTGTGTCTCCCCTTCTCTCTGTCCCTCCCCTGCTCACACTCTGTCTCTCTCTCAAAAATAAATAAACATTAAAAAAAAAAAAAATAAATGTCCTTGAGAACTATTTGGTTCTCCTGAGGTTCAGTTCTAATAGAAGAGGGAGAATACATGTTTGACTTTTTTTCCCTTTATTTTATCGGTTTCCAGAGGAGTAAGTTGTTTCTCTAGCATTCTGTGGAAGTTACCCATGAGTGTTCGTTTTGCTTTTGGTATCGTTTGAAAGTATCAGGATGTATTTTGCCCCATCGACGTGTTTATTCTCACACTGCCCCATTTCGACCAGCGCATGCTGATGCACATCGCCTCCTGAGTCCTTCTGAACAGCTTCTTTGCTTTCCTGACGTTCCAAGTTCACCTTGCACATTCAGGAAAGTTCCTTTTCAACAAGTCTTGGTGGCTCTCGTAAGGGAGGTCTAAGGACCACAGTTGAAAACACACGAACCTCAGTAGTTTCTCCAGCTTCAGCCCACGTCACTTACCCTCAACAAGATCGCTTGTGTTTTATCTAATGACATGCTTGTCTGGACTAATTAAAGGGGGTCGTGTTAGTAGTGGCTGTTGGCTAGTGGTGTCCACGAACACCACAGAATTATAGAGATGAAAGTTCTCACACTTATCTCTCTTTTTCTGGGGAGACATCAGTCCACACTGGCATCGGCGACCCGCCACACCCGTGCCGAAGGAGGTGGTGTAGATGACGACGATGGTGTTGACGATATCGACAGTAGCAGCCACCTGTTACTCTGTGCCTGCGATGTGCCCGTCACCGTGTGAAGGGCTTGACAGACACTCTTTCCCTTCAGTCTTCACATAGGCCCTCTCACATCACCCCATTTTGCAGACAAAGAAACTGAGGCTGATGTGGTCTTTGCTGGCAAGTGTCCCTAAGCAGCCTTCAGTCCCTTCGAGGCCGGTGTGAGGTGGGGGCCCCCACGGTGCTTCCAGTCTCGTTGGAACCCCCAGCCCCGTAGTGAGGCTGACCGTGGCATTAGGAAGAGCTGTTTGGTACCACGGGAATTTGAAGCGAGGATCCTGTGAGGTCATTGGTAGGAGGGCCCTTTTTTGTTGTTTTTTTAATTCCAGTGTAGTTCACAGACAGTGTTAGATTGGTTTCAGGAATATGATAGAGTGGTTCAACAATGCCATACGCTACTCGGTGATCATGGTAAGTGTGCTCTTAACCCCTTCACTTGTTTCACTCATCCCTCCCACCCCCCTCCCCTCTGGCCACCATCTCTTTGTTCTCTGTAGCTTTGGGGTTTGTCTCTTGTTTACTTTGTTTCTTAAATCCCGCTTATGAGTGAGATCACATGGCATTCTTCTGTCTCCACCTGCATTATTAGCATAATTCCCCCTAGATCCATCCATGTTGTTGCAAATGGCAAGAGTTCATTCTTTTTCACAGCCGAGCAATATTCCATCGTGTATCGTCTTTATCCATTCATCTGTCCGTGGACACCTGGCCTGCTGTCATAAGTTGGCTACTGTAGACAATGCCACAATAAACACAGGCGTGCATAAGCCCTTTCAAATCAGTGTTTCCATTTTCTTTGGGTAAATATGCAGTAGTGGAATCACAGGATCATACGGTAATTCTATTTTTAATTTTTTCAGGAAGCTCCATATCGTCTTCCACGATGGCCGCACCAGTTTGTGTTCTCACCAACAGCACAAGAGGGTTCCTTTTTCTCCACATCCTCACCACACTTGTTGTTTCTTGTGTTTTCTACTGCAGCCATTCTGACACATATGAGATGATATCTGATTGTGGTTTGGATGTGCATTTCCCTGATGATGAGGGATGCTGAGCATCTTTTCCTGTGTCTGTCAGCCATCTGGGTGTCCTCTTTGGGAAAATTTTCATGTCTTCTGTCCATTTTTAATTGGGTTATTTGGTTTTTTGGTGCTCAGTTCTTTATGTATTTTGGATACTTACCCTTTATTGGATATGTCATTTGCAAACATCTTCTTCCATTCAATAGATTGTCTTTCAGTTTTTCTGGTCATTTCCTTTACCGTGCAGAAGCTTTTCATTTTGATGTAGTCTCAATATTTTACTTTTGGTTTTGCTTCCTTTGCCTTAGGAGACATCTCTAGAAAAATGTTGCTACAGCTGATGTCAGAGAAATCACTGCCTGTGCTCTCTTCTAGGATTTTTATGGTTTTAGTTCTCACGTTTAGGTCTTTAATCCATTTTTGAGTTTATTTTGGTGTAGAGTGTAAGAAAGTGGCCCAGTTTCCTTCTTTTGCGTGTTGCTGTCCAGTTCTCCCAACACCGTTTGTTGAGGAGAGTGTCTTTTCGCCGCTGAGTAATTGACCATATAACTGTGGGCTTATTTCTGGCTCTCTATTCTGTTCCATTGATCTATGTGTCTACTTCTGTGGACGTACCGTGCCGTTTTCATTACCGCAGCTTTGTAGTGTATCTTGAAATCTGGGATTGTGACACCTCCGATTTTGTTTTTCTTTTTCAAGATTGCTTTGCAGTTCGGGGTCTTTTGTGGTTCCATACAAATTTTAGTATTATTTGTTCTAGTTCTGTGTGAAATGCTGTTGGTACTTTGACAGAGATTGTGCTAAATCTAGACATTGCTTTGGGTGGTGTGAACATATACAGATCCATACTTGATCTCCTGATCCGTGAGCATGGAATATCTTTCCATTTGTTCGTGTCATCTTGAATTTCTTTCACCCGCATTTTATAGTTTTCAGAGTACAGGTCTCTCACCTCCTTGGTTAGGTTTATTCTTAGGTACGTTAGTATTTTTGGTGCAATTGTAAATGGGATTGTTTTCTTAATTTCTCTTTCTGCTGCTTCATTGTTAGCATCTAGAAGGAGGTCATTGCATTTTAAAACTGAAGTTTGTTGGCTCAAATAGCTCTTCTGCTGATGGGAAGTGTGGGCAGGTATTTTGAGGCCCAGGAGCCCTGCTTCCATTTCCTGAGCCTGCATTACGAGAAGAGGAGTCAGAGCCTCGGTTTTCCTGAACGATGACAACTTCCCCCCACGTCGGACCACTGCTGAGCAGAGGTGTCCCTACGGTTCGTAAAGCTCTTCAGGATCCATGATCATTGCTGATTTCTACCTGCCCTATGTAGTAAAGTACATTGATTATAAAAAGCATCTTAGCCAATCAAACTTTGCTAAAACAGCTAAACAGCAAAATGATTCAAGTCAACAGTCCCTTTCACCATGTACGTCCGTGGACACTGCACTGATGTTGCTGAATTAAGTTTGCTTCCCACTCAAACTAAGTATGGAAGTCAGGAAAGCAAGGTGCAGTGGGTGAAATCAATGAGGCAGGGAAGAAACCTTCCACCTCTACAAAAATCGTTCCAAGAAATCGTGAACATGGACTAAAAGTTATACAGGACACTCTTTACTAAAATCCAGTGTAGGCTCAGGACATACGGGCAATGGCAGCCAGCTGGCAGAAAGAGCTCAGACGGCTTAAGGAATCAGGGACTGCAACAGGATTGTTTTTAAAATGGAAACTGCAATCTTCTTGTTTGATCACCTGTGTTTTCTGATTTTTCTCTCGGGACCAGATGTTGCTTCTGTGATCAGAGAACAACAGCAATAAACTTCTGTTTGGAAAAACCGAAAAGGGTGTGCCAAAGGAGCCGAGGGTTCGGGCTGGGCAGGGGGTGGGGGGGCGGGGGCAGCCACGTCCAGGTCCCAGAGCCTGGCGACCTCTTCATCCTCTGCCCTCTTACTATGTTCGGGGAGTTGAGGTGGCCGAAGAAGGTTGGGAAGCCGGAAAGCCACTCGAGTGGGACCTTTTGTGTTCAATGGTCAACACCATGGCTGTGAGTTTTAAAGGCACTGCTGCCGGGCCTTGCCCCCAGGGGCCCTGCTTCAGTGGGTCTGGGGTGTAGCCCGGACATTATGTGGAAACTCCTCGGGTGAGCATTATTGTTTCACGGGGGCAGAGTCTCTGTTCGGGCAGGTGAAAAAGTTCCGGCGATGGGCAGTGATTGTGGTACACTGTCAGTGTTCTCAAGGCTACTGAACTGCGCCTCTAAAAGTCGTGAGCTGGTAAAGGTTAGGTCATCTGTATTTTACCACAGTAGACACCTCTGCCCCACCTCCCGCCATCACTCCCTGCAGCCAGCGTGGGGCCCAGGGTTGAGAATCGGCGCTCACCACGTCGAGCGCCAGGTAAATTCCTCCCAGTATGTTTCTCGTCGCATCCTCAGGGTCACTCTACGGGCAGCTACTCCGACCAACTCCATTCCGCAGGGAGGAGGAGGCGGCTCGGAGGCTTTAACTGGTCCAAAGTCTCACAGTCAGTGGCTAAACCGGGTTTCACATGCATATCTAAATTCATTTTTATACTAAGTGGACAATTTCATCGCCATTAACACTAACCAGAGGGTGTCAATCAGCAGGCACCTTTCATTCCAAGTGACTTTAATGAAGTGAACAGGGACCTTTCTCTCCTCCTCTCCCCCTCCCCCTCCCCTCCTCCTCTTTTTTATTAAAAACACTGTGTTCATCCTGAGCTGGGAACAGCTTCTAGTTGAGTTTTACAGCCGGCAGAGCAGAAGCCGTTCATCGTAAGTTTCTGTACAGTGGGCCAAGGTTGAGCTTCGCTGAAAACTATGCAATACATTTGCAATAAATCTACTTTTGTTTTGGTGCCACTGAAAATACCGGAGCTCACACCAAAAGCGAGGAATTTGAAGATTATTATTTTTAATAGCAAAGGCTGTCACCGTAACAACGGATCACTAGCAGATCACCAGGCCCAGATGGGAGGACCATGGAAGGAAGGCACAGAAAAGAACTGAGGCGGGTGCCTCCTCTGCCGGTCTGGTTTCTTAGGCAAGTGTTGTTTTCCATCAGCCTGCACTTTGCTATCCGTCCTCCTTCCAGCTCCCTGGAATTCTGAGTAATTGTTGAATCTGGCTGGCAGGGCCCGGGCTTGGGGGACGTCCCAATGCTTGCATGTTTCAGAAATAAGTCTCAGTGGAACAGCTATCTCTCAGTCTGGCTAAACAGGGTTTTTGAATCTCTTTTTTTCGGGGGGGGGGGGGGATGAACCTCTTTAACCATCTGGGGAAGCCTGAGGACCCCTTCTCAGAAATTTTCTAATGTGTGAAATAAAATACACATAATGACAAAGGAAACCAATTTTGTTGAAATACAATTATCAAATAGTTTAAAAGTCTGATGACTTAGTCATATATGTGTTTCTTCACTCATGCGTTAAGATCAGATCTAACAACTTCCATTAAAAAGTTAAAAAGTAGTAATGACCATAAGTGGTATTTCAAGAATAACTACAATTGCCACGTGATAGGAAGATTCTAGTATTTCTACTGGAGACAAAGTCACAGGTTCTGTTCATACTACTGAGAATGTTGTCTACATTCATAAAGGAAGGAAATGCTAAATTTCAGTTAGAAGAGAAAATAAAGATGTAACTTGTCCTTATCTGGGTTCACAAACCCCTTAGCTCTATCCACAGACTTTTTGGGATCTCTGTACCTCAGGTGAAGAACGCTGGATTAGTATCGCCTACAGAAAGCATCCCCCATATGAAGCCTTCAAAGGCTTAACACAGCATTCAGTGTTAGCCGTGATCGCAATATACATGCCAATATACATCACATTTCCTGTTAATGAACCTAACCAGGAACCCTAGAAGGTGTACTTTTCTGCAATGAATACTTAAAAAGGAAATTTTAAAGTACTGATGGTAAACAGCTAAACCTCAGGTAAGGCGACTACGTGAATGTTCCTGAACCACGTGGACACCAAATAATCTGTCCCCTAGGTGTTATAGCTGACCGGAGTTCATTTGATCCCACGCAACTGCTCGGTTCATTTTCATGGGTGATGATAGCTGACAGAGAGTTTTGAAGTGGTCAGGGTTAGATACCCTCCCACATCTCACCATTGGGTTATAATGAAAGCAAATCTCCGACCAAAATCAGATACAAACAGGTATTTATTAGACAGACATTTATTAGCAAAGCGAGCACAAGACAGTTCACACAACCGGTTCTGGAAGATCCAAGAAGTTCCAACTCTCGGTCCTTCAGTTGCTCTGCCCAAACCCTCAACATGGCAGACGCAGCATTCCCGAGGTGCAAAAGCTGGACCCCCAACTAAAAGGTCATCAGACCCCAGGCCCGACCTTAAGGGTGCAGGCTGCAGGCCTCCAAATTCTTATAACTTGCTCTTACGAGGGTAGAGAAAGTCCAAACTGTTTTAACCAACGCCTACTTGATTAGCCTTAAGGTCACCCATGGGAGCCCATTATTGGCATTTATCATTCTAAAAAACAAGATACTGTCTTACCGATAAAAACCCATTTTTGATAGCCGGTATGCTTCTCAGAAAGGCCTGGGCTGCTGATGGAGACATAGGCGCGGGGGGACTGGCAGTAGCCACCTGTGAAAGCCACCTGTGTGACGCTACTGACCACTCCTGGACTTCCATTCCTCTCTCTGTCTCAACCTTCTATTACGAAAGATTTTAAACTTACAGAAAAACTGAAGGAATTGTACAGTGATCCCTATCTATGTCAATAATTCTCACATCTGAGCATACAGCAGAATCACCTCGAAGACTTGTTAAAACACACATGGTTGGGCCTCACTCCCATGGTTTCTGATTCGGTGGGTCTGGCCTAAAAACGTGCACCTTCTAACAAGTTTCTAGGTGATGCTGATGATGCCAGTTCCTGCACGTCACTTTGAGAACTACAGACCCTGGTTCTACCGTGAACACGCCGAGATATTTGTGGCCACACGTCTATCCACTTACCTGTCCATCCATCCATCCAATTTTCTGATCCATGTCAAAGTAAGTTGCAGGCATCAGTACGTTATCCCTAAATTCTTGAACATGCACATCAACTAGACTCCAGTACTTGCACATGGAGTTTTTTCAAAGGAATCTCCAGGGGCGCCTGGGTGGCTCAGTCGGTTAAGTGTCCGACTTCGGCCCAGGTCATGATCTCGCGGTCTGTGAGTTCGAGCCCCGCGTCGGGCTCTGTGCTGAGAGCTCAGAGCCCGGAGCCTGTTTCAGATTCTGTGTCTCCCTCTCTCTGACCCTCCCCCGTTCATGCTCTGTCTCTCTCTGTCTCAAAAATAAATAAACGTCAGGGGCGCCTGGGTGGCTCAGTCGGTTAAGCGGCCGACTTGGGCTCAGGTCATGATCTCGTGGTCTGTGAGTTCGAGCCCCGTGTCGGGCTCTGTGCTGACAGCTCAGAGCCCGGAGCCTGTTTCAGATTCTGTGTCTCCCTCTCTGACCCTCCCCCGTTCATGCTCTGTCTCTCTCTGTCTCAAAAATAAATAAACGTCAAAGGAATCTCCAATGTGGGGCTTGAACTCACAACCTTGAGATCAAGAGTCGTATGCTCCACCAAGTGAGGCAGCCGGGCTCCCCGTCATGGATTTTTTTTTTTCAAGTCACATTTACATATGGTGAAATTTGGACCGTGTGGTCTCCTTCTTCCTCAAGTTTATTGAAATATAATTTACATATGGTAAAATTCACTCTTTATAGTATATAGTTCTATGAGTTTGGCAGATATCTATAGTTAGGCACCACGATCAAGATACAGAACATTTTCTCTGATATAAAATGTTTCTTCAAGCTCCTATACAAAATGTTTTCCTGTATAAAACGTTCAAGCCCCTTGTAGGAAACACCTCCAACCCTTGGCAAGCGCTGATCAGTTTTCTACTCTGATAGTTTCGCCTTTTCCGGAATGTCATGGCAACAGAATCACAAAGCATGAGACCTTTTCTGTCTGGCTTTCACTTAGCATACTACATTGGAGATTCAACCACGTTATTAGTAATTCCTTTTATTGCCGAGCAGCGTTTTACTGCTGACAGTAAAGCTGTTGGCCGGACAGTCTTAAAATTCAATTGGAGGCTGATCAGCACACGTGATTGCACCGAAGTATTTTTTTTTTTTATTAAAAGATTTTTTTTTAACGTTTATTTATTTTTGAGACAGAGAGAGACAGAGCATGAACGGGGGAGGGTCAGAGAGAGGGAGACACAGAATCTGAAACAGGCTCCAGACTCTGAGCTGTCAGCACAGAGCCGACTCGGGGCTCGAACCCACGGACCGCGAGATCATGACCTGAGCCGAGGTCGGCGGCTTAACCGACTGAGCCACCCAGGCACCCTGCACCGAAGTATTTTAAAGTAAATTACAGATGTGGACACACCTGCCCTTGTGAGGACACAGGTGCCGGACACGGGCTTCTGTGATGATCTGCCCCTGCCATCCCTGGGCCTTAGTAACGTTTTCTACTCCATGACCCATGATTTCCTTCAAATGACTCAAGGAAGACTGCTGCTCTTTCCCGCGCTTCGCCTTCTAGAAACTCTTAGGACAAGGGTCCTCCTGGCCATTCCGTGAGTGGCCAGCCGTGCTGGATGTGTGAAATTTGGATGAACTCCCCACGCGATTATAACATGACCCTAGGCCAATTTTTCCTTCAGGCCAATACAGGTTTCTTTTTCTTTTCTTTAAACGCTTTATTTGTTTTTTAAAGTTTATTTATTTATTCATTTAGTTAGAGAGAGCGTGTGGGGGGAGGGGCAGAGAGAAAGGGAGAGAGAGATCCCAAGAGAATCCCATGAGGCTCGATCCCACGAACCGTGAAATCGTGACCTGAGCCAAAACCGAGAGTCAGGCTCTTAACCGACTGAGCCACCCAGGCGCCCCTCAAAGGCTTTATTTTTTGAAAGCAGTTTTCGGTTCACAGTAAAATTGGGAGGAAGGTGCAGAGATTTCCCATGAAGCCTCTCCCCCTTCATAGGCACAGCTTTCCCCGCTATCCACTCCCCCCACCGGAAGGATACATTTGCTACAATGGATAAATCTACACTGACACATCATAATCACCCAAAGCCACAGCTTACGTTGAGGTTCACCCTTGGTGTCGTACGTTCTATGGGCTTGCACAGAACAGTTTCTCTGCCCTAACAATCCCCTGGGCTCGCCCTATGCAGCCCTCCCACTTCCAATAAACCCTGCCGATCCCCGATCATTTTACTGTCTCCATGGTTTTGCCTTTTCCAGAATGATGTATAGCTGGAATAACAGTATGTAGCCTTTTCAGATTGCTCTTTTCTTTTCTTTTTTTTCAGATTGCTTTTTTTTTAATTTAGTAATATTCATTTCCTCCATGGGTTTTCATGGTCTGATAGCTCGTTTGTTTTTTCTGCTGAATGATGTTCTGAGTCTGGCTGTATCACAGTTTGCTTATCCATTCACCTGCTGGGGGAGATCTTGGTTGCCTCACAGTTTGGGCAATTCTAAGTAAAAGTGCTAGACGTATCTATGTGCAGCTTTTTCTGCAGACACAGGTTTTCACTCCTTTGGACAAACACCGAGAAGCACAATTGCTAGACCTCATGATAGGAGTGTGTTTAATTTTTGAGAAACTGCCAAGCCACCTTCCAGAGTGACGGTCCCATTGGCATTCCCACCAGCAGGTGGACGAGAAGGCCTGTTGCTCCTTCACCAGCATCTGGTGTGCTCAGTGTTCTGGATTTTGGCCATTCCAGGAGGCGCGAGGTATCTCATCGTTGTGCTAATTTGCGTTTCCCTGATGGCACGTGACGTGGAGCATCCCTCCGTACGCTTATTTGCCATCTGTCTATCTTCTTTGGTGAAGCGTCTGTTAAGGTCTCTGGCCCCTTTCTAAATAGCATGATTTGTTTTCTTATTGCCGACATCCTTGTTTTTAACTTGGGAATTTTAATTCAAGTATTTTGTTGAAAGTGTTTCTAGAATAGCACTATCCAATGAAAATGTAATGCAACTCACATATGCAATGAAATATTTTCTAGTTAGCCACATTAGGAAAAGGAAAAAAAGGAAATTAGTTTTCATAAGTATTTTATTTAACCCAAATTATTATTTTAACATGTCATCGCTATTAAAATTTTATTAATGAGATTTACTTTCTGTATTTTTTACTGAGTCTTCAAAATTTGGTGTGTATTTTAACTTACAGCACCTCTACAATAAAATTAAAAAATTTGTTTAATGTTTTTTTATATTTGAGAGAGAGAGAGAGAGAGAGAGATAGTGCGCCAGAAGGGGAAGGACAGAGGGAGACAGAGACAGAATCTGAAGGGGACTCCAGCCTCTGAGCTGTCAGCACAGAGCCCGACGCGGGGCTTGAACTCATGAGCTGTGAGATCATGACCTGAGCCAAAGTCAGACGCTTAACCGACTGAGCCATCCAGACGCCCCTATACTACAATTCTGACTAGCTACATTTTAAATGTTCAAAAGCCACATGTGGCTAGTGGCTACCATATGAGACATTATAGGTGCAGAAGTAACCAGTAGCCAGGACCCCCGTGGCTAAGAGGAAAAGTTGAGTTGTGGATAATAATAATAGTAATAATCACAATAATAACATTTTAGAGCAGGTTTTGGTTTGCAGAGGCTTCCCAGACATTATCTCATACGGTCCTGGTAGCAACCCTGTGAGATAATTATTTTCAGCAGCATCATTTTGCAATGAGAAAATTAAGGCTCTGAGAGGCGAAAGTGGCTTGCCCAACAGTGCTCAGTGGGTAGGTGACACAGCTTGGCTTCTCTCCCCAAGGCGTCTTATCCTCACACAACCTCCCCTAAGCAGACCCTACAATCTAGGTGTCACTAACGAACATGAGAGCAAGTGAAGTTACTTCCCCAATCATTCTAGGGAATGATTCCCCAAGAAGAGATGTTCACATTAAAATGAGGAAAGGCCAGGAGCTCTCAAAGTTCAATGCTCATAAGAATTTCCTAGATGAGCTTACTTTACTGTTATTATTTTTTAATGTTTAATTATTTTTGAGAGGGACAGAGAGAGAGCAGGGGAGGGACAGAGAGAGAGGGAGACACAGAATCCAAAGCAGGGTCCAGGCTCTGAGCTGTCAGCACAGAGCCCGACACAGGGCTCGAACCCACAGACCATGAGATCATGACCTGAGCTGAAGTCGGAGGCTTAACCAACTGAGCCACCCAGGTGTCCCATAGATGAGCTTACTTTAAGTGAAGATTCCTGGTCCCCAAACGTTGACATTCTTATTCAGTAAGGCAAGAATCTGCATTTTTATTAATAGCCCCAGGATCCTGATAGAGGTGGTCCATGGCCCACGAGTTTCCATACGTGGCCTGCAAGAATGTGCAGGGCCTTGAAATGAGAGTCCTGCTTAAGGATTGAAATTCGTTTCAGAAAGTTGCTTGACTTCAGGCAACTCAAGAGCCCCAGGACGGGGGGACCACCAGGGTTCACAAAGTGGAATACTGAGGTTGTGAAGCATGCTATACAAGATTTAACGCCATGTTAAGATATTCGTTATATATTGCATAAAAAAGGTTACTGGATTTGTGCACTTTTCTGTAGGATGTTATACGTTGATGAAAGTTTTATAAAAAGGAGATTATTAAATAAATGTTACAGTGTCAATGCCTTATCTGCATATAGTTATTTCTTTATATTTATACTTACATTTGTATGTGTGTCCACATAAAATGAATGAATAACACCAAAATATTCACAACACTTATCACTGCCTGACATGTTTATGGATAATTCTTAAATTTTCTTCTTTCATCTTGATTTTTTTCCTGAACTGTGTGCAATAAACATGTGCTGTGTTGATAAAAAATAATGAAATGTTTAAGGCAATAAATCATAAAAGAGAGGTCTTGAAAGATAAGACCAGTTAGTAGTCACTTTATTGTTTTCTTCTGAATGTTTATTTTTGAGAGAGAGAGAGAGAGAGAGGGAGGGAGGGAGGGAGGGAGAGAGAGAGAGAGAGAGAGAGAGAGAGAAGGCACGCACCAGTGGGGTTGGGGCAGAGAGAGGGCGACATAAGATCCAAAGTGGGCTCCGCACTGACAGCAGAGAGCCCGACGCGGGGCTCAAACTCAGGAACCGCGAGATCATGACCTGAGCCAAAGTCGAACGCTCCACCGACTGAGCCACCCAGGCGCCCCAGTACTTACTTCATTATATAAATGAGGTCTTAGGAAAAGATTACATTTGGTAGCTTTTAAAACATTTCCATGTTTTCTCATTTGGGGTATAAATGGATACCGTTCATGCTCCATAGACTTGCATAATCACCCTAAAATTGAAAGCCTTAGCTGTCAGGTCCTTTTCCAGGCTCAGAGCTCCTTAAAGGAGTTGCTGAACATTGTCAGGGACGGGATGCACTTTGCATCTCGATGCCACTCTACCCGTGATGAAGGCCGTGTATACCGGGTCACAGGGACTCGAGCAGGGATGGGGAACCCCTCCGGTTTATCCGACATCAAAGCCCGGGGGTGCACCACAGGGCTCCAGGCAGATCTGGCATAAAGAGGTGGTATAAAACAACGGTTGGGGCATCTGGGTGGCTCAGTCGGTTAAGCATCCGACTTCAGCTCAGGTCATGATCTTGCGGTTCGTGAGTTTGAGCCCTGCGACGGGCTCTGTGCTGACAGCTCAGAGCCTGGAGTCTGCTTCGGATTCTGTGTCTCCCTCTCTCTCTCCCCGTGCCCTGGTCATTCTCTGTCTCTGTCTCTCAAAAATAAATAAATATTAAAAAAAAATTTAAAAAAACAACGGTTGTTGGTTCAGGATAACATTAACGTGCACGTACTGAGTATGTGTGTGTGTTATACATTTCTACTTTTATATTTAAAATATGTAAGTATATTTTCTAGAAAGTGAAAGCATCTCTTAAAGACCCCCCAGAAAACTGTTTTAGGGCAGCATGTCTGGCTTCTGGCCGGCCTTCAGGCTAATACAGCCTTCAGGTGGTGAGGGTCCCCTCTGGCTGCCTCACTGGGTAAGTTCCTGGTACTCTGGGAACACCGCGTGAGGGCTGGATTTGAACCTGGCTTGTGTGGTCTCGGGCCACCTTGTGCCCTCTTGAGACCCTCGGTGAAGCGCTCGCTAGTCAAGCTGCAGGGCGATGCTGCCAGGACCCTGACCTCTGTCTGCATCCCTGACGTGCCCCCGAGTCTCCCCATCTGAAAAAAAAAAAAAGAAGAAAAGTGGGAAGAACGGTGATATTCATCTCACAAGGTTTTTGTAAGCCTGACACGAGTTAATTCACGTGAACGGCTGAACCACCTAACGTGGCTCATGCTGCCGCCACCGCCAGAAACATCAGTGAATAAATGAATAAAACGGGGGAACGTCTGCACAAAGGCCTTTGCCAGAAGATTCCCCGTGGTTACCTCGCCACTAGCTACCGGGAGAGTCGGGAGGGAACAGCCTGCGGGCAGCGGGAGCCCACAGCTTCTGGTCTCGGGCCCACGTCTCCTGCCCGCGGGCTCCCCGCAAACCCGGTGGGCCGATTCTGGAAAGCCTGCCAGACTCCCATTTTCGCTTTTCTCCTCTTTCTGTCTATTTTGGGTCACCCCCTGCCCCCCACCCCCCGGGCGGGCCTTGCCTGTGGGCCAGGATCCAAGGCGGTGGGCGAGGGGCTTTGATGTTCAGAGGCCGTGTGGGAGAGTGGGTGGCTTGTGGATGGCAAGCTCGGCTGGGGAGAAGGGGAGAAGGCACCCCCACTCTTCTCCCACTGCGAGGGGAGCGAGGGGAGCGAGGGGAGCGGGCAAGGCCCCTGTGAGCCTCGCAGGGCCCCAGAAAGCCGAGTACGGGAGTTACTTCAGGACAAAACAAGCACGAAGAGAACAGGAGAGAATTGTGTGAAAGTGGCTAAGCTGTGTGAGTCACTGCGTGATGGCCAGAAAAATTCTAGGGTTTCTGATTAGAAGAAAAAAAAATAACCGTTCCTCGCATTCTGCACGGAGGGAGGCTGCGTTTCACTTACCAACAGGTTACAAAAATGAACTTTCAGGAAGGAAAAAAAGACCCTCCAAAAGCATGAATGAGGTCAAGGCCCACCTCCGAAGGAAGCGCCTCCTCAGGGCAGTGCGGGGAGGCGGTGGCGGCCAAGATGTGTTCCCAGCCTGGGGGACATCCAGACCCCACCGTGGGAGAGGAGGGTCCCTCTGGGAGGTGACTGGCTCCTCCTGGCTGAGTCGGAGGCCTTTGCCGCAAGAAGGCAGGGGGCCAGCCCCTTAATGCGGAAACGTTTCAGTGGTGGAGGATGAAAGCAAATGAAACAGCATCTTCTAGAAAGACGTGCTCTATTGACATGATCCAGAATACTGCGACTGAAATATTCTTAGGCAGCTTTAGACACACTAATGTCTAAAATCATTAACCCGAAAGAAAACGTATCCAAGAGGTCGTGTTTCCAGGGAAGTATCCTCCCCTCGCGCACAGGTTTCCACACATTTCTGACCTTTAAATTTCAGGAACTTGTTTTTCCTTGTTTTAAGGAAACACTTCTGCTGTGCGTCCCCACCCCCCAAAAGATATGATGAAACGCTAACCCCCAGCACCTCAGAATGTGACCTTATCTGGAACCAGGGTTGCACCGAGGTCACTGGGGAGGGGCTCGTCCCATATGGCCGCTGTTCCCACAAAAAGGGGAGGTGCACCTTCCTTCCTCCCTCCTTTCTTTCCTTCCTTCCTTCTTTCCTTCCTTCCTTCCTCCTTCCTTCTTTCCTTCCTTCCTTCTTTCCTTCCTTCCTCCTTCCTTCCTTCCTTCCTTTCTTCCTCCCTTCCTTCTTCCTTCCTTCCTTCCTCCCTTCCTTCTTCCTTCCTTCCTTCCTTCCTTCCTTCCTTCCTTCCTTCCTTCTTCCTTCCTTCTTTCCTTCCTCCCTCCTTTCCTTCCTTCCTTCCTTCCTTCCTTCCTTCCTTCCTTCTTCCTTCTTCCTCCCTCCTTCCTTCCTTCCTTCCTTTTTCCTTCCTTCCTCCCTTCTTCCTTCCTTCCTTCCTTCCTTCCTTCCTTCCTTCCTTCCTTCCTTCCTTCTTTCCTTCCTCCCTCCTTTCCTTCCTTCCTTTCCTCCTCCTCCTCCTCCTCCTCCTCCTCCTCCTCCTCCTCCTCCTCCTTTTACTTTTTCTTGCTTATTAGAGTAAAATGTACACATCCCGAATCTTGGATTCACAGCTCAATGAAGTTTTACATACGGGTCTACCTGTGTCGTCACCCGCCCAGGCCAAGACATCGAACGCTGCTGGCACTCTAGCAGTTTCCCCTGAGCCCCTCCTCAGGCTTCATTTGTTTAAATTTAGGAATAGATCACAAATACGTCTCATGTCGGTCAATACAGACCCTACAAAATTATTTTCAGTTTTGGTACAGTATTCCATTTTATTTAATGGGTGTGTCATAATTTACTTAACTACTGGTATATTTAGAGTCTTCCCAATTTTTAAGACTTTATAAATCGCCCTGACAGGCATTCTCACAAACACATCCTACCTCCTTGGTGTAATTATTCCCTCTAGGAGGTAGGGTTGCTGAATCGAAGGAATGCTCACTTTTTTAAGTGTGCTGCAAGGGGCGCCTGGGTGGCTCAGTCGGTTAAGCGGCCGACTTCGGCTCAGGTCATGATCTCGCGGTCCGTGAGTTCGAGCCCCGCGTCGGGCTCTGTGCTGACAGCTCAGAGCCTGAAGCCTGTTTCAGATTCTGTGTCTCCCTCTCTCTGACCCTCCCCCGTTCATGCTCTGTCTCTCTCTGTCTCAAAAATGAATAAACGTTAAAAAAAATTAAAAAAAAAAAAAAGTGTGCTGCATACTGGCTAATGACCTTTCAGAGAAGTCCTACTGCTGGAGCCTCTCAGCAGCATCACATGCCCGTGCCCGCTTCCCCACGCCCTTCCGGGCACCGACGCCCAGAGCCCCATCCTCGCCAGTCTTGTTTCACCGGTACCTTAGAAAGGCGGCTTGAGACCCCTCTCGAGAGAGCATCTCCGAGAGACTGCTACACAATTCAGGGAGACAGTGAACACCCGCACTGGTGCAGCGCATTTTCGGAGGCAAGAGGCCGAAGGAGCGACGGGGACAGCATATTGCTTGCGTGCGGTTTACAAGGCGGCCTCACACAGATGCTCTATCGTCTCAGAAACTCGCTGAAGCCGCCACCGTTATCCTTCTCAGTACTACTGTGGTTCCCGCTATTATTATCCTCCTAGGAAAAATGAGAAGAAATTAAAAAGAAAATCAGAGAATCAGAGTTCACCGATTGTCTGAAATGAAATACCCAGCTGGTTACAGAGCCGGGACTGAAACCTAGATATTCTGGCTCTCCCCCCTGCCCCCCCACCCCAGGACTTCTTCCAGTCAAGCTGAGGGCTTTTGTTCATTTTTTATTTATTCGTTTCCTCCCACCCTCCTCGGTCTGTGACACAATCGGATTTAGGGTGAGTGGAATATCTTCCTGTGCCAAGCAGGAAGAATTGACTCGACTTCAAGGGTTCAGTCCAGAAAACCCAGGATAGCATTGAAAGCTCCCATAGACCAAAAAAAAAAAAAAAAAAAAAAAAAAAAAGACAGTTTGAGCAACTGTGAGGACTTTTACTGCATTGGATGGAAACACTTTACAAATGTCTACATCTATGAATTCAAAAGGATACTAAAAACAGCAATGGTAACACCTTCATTGGTCACCTTCAGAGAATGCTAGGAACACGCTTATTTTCAAGACTCGTAAATAAAAGGCAAGAATTAGGTATTTATTTCTGCCATTCCAGTATGAACTGTAGTACTGAGTAATCAGAGAGGGACAAGCGGAGGCTTCTATTGACAAAGTATTCCAGCTAATAAATGGAGAAGACAAGGCCGAGTGTCACCACTCTGTGACCTTTGGATGGGCTCGAGGCAAGAAGCATCAATGGCTGATAAACACACAAAAAAAGACAGACCAGCAGACCCTTTGTGTGAAAGGACACACTACCACCTGTGAAGTATTCTTGCCAAGAATTTAAAACTTAAACCTGATCCCACATCTCAATCTAACTACCGATTCCTGGGAAATAGAGGGGACAGGGAAACTTGCTAAGTGACATTACATTGGGCTACAGTGAGAAACGTTACCCGCTTTCTTCATCAAAAATTTGCAAAGAGGGGCGCCTGGGTGGCTCGGTCAGTTAAGCGTCCGACTTCAGCTCAGGGTTTGTGAGTTCCAGCCCCGCGTCGGGCTCTGTGCTGACAGCTCGGAGCCTGGAGCCTGCTTTGGATTCTGTGTCTCCCTCTCTCTCTGCCCCTGACCACCCCTTCTTTCTCAAAAATAAATAAATATTTTTAAAAATGTGTTAATGTTTTAAAATATTAGAGAAAATCTAAACGCAGGAAAGTTGGTATTTTTGGTGCAAACCTGGGATGGGATACTATACTTCCGTTACGAATGAAGATGTTCCCAATATGTTGTATATGATAAAAGCAGCTTATAAAGGTAATTTTTATTATGAAAAAATTTTAAATTATTTTGTTTTATTTTTTCCATCGTGATCAGTGTACCTTTTAATCCCCAGCACCTATTTCACCCATTCCCCCACCTAGCTCCTTCCTGCCCCAAATCAGTCTGTTCTCTATAGTTAAGAGTCTCTTGGTTTCTGTCTCTCTTTTTCCCTTTGCTCATTTGTTTTTTTCCTTAAGCTCCACATGTGAGTAAAATCATATGGTATTTGTCTTTCTTTGACTTAGTTTGCTTAGCATTATACTCTTTAGCTCCATCTATGTCATTGCAAATGGCAAGATTTCATTCTTTTTTATGGCTGAGTAGTATTCCATTGTATACATACTACATCTTCTTTATCCATTCATCTATCGATGGACACTTGAGCTGCTTCATAATCTGGCTACTGTAGATAATGCTGCTATAAACATCGGGGTGCATGTATCCCTTTGAATTAGTGTTTTTGTATTTTCTGAGTAAATCCCCAGTAGTGCAATTCCTGGATCGTAGGGTTGTTCTATTTTTAATTTTTTCAGGAAGGCCCATACTGTTTCCCATGGTGGCTGCAACAGTCTGCATTCCCACCAATAGTGCATGCATGAGGGTTCCTTTTTCTCCGCATCCTCACCAACAATCGTTGTGTCTTGTGTTTCGGATTTTGGCCATTGTTATAGGTGTGAGATGACATCTCATTGTGGTTTTAATTTATATTTCCCTGACGATGAATGATGTTGAGATGTTTTCACGTGTCTGTTGGCCTCTGGATGTCCTTCTCTGAAGAAGTGTCTGTTCTTGTCTTCTGCCATTTTTTAATTGGATTATTTGTTTTGTTGGATGTTGAGTTGTATCAGGTCTTTTTGTATTTGGGATATTCACCCTTATTAGATATGTCACTTGCAAATATCGTCTCCCATTCCATAGATTACTTTTTAGTTTTATTGGTTGTTTCTTTTGCTGTGCAGAAACTTTTTATTTTGATGTAGTCCCAAGAGTTTATTTTTGCTTTTTTTTTCCTTGTTCAGGAGACACATCTAGAAAAATGTTGCTACAGCCGATGTCAGAGATGATTTCCTGTGCTTCTTTCCTCAGGATTTTTATGGTTTCAGGTCTTACACTTAGTCTTTAATCCATTTTGAGTTTATTTTTGTGTACAGTATAAGAAAGTGTTCCAGCATCATTCTTTTGCATGTTTCTGTCCACTTTTCCCCAATGCCATTTGTTGAAGAGACGGTCCTTGTTCCCATCTTATATTTATTTCTCCTTTGTCGAAGATGAATTGACAATATAATTGTGAATTTATTTCTGGGCTTTCTGTTCTATTCCCTGATCTATGTATCTCTTTTTATGCCAGTACCATATTGTTTTAATTACTATCACTTCATAATGTAACTTGAAATTTGGAATTGTGATGCCTCCGGTTTCATTTTTCTTTCTCAAGATTGCTTTGGCTACTCGGGGTCTGTGTGTTTGTGGTTCCATACAAATTTTAGGATTGTTTGTCCCAGTTCTGTGAAAAAAAAAATGCTGTTGGCATTTTGATAGGGATTCCATTAAATGTGTAGATGGCTTTGAAGAGTATAGACATTTTAAACAATATTTGTTCTCCAACCCATCAGCGTGGAATATCTCCATTTCTTTGTGTCGTCTTCAATGCCTTTCATCAGTGTTTTCTAATTTTCAGAGTACAGGTCTTTCACCTCCTTGGTTAAGTTTAGTCCTAGATATTTTGTTGGTTTCAGTGCAATGGTAAATGGGATTGTTTTCTTAATTTCTCTTTCTGCTGCTTCATTATTGGTGTACAGGCATGCAACAGATTTCTGTACATTGATTTGTATCCTATGACTTTCCTGAGGTTATTTATCAGTGTAAAGGTAGTTTTTAACTTAATTAAGATATTGTAAAGATATTGCATGCTCATTGTAAAAAGAAACCTCAGATAATCCAATGGGAGTAAAGTTCCCGTCGCCTCCATCTCCACTAATAGCACTCAATTCCTCTTTCTCGTATAGATTTTTTCAAAGTTACTCATAATGTAATGTATATTTCTAAACTCTGATGGAAGCCTTTTACTTAATAAAAATATTAACTACTAGTATAAATTAGTAGTTATTTTTTTACTCTTTCTACATCAATTTTACATGGAGAAAACCATTCTTTTTTGTTACAAATTTTCTGAAACTCTAAATTTATTGATTCAATAAATGTTTATTGGGTGACCTACATGTCTCAGAAACTGTGGTGTGTGTGTGTGTGTGTGTGTGTGTGTGTGTGTGTGTGAGAGAGAGAGAGAGAGAGAGAGAGAGAGAGAGAAGCCATAAC
This sequence comes from Panthera pardus, assembly GCF_024362965.1. Taxonomy (NCBI): domain Eukaryota; kingdom Metazoa; phylum Chordata; class Mammalia; order Carnivora; family Felidae; genus Panthera; species Panthera pardus. Next base: position 88,993,619 of record NW_026526654.1, on the reverse strand, counting down.
GAGTAAGACAAATATCTTAATCTTGTCCACAAAGCTGAGAAACTGGCAAAGGAAATACATATGAAACAATAAGTCAATCTAATATGGTAGAAAGAAAGCTTTTTATTAAAGCCAGGAAAGCAGGCAAGGGGGTGTTTCTCTGGGAGAAACTATGTTTATTTACAAAAATATCTTTTTAAAAAAATGTTTATTTTTTAATTTATTTTTAAAGAGAGTGAGCAAGCGAGGGATGGACAGAGAGAGAGAGAGAGAGAGAGAGAGAGAGAGAGAGAATCCTAGGCAGGCTCTGTACTGTCAGCACTGAGTCGGATATGAGGCTCAGTCCCAGGAACCATGAGATCATGACTTGAGGCGAAATGAAGAGTTGGCAGCTCAACCGACTGACCCACCCAGGGGCCCCAAAAACCTCTTGATGAACTTTCTTCATATGAAAAACCACACGCTTAGAGTGCTCTAATGGACTTATTCAGTGGTTCTCAAACCTGGTTGCATATTAGCATAACCTAGGTCAATGAAAAAAAACGAAACCTGATGCCTGAGCTCCACCGCCGGAACTTCTGATTTCACTGCTTGAAGGCCCCAAACATAGGATTGTGTGATGCTTCCTGGGTGTTTCTAATGGCTGAGTCTAAGAGTATATTTAATTTGCTCTGCTGCAATGTGAAACCACTCTACCCCTCCTACCCACCACCAGCACGGCTACCGACTTTTTACGAAAGTCGAAACACATCACCCTTGTACTCCCGTTCAGTAAAAGAACAGGGATAAGAACAACCTCCAAGTAGCTGTCAAATTGTGTCCACGTGTACAGGTAGCAAAATGCAGGTAACTTGCATGCAGCTACATAGGGATTTGGATACAGAAATGATCAAGAGAAATTTAGGTTCCCTACTAATTCCTGAAATACTTAGAATATTCCGAACTTCTGCGTGTAGAGTGAAAGTTAAACCCATTTGTATTTATTTATTTATTTATTTGTGTTTTTACTGAAGTATGGTTAACATACAGTATTAGATTAGGTGCAATACAACATATTGATTCCACAATTCTACATTACTCAGTGCTCATCAACATGGGTGTGCTGTTTCATTCAGCCCCCACTCGTCCCCCTCTGGCAACCACCAGTTTGTTCTCCCATATTTAGGAGTCTGGTTTTTGGTTTATCTCTTTTTTTTCCTTGTTTTGTTTCTTAAATTCGCATATGAGTAAAATCAAATGGTATTTGCCTTTCTCTGATTTATTTCGCTTAACATAATACCATGTATATTCTCTTAATAGGCATCTTCTGGTCACATACAAATGTTTAGACATTACTGCTTGCAAGTTTCTCTTTTTTTTAAACTTTTAAACATTTATTTATTTATTTATTTATTTATTTTATTTTATTTTTTTTTTTTTAACGTTTATTTATTTTTGAGACAGAGAGAGACAGAGCATGAACAGGGGAGGGGCAGAGAGAGAGGGAGACACAGAATTGGAAACAGGCTCCAGGCTCTGAGCTGTCAGCACAGAGCCCGATGCGGGGCTCGAACTCACGGACCATGAGATCATGACCTGAGCTGAAGTCGGACGCTTAACCGACCAAGCCACCCAGGCGCCCCAACATTTATTTATTTTGAGAGAGAGAGAGAGACAGAACACTAGCAGGGGAGGAGGAGGAAGAGGGAGGCACACAATCTGAGGCAGGCTCCGGGCTCTGAGCTGTCAGCACAGAGCCCAATGCGGGGCTCGGACTCACAAACTGCGAGATTATGACCTGAACCAAAGTCCGATGTTTAACTGACTGAGCCACCCAGGCACCCTTGCAAGTTTCTCTTTTGACTTAACATATCATGGACGCTTTTCCGTCAGTTAAAGTTATCTCATTTCTTCAAACAACTGTACAAAATTCCATTTTATGTTCCCACGAGGGTACATTTTTTTAACCAGTCCCTATTGATGGACATTTAGTCTGTTTATGATTTTCACTATTACTTTAAAAATGCTGTAAAACACCCTTATCCATTTATTTTTACCTTATTTTGTAAGCATTTTCTGCAGGACAAATTCCTGGAAATGGGAATTCCTGTGCATACAACCCCATGTTATTGTTAAAAGTGTCTGTGTTTGTTGTGTCTGTATACAGGCAATATTTTTTCATTAAATTTTTAAAATATTTATTTATTTTTGAGGGGGGAGAGGCAGAGAGAGGGGGAGACACAGAATCTGAGCCAGACTCCCAGCTCTGAACTGTCAGCACAGAGCCTGACGTGGGGCTCAAACCCATGAACCGTGAGATTATGACCTGAGCCCAAGTCGGATGCTGAACTGACTGAGCCACCCAGGTGGTATTTTAACATATAAACTCATTCTCGTTAGTTCCTTTTTATCCCACATTCCCTTCCATCTTTACATCCGGATCATGAGACATGTTTACTGCCATTGAGAGGGCCACAACTCAAAGTAATGTGTCATCAAAATAGACTTTTGACGCTCATGACAGAGACAGAAGCTTTGAGAGAGCATATTTTTTGAGTTACCAAAAGCCAGTTTGAAGGCCAAACTCGCCAAGTTTATGCCATAAACAACTGATTCGGGAAAATTTTGTGATGATGTAAGAGCAAGTTCTACCTAAGAGGAGATTAAAGGTCACCGGGGAGAGGATGATCTTCCGAGATGAAGACAAGAGCCATGGAGTCACCCTTTGATGGTGTCTCCAAAAAGCAGTCTGGCTCAGCCTGGATGAAAGCTGACGGCAGCCTTGGAAGGGACCGAGGGGATCCCACATCTCGGGGAGGCCGTAAGGCCCTCTGAGGAGTCCCAGGCCCCTCAAGGCACCAGAGTTGTACAGTGGCCTGGCTGGGTGAGGTTCCTGAGCAGATGGCCTAAGGACAGCATCAAGCAGTCCTTCCCAGCACAGCATGAAAGGGATGTGGGGGTGGCTGAGAGAAGGGACAAGGAGGACTCAGAAAACACAGACACTTGACCAAAGCCCGCGAGGGACCAGGGCCATCCGGCTAAGGGCTAGGAATAGAGCAGTGAACAAAACTGATGCAGGCCTTCCCTTCACAGAACCTGCAGACTACCCCGGATGACACCAAACAGTTGGACAATTATTACATGGGAATATGATGTAACATATTGGCATATCTAGCTTCCTACAGTAAATGATGTCTACGCTGAGACTTGAAGGGGGGAATAGAAATCTGCTCGGCACAGGTACATGGGGATAGTCTTCAGGCAGAATAAACATAGTACAAAGGCTCAGGGCCAGAAGATGGAATATCTGGGGGCCTGGCTAGAGAGACAAGGTATAGCTAAAGAGGTAGGCAGGAGCCAGCTACAGAGAACCTACAACACTGCATTAATTGATTTGCATTTTGTCCTGAAGGCACAGGGGAGCCATTGGAAGATGACCTATTTCCATCATCTATTTTTTTAAGTTCCCTGCTTTATTAATTAACTAAATCTACAGCTAAATTGCCAATGAAAACTCTAAGATATAAAGTAATCACAAAAAGGTCGGGAATGAACAGCACCAGAGTTATTGTCAAGGCAAGAATGTCACATCATTGAAACTAAAATGTCAAAACCAATCAACCATTTAGGATGTGATGACAATAACATCATTGAGAGTTTAAGACGACTAAGGGGCACTCAATGATTTGAAGCAGGGAATGCCATGACTAGCTTTATGTATTTAAAAAAAAACACACACATAAGACCACTCGGGCTGTTGTGTGGAGAAAGGAATGGAGGCGGCAAGCCTGGAAACAACGAGACCAGGCAAGAGAGCTGGAGACCCAAACCAGGCTAGAAACTAGGGCAACCCTACATCCTGTTCCCCAGACCCGGGTTTGCCTAGAACTGACCAAGTTTATGCCTGTTGTCCTCTCTTGCCGTCTGTTGGAGCACCTTTCACTCTTAAACACATCCCAGTTTGGAGGCTCCAACAGTGGCTGGCAGTTGAGGGGGAGAGAAGCCATTCGAGAGCTCTTTGGGACATGGAAGTGACAGGGCTCGGTGATGGGTCAGATGTGGGGGTGAGGCAGGATGACTCCCAGGGCTGTGGTGTGAGCAGTGGGTGCTGTTCAGGATATAAGGAGCACTGGTGTAGTCGGTTTGCTACTTCAGGGGCCCTCCCACCTGGAGGGACGAGTAGGGCTTGGCTTTGGCAGGGGAGGAGGAGTTTTCCGGCCGGGAGAGCAAGTACAATGGCACAGAAGCAGGAAGCAAAATGTCACCTTTAGAGACAATTCAAGTGTTTTGTTTTACAGGGGAAGCGAGCGTCCTGGTGTGAAGCGGGGAGGAAGGAATGGTCAGGGGCCTGGGGTACGGATTTTAGCAGGGTCCTACCCGGGCAGCCTGAGACTTGCCTGTGGCTCACCGTGGCTCTGTGTTAGGTTCTCACCCGGGGATTCCCACACTTAAAAAACACTGGGTGAAGCCTTCCTCTATCTCTTTTTTCTGCTTTTCTTTAGCAGGAAAACATCAACAACCAGAACCTTCATCAAACGTGGGATGGCAAACTGTCCCACAAGCCTAGACTACTATATCTGGACTATTATATGAAAAAGAAAGGAACATCTATATCATTTAGGGCTTTGTTTTTTAAATCTTTTTGTTATAGAAATCTAACCTGTGTACTAAAAAACAGTAGGTGTTAATAAACTTATTTAGACATTTTAAATAGAAGTCCCTGCTATTTACTGACATGCTAACCTTAAATAATTCTAATCTCTTCAGTTCCCAAAGTCCTGGGCCCTTAGCTGAAAGCCTGGACTTTGGCCAAACAGCGCAGAAGATGAGCTCCTCATTGAGGGCTCGGGGAAACCAGGAGACAGAAGGGAAGAACGTAATGCTGAGAACTGGCCTTCAGGCCAGAACCAATCAGATGGGGACCCCAGGGTTGGAATGAGCCAAGTTTCCCTTCTAAGTGTCTGTGGATGTGCTGAGCCACACTGGGGACCCACAGTGGAAAACTGCTCAAGTTTGGGCCTGTTAGGCTCAAGAGACAAATCATTATTAAGTAATGAATGATGAATGGGCTTCAGGGGGCTCTGGAGAAAAACACAGATGCCCATCTACTTGTAGGACCCACAGGGGAATGCCTCTCCTATGATGAAGTCCTCAGGGGATTGAGAAGTTTCTTAAGATCTCCAACTATGCACACTCTATTTATTGGGCACTAACTGGGTGCCAGACAAAGGATCAGGTATGAAAAATTAAATGCAAAGTTGAATAAAATGATTCCCCTACCATCAATTAGCTAACCTGGAATCAGGGAAATAGGCCAAGAACTATAGTGTGATCCCAAGAAAATTCCACATCTGTGGACAGCCCTATCAGTCCTCTTGATGCACTGATGGAAAGCATCCTGGGAATCCCACCCTTGCCTGGAGTGCTATCTACTGGGCTCATGTGGTACTCAGGGATGAGATCACTGTTTCACTCCGTAAAGAAAAACCCACTTTTAGAGACAGTGCAGCCCACCCTTCAAACTCAGAGAAACACTGCACACCATCAATACCGTTAGATGTGCTGGCTCTGACTTCAGATACTCAGGTGGAAACTCACCCTGCTCAAGTGGAAAGTAACCCTGCAATCTCTCCCTGCCCTTCTCACTCATCAAAGCACCAATTCTCAGAGTCTGAGTGTCTCACAAATGCCTCCTAATGGATCTATCCCATGGTTTTGTTTACTTTGTTTATCAGAAGAAGCTCCAATGGTATATTTTTATCCTTAATAGGTCTCCTTTAAGGCATGTCAACCTCTTAATTTACGTTGCCTTAGGAACTTTTTCCTTTTTCAGACGGTGGGCAACCAGTTCAAAAGACTAGGGTCTGAGCATGGGGTACAATTTGTATGGGTCGACCCAGGAGTAGCCCACATTACTAATGCTCTACTTCCATCCTTGCCATCTCCAGCCACGAAGAAAAGATGTGAAATGCATTAAAAGACCATTCTTTTTCCCTTGGTTTGTAATGGATGACTGAAGAATAAAAAGAAGAAGGAGTATGCCTATAAAATTTTGTACATACAGGTGCATAAAATGTATACGTATAAATAAATACGTATACACAAAATGTGTATTTATATATAAAGTCTGGCTTTGGTATCAGAATAATGCCAGCCTCATAATATGAGTTGGAAAGTGTTCTATTTCCTAGAGAAGTTTGTGTATAGTTGGTCTTTTTTTTCTTCTTTAATGGACGGAAGAATGCACCCGTGAAACCATCTAGGCCATGTGGACCTGGAGTTTATTATATGTAATAAAACATCCTTTCTCTTTTCAGAGGTCTTTACTTAGTATTCATCAGCTTACTTAAACATTGAATTAGGAGGGCTGTGTGCTTTGGGCACACAATGAAGATCTCCAAGTCAATGGAACCCAACTGAAATGACATGTGCTTAACTTCTGAGTCACCTTAAAAAGCTCTTTGGTCTTCAGATTGTTTTGTGGGATTTTTTTTTGTTGCTATATAGTCTTATAAATGGCACACAGATTGGCTGAAAACAGCTACCATTTGACACTTTATAATAGTTTAAAACCACATGCCTGGCCAAAAAGCATATGAAAAGATGCTCAACATAGCTAATCATTAGGAAAATGCAAACCAAAACCACAACAAGGTATCACTTCACATCCATTAGGACGGCCACTATTATAAAAACAAAAAACAAAAAACAAAAAACAAAAAACAAAAAACAGAAACAGAAAAGCCTGAGGGGTAGGCTTTAGATTTGGCAGATGTCTTATCGCCTACAGGGCTGCTCTCAAGGAGCATAGGCTGTAGATGCCATCTTGCCACCTTCCTTCTGTCTTGCTCCAGCTTGCTGGTATCTCCCACAAAAGAGGTTATACTCTCATGTGGAGCCCCAATTTTTGTAATTGCCACCCAGAAGACACCGCTAGATCTCCTGGCTCTGGTGGCCAGTGGGGCTTATGATTGTGATAACTACAGACTGTATATATATTTGCAAACAATTATAAACAGTTTTTTTTTTTTAACGTTTATTTATTTTTGAGACAGAGAGAGACAGAGCATGAACAGGGGAGGGGCAGAGAGAGAGGGAGACACAGAATCTGAAACAGGCTCCAGGCTCTGAGCTGTCAGCACAGAGCCCAATGCGGGGCTTGAACTCACGGACCGCGAGATCGTGACCTGAGCCGAAGTCGTCCGCTTAACCGACTGAGCCACCCAGGCGCCCCTATTTGCAAACAATTAAAAGCTGATGACTGAGGGTCTGACTTCCAATCAGCCTGAATCTAGGTGCTAAGATCCTCCCCTTTGGGATATTGACAAGTCTAGGCACATATGTAACTATAGGGAGCTACTAAAAATGTAATAGATTGCTTGGACAAACACAAAGGTTTGAGAGACAACCAAGAGATGGGACAGGGTTGAACAAAAAGGTATATCTCCTATACAAGGCCACTCCTTCAAGACTGGGAGAGAAGTCTCAACAGCATAGAAATACAGAGAGTCAAGCAAAATGAAGAAATAGAGGAATATGTGCCAAATGAAAAAACAAGATGAAACCTAGAGAAAAACCTTAATTAAATGGAGATAAGTAATTTACCTGATAAAGACTTTAAAGTCATGGTCATAAAGATGCTCACCAAACTGGGGAAAGGAAATGGATGAACATGTGAGAAATTCAACAAACAGACAGAAAACATAAAAAACTATGAAATAGAAGTCACAGAGCTGAAGAACACAATGACTGAAATGAAAAGTACACTAGAGGGGTTGAACAACAGACTAGATGAAGCAAAGAAAGGATCAGTGAACTCAAAGACAAGGCAGTGGAACTCACCTGATTGGAGCAGCAAATAGAAAAAAGGATGGAAAAAAAAGTGAAGACAGCTCAACGGACTTATGGAGCAACATGAAACTGATTACATTTGTATTATAGGGCTCCCAGAAGGAGAGGAGAGAGGAAAGGAGGAAGAAATCTTATTTGAATAGTGGCTGAAAACTTCCCTGACCCAGAAGAGGAAACAGACATCCAGAATGAGGAAGCCTAAAGGATTCCAAACAAGAGAATCTAAAGAGACCCACATCAAGGCACATTATAATTAAAATGTCAATAATTAAAAAAAACAGAGAATCCTAAAAGCAAGGAGAGAAGAAAAATGCTTACATATACAAAGAAATCCCCATAAGACACTCAGCAGATTTTCCAGCAGAAACTGTGATGGCACAGGTGAGCGGCATGATGTATTCCAAGTGCTGAAAGAAAAAACTTCCAACCAAAAAAAACTTCAACCTACTCTACCTGACAAAGTTATCATTCAGAATTGAGGAAGAGATAAATAATTTTCCAGACACAAAAGATAGAGGAGTTCACCATTAAACCAGCCTTACAAGAAATGTTAAAGGGAATTCTTTAAGCTGAAAAGGAAAGATGATCATTAGTAATAAGAGAACATAGAAAAGAATAAATCTCGTTGGATAGGTAAATATATAGTAAAGATAGTGTACTAATCACTTATTAAGCTGGCATGCAGGTCAAAAAATGAACTAGTAAAAATAACTATGAATATAATAATGAGTTAAGGGATGTACAAGATAAAAAGATGTAAATCTGATATTAAAAACATAAAATGTGGGGAGGGAAGGAGAGCAAAAATGTTAAGCTTTAGAATTTGATCAAATTTAAGTTGTTATCAACTTAAAATAGATTATTATAGATATAAATTCTTATATGTAAGCCTCATGGTAACCACAAGTCCAAAACATATAGTAAATACAAAAACATAAAGAGAAAGGAATCTAAATATATCACTAAAGAAAGTCATCAAATCACAAAGAGAGCAAAAGAAGAACAGAGAGGAACTACAAAAATAACCAGAAAACAATTAACAAAATGGCAATAAATACATACTTCTCAAAAAAATATATGTAAATGGACTAAAGTCTTCAGTCAAAATACATACAGTGGCTGAATGGAAAAAGAAAAAAAAAGACTCGTTGTTTACAAAAGACTCATTTTATTTTTTTAAAGTTTTTATTTATTTTGAGAGAAAGAGAGAGAGAGAGTACAAGCAGGGGGAGGGGTAGAGAGAAAGGGAGAGAGAATCCTCAGCATTAACAGTGTGGAGCCTGATGGAAGCAGGGCTCGATTCCACGAGCATGAGACCTGAGCCAAAATCAAGAGTCAGATGCCCAACTGACTGAGCCACCCAGGCGTCCCTACAAAAGACTCACTTTAGATGTAAGGACACATGCAGACTGAAAGTGAAGGAATGGAGACAAATATCCCATGCACATGGAAACCAAAGGAAAGCTGGGTAGTTATATCAGATAAAATTGACTTAAAATTTTTTTAATGTTTATTTATTTATTTTTGAGAGACAGAGAGAGGGCACAAAGTGGGGGAAAGGCAGAGAGAGAGAGAGAGAGAGAGAGAGAGTGAGAGAGAGACAGAATCCACAGCCGGCTCTAGACTCTGAGCTGTCATCACAGAGCCCGATGTGGGGCTCGCACTCATGAACCATGAGATCATGACCTGAGCCGAAGTTGGACATGTAACCAACTGAGCCACCCAGGTAACCCCAGACAAAACTGACTTTAAAACAAAGACTGCATTAAGGCAAAGAAAAGCATTACATAATGCTAAGGTGGTCAACACAACAAGAGAATACAACATTTGTAAATATTCATGCACCCAACATAGAATAACCTAATATATAAAGCAAATATTAACAGACTTAAAGGGAGAAATTGACAGCAATACAATAATAGAGGGGACTTTAACACTCCACTTACACTGAACAGATTATCCAGACAGAACATCAGTAAGGAAACATTGGCCTTAACACATTAGACCAAATGGACTTAATAGATATATGTATATATATAGAACACTCTATCAAAAAGCAACAGAATACACATTCTTTTCTGGCACACATGGAACATTCTCCAAGATAGATCATGTGGTAGGTCACAAAACAAGTCTTAATTGATTTAAGAGGATTGAAACCATATCAAACTTGTTTTCCAACCACAATGATATGAAGGTAGAAAACAACTACATAAAGAAAACTGGAAAATTCACAGATATGTGGAGATTTAAAAATATGGTACTGAAAAACCTACAAGACAAAAGAGAAATAAAAAAAAATACCTCGAGACACATGATAGTGGAAATATAACATAATCAAAATTTATGATGCAGCAAAAGCAGTTCTAAGAGGGAAGTTCATATCAACAAATGCCTACTTCAAGAAACAAGAAAAGTCTCAAATAAACATTCTAACTCTACACTTCAAGGAACCAGTAAAAGAAGAGCAAATGAAGCTCAAAGTTAGTAGAAAAAAAGAAAATAACAGATTAGTGTAGAAATAAGTGAAATAGAGACTAAAAAGGTAATAGAAAAGATCAATGAAGTTAAGAGTACGTTCTTCAAAAAGGTAAACAAGGGGCACCTGAGTGGCTCAGTCGGTTGGGCGTCCAACTTCGGCTCAGGTCATGATCTCGCGGTCCGTGAGTTCGAGCCCCGCATTGGGCTCTGTGCTGACAGCTCAGAGCCTGGAGCCTGTTTCAGATTCTGTGTCTCCCTCTCTCTCTGACCCTCCCCTGTTCATGCTCTGTCTCTCTCTGTCTCAAAAATAAATAAACGTTAAGAAAAAAAAAAAAAAAGGTAAACAAAATTGACAAACCACTAAGCAGATTCACCAAGAAATAGAGAGGACCGAAATAAAATTGGATACGAAAAAGATGTTACAACTGATGCCACAGAAATACAAAGAATCATGAGAGACTACTATGAATAATTATACACCAACAAATTGGGCAACATAGAAAAAAATGAATAAATTCCTAGAAACATATACCCCACCAAGACTGAATTAGGAAGAAACAGAAAATCTGAATAGATAGATTACTAGAAAGGAGATTGAATCAGTAATCAACAAACAAACAAACAAACAAACCGACAAACTTCCAGGACCAGACGACTTCACTGGTGAATTCTATCAGACATTCAAAGAATTGATACCGATCTTTCTTAAACTCTTTCAAATAATAAAAGAGGAGGAAACACTCCTAAAGTCATTTCATGATGCCAGCATTACCTGATACTAAAAGCAGACAAGGATGCCACAAGAAAATAAAATTTGAGACCCTTATCCCTGATGACCGCAGACGCAAATATGCTCAACAAAGTATCAGCAAACCACATTTAATAATGCAGGAAAAGGATCGTATACCAGGATCAAGTGGGATTGATTGCAGGGATGCAAGTTTGGTTTAACATGCACAAATCAACCAATGTGACACACCACGTTATCAAAACGAAAGACAAAATCATTTGACAAAACTGAACATATACGCATTTATATATTAAAAATTCTCAAAGCAAGTAAAGAGGAAATGTACCTTAACATAATCAAGGCCATATATGACAAGCCCCTGGCTAGCATCATACTCAATGCTGAAAAGCTAAAAGCTTTTCTACTAATATCAGGAAAAAAATAAGGCTATACTCCCTCTACTTTTACTCAACATAGTAATGGAAGTCCCAGTCTGAGTAATTAGACAAGAAAGGGAAATAAAAGGCATCTAAGTTAGAAAGGGAAGAGTAAAACTGTCATTAATTGCAGATGACATATGACATATAGAAAACCCTAAAGACTCCATAAAAAAGTGTTAGAATTAATAAATTTGGTAAAGTTGCAAGATACGAAATCAATACACAAAAATGTGTTGCATTTCTATTTACTCACAATAAACTACCAGAAAGAGAAATTAAGAAAGCAATCCCATTTTCAATCACATCAGAAAGAGTAAAATACTTCGGAATAAATTTAACCAAGGCGGTGGAAGATCTATACCATGCTCACAGATTGGAAGAATCAATGCTGTTAAAATGTACACACTGCCCAAGGCAACGTACAGATTCAACACAAACCCTACCTAAATACCAATAGTATTTTTCACAGAAATAGAACAAAAAATCCTAAAACTTGTATGGGACTGTAAATGACCTTGAATCTTGAGGAAAAAAAATAAAAGCCCAAAACTGGAGTCATCATGATCCCTGATTTAAAGTTTTATTACTGAAAATAATAGAATAGAGATCCCCAAAATAAACTCATGGATGTCAATTAGTCTTCAACAAAGGAGGCAGGAATATATAATGGGGAAAGGATAGTGTTTTCAATAAATGGTGCTGGGAAAACTGGACAGGCACATGGACGGAATGACGGGACCACTTTCTTACACCATACACAAAAATCAACTCAAAATGGATGAAAGACTGAGGGTGCCCGTCTGGCTCATCAGCAGAGCATGTGACTCTTGATCGTGGGGTCATGAGTTCGAGCCCCATGTTGGGCACAGAGATTACTTTAAAGAAAAGAAAAGAGACGGATTAAAGAATGGAAGACATGGGGGCACCTGGTGGGTCAGTTGGTTGAGCGTCAAACTCTTGATTTCTGCTCAGGTCATGATCTCACGGTTCGTGGGATCAAGTCCTGAATCAGGCTCCAAGCTAACACTGTGAAGCCTACTTGGGATTCTCTCTCTCTTCTTCTCTATCTGCCCCTCTCCGCTCACATGCACTCTCTCTCAAAATAAATAAAGCTTACAAAAAGAGAGAATGGAAGACTTGAAACTATAAAAGAAAACATAGACAGTGAGCTCCCTGACACAGGTCTTGGCAACGGCTTTTTGAATCTGACACCAAAAGCAAAAGCAACAAAAACGGAACTATACCAAACCAAAAATCTTCCACACGGCAAAGCAAATAATCAGCAAAATGAAAAGGCAACCTATTGAATGGGAGATATATTTGATCTCGCAAATAATATATTTGATAAGGGGTTAATTTCCAAACTATGGAACAAACTCATACAACCCAACACCTAACAATCTGGTTAAAAACTGGAGAGAGGACTAAATAGACGTTCTTCCAAAGAAAGCATCCAGATGGACAACAGGCACATTAAAGTATGTTCAACCTCATACATCATCAGGGAAATGCAAATCAAAATTGCAATGAGCTATCACCTCGCACCTGTTAGAACAGCAATTATCACAAAGACGAGAAATAACACGCTGGAGAGGATGTCAAGAAGAGGGAACCCTGTGCACTGCTGGTGGCAATGTAAAGTGGCACCGCCACTATGAGAAATGGTGTGGTGACCTCCCCACAAAGTAAAAATGGAATTACCGTATGATCCAGTATTCCCACTGCCAGTTCTACACCCACAAGAACGGAAAGCAGGATCTTGAACGTATATTTGCAAATCCATGTTCACAGCAGCATGTTTTACAACAGCCAAGGGATGGAGACAACCCAAGCGTCCACTGACAGATGAACAGGTGAAAAACAACGTGATATGTACATACAACGGAGTATTACTCGGCCTTAAAAAAGAAGGGAATCCTGTCACAGGTTACAGCACAGATGAATGTTGAGAGCATTATGCTAAGTGAAAATAAACAGTCACATAAAGATAACACTGCTTGATTCCACTTACAGGAGGCACCTTGAGTAGCCAGATTCATAAGAGACAGAAAGCACAAGAGGGGTTGCTGGGGGCTGGAGGGAGGCAATATGGAATTTCTGTTTTGAAAGATGAAAAATTCTGGAGATCTGTAGTACAACAATATGACTATACTTAACGCTATTGAACTGTATACTTAAACATGGTTAAGATGAGAAATGTTACGTGTTTTTTTTTTACCACGATTAAAAATAACCCAGATGCCTAATTTTTAAGTTTTGATCCCTTGTGAACTAATTAATATCATACATGAACTATTATTAGTTCCTCTATGTTTCACACCCTTGATTTACATACCCAGGGTTGCTTGGAGTTTCAAATAGATGACAAATACAATCCAGTCACCATCACAATGCACTCAGTGAAAGGAGTTCAGACATGTGTTAGCTTCACTCGTTGTTTAGGATTGGAAACTCTCTCTCCAGTGTTATATGAAATCTCAAATTTTGTATTTTCTTAAAGATTTTATTTTGCTAGTGTTATTTTTTAATGTTTACCTGTCTTTGAAAGAGAGAGAGAGAGAGAGCGAGTGGGAGAGGAGCAGAGAGAGAGGCGGACAGAGGATCGGAAGCAGGCTCTGCGCTGACAGCAGAGAGCCCGATGTGGGGCTTGAACTCCCAAACCTCGAGACCATGACCCAAGTCAAAGTCAGATGCTCAACTGGCTAGCCCCAGGTGCCCCTAAAATTTTTATTTTTAAGTCATCTCTATACACAACATTAGGCTCGAACTCACAACCCCGAGAGCAAGAGCTGCAAGCTCTACCGACTGGGCCAGCCAGGTGCCCCTCAAATTTTGTGTTATTTTTGGTTTTTTTAATTTTTAAAAAAAATTTTTTAATGTTTTTATTCATTTTTAAGACAGAGAGAGACACAGCATGAGCAGGGGAGGGGCAGAGGGAGGAGACACAGAATCCGAAGCAGGCTCCAGGCTCTGAGCTGCCAGCACAGAGCCTGACGCGGGGCTCGAACTCACGGACTGTGAGATCATGACCTGAGCCGAAGTCCGACGCTCAACGGATTGAGCCACCCAGGCGCCCCCGTGTTGTTTTTAAACAATCGAACACAGCATAGAAATTCCAAATAACAAATTTCAAAAAAAAAAAAAAAAAAAGAGGTTAGAGTGGGAGAGAGCCAAAGCATAAGAGACTCTTAAAAACTGAGAACAAACTGAGGGTTGATGGGGGGTGGGAGGGAGGGGAAAATGGGTGATGGGCATTGAGGAGGGCAACTGTTGGGATGAGCACTGGGTGTTGTACGGAAACCAATTTGACAATAAATTTCATATATTGAAAAAAAAAACAACAACAAAACCCCAAAATAACAAATTTCAGTGAGACGTACTATTTCAGCAGTTTTGATTAAAAATAGTAATTTTCTCTTAGTTTTTCAAGACTTTCACTTTCAATCATAGCACTGTCGTCAATTAGTGTCGCTCCGACGCACGCACATCGAGGCCGGTGGAAGCAGATGGAGGCCGGTTTGCCAATGTGCAAGATATTCCAGTGGTTCTTAGTACAAGTGAATAACAGTTGCCATGTCCCCGGCTTAAACAGGTAGAGCTCGGAGGTGAGGGGGAACAGCGTTCTGAGAGGACAGGAAGAAGACGAGGACGTCGTCCACCCGCGTCCCTTCTGGAGTAGGAGGCACATGGAAGTCCTACACTTTCAGAGACTGTATTGTTTTATGTTACGGTTCAATAGCTGGAAGTGCTTTTCTCTGGGGACGCTGGCTATATTTGGTTCACGGTATTGCTCTGCAGACATTTCTTCCCAATTTCTTTTATTAGTTAAGTAGACTTTGGTTAAGACCAAGCAGTTTACAGGAACAGATTTCCTTGACAATTTATTTAAAAAGGAGTTGGGGAGGTCAGCTTGTAGTCAGGCTAGATGGGACACATGTGTCAGTTAAAACCCATCAAGAAGCTAAGGATAAAACCACACAAGTCAGCAGCCTTGTCTGATGGCAAAAATTACTCGACTCACGGTGAGGAGACTATAATTTTCATTTCAAGTCAATTACCAACCAGCAAGGCATTGGGGATATCTTTTAAATTCCTTAAGTCGCATTGATTCATCTCTAAAATGGAGGGTGGGACTACGTGATCTCTTAAGGTCCTCTCCTGCTCTAAAATCTTATCGTGTAATGAATCCAGAGACCCGCTGGACCTCCCAGCCTCTGGCCCCAGTCACTCGTGCAGGCTTCTACGTAAGTCCATGCTATTTGGCTGCCCTCCACGACTCAGATCACTTCAAACAGCGGTCACTAACAGCCCTGCAACAAACGTTCCTCCCATCTCCCCCTCCCTGACCTCCCTCGTTCCTCCCATCTCCCCCTCCCTGACATCCCCAATGTAGTTTTCCTGCTTGCTCTGCATTTAAGGGCACCAGGAGGTCAGGATTTTCAGTCCTCACTGTTTACCCTCCAGTCCTCTGAGAGCAGAGTGTGGGCGGGCCCAGTAATGCTTGAGGTTCAGATTCTGTGGAGTAGAGTGCAAAGAGCAGGAATAAACAGACACAGAATGTGGCTCCACCTTTAACCCGCTCTCAGAAGTGTTAAGTGCGGTAATGAGCACAAAGGACTGGGATCCGACACATAGAAATATAACCAATCCCTTTCAAGTACAATTAAAAAAATTTTTTTTAATGTTTATGTATTTTTGAGAGAGAGGGGGAGACTGAGCGTGAATGGGGAATGGGCAGAGAGAGAGGGAGACACAGAATCTGCAGCAGGCTCCGGGCTCTAAGCTGTCAGCACAGAGCCTGACGCGGGGCTCGAACTCACAGACCGCGAGATCATGACCTGAGCCGAAGTCGGACGTTCAACCGACTGAGCCGCCCAGGCGCCCCAGGCACAATTTTTAAAGCATTTCTCATACTGTGAAACCGTCCTTGGCCTTCTCCCCTCCTCCTCCCACACCAAGCAGAGAGCCCACCCTACCTGGCAGACGTCCGATTCCCTACAGGACCACTGGCTAAGCCTGCTGGCGTCAACAAACTGGAAGCGGGCTGGATTGCCGTGTAGATGAGAGCAAGGAATCCTATCCACCTGGGCCAAACACAGAAAAGCCCAAAGTATATAAATTTGCTAAGGGGGTGCCGAGTTGACTCAAAAACAAGCAGACACCAACGTCTCGTCCAGACACAGGGATGAAGTCGAGACTCAGGACTAGATGTCACTGAAAAGGAAGCAGGGTGGAATCAAGGCGGGAGGGGGGGGAGGGGGGTCCCTAAGTTAGGCGGATCAATAAGGATCCATCTGACCTCTCTTACAATTCAATGAACATCCTTAAAAAGTTCATCTTCAGCGAAGAGTAAAAACAAAGCAAAAGAAAAAGCAAAGAAAAAAGAGGCAAAGGACGTAAAAATCCAATTCAAAAGGCTGACACTTTAAAAAATCAACTTCTCTACGATATAATTTACATACAACAAAATGCACCTATTTAAGCGCAATTAAAATAAGAAACATTTCCACCATTGGTTCCATAAGGAACCCAAAAAAGTTCCTTATTCCCCATCTTTTGTTGAAACTTCTCCTTACCCTCAACCCCAGGCAACCACCGGTCTGTTTTCTGTCCCTTAGAGATTAGAATGCCTTTTAAAAAGAATTTCTTACAAATAAAATCAAATGCTGGGACCCCTGGGTGGCTCAGTCAGTTGAGCGTCAATCTCTTGATTTCCAGCTCAGGTTGTGATCTCGCTGTCATGGGATCGAGCCCCGTGTCCAGCTCCGTGCTAAGCATAGAGCCTGCTTGGGATTCTCTCTCTCTGCCCCTCCCCCCTCTGTGTGTGTGTGTGTCTCTCTCAAAATAAATAACTTAAAATTTAAAAACAAAAAAAATGATATCAAGTGCTATGTACTTTTCTGTTTCTGTGTTTTTCATTCTGCAAAATATTTTTGAGATTCGTCCATGTTGTTGCACGTAGCTGAGTATATTCCATTGTATAAATATACCACAAGTTGTTGACCTACTCACCTGTGAATAAATATTTGGGGTCTTGCTAATTTGGGGCTGTGAACGTCTGTGCACAAGTCTTTGTGTGGACAACTGTTTTCATTTCTCTCGGGTGCATACTGAACAGCGGAGTTCTGACACGCAAACCTGGTAAGAGATTGCCAAACTGGTTTCCGAAGTTGTTGTACCCTTTCACACTCCCACCGGCAGTGTATTCAAATTACAGTTGCTCTGCATCATTGCCATTACTCGGTATTGTCCTTTCAGTTCTAGTCATTTTAATGTGTGTGTAGTCATTTTTATTTGCTTTTTCCTGAGAATAATAATGCAGAGTGTCTTCATGTGGTTACATTTTTTTTGCACATTTTTTTTTGCAGAATCCTTTGTTCTGTTTGAGCTGTTTATCTTGCCGAGCTCTCTTAGAAGTACTAGTATTTTATCCATCCACTTCCTTAAATGGTCCACGTAGATCATCGTATCGTTGGCAAATAATTACAATTTGGATCCTCTGTTCTGATATGCACACATCAGTTATTTTTCTTATTGTATTGCATTAGCGAGAACTTCCAGTAAAATGTACTATAGAGAAATTATAATAAGCATATTCATCTTGTTTCTGACTATAATGAAAATTTTGCACTGTTTCACCATTAAGTATGATGCTTTTGTATGTTTCTGATAGCTATACTTTATTCAATTAATAAGAAATCTTCCTTCTCTTGATAATCTCATGAGTGTAGCAAAACGCTTTTAATGCAAGCAAGGCTGTAAATTTCTTTCTGAATACAATGCACATTTTTTTTCTTTTAAAGTTTACTGATGTACTTTGAGAGGGGGTGGGGTGGGGAAGGGCAGAGAGAGAGGGAGAGAGAGAATCCCAAGCAGGCTCCGTGCCATCACCACTCAATGCCACAAACCATGAGACCATGACCTAAGCCGAAATCGAGAGTTAGTTGCTTAACCGACTGGGCCACCCAGATGCCCCCGGACATTTCTAGAGATATATTTTTACCTAGAAAATAAATGTGATGCTTTAATAAGATCACATAACTATGGAATGTGATGTTATTAATTTGATTTAAACATAAAGAAGTGTCAGTTTAGGGGCGCCTGGGTGGCTCAGTCGGTTGAGCGTCTGACTTCAACTCAGGTCACGATCTCACGGTCCGTGGGTTCGAGCCCCGCGTCGGGCTCTGGGCTGACGGCTCAGAGCCTGGAGCCTGCTTCCGATTCTCTGTCTCCCTCTCCCTCTGCCCCTCCCCGTTCATGCTCTGTCTCTCTCTGTCTCAAAAATAAATAAACGGTAAAAATTAAAAAAAAAAATTTAAATAAATAAATAAATAAATAAACATAAAGAAGTGTCAGTTTAGACACAACTTCTTCTGGTCACGTGTTACAAAGAGTAAACAAGCAAAAGACCCCAGATCTACCGGCCACAGACCCAGAAGGGGAGGGAATGAGGAGGATACATTTTAACCGGTTTCCCGAAGAAAGGGCCCTTCTAAGAGAGAGCGACAAAAGTAATGGGGCCCAAGTGTGCGAGGCCAACCAGATCTCAGATCGCACTTGGCGACAGCAATGGCTGTAACGGGCTAGTCACACCTGAGAGACTGCACTACCGTGAACTTCCCGGCTTCTTCCAAGCGCACGGCGACACGCGGCCCGTGGCAGGCGGCTGCGGAGACGTCGTGGACCCGCCGGGGCAGCCGGGCAGCCCGGGCAGGTGGCCGGGCAAACAGGCGCACTCGCACCGGCAGCCGGAGAGCCCTCGCACCGCGACGGCGTCGCTCTTCCGCCTTGTAGCCCCTCGGCGCTTCCGGAAGCTTCCGCCCCCAACGGCCGCGGCTCCTCACCAGCCAATCACCTTTACCCAACCAGACTAAGGGAGGCCTCCTCCACCGCCCCCCGCCCCCACTGCCCCGGCAGGAGAAGCGTCGGGAGTCGCTGCTACGGAGATCGCAGGAGTGGCGCGAAGCTGGGTTCGTGCCCCTGTGAGCATCTTGTGTTGTCTGTGCCGTTTTCTGACTCTGCAAGTACTCTTTCCGAGACCCCCGGACCCTGCCATCTTGGCACTGACATTGCACAAGTGAGCAGATCTTTTTTTTTTTAGTTTTCAGAAAGAGAGAGAGAGACAGACAGCGCCAGCCAGGGAGAGCGGCAGAAGGAGAGAGAGAAAATCTTTTTTTTTTTTTTTTAACTTTTTTTAAGGGTTATTTATTTTTGAGAGAGAGACAGTGTGAACCAGGGAGGGGCAGAGAGAGAGAGAGAGAGAGAGAGAGAGGGAGACACAGAATCGTAAGCAGGCTCCAGGCTCCGAGCCGTCAGCACAGAGCCCGACGCGGGGCTCGAACTCAAGAACCGCGAGGTCATGACCTGAGCTGAAGTCGGACGCTTAACTGACTGAGCCCCCCCCCAGGGCGCCCCAAGAGAGACAAAGTCTTAAGCAGGCTCCACGCCAGCATGGAGCCCGTCACGGAGCTCGATCCCTCGACCGGGAGATCGTGACCTGAGCTGAAATCAAGAGTTGGACACTCAAGCAACTGACCCCAGCGGATCTTTCTGTTCCACACCATGATGCCAAAGCCAATAAACGGTCAAAACCAAGCTCCCCAGACTGGATCTCGCACAACTGCTCTCACACAAATACGAAAAGCAGCTCCCCCACGACCCTCATGCCGAACACACATCACTTACACACACTCGCTAAGTGCCAGGCCCTGTGGTACATGCTTCACCAACACCAAGTGGTCCCATTCAGGCCTCTGGGCAACCTCGCAAGGCTGCTGTGATTCCCCCTCTGTCACAGAGGAGGACGAGGCTGGGAGGGGCTCACTAACTTCCCCCAGGGTCGCACACCGGCTGGTGACTGAACCATGAGCAAATCCAGGCCGTGGGCCTCGGAGTCTCTGCTCTTAATCACTACAGGATACTTCTTTTATCCAAAAGTAAAAGGGAAAAAATGTCACCGGGTGGGGATGTACTTAAAGCCAAACAACGCATCGTACCCCTGGGCTGCAAAGTGAATCCTCAGCACATCCTGAGCAACTTGCATAGGCAGCACTGGATGGGGACGGGTCACTGTCCGGATACCATCATAACGGTTTACATAGAGGGGCGCCTGGGGGGCTCGGTCGGTTGAGCGTCCGAGTTCGGCTCGGGTCATGACCTGACGGTTCGTGAGTTCGAGCCCCGCGTGGGGCTCTGTGCTGACGGCTCGGAGCCTGGAGCCTGCTTGGGACTCTGTGTCTTCTTCTGTCTCTGCCCCTCCCCCATGCTCTCTTTCTCTTTCTTTTCTTTTTTTTTTTTTTTAACATTTATTTTTGAGACAGAGAGAGACAGAGCATGAACAGGGGAGGGGCAGAGAGAGAGGGAGACACAGAATCTGAAACGGGCTCCAGGCTCCCCGAGCTGTCAGCCAAGAGCCTGACCAGGGGCTCGAACTCAGGGACCGTGAGATCATGACCCGAGCCGAAGTCGGAGGCTCAACCGACTGAGCCCCCCCAGGCGCCCCCCTCGCTCTCTCTCTCTTTCAAAAATAAATAAACATTAAAAATTTTTTTTAATTAAAAAAAAAAAAGATCAGTTACATGGAGTAGCAGCCAGCAGCCCACACTGTCGTTGGAAGCGGTTGACCCCGTTCTTCCGAAAATGCCCACTGCCCGCTGGTGTAGGGGTCGGGGATAGTGGCCACGGGTGGGTCGCGCGTGACACCAAATTCATCGTCAGCAAGAGCCACGGTTGAGACCGCGGGGAAGCGGGGAGGCGCCGCAGCCGGAGCCCGAGGCGACACGCGGCTGTTCGGGGGCCCCCCGCGCGCCAAGGGCACGTTGGATCTTGCCCTTCGAGGTGGCGGGACCGGGCGCGGGAGCCAGAGCCCCCAGGCCGAGGGGGAAACGTGCGGCGGCTCCCGGGCGCGGGTCGAAGGAGCCTTGCCACCCGCGAGGGGCAGCGGCCGCGGCACCACCGCCCGGAGGCCCCAGGACCCTCGGGCCCCGCTCGGGCCTCCGCCGGCACGTAAACCCTCGGCAGATTCTCCCGCGGTCCCCGATCCCAGCTGGACGCCTAGAGGAGGCCAGCGGGAGCCGGGGACTGGGGGGACCGGGGGGACCGGGCCGGGGCCCCTGCAGCAGCCCCGGGGGAAGGAGGCGGGCAACCTGTGTCACATGGTCTGTGGCAGCTCTTGTCCAAAATGCCGCTCCCTTGCGTCTCCCCAGTGACGGTGTGAGTCGTCGGCATCCCGGCACACGCCTGGAAAAACTGCGCTTCAAAGAGGGCGGGCAATGGGCCCAAACTGGCACGAGCCCCCGGGGAGTGCTGCAGCGGCCCTTGAAACCAGGACGGCTGAAGGCCGCACGCAAACCTCCCGGTTGTGTCCTCCTGTCCCGGCGAGTGTGGTGGAGGCGGGGCCTGCTGTCTACACTAGCTCAGACACCGGGGAGTTTCCTAACCAAGGCCACCGCTTTCTTTCTTCCACTTCACGCATCGTTGTACGGCTTTTCCTTTTCGCACGACCGACGTAACCACCAGTCTCAAATGACCTCTCTACAGGAATCGTAAGCAGGTATGTTTTTTCGAGCTTATTCAAGTCGACGCAAATGGGGTTGGCAGAATGAACAGTGGGAGCAAAATTTAAATGACTGCAAATGTCGTGTCCGTATCATCTGGATTGGAGAGCGGAAGTCTGGGGATTCGGCATGGGCTTTATTCAGACTAAGGGTCTGAAAAGTGCCACACTCGGCATTGCCTGTCACTGCCGTGTCACTCAACTCAGCCCTGACCCGCTGGGACTGACCCCCACCCCGGGAAGGGGGATGACTGGCTCAGCTTCCTGTCTGGGAAGCGGTGCCCGGGACCCCGAGCCACTCCCTGGCGGCCGAGCCCTCCCTCCGTCCTCAGCTTCGCCTTGACTCTGTGGCAGGCCACCCGGAGCCACCTGGACTGGAGTCAAGACACCCTAATGATGCCAAACGTCTGTAATTACTACTTGTCCGTTTCACCTGCCCTTTTAAGCACGGTCCAAGAAACTAGGACATCTTTTGTAGTGAATTCAAAACTAAAGCATAACCTCTTGGAAATTCCCATTGGAGGCCATTCTATTTATAAGGTTCTGATGACATCATGGCCTCAGCAATGACAGGTCCTGTGCACAAGAAATTTGGAACGTGGACCAAGTTTTGGGGATTTTCTACGTTGCTCCCAGTACAAGACTAACTCAACATGTACCTGAAATAACCACCTTAGCCTTATATTTATTTTCCCATATGTTCTAAAATGTATCGGTCAGGGCCAATTTGTTGTCACTCATTCATTCATTCATACAGTTTCAGCCGATGCTTGTTGAGTGTTAAACTCAGGCGCAAGCTGGGCCTTGGGACACAAGGGAAAAAACACACACCCTACTGTCTGGAAGAAAGAAAGAAAAGAAATAACACTGGTTAAGTGTGAGTCAACTCTGTGCACTGAGTTAGAATGACAGATGTGGTAACAGATAATTGAGATAGAATTTAAAAAAATTTTTTAACATTTATTCATTTTTAAGAGACACAGAGAGACAGAGCACGAGTGGGGGAGGGCAGAGAGAGAAGGAGACACAGAATCTGAAACAGGCTCCAGGCTCTGAGCTGTCAGCACAGAGCCCGACAAGGGACTCAAACCCATGAACCATGAGATCATGACCTGAGCCAAAGTCAGAGGCTTAACCAACTGAGTCACCCAGGTGCCCCTGAAATTGAGTGAATAGAATAGAATAGAGTAGAATAGAGTAGAATAGAATAGAATTTTGGAGAGCGGTCACTCAAGATCCTATGGGTGCATGGGAAGGGGAAACGAGGTGTCCTTCCGATGGAGGTGGCCAGCTGGCACCTGCAAATGTAGGCAACACGTTATCTTTTCTAACTCTGTTCTTCTTCCGTGTGTTCCGATACTGTTCTTTCCTCCGCCACACAGGCATCTCTGGGCGTGAGGGGACTGTTAGCACAGACGATAAACAATTGACCTAACTCCCAAGTAGAGTCTCAGTTTACTCAGTTAGCCTTGTTTTGCTTGTTTATCTAAAAATTTCTGTATTTCTTGAGTGGTTAATGTACCTACATGATTCATGTTAGCAGGCGTTTGGCAGAAGTTGATTCCCACCCTCGGGGATGACTTTGGGGGGGTTGGGGACGTTAGTGGAGGCAGTCGCTGCCGATGTGGTGGGAACAGCGAGAGAACCAGGACTAGAAGTGGGGCCTGAAGGTGGACGGCGTTGCCACGATCCCGTGACAGGATGCGAACGGGTGAGGACTGCTTCTCACGGCTGAGCAGAGAACGTGGTTTCTCGAGCTGGAATCCACTCCCGCTGACGATGCTGTGAAGGTTGTTGAAGTGACCACATGGGATTTGGAATATCACATACACTTAGTAGTTAAAGAAGGGGCAGGGTTTGAAAGGATGGACTCCGAGTTTGAAAGCAGTTCTACTGTGGGTGAAACGCTCTCAAACAGTATCGCGTGCACGGGGAAGTCGTTCACGAAAGGAAGTCAGTCGATGCGGCAAACTTCACTGTTGTGTTATTTCAAGAAATTGCCGCGGCCACCCCAGCCTTCAACACCCACCACCCCGATCGGTCAGCAGCCATCAACATCGAGGCAGGACCCTCCAGCACAAAAAAAATGTCGCTTGCTGAAAGCTCACATGATGATTAATAGCACTTCTTAGCGATACAGTAATTTTAGGTTAAGGTACAGGGAGCCTGGCTGGATCAGTCGGGAGAATCCGTGTCGGTTGGTCTCAGGGCCGCAAGTTCAAGCCCCACGCTGGGGGTAGAGATTACTTAGATAAATAAATTTAAAACTTAAATTAAATTAGGGGCACCTGCGCGGCTCAGTCGGTTAAGTGTCTGACTTCGGCTCAGGTCATGATTTCAGAGTTTGTGGGTTCGAACCCCGCATCGGGCTCTGTGCTGACAGCTCGGAGCCTGGAGCCTGCTTCGGACTCTGTGTCTCCCTCTCTCTCTGCCCTTCCCCTGGTTGCACTCGGTCTTTCTCTCTCTCTCTGTCTCTCTCAAAAACAAATAAGCATTAAAAACTTAAATTAAATGGGGCGCCTGGGTGGCGCAGTCGGTTAAGCGACCGACTTCAGCCAGGTCACGATCTCGCGGTCCGTGAGTTTGAGCCCCGCGTCAGGCTCCGGGCTGATGGCTCGGAGCCTGGAGCCTGTTTCCGATTCTGTGTCTCCCTCTCTCTCTGCCCCTCCCCCGTTCATGCTCTGTCTCTCTCTGTCCCAAAAATAAATAAAAAACGTTGAAAAAAAAATTTATAAAAAACAAAAACTTAAATTAAATTAAGGTACATATACTGTTTTTTTAGACATAATGATATAGCAGTTAAGACTACAGTAAACATAACTTTTATATGCACTGAGAAACCAAAAAATAATTTGACTTGCTTTGTTGTGATATTCACTTTATTTTAGTGGTCTGGAACTGAACCTGTAATATCTCTGAGGTATGCCTGTATATTTACTTGTTCATCACCGTTTCTTTTTTCAAAAGACTATAAACTTCACTGGGTGAGATTTTTTTTTTCTGGTTTATTGAACAGCCTCAGCTGTACAGATCTGCAAATACAGTAAATGTTCATTAATATTTATTGAATAGATGCACTAAATTTTCATTTTATTTTTCTGTAAGAATTTTCATCTTTTTTCTTATGAATTTTTCATAGTTCAGATATTAGCCCTTTATGAATATGCTGTAAATATTTTCTTAGAATATCTGTCTACAGTTTTATGAATTTTCTTACACTATTGATAACATATTTTGCATACTGTATTATAGACTTTTCCAACTTGTGACTATAGACATTTTCTCATATCTTTAAAAAATCCTTTGAAATCAGGACTACCGGGTGGTAGAAGCAGAAATCTGCTATGTCTGGGCACGTCTTGTGACCTGGAAGAATGTGCTGGATGATTTGTATGAGAGAGAAGGTCTCTCCTGGGAAACAAGGAATTCTGGGGGTGCTGGCTGGCTCAGTCTGTAGAACACACAACTCCTGATCGTGAGTGTGAGCCCTACGTTGGGCATAGAGATTACTGAAGTAAATAAAACTTAAAAACGAAACAAGGAATTCTGAGGAGAGGAGCCACGTCCCAGGAGCTCGATTTACTGGTTTCCACCCATTCTAAGACAAGCTTTTGTTTTTTTCTTTTCACATTTTCACACTCTGGACCAGGATGTATCTTATAATTGATGGCACCTTCCAATTACAGTTGGCAGTGTTTTTCCCCCTTTTAATAGCACATAGAATAACAACGTGCCTCACAACTGGTAAGTCTTAGATTTGGTGAGATTCAAAAAGAAGACTTGGTCACCTAAGGAGAGTGCGGTTGAGACCACAGCATGGTCCACGGCATGCAGTCCTCCCCTCCCAGCTGTCTCTTTGCTAGTCTCCCTGGGCTCATTTTTAATTCAATGGAGAACGGGAACAGTTAAAAAGAAAAATGAAGGAGGTGTTCCAAGTACGAGGGGATGACCGGCACACGAGAGGAACTGGATTCCCTTATATGAGGACGTGACACTCTGGGGGTGGGGGGGGTCAGGCCGCACCTTGGCCTGCAGGTGTTCAGGGGCATTGGTAGCACTTGGCCAAACAGGCCTGCTCTCGGGAATGTTGGAGACCTTCTCTGGAAAGACTTGGGAGATGGTAAATGGTGCCGGGTTCCACCAACATCTCGCAGTCCCCTCAGTGAGTACATCTCTCTCCCTCCCTGGGTCAGATTTGAACCTCCGGGGTGCGGGTAGGGGCGTGGGGGAGGTTGGCTATTGACTTCAGTTACAGTCGGGAGAAAATGAGGAGATGGGTTAGAGCTCAAGGAGAATCAACCTTCCCTTAAAATGTATTCACTTGAGAAGAGATTATTCAGGGCTTCAGGCACGGTGGGGTGGGTCTCCTCAGACCCACGAGGAATTCCAGCTGCTTCTGCTGGCAAGAAATAATCAGCGGGGTTTGAGAGTATTCACCTCCATCCAAATGCACCCAAATGCCCTCATTACAGTGCATGGGGTACCTCCCTTTTCCTGTCAGGTCCCTCAAGTTCATAGACCATTGGGCAAGACTGTGGATGCAATGTGTGTTGTAATTCTGAAATCCACAGGTTTGACCTTTGGGCCTTTTGGGGACAGTTTACTGGCCCTACAGCCCTAAAATACAAGAGTTTCTTTTAGAGCCGTTACTGAAAATCTCTGGTTTTCTGACTCTGCATGAAGTTGGAAGTTTTCTTTTGATAAGCATTCCACGCAGCCACTCTGTAGGCCTTATGAGCAGCATTCCTGTCCCTGCGCCCTCGCAGTGGCCACTGGCCCTCAAAGCATCACCTTCGTCCCTGGCGCCCACAGATACAGACTCAAGCAACTGTGTGGTCCAGGTGTTCTGCACCTGCAGGGGCCCATTTCCACTGCCACCCGACCCATTCAGCTTAGACAATGAATCCCAGACCCCCACCTTTGCGGGTCATTTCCTGGAGCCACTTCTGACGCCAAATAGTTCATCAGTCAGGGTTCTATCGAAAAAACAGAAGCCATTCCAGATATTTTTAAGCAGAAAGGAATTTAATTTGTGGAATCAGATACTTAAAAAAAAAAAAAAACTGATGGAAGTTCTAAAAGAACAAAAGTCAAGGGAAGCAGGCATCAGTTTCCAAATTCATCATGCGAGCTGTGGGGCAGAGACTTGGGAATCTGTTGCCATTTGTTTCCTGATCGAGAACCTCCACCAAAGGTCAGACACCTGGTAGCAGGGGGTCTCACAAGGGAGCCTGGTGGCTGTGCAGAGCCTTGGCTGTTCTAGGGTCCACACATCAGCCCACTACATCTGTGCCTCGTTGCCTTTCAAATAATGCACGAGTGCCCGTCGTGGTCAAAATGTAAATCCTAGAACCCTGAAGACAAGGGTTTCGGGGAAATATAGTTCTTTCCATGGAAGGCAGCGGTGATAAACAGGGTTGAAGATTAAACAAAAGAGGGAGAGAAAGCCTCACTATGTCTAGCACACCCCATAAAAATAACCTTTTTTGTAATCAGGAATTCACCTCTCTTAATTAGACTCTTCCTGTGGAAGGCTCCTGCCCTGGCCATGACCAGAGTTTCTCAATGACTGACCCTCAGGCCAACTGCATCGGGTCAACCCGGGAGTTCCCTGGGCCCCACCCCAAACCTACTCTCTGGAGGAGAACTTTCTGGAACACTTAAGTACATTTACTACTAATGTTAGGGGCAGTCCATGTTGCCTTCTGGGAGGCTTTTCTTTTCCTCCTAGCTATGAAGCTAGCTAAGTTTTAGAAAGCCCACAGAACTCAATGAGCATGTCCAGGTCCCAAGAGCACTCTGTTCAGCCAGAGGGGGCACTGACTCTGCTCAGAGTGGCAGCTTGTGTTGTCAGAAGCAGGTGGGGACCTTCCACCCACTGGAGGCATCTGAGACTGGCCCAGCCTCCCGGTAAGCCCCAGTGCGTGTGTCCAAGTACAAAACAGGAAGCTGCCTTTGTCCTAAAGAATGACAAGTAGTCCACTGTAGGCTTCCAGCTAATCATCCCCAATCATTACCCTCGGTAGAAATGACAGATTTATAGTTACATACCTTTATGCCTTAGCAGAGAATAAAATTACGCTGAGTTACAAATCAGATGGATATTAAAATTCTAAAGATGATGGATACAAAGACAAATATACCATTATAAATGCTTGGGACTTAACTATTTTTTCTTTTTAAGGACAGGCAATTAAAAATTAAATTGGTAAAGAACAACAACAACAAAAGAACAGAGGCAAGTTATCTTGCCCACCAAAATAGTTGGAGCAAAAATGGAATCTGGTCTTAAAAATTCTTTGAACTTAGGGGCCTGGGTGGCTCAGTCGGTAAAGTGACTGACTTCAGCTCAGGTCATGATCTCATGGCTCATGAGTTCGAGCCCCGCGTCGGGCTCCGTGCTGACAGCGTTATGCCCAGAATTCGTGATCCCCAAAGACCAGCAGGGAGCCGAGTCCGATGCAAAAGCAAAGAGCCTTTATTCGGGCTAGCTCGAGCTCAATCACCTACCTGCACCGACGCAGCAGTGAGATACCAGAGAGAGAGAGAGTTTCAAAAGCACAAAGGTTTTATAGGGATCATGGCCTTAGCCGATTGGCTGGGGAAGGGTCGTGGCCTCAGCCGATTGGCTGGGGAAGGGTCGTGGCCTCAGCTGATTGGCTGCCAAAGTGTGGTCCCAGATCTGCAATTATCAGCATCACCTGGAACTTATTAAAAATGCAAATGTTGGGCCTGGTGGTCATAGACCCACTGAATCAGAAACTCTGGGGGTGGGGCTCAGCAATCTGTGTTTGAACAAGTCTTCCTGGAGATTTTGATGCACCTGAAGTGTAAGAACCACTGTGTCTGAGGGTCTCTAACATGTTTGGCCTCCGTGTATACAGAACGTTTCTCACTGGTCACCTATTAACCATTGGCTGTCAGCCTTGCCGTGCTATATAAATACCTAGCACCAAACACCATCCCCAGAGACTCTGATGAATTGGTTTGGGGAGGGGTAAAATGCTCCCAGGTCATTCGAAGCCTGGACAGGGTTGAGGGCTCCTGCCTCTGGCCCCGACCTGAGAGAAGCCCTCCGTCTTCTACTCACACTTTCCACGCCTCTCAATTCCCCTTCCTCCCACCTCAGACTTCAGAAGAATGCATCAATCGGTAGCCTGCTTTCTTAGAAAACATAAGTTACTCAAGGGGAGGAGGCGTGGTCTGAGGTTTGAGCGGGAACTTCTTTCTGCGACCACGTCGGGCACATAGTCACTAGTCGGCATGCCTAGGTCTGCTCTTTCAACAGCTCAGAGCCTGGAGCCGGCTTCGGGTTCTGTGTCTCCCTCTCTCTCTGCCTCTCTCTCTCTCTCTCTCTCTCTCTCAAAAATTAGTAAACATTAAAAAGATTTAAAAAATCTTTGAACTTAGAACCGTACAAATGACAAAGAAGGGGTGTCTGACACATCGGTAGCCTTGTACAGAGATTCCCCAGCCTCTTGAATTTCAAAGCTCATGCGCTTTTTTTGCTTGTTTGTTTGCTTCCCGTGTGACCCTCATGTGTAGCCGGGATTAGAAACTTCCGGTTTAGAGGTTTGAAAAAATACCACCTAAATGTAACACGCCAAGTCACCATCGTTGAAGGGATACGGAGTCCCCATTGTTTTCCCAGCACGTCTCCACCGCCACAGCACTGCCGAAAGCCCTCTGCTGTTTCCTGTCCCACCACGGTGTCTTCCTGGGCCCGTGCCAGGGACCGTTGTCTTCACCTGGCCCGTAACCGCCTCCCTGCTCGCCGCCTTCCGGGAGCCTGGGATTGTGGCTGATCCCCGCTCCTGAAAGGCGGCGACTTTCCCTGGGCGAAACCAGGAGTGCCCACTAGTTGCCGTCTTCCGTCTCGGCCGCCGTCCGGAAATGTCTTCCGACAAGCCTACCCGTCTACTTTTCCTCTTTTCCCGGCTGAGACCTTAGGATTTTGAAAGAAACCGATTAAAATATATATTCTCAGGAACCTGAATTGGTTGCCAACAATGTTGAGTCACACCCCCGACGAGGAGGATTTTCAGCAGGAGGAAATTGGCTCCCTCGCGTGACTTCCTGTAACAGAAAACGTGACCGTTGCAGTAGGTGAGCAAATGCTTCCATTTTGAATAAGTTACGCCTCAATTCCGTACCACCTCATGTTTTAAAATAGGTTGTAACGTTTGGTCTTGGAACAAGACAGTGTCACAACCGTCAGGGTGACATTTGTGATGTGGGAACGAACAAGAACACCCAAAGCGATCTTCTTTCTTGTTTAGAACAAAAAATACAAAGTGGGTGAATGACTCAGGTGGCCGGTGAGTAATGCCTGGCCTGGAGTGGTTGTTGCCATCCTTCCAATGCCCCAGGGGCACATTTGGTGCAGACACTGCATTTTTGGCGGTCCTGTGGCTGAAGACTCTTTCTCTATTTCCCTCCATCAGAGGCTACCAGGGTCCGTTAGAGGCACCGCCCTGGACACTGGGCCTGCGGGGTCCACTCTGCTGGCAGCCGGGGTTCCTCCACACTAGTTCCGGGACACGGTCCCGCCTCTTCTGCCCACCGCCCGCCTCGCTGGGCAGCTGCCCATTTTCCAGACCCGACTCATCAGGCTTCTTGGTGGTCCTGCGAGTTTTCCAACCTCTTTTCGGTCAATTCCTTTTCTTAACTTGGCCGGAGCCTCTTTTTACTCGCAGAAGAGCCCCAACCACTACAGTTTCCTATTCCAATGAAAATAAAACTCAAACTCCTGCCGTGGCCTCCAACAGGTGAGCTGGTTCCCTGCCCACCTCTCAGCCTCATCTGATTCCTTTCTCTGCTCTGTCCTCCCTACTCCATCCTGGCTCTTTTCGGTCTCCAGTACACTCTGTCTGAGGCACCCCAGCTCCATCCCGGAGCTCTTCTGCCAGGAACCCTCATTTTCCAGGTCTGCTCCCTTTGCCTCAACCAGCAGAATTTCAGAGCGCTTTGCCCTATTTGTTTCCGTGTGAAGGCGCCATGATCTAAAATCCTGTGTGTGTGTGTGTGTGTGTGTGTGTGTGTGTGTGTCTTTATGGTGTCTTTGTTGTTCTTCACTTCTTTTCTGTCTCCTCTACCCTAAGGTCCTCGTGGACAGGGAATTCATCCTTCTTCACTACTTTATGCTTAGCACCTACGAGGGTAGTAGGCATGTCATAGGAGAAGGTGCTTGGTAAATAGCTGTTTAAATAAATGAGTCGGTTTCCAGTGTCACAGTACTTTTATTTGATCTTCACAATAATCTCGTGAGGTGAATGTGTGCTTTATCATATCCATTTCTCAGGGAGGCCATGAGGCTTGCCTTCAGTCGGCAACTAACGGGGGAAGAACCTGGCTCATATTAGTTTCGATTTCATTCCTTTTAAAAACCCTTATGGAAAAAATCTGATATTCTTTACACCATACCATACTTGATAAACATTAAAAAAAAGCATCGTAAAAAAGATATTACTTTTTCCTTCAAAATAGAAACTTCTTAGCAAAATACCTAAGCACCAAATCCTCTCTTCACAATGTCCATGAAAACAATGCCAATTGTTCAAGCCATATGTTTTGGGACCTGCCCATTCATTAGATTAAAATAATGGCAGGGGTGCCCGGGTGGCTCAGTCGGTTAAGCGTCTGACTTCAGCTCAGGTCATGATCTCATGGTCCGTGAGTTCGAGCCCCGCACTGGGCTCCGTGCTGACAGCTCAGAGCCTGGAGCCAGCTTCGGATTCTGTGTCTCCTTCTCTCTCTGCCCCTCCCCCACTTACGCTCTGTCTCTCTCTATCAAAAAATGAATAAACGTTAAAAAAATAAATAAATAAAATAAAATAATGGGAGCAGATATGGAAAGAGGTAAAGGGGTTTGAAAATGAAGGGCAGGACCAACATGGCTTGCTGATAGGTTGGATACAGAAGATGAGAGGCATCCAGGCTACACTAACTACGTTGCCTGTTTCAATCCAGTAATTTGGGACCGTGTTCTGAACCACAGCTTGGCCTGCTCCTGATTTCTGTTTGTTTGTTTGTTCATGACAGTAGATAAATTCTGAAGACTATCAAAACTCTCTGCCTCTGTGATCCTAATATTTGTAGTGTAGGAGAGATCTTACATCAAATATTTCATTGATAACACAGATAAATGGAGGTTTTATATTAAAGGAACATTTTTGCCTGACAACTTCAGATTTTAATGGTGGTGGTAGTATTGACCTAATTTTTAAATTAAATGCCATTTAATAAAATGCAGTTACTGAGGCACCTGGGTGACTCAGTTGGTTGAGGGGCCAATTTTGGCTCAGGTCATGATCTCCTGGTACGTGGGTTTGAGTCCAGCATCGGGCTTTGTACTGACAGCTCAGGGCCTGGAGCCTGCTTCAGATTCTGTGTCTCCTTCTCTCTCTGCCCTTCCCCCCCACTCACACTCTGTCTCTGTCTCTCAAAAATGAATACACATTAAAAAATCAATCAATAAATAAAACGCAGATACTGGCATTATGATTATATAGGAGAGAAAATAAATTTTGAGATACTTACAAAGTTTTAAAAATACAGTAAAACCTTGGTTTGCCAGAGAAACATGGTTGTGATCTGAGGCACTTGTATATCAAAGTGAATTTCCCCATAAGAAATAATGAAAACTCAGATGATTCATTCCACAACCCAACATAGTTGTATAAAAATTATTATAATACTGTAATATAATACAAAATAATAAAGTACAAAATATAAAGAAAAATAAACAAATTGACCTGCACTTACCTTTGAAAACCCTCGTGGCTGGTGTGAGGGAGGCCAGAGAGGAGGGTAATCGGGTAGGACGGCTTTCACTACCACTAACAGAATCACTGCTATCTATTGCTCAATGGACTCTTCTTCTTTTTGTGCAACTTTAACAAGAAACCTATCCAATGACACTTGCTTTTGCCTCCTTTGGAGGATTTCACGGAAATGGGACATTGCGTTGTCGTTAAACAGATTCATCACTCGCACTTCCACAGCCTCGCTCGGGTCGTGTTTTCTACAAAATTTTGCATTGTTTCCCACATTTTACACATCTCCCTAATCTCATTTGAGGTGGGGGATTCCTTTGCCTTTTTTTCCTCCTCCTCTGCAGATGAGATGCAGATGTAGACTTCCTATAAAATCTTGCAATTTCGTACAAATCAAAACCACAAAGAGATACCACCTCACACCTGTCAGAATGGCTCACATTAACAATTCTGGCAACAACAGATGTTGGCGAGGATGTGGAGAAAGAGGAACCCTTTCCAACTGCTGGTGAGAATGCAAACTGGTGCATCCACTCTGGAAAACAGTATGGAAGCTCCTCAAAAAATTAAAAATAGAGCTACCCTACGACCCAGCAATTTCACTACTAAGTATTTATCCAAAGGATACAAAAATACTGATTCGAAGTGGTACATGCACCCCAATGTTTACAGCAACACTATCGACAATAGGCAAGGTACGGAAAGAGCCCAAATGTCCATTGACATTTGGATAAATGGATAAAGAAGATGTGGTATATATACACAATGGAATATTACTTGATGATCAAAAATAATGAAATCTTGCCATTTGCAACAACGTGGATGGAACTAGAGTGTATTATGCTAAACGAAATAAGTCAGAGAAACAAATATATGGGTTTCACTCATACGTGGAATTTAAGAAACAAAACAGATGAACATAAGGGAAGGGAAGCAAAAATAAGCAAAAAAAAAAACAGAGGTGGAGACAAACCATAAGAGACTCAAATACAGAGAACAAACTGAGAGTTGCCGGCGGGGTGTTGGGTCGGACAATGGACTAAATGGACAATGGACATTAAGTAGGGCACGTGTTGGGCACTTGTAGCACTGGGTGTTACATGGAAATGATGAATCACTAAATTCTATTCATGAAATCATTATTACACAATATGTTAACTAACTTAGATTTAAATTTAAAATTAATTAATTAAAAATTTAAAATTAAAATTTAAAAAAATATTGCAATTTCAGCCACTTGTACTTCTTGATGATTTCCTTCTTAACTTCCACCGTAATCATCTCCTTCTTCTTTACCGCCTTTCTTTTCAACCTTTTTCTGCATGGGGGGGCCATTGTATATGCTCACATGGATGTTGACTACAGCACAGTATTCATAAACTCTTATCATATACTGTATTTAACGAAACTGGCAATAAGGCAGCAGAGGAAAGGG
The DNA here is from genome assembly GCF_024362965.1 of Panthera pardus. Lineage (NCBI taxonomy): Eukaryota > Metazoa > Chordata > Mammalia > Carnivora > Felidae > Panthera > Panthera pardus. The sequence continues at coordinate 88,959,394 of NW_026526654.1, read as the reverse complement.
TCTACATCTGCAGGCGCTTGACCTAGAATGAAGCAAAGCATTCCTAAGCTTACTCTTGTCTGGAAAAGCAAAGGACTGTCCACAGGTGCTTTGAAGTGACAAAAAATACACTAGTGCCAGTTGCAGGCACCTTCAAATGTTCTGAAAAATCACTGATTTCTGTCAAAACCGTGGTCTGAGACTGAGTGTCAGAGAATGGGAGACAATGACACACAATCCCACAGTGAGGGAGAGAGAGAGAGAACCATTGGTTCAGTTGTGATCATGTGATGTTTGGCGTCACATACTTCTCATATTGCAAGACATCACTCGTTTATCAAGTTAAAATTGATTAGAAATGTTCGCTCATCTGTTAGTGGAACACTCGCAGAACAGGTTCCTCGCAATCTGAGGTTTACTGTACTTGTAAATCATAGTAAACATGCATAATTTTCTTACGGTACACCTCTGGTCTGAAAACCAAAAGTGGATTTGTGATAAGTCCTAGGAGTTAAATTTCACAATTATTTAATGAAATTCACAATATAAATTATACTTCATGTAATATTTAGTAAAGAAATTTGTGTCAGCCCATATACTGGTGAATAACCTGAATAATGTTTATGGTTTCATACCCCTTATAAGATTGCAACTGCTTGTAAAGATCTAAAACAAGCAGTTTCTATTTCAGTACTTTTTATATGCTTCATAAAAAATTTCTTAAGAGATTTTTTTTTGCCCTTGGGGCACCTGGCTGGCTCAGTCGGTGGAGCATGTGACTCTTGATCTCAGGTTGTGAGTTTGAGCCCCATGTTGGGTGTAGAGATTACTTAAAATCTTAAAAGAAAAATAATTTTTTTGTCCAAAATGAAATGATTTTAAGGAATTATTCCATTGCAACTTGTAATATTTTCATTTTGTAGAAGAAAATTTTATTTACTAAGGTAAATGATATAATGATCAAACCTAAGTGATATAATGCTAAAAATGAGGAGAAAAACAATATTTATATATTTATTTATTCATTCATTCATTTATTCATTCATTCATTCCTTTTAAAATTTTAATTCCAATATAGCTAACATACAGTGTTATATTAGTTTCAGGTATACAGTACTGTGATTAAACAATTCTATACATTATTCAGTGCTTATCATGATAAATGTACTCTTAATCCCCTTCACCTATTTCACCCACTCCTGTACCCATCTCTCCTCTGGTAACCATCAGTTTGTTCTCTATGGTTAAGACTCTGTTTTTTCCTTTGTCTCTTTTTTTCTTTGTTCGTTTGTTTTTTTCCTATCCTCCACAGATGAGTGAAGTCATATGGTATTTATCTTTCTCTGATGACTTGATTCCATTTAACATTACACTCATTAGATTCATCCATGTTGTTGCAAATGGCAAGATTTCGTTCTTTTAATGGCTGAATAATATTCCATTTTGCGTATATACCACATCTTTACCCATTCATTTACCAATGGACACTCGGGTTGCTTCCATAGTTGGCTATTGTAAATAATATAGTGCAATAAACATAGAGGTGCATATATGTTTTTGAATTAGACTTTTTGTATCATTTGGGTAAATACCCAATAGTGGAATTACTGGTTCATATGGTAATTCTATTTTTAATTTTTTGAGGAGCCTCGATGCTGTTTTCCACAGTGGCTGCACGAGTTCACATTCCCACCAACAGTACAAGAGGGTCCCTTTTCCTCCACATCCTCACCAACACTTGTTTCTTGTGTTTTTGATTTTAGTCATTCTGACAGGTGTGAGGTGATATTTGTAGTGGTTTTGATTTGCATTTCTCTGATGATTAGTGATATTGACCATCTGTTCATGTGTCTGTTGGCTATCTGCATGTCTTTTTTGGCGGAATGTCGGTTCCTGTCTTTTGCCGATTGCTTAGTTGGATTATTTGGGTTTTGGGTGTTGAGTTTTATAAATTCTTTATATATTTTAGATACTAACTCTTCATCAGATATGTCATTTGCAAATATCTCCCATTCACTAGGTTGTCTTTTTGTTTTATTGTTTCCTTTCCTGTGTAGAAGCTTTTTATTTTGATGTAGTCCCAATAGTTTATTTTTTTTCCCCTTCCCTTTTGTTTTCCTTGCCTCAGGAGACGTATCTACAAAAATATAGCTACTGCTGTTGTCAGAGAAATTACTGCCTGTGCTCTCTTCCAGGATTTTTATGGTTTCAGGTTTCACATTTAGGTCTTTAATCCATTTTGAGTTTCTTTTTGTGTATGGTGTGAGAAAGTGGTCCAGTTTCATTATTTTGCATGTAGCCATCTGCTTTTCCCAACACCATTTGTTGAAGAGACTGTCTTTTTGGCATTGATTAGTTAATCATATAATTGTGGGCTTATTTCTGGGCTTTCTATTCTGTTTCATTGATCTATGTGTCTATTTTTGTGCAAGTACCATACTATTTTGATGACTATGGCTTTGTAATACAACTTAAAGTCTGGAATTGTGATGCCCTCCAGTTCTGTTCTACTTTTTCAGGATTGCTTTGGCTATTTGGGGCTTTTTGTGGTTCCATACAAATTTGAGAATTGTTTTAGCTTTGTGGAAAATGCTGGGGGTTATTTTGATAGGGATCACATTGAATGTGCAGATTGCCTTGGGTAGTATAGACATTTGCCAAAGCAAAAAACAAGGGGGGGTACATACATCCCAATATTTGTAACAGCATTATCAACAATAGCCAAACTATGGAAAGAGGACAAGTGTCCATCTACTGATGAATGGATAAAGAAGATATGGTATATATATATATATATATATATATATATATATATATATATATATACACATACATACATACAATGGAATATTACTCGGCCATCAAAAAGAATAAAATCTTGCCATTTGCAATGACATGGATAGAGCTAGAGTGTATTATGCTAAGTGAAATAAGTCAGTCAGAGAAAGAAATATACCATATTATTTCACTCATATGGAATTTAGGAAACAAAGCAGATGAACATTTGGGAAGGGGGGAAAAAGAGAGAGGGAGAGAGAAGTAAGCCGTAAGAGACTCTTAATGATAGAGAAGAAACTGAGGGTTGATGGAGGGAGGGAAGTGGGGGATGGGCTAAATGGGTGATGGGTATTAAGGAGGACATGTATTGTGATGAGCCCTGGGAGTTATATGTAAGTGATGAATTCTCCTGAAACCAGTATTTCACTATATGTTAACTAGAATTTAAACAAAAATTTAGGGGAAAAAACCCCACAATATTTGTTCTTCCAATCCATGAGCAGGGAATGTCTTACCATTTGTTTGTGTCATCTTCAATTTCTTTCATCAATGTTTTATAGTTTTCAGAGTACATGTCTTTCACATCCTTGGTTAATTTATTCCTAGATATTTAATTATTTTTGGTGCAATTGTAAATGGGGATGTTTTCTTAATTTTTCTTCCTGCTGCTTCACTATAGTGTATAGAAATGCAATGGATTTATGTATATTGATTTTGTACACTGTGACCTTACTCAATTCACTTGCCAGTTCTAGTAGTTTTTTAGTGGAGCCTTTAGGGTTTCTGTATATAGTTTCATGTATCTGCAAATAGTGAAAGTTTTACTTCTTCCTTACTGATTTGTATGGCTTTTATTTCTTTTTCTTGTCTGATTGCTATAGCTAGAACTTCCAGTACTATGCTGAATAAAATTAGTGAGAGTGGACATCCTTGTCTTGTTTCTGGTCTTAGGGTACAATCTCTCCATTTTCCACCATTGGGTATGATGCTAACTGTGGTTTTTTTCATGTATGGACTTTATTATGTTGAGGCATGTTCCCTCTAAACCTACTTTGTTAAAGGTTTTTAATCATGAAAGGATGTTGTACTTTGTCAAATATTTTTTCTGCATCTATTGAAATGCTTGTATGGTTTTTGCCCTTTCTCTTCTTGATGTGTGTGTTTCAAACTGATTGATTTGTGAATACTGAACCACCTTTGCATCCCAGGAGGAAATCTCATTTGATCATGGCCAATGATTTTTTAATGTATTGTTGGATTTGGTTTGCTAATATTTTTTTTGAGGATTTTGCACCTATGTTCATCAAAGATAGTGGCTTATAGTTCCTCTCCTTCTTCCTCTCCTCCTCCTCCTCCTCCTCCTCCTCCTCCTTCTTCTTCTTCTCCTTCTTCTTCTTCTTCTTTGTAGAGTCTTTATCTGGTGTTGGTATTACGGTAATGTTGGCTTCATGGAATGAATTTGGAAGCCTCCTCCTCTTTTATATTTTAGAATAGTTTGAGAGAATAGATATTAACTCTAGTCAGAAAAAAATTTGCCTGTTATAAAATAATTTTATTAGTCTATGGAACCCCAAAATATCTGTAACACTCAACAGGTATATTTTTATAGAAAAATGACAACCCACATTAGTGAATTCCAGTTTCAAATTCTGGCCACAATTCTTAGTTTTACAATTTTGTAATTCTTGGTTTGCTGGCCTACTGGAAAAAATCACTCAATAGTGTGCTTGATCACTTCAAGGTATGATATTGAATCTCCCTTTAATGGACTTTGAAGTCCCCAGGCATGAGGTCCTCCATTAGTAAATTGGGCAGTTAGTGCATTGACTCCTTTAGGCTATTGGAGACTATTTAGGAACCATTTATTAAATTGCATAAGGCTAAAACATTGAGATGTTTGCTTAGACAACTAACTAATTACCAGGAACTATATCAGACATTAAGTAGAACTTAGTTAACTTAGGCTGTTTGAAAGTAAAACAAAGTAAAACTGTAAAAATTGAGATTTTTTTGATATTCAATTACATTTTTTTATTAATAGATTTCATTTTTTCTTTTCCAGTGAGATGAGAACTCCTTATCTGAATGCAATAGCTATATGAATTTAAGAAACCATTAGCTTTTCCCCGCCCCTGTCATTTCTTTCTTTGTATGGGATAAGACTTCTTCCAACCCCTTTTAAATTTTTTCCAGGGTTACTTCAATGAAAAAATCAAAGCACCGCTGGTGGAAGGTCCAAACCACCACTATGAGTAGGGACGTAAAGCAACCAGAGTTACAACAACAGAGAGCATGCAACACATTCCAAAAACACCTCCTGAAGGGCCAGGCCCTGGACAGTGTATGACCCCTTTTTAATATAGTAGTGCTCGCCAGTGCAGGACATGTAATAAGCTATTAAAACACATAAGGGGCAGAAAACTAGCCAAAATGATGAAAAGGAAGAATTCTTCTCAAAAGAAATTCCAGGAAGAAATGACAGCTAGAGAATTGCTCAAAACAGATATAAACAATATATCTGATCAAGAATTTAGAATAATAGTCATAAGATTAATAGCTGGGCTTGAAAAAAGCATAGAAGACAGCAGGGAATCTATTGCTCAGAGATCAAGGAACTATGAAATAGTCACAACGAATTAAGAAATGCCATAAATGAGGTGCAAAATAAACTAGATGCAGTGACAGCAAGGATGCAGGAGGCAGAGGGGAGATTCAGTGAAATAGAAGATAAAATTATGGAAAATGATGAAGCCAAGAAAAAGAGAGATAAGAAAATACTAGCCCCCAAGGGGAGGATTAGAGAACTAAGTGATTCAATGAAATGTAATAATATCTGTATCATAGGAGTTCCAGAAGAAGATGAAAGAGAGAAAGGGGTAGAAGGTTTACTTGAACAAATTATAGTTGAGAACTTCTCTAATCTGGGGAAGGAAGCAGACATCCAAATCCAGGAGGCCCAGAGAACTCCCTTCAGAATCAACAAGGTCTTCACCATGGTGAATCATAATGAAACTGGCAAAATACAAAGCTAAAGAGAGGATTCTGAAAGCAGCTAGGGACAAACAGGCCTTAACTTACAAGGGTAGACACATAAATGTAGTAGCAGACCTGTCTACTGAAACTTGGCAGGACAGAAGGGAGTGGCAGGAAATATTCAATGTGCTGAATAAGAAAAATATGTAGCCAAGAATCCTTTATCCAGCAAGGCTGTCATTCAGAATAGAAGGAGAGATAAAGGCTTTCCCAGACAAACAAAAACTGAAGAAGTTCATGACCACTAAACCAGACTTGCAAGAGGTCCTAAGGAGGACTCTGTAAGTGGAATGCTGCAAAGACTAGAAAGGACCAGAGACATCACCACAAGCATGAAGCCTACAGATAACACAATGACACTAAATCCGTATCTTTCAATAATAACTCTGAATGTAAATGGACTAAATGCTCCAATCAAAAGACAGGGATCAGAATAGATAAAAAACTAAGATCCATCTATTTGCTGCCTACAAGAGACTCATTTTAGACCTGAGGACACCTTCAGATTGAAAGTGAGGGGATGGAGAACTATCTATCATGCTACTGGAAGTCAAAAGAAAGCTGGAGTAGCCATACTTATATCAGACAAACTAGACTTTCAATTAAAGGTTGTAACAAGAGATGAAGAAGGGCATTGCATCATGATTACAGGGTCTATCCTTCAAGAAGAGCTAACAATTGTCAGGTGTCTGGGTGGCTCAGTTGGTTAAGCATCTGACTTAGGTTCAGGTCATAATCTCTCAGTTCATGGGTTGGAGCCCCACACTGGGCTCTGTGCTGACAGTTTAGAGCCTGGAGCCTACTTCAGATTCTGTGTCTCCCTCTCTGTCTGCCCCTCCTCTGCTCCTTCTCTCTCTTCCTCTCTCTCTCCTTCCCTCCCTCTCTCTCTCAAAAATGAATAAACATTTTTTAAAAATTAAAGATAAGCTTACAAAAAAGAGCTAACAATTGTAAATGTTTATGCCCTCAACTTGAAACACCAACTATATAAATCAATTAATCACCAACATAAGCAATCTTATTGATAAGAATATGGTAATTGCAGGTGACTTTAATACTCCACTTACAGAAATGGGCCAATCATCTGGGCAGATAAATCAGTAACGAAACAATGGCCTTGAATGATATACTGAACCAGATAGACTTGACAGATTTATTCAGAACTTTTCATCCAAAACAGCATTCTTCTCAAGTACACGTGGAACATTCTCCAAGATAGATCACATACTGGGTCACAAATCAGCCCTCAATAAATATAAAAGACTTGAGATCATACCATGCATATTTTCAGATCACAACACTATGGAACTACAAAAGACCCTGAATAGCCAAAGTAATGTTGAAAAAGAAAACCAAAGTGGGAGGCATCATAATCCTGGACTTTAGCCTCTACTATAAAGCTAATCATCTACTAATCATCAAGACAGTATGGCACTAGCCTCAAAACGGACACATAGGCCAATGGAATAGAATAGAGAACCCAGAATTGGACCCACAAATATATACCCAACTAATCTTTGACAAAGTAGGAAAGAGTATCCAATGGAAAAAAGACAGTCTCTTTAGCAAATGGTGCTGGGAGAACTGGACAGCAACATGCAGAAGAATGAAACTGGACCACATTCGTACACCATACACAAAAATAAACTCAAAATACATGAAAGACCTAAATGTGAGACAGGAAACCATCAAAACCCTAGAGGAGAAAACAGGCAACAACCTCTTTGCCCTCAGCTGCAGCAACTTCTTACTCAACATGTCTCCAAAGGCAAGGGAAATAAAAGCAAAAATGACCTATTGGGACTTCATCAAGATAAAAAGCTTCTGAGTAGTGCTAAGAAGTATTCTTTCTGCTCCTACTTTCTGGAAGAGATTGTAGAGAATTCATATAATTTCTACCTTAAATGTTTGGTAGGATTCACCAGTGAACCCATGTGAGCCTGGTGCTTCTCTTTCAGGAGGTTGCTAGTTATTGACTCCACTCCTTTAACAGATATAGGTCTATTAAGAAAAACTATTTCTTCTTGTGTGACTTTTGCTAGAAGTTTACTTTTTAAAATATTACTTTTCATTTCTAAAGTAAATATATGCTTATTATGAAAAATGAGTAAAATACAAGAGAGTAGAGTGTCTCAGCTGCAACTCTGACCAAGAAGTGAAGTCTGTTTCTCCACTTCCTTCATTTTTGTCATGGCCTTGTGACTTGCTTTGACCAAGAGAACGTGGCAAAAGTGAAGTTGTGTAGCTAATGAGCCAAGTCTTCAAAATGCTCTTACTCTATTGGAACCTTGAGACTATGATGTGAAGAAGCCTGAATTGTCCTGGTAAAGACACATGACCCAGCACTATTACCTACCTGGGAGGCAAAGTCCTCTTAGAGATCAGATAACTACAGTGGCATGAGGGAAGCCAGATGAGACCAGAAAAACTGCCCAGCTGAGCCCGGCCCAGATAAAATGGCTGGTGTCTTAAGCTTTTGTGTTTTCAGGTGGTTGTTACATAGCACTAAGAAGATAATTGATACAGTGATCAATAAATATGAACTGATATAATTATTACCATATAAATCTAAAAGATGAGAATATGACCTTGAGATAGTTACCGAGGCACTTTAAAATGTCTTTTATCATTTTTTTTGGTTTATTTATTTTGACAGAGAGAGAGAGAGAGTGAGAGAGAGAGAGAGTGTGCACAAGTGGGGGAGGGGAAGAGAGAAGGAGAGACAGAATCCTAAGCAGGCTCTGCACCATCAGTGCAGAGTCCAATGAGGGACACAAACTCATAAACCTCGAGATCATGACCTGAGCCTAGATGAGAAGAGTCAGTCGCTCAACCAACTGTGCCACCGAGGCACACCTGTCTTTAATCATTTAATAGATACTTTAGTGTTGGGTATATACAAAGGACTGCCTTAAATTTTATGTATGGTATTACGGTATCAATACCACGAAGACATCTATCACATGCATTTCCAAATCTCAAAGAACTGACACGTTATTGGAGATCTTTCTTCATGTGCAACCTTAGAATCAGGGCCAGAAGAGCCACCCAAGTCTCCCAAAGTATCACTCCTTCTAGATTTGATATTTAAATACCTAAACCAAATACCTTCCATAGCTTTTTTTTTTTTTTTTTTTTTTTTTCCAATTGAATAATGCTCTCGGTATTTTGCAGCGATTTAAGATGAGCCCATATCTGGGGCACCTGGATGGCTCAGTCAGTTAAGCATCTGACTCTGGATTTTGGCTCAGGGCATGATTTCATGGTTCGTGAGATTGAGTACTGCCTTGGGCTTTGCGCTGACAGTGCGAAGCCTGCTTGGGATTTTCTCTGTCTCTCTCTGCCCACCCCTCCCCCCTCACACTCTCTCTCAAAATAAATAAACTTAAAAAAAGATTAGTGCATATCTATTTGAATGTACATGATAATGAATTGGCAAGGATTTATGATTAAGTACTCATGAGAGCAATGCTATTTTTTTCCATGAGATTTTCACGAAATCAGCTATCCTTTGGCAATAGAGGGAACTGACAGGGAATTAGCCTCTTAATTTGCCCCCTTGTCTCTTTGCAAAAGATGATGCAGTCTACATAATGATGAATATAACGGCTCACATTTGTTGAGCGTTTAGTTTATAGCAGCCACTGTGCCAACTATTTTAGATGCATTTATTCCTCATGAAGTATTATCCTAATTTATGGATCAGGAATCTTTGACTCAGAACAGTTAAGTGATTCAAGATTAACCAGCTAGCAAGTGGCTAAGCTCAAATTTAAATAAAGATCTATCTAAATTCAAAGACTAAGATTTTTAAGCATTAATTAAGCTTTTTAAAACCATTTTTAAGTTTTTAATTTATTTTGAGAGAGAGTGCGAGTGGGGGAGGGGCAGAGAGAGAGGGAGAGATAGAGAGAGCAAGAGAGAATCCCAAGCATACTCCGTGCTGTTAGCACAGAGCCCGATGCAGGACTCGATCCAACGAATCGTGAGATCGTGACCTGAGCCAAGATCAAGAGCCAGACGCATAACCAGCTGAACCACCCGGGTGCCCCACCATTAAGTAAGCTTTTTAGTTGCTCCCTACAATTTGCTTCTGGTGAATATGTTGTTGACACTGCAGACTCTTGAGGATGAGGATGTCTGTTTAAAAACGATTATCAATCTAATCATTCAAATGCTTAAAGTAGGGGGTAAAGTGAGAGATATTTCAACCCTCTGAAATGCCAATGCGCCCTCATTCCCTTGGCTTAAAATGTACTGTAAATGAGATGGTTCTCAGAACAACCTGAGAAGCTAGTTAAAAAGTGGATTCCAGAGGCGCCTGGCTGGCTCAGTCAGTGGAGTGTGCGACTCTTGATCTCAGGGTTGTGAGTTCAAGCCCCACGTTGGGTGTAGAGATTACTTGAAAATAAAAGCCTTTAATTAAAATAAACAAAAAAAGTGGATTCCCCAAGCCATCCCCCAGAGCACATTTTAGTGGGAACAGCCTTTACAAACACTGCCTCTCTGGTTGTAGTGTGAGCAATGGCTGAAGGGGTGACACGGAGACCAGCTAGGAGTGTCAGGACTGGCTCATGGCGGCATTGCTTTTAGGGCTGATGCCAAGCAGGCGTGAATGCTTATTTGTAAAAATACAATTTTTAGGGAAACATAAGACAATGTATCTTCTAAGTAGTAATTATACTGCTTCTAGGCTTAATTTTTCTAGGAATGGTTATGGAAATTCACATATTTTTGCTACTCTTGGTAACAAGCAGATGCTTTACTGAGAGTATTCACATACACTTCTGTCCAAAAAAAGAACCCATAAATATTGTGCTTATAAATTTCGTATACCTAGTCTCCCACAGAGGCACCTGAAGAAATTTTAAAAAGGTTTCATAACTCCCCAGAAATATCCAGATTTACAACCCACAGCTTTTGTAAAAAAAGGTCAGAAAATTTTATGAAAAATATATTCCACTAAATCTTTTCCAGAAACAGTTTGTACACGTTCATGAATATCTGTTTCCTGCCATCAGAAAGCTGTCCTTCTGAATCTCAACAGCAGAAAAAGCCATGGAGTTATAGTGATTAACTGAGGCAGATTCTATAAAACTTCACCTTACATATTTCTGATTTTAATTAGGGTAATCTACTTGCGCCCTGATTGAAAATGCCAAAACATGTTTCAGAAGAAGAGCGAAGAGGACAGGTGGAGACACATACCTCAAATGTTCATTCTTTAAAAATTTTTTGTTGTGGCAAAATATAACGCGGAATTTGTAATTTTAACCATTTTTAGGCGTACAATTCAGTGGCATTAAGTATATTCACAATGTTGTGCAATTATCACCATTATTCACTTCCAGAACTTTTCATTGTCCCCAGGAGAAACTCTGTATCGTTAGACAGTAATTTCCCATTCCCCTCTCTCCCCAGGCCCAGGTGACATTTATTTTACTTTCTGTCTCTCTGAATTTCCCTATAACGAGTGCTTCGTATGTGTGGAATCATACAATATTTGCTCTGTTGTGTCTGGCTTATTTCACTTGGCATAATGTTTTCAAGCTTTATCCTTGTTGGCATGTATCAGTACCTCATTCTTTTTTAAGACTGAATAATATTCCGTTAATGGGTATCGATTCATCGGTTGAGAGACACTAGGTCGTTTTCACCTTTTGACTATTGTGACTAATGCTGTTATGAACACTGGTATTCAAATACTGATTGGAGTCTCTGCTTTCAATTCTTTGGGGCATACACCTACAAGTGTAATACTCATGCGTGTAAATTCTAAAGAGAACGGACGCATATACTTAAATATTATAATTTGTGTTCAGAGCTGGATCTAGAAGCTCAAGTAGGTGGATTGAAGCATGCTGAAAATCCACCTTAACTTCTAAACTATACCTGCGGTTCCACTCCTTCAAGGTACTGGGAAATTCTGTTTTGATGAGGGCCTGTCATTTGGAAAGGTCCAAATGAGAGCTTAAGTCCAAGAAATTAAACCTCCCCAATAATGCCAATAATACGTTGTGAGGTTCTTCATTTCCCCATTTTCATTGTTGTTCCTTTAATTGATTGATTACAGTGCCCTCATGTGTCTATATTTTTATACTATGCAAGTTTTGAAATAAGTGATGGGGAGAAAGGAGCATATTTGTGATGAGCCCTGGGTGATGTATGGAAGTGTTGAATCACTACACTGTACACCTGAAACGAACATGACACTGTATGTTAACTGGAACTAAAATAAAAGCTTAAGAAAAAAAAATTAAATTAAGAAAATAGAATCATAAAACTGGGGAGAAAATTTAAAGATCTTTTTAAAAACTGAATATTCACTTCATGCAAGGACCCATCTCTAAGCAGTTAAAACACTTTAACAGAGATCTAAATTGCACACACAAGAGTATTGAAAACGTATGGCCACAATGTGACCAATGAACCCCCCCCCAAACCCCTCTAGTGAGAAAATGCTAGCTAGTCCATTAGAAGCTCCCTAGATGCCCTTCATAAATTGCATTACCCTGGCTTACACTCAGAAGTAACACCGTCCTGAATTTAGTGTTAATCATTGCCTTGCTTTTCTTTATAGTTTTACCACTTTGTGTTTGTTTTCCTAAACAGCATTCGGGGGAAGGGGGAGAGAAGGTTCCTATTTTTTAACTTTCCACAAATTGAATCCTATTGTATGTATTGTTCTGTGACTTGCTTTTTTTAGTCTACTTTTAAAATAAGCACATTGATGCATTCATTCATTTTCAAATCTTTATGAAATTTCATTTTATGAATATATTCTGGGTAGACATTCAGATTTTTTCTAGTTATGAAGAATAAATGTTTCAATGTTGTTCAACATGTCGCCTGGTGCTCACGTGTGACTATTTCTCTGGGTATACAAATACAACTGGTGTACCTGGGTCTTAAGTTGTGCATATATCCAATCTTTCTAGGTAACACCACTCTTTCCACAGTGGATGAGAGTGGGCTATAAGAATTCCATTTTCTCCATATCCTTGCCAGAACTTGGTTGTCAGACTTTTATATTTTGGCCAATCTGAGTAAAATGTAGTTGTGGTTCAAATGTGCATTTCTATGATTATTCACGAGGTTGGGCAGCTTTTCAAATGTTTACATGTAATTCGTGTTTCTTCTCTCCTATGAAATGCCCATCATGACTCGTGCCCATTTTCCTAATGGACTGTTTGAAAAATTTTTTTTTATCAATTGATAGGCATTCTTTTGGGGTGGGCTTTTTTTTTTAAATAGCAAGATATAGTATTCATACAGAAGAGCATAAAACATAAACATACTGCTTAAAGAATAATTTAAAATCTAACAACTGTGTAACCACCATAAAGGTAAAAAAAAAAAAAAAAATAGAATGTTGCCAATACTTCAGAAGCACCTTCTTTGCACACACCCCCATCACCGTACTCTTCTCAGAGGTAATTCCCATTCTGACTTCTGTGATTAGTTCATTGCTTTTCTTTTTATAGTTTTATCACCTGGGGATGCATCCTGAACAGTATAGTTTAGTATTGTCTGCTTTTGAATGTTATGAAAATGGATTCACACGGTATATAGATTCTTCTAGCTTTGATGCCATACAGCCACTATGATGTTTGCGAAATTCCCGTTGTTTCACATAGTTGTATGTAGTTTCATGTAGCTGTAGTTCATTTTTGTTGCCATACGGTGTTCCATTGCTGTTCGGCACTTTTGTTGCTGTACCGCATACCGTGACTCACTGAACTCATGATTCATTGTACTCATGACGGAACTGGGGTTGTTTCTAGCTTTTTGTTCTTATGAACAAAACTGCCAAGAACATTATTGTAATGTCTCTGGATACACTTCAGCAAGATCTTCTCTAGGGCATATACCAAGGAGTGGAATTATAGATCTAAAGTATACATATATTCAACTTTACTAAATAACCCTAAGCCACTTTCCAAAGTAGGTATACCAGTTTACACATTCATCACCAGCATCGGAGAATTCCCATTAAGTCTGCCAGCAAATGTCAGAGTTTCTAATTTTTGCCAAGCTAGTGAGTGTAGTTTGTTTCCAACCAATCAATTCAAGCCAATTACTATGGTTTTAATGCATTCCCTGAATAATTATTCCCGAGCACCTTATATGTTTATTGGCCATTTGGAATTCTTCATTTTAAAAGCACCTGTTCAGTTATGTTACCCATTTTCTATTGGGATGTCTGTCCTATTCTTTATATATCTTGGACACTAGTTTTTGCCAATCATATGCATCACAGATATTTTTTTCCCACTCTTTGGTTTATGTTTTTCTTTCTTTATGATGAATTTTGAAGGTCAGGTTTTGTTTCGTTTTTCCAATTTAGTCAGATTTATCAATCTTTTCTGGTTAGTATCACGTATCCCAATCCATAGGTCACGAAGATGGCTTATGACGTTATATCCCAAAAGCTCTAGTTTTGCTGTTCATATTCAGGTCTTTGATCCATCCGAAATCGTGTTATTGTGGTGGGGGAATGGCTCACTTCACTTTTCCCCCATACAGACAACTATTCCGTGAGCATTTACTGTTCACGGGTGTGTTACACAACTTGTTATTCCTTTACTGAAGAGTTCGATACTCTGCTAATAAAGTCATGTTTTTGCTTACTTACCTCCTGTACCACTCGTAAGAGTTTTGCGTTTGTTAACTTATTCATTACATGGGAAAAGTGCCACCGCAGGCTTCTTTGGCCCGTGAATATTTCAGGTAATAAATTCCCAGGCTACCAACGGCCTGCGAACGACCGCCTCCCTCAGAAGCTCCGCCCCGCGGACGCCAATGCCCGCCTTTTTCCTGAGGACGCAACACGCAGGCGCGGCCGGACCCGAGCTCCCGCGCCGCACAATGAGTTGCGCCTGCGCCGGCAAACGCCCCGCCCCTCCTCCTCTGGTCCTCTATAAAGCCTCGAGCTTCTCCTCGCGAGAGACTTCGTTCTCATGCTCGCTGCAGGGGTCGGAGGTCAGAGCGAGCGTCTCGCGGGCCGTAGGAGGAAGATGGCGGTGGAGTCGCGCGTTACCCAGGAGGAAATTAAGAAGGAGCCGGAGAAACCGATCGATCGGGAGAAAGTATGGGGTCCGGAAAGAGGTGGAGGTGGGCCTGGCGGGGCGGAGAGCGCGGCCTGTGCCCGAAGGCGGCGGTATTCCAGCTCCCCGGGCGGTTCGGAGGCCGCGACGCCTCCGGAGGGGAAGGGAGCTCTGGGCTCGCAGCCGCTTTCTTTACCTTCTGCCCTTCCTCCTTTCGCCCCCAGACGTGCCCGCTGCTGCTGCGTGTTTTCACCACCAATAACGGCCGCCACCACCGAATGGACGAATTCTCCCGCGGAAACGTACCGTCCAGCGAACTGCAGATCTACACTTGGTGAGAGTGCTGGGGCCGCGGGGGGCGCGGCCCTGGGGGGCGGTCGGACATTAAGTAATTCCCTGTGCCAGGAAAGAAGGGTCCCCCGTGTTTCCGCTTTTTCCCCACCACTCGGGGCCTTTGGGCCCAGCTCTCAGGAAGTTGGAGGTTTTACCCGGTAGGTAAAAGGGGCCTGTCTTGTAACACGTTTAAGGTTCAAACTTTTTTGAGTTGTGAAGAATTGACGGACCCAAGATTGCTATCGCTTGTTGTGGCTGCTGGGTACAGAAATAATACGTAAAGAAAACGCGGCGGCCTTCTTTACGGGGCTCATGGTCATGGGATAAAGGGAAGTAAAGGGAACTCATGGGATATTTATCCTCGAGAGCATTTATGTGTGATCTTAATCCTTAGGTGCCATGCGTTTAAAAAAAAGAAAAAGAAAAAACAGGTTGATTTTTGATCTGGTGCTTGATGGAAAAGACTGTGGTGCGTGTTCAGTAAAGACCTGCCCCTGAATATTTCTCTCACGGGTGGGTACCTTCCATACCCCCAAGTCTGTCCGGGGCCAGTACATACTGCAGACTTCTCTTTAGTGCTGCACGTATTTCCTTAGTTTCACATCATAATGGCTGCTTAGTAGCAGAAAAAGGTTAATAACTCTTAAAACGATGCCTTTATTGTGATAAAGATATATGTAGCGTTACATTTGCCACTGTAAGGACTCCGTTGCATCAGCTGTATTCACATTGTGCAACTCTTAACCTGTTAGCAAAGCTTTTTCATTTCCCCCAACAGAAGTTCTACACCTAATAAGCAGTAACTCCCCATTCCCTTCTTCGCCCTGGCGGTCTGTATGAATTTGCCTATTCTAGATATCTTAAACAAGTGGACTCATAACAGTGTTTGTTGTGTTTGCTTTATTTCACTTAGCGTGATATTTCATTCTCTTTTTATGGCTGAATAATACCTCCTTGTAGGATATACCACATTTTGTCCACTTATCTGCTGGTAGGCGCTTGAGTTTCCATTTTTTGGCTTTTGTGAATAATGCTGCTTATGGACCTGGATCTGTTTAATCCCTGCTTTCAATTCTTTTGGGTATATCCCTAGAAATGGGACTGCTGGAACGTACAGTTATATGTTTAGCTTTTTGAGGAACCACCAACCTTTTTCACAGCAGCTGCACCATTTTATAGTCCTGGAAGGGTATGTAATTTTAAACTGTGAGCCCGGCACAGTACAACTTGATTCTTTAAACATTGGGACCTTCTTTGTCTTTTTGGAGGTACCCTGTAGTGTGCTTCCAGTTGAGCATCATTCCAGGATAAAAGTTCCAGGGAGATTGATTTAACTTACAGGGAAGAACCGTTACTAAAGGGTTGATGAAAATCTCTATTCAGAGATGAAAGTGTATGCTTCTTCCAACAAATAAGAGTTCCTGTTTGCCAGGTGCTATGCTTAGATTCTGAGGGGATGAAGTAAAGGAGGTATCGCGGTTTCCTACAGTAAGCTCAGTCTAGTGGAGAAAGCCCGTGAATAAATACTAATATACTTCAGGGTGAAGATGGCAGAGTGAGATTTCACCAAAGACCTTCTGCTCCTGATCCAGAAGAAAAGTTACAAAAAAATTCTGCCCTAGAGTGTCCTGTCCTTAAAGTACAACCAAATAAGGAAAGACCACCTAGGTCGTCTCTCAAAGTGATGGCCAAAGACAGATTCTGAAAGACTGAGCAGTTGGTGTCATAGTAGCACAGAGCCCTGCCCCCTCTGCCTAAGAGCAGTACTGAAGGAAGATGAGTGAATAAATCTTGGGACTTCTTGATTGGTGCAAGTAGACTGAGGGACTAAATAGGCAGCCCTAAGACAAGTCTAAGAAAGAAGAGTGCAGTCCAGAAGACCCTAGCAGAAGCAAACTGAATGTGCCGAAGCTCAGGGCACTGTATGGAGCGGGGGTAATAATAATAAGCCAGATGCCACAGGAGTGGTAAAGCTCCTGTGCTTGTATGGTCATTAAACAGGTTATTGAAAGAGAAGTAGTTAGGTAAGCTGTATCAGGGTTCGGTCAGAAAAACCGAACCAGCAGGAGATCTGCATGAAGGGCTTTGGTTCACGTAATTATGGAGACTGCCTAGGTACCTAGATCTCGATCTGGAGGGCGAGCTAGCAGGAAGGGCCAGGCTGGAACTTGAGCAGGAGCTAAAACTGCCCACAGCAGCGTGGATTTCTTATTCAGGGAAGCCTCCCCTCTGTTCTTAAGGCCTTTCAACTGATTGAATCGGGCCTACTCTGATTGATTGAATGAAGCTTACTCAGATTATCTGGGATAATGTCCTTAATTTAAAGCCAACTGGTTATAGACTTTCATCACATACACAGAATACCTTATAGCAACAC
This sequence comes from Panthera pardus, assembly GCF_024362965.1. Lineage (NCBI taxonomy): Eukaryota > Metazoa > Chordata > Mammalia > Carnivora > Felidae > Panthera > Panthera pardus. The sequence goes on along the minus strand of NW_026526654.1, from coordinate 88,941,847 downwards.
CGACATTAGTGTTTGATTGAATAACTGGGGCTGTAGCTTTCCCACGTTGACGCATAAAACTGACTCTTACAGTCACACAGCAAAGTCTCTTCCCAAGAGAGCTCTTTCTTCATCCATGCACTCAAGCTTCGGACTGGTGGTCAGATAGCAACGCTTGGCATTCCCAGCTATTAGTTTAGGGAGACGGTCGTCGGCAGGTTGGAAGCTTGTAGGAGATTTACTGTCAGAACTGATAACGGATGTAAACCAGATTCCCTCAGCTCGTTAGGACAAGATGACAGTATGGGAAGTATTTTTAGAAAGGAAGAAAGAACTCTTTGTGGTGCACAGCATTAGTATATAAGGTGTGCCAGGGAATAATTAACATCAGGTGAAAAAAAAGGTCACCTCCAAGACTGATTAAAAAATCAGCTTGATCCCAGACTTCATGGGGACAAAGTTAAAACAGGCAGGGGAGTTGTTGCAGAATAGAGTAGAACTCTGACAGTTAAAAAAAGAAAAAAAGCTACAAAATTAGGAGGTGATAGGAGGGTAACAGTGTGACTCTTTATCTGAAATTTTGTAATTCCTTCTATTTTACTTGTTTTTTCTTCTGTTAAATTCAATGGTGAATTTCGTTAAAAATACGTATAATATTTGAAGAATAAATTACATTTTTGAATTACAACTTCATAATACATATGAAGTATAATGTGCTTGACAATCTTCAAGGTTTTTTTTTTTCTGCCTCATTGTGTATGTGTACAAGAAGATGCCTACAGTGGTGTTAACATCACTGGTCATTTCTGGTGGGTGAGATTTGGGATATAATTTACTGCATTCGTGCATGCAGCTTTTCCTCCTCTGTAAAGTGTGTCAAGTGGAGAAAGGCAGTCATGCGCAGCTTCTCGCCCCATCCTTGCGTGGCTGCATAAGAGTGACCTGGGCCTGGAGCTTTTTTACTTGTTTGTTCGTTTGTTTTCCCCAAAGAGATAAGAACCCTCACAGCCTGTGCTGGACGTGTCTCTTTGGCAGTACCTTTCCCTGTTCTGGGTTTGATGTGCCGTTGTCTGGCACCTGACCGGCCCCACTGCAGCGTCCGTTCCCCGGGGGTCCTTTACCTGCAGCACAGGAAGGGTGCGTGCAGACTGTCGGCGCATCAGCTCCAGGGCGAGACCTGCTGGCGCTGAGGGACCCGCGCTCTCAAGCCAGTCTTGTGCTGTCTTTTCTCTGTGCAAGTAAAGCATCGTTCCCTCCGTGGTCTGTGTGAGTCGGGTCCGTCTGGGCAACCCCAGTACCCACACAACATGCAGTAGGTTGACATCCTGGGCCTCCTGCTCCTGCTGGAAGGCACGGGTGTGCTCTGTGCCATCCTCCACGCGATTGGACTCCTCCCCTGGAGGTGGGAACAGCTGTCACTTGTGTGACAGAAGTTTTATACAGAAACGTTTAAAAACCGAGATGGAGAGGAGTTGAAGGCAACATATACGGAGTTCCGTAATGAGGTGGAAATAAGGCAGTGGTGGTGGGGAGTGGAGAAGACGATTCGATCTGTGTTTAGGAGGCAGAAACAACAGAGATGGGAAGAACTTAACAGTGCTTTTAGGTTTATGACCTGAGCGGCTGAGTGGGTCTTGGTAGTTTCGGTGGTTAGAGGGCAAGGGCATTGTTCTGGGGGTGATGCTTTTGAAGAGTGTCTGGTGTCCTTGTTTCATTTTATCGCACCTTATAGGCAAAGTTGTTTCAGTTCCGCATCATCCATTAAGTTCTGAGTTCACATCGTTTCAGGGCAAGAATATGTATTGTCAAAGGAGCCTCTGCTTAGTCTAAAGAAAATTTCATGTTTCATTGGCCTTCTGGCTCTGTCATCTATAGAACTCTTAAGATTCCATCTTAGAAAGAAAAAACGTTACATCTTCACAAAAATGCTTTCCTGTCATTGAGTCTAAGATGCACTTCAACTTTAGACATGATAAAATGTGGAAAAGTATATATGCTTTAGAAACAAGGAAATAGAGTTATTTTAAGTGTTTAGGTTAAATTGGATTATTCTTAAGGAGGTAAATCACTAGCCCAGAAAGATGTTACATAGCAATGAAAGATAGCAGGTGTAATCCCTTAAAGTCCCTTTTGGCACTAAAAGTCTGACTTTAGTTCATCAAAATTTCAATCATTGAGGCTGGTAAGGGGAGTTTATGGGGCAAATAGTATTAGCCGCTTTAAAATTAAGTGTAGGGGGCCCGGCTGACTCCGTCGGTAGAGCTTGCGACTCCTGATTTCAGGGTTCTGAGTTTGAGCCCTGCGTTGTGTGTTTTGAGAATGCTTAAAAATAAAATCCTAAAAAAAATAAGACCTTGACAGCCTCAATTCTAACAGGTCACAATCCAGACACACATAATTAACTCATTATATGTCAATATCCTTGCTATCTTACTGTTATATTGTTGATTAATCAAATGTAATGTTTTTTTAAAAAAAATTCAGGATGGATGCAACTTTGAAAGAACTGACTAGTTTAGTAAAAGAAGTCTACCCAGAAGCTAGAAAGAAGGGCACACACTTCAATTTTGCAATTGTTTTTACAGATCCTAAAAGGCCTGGCTATCGGTAGGTAACTTTTAATTTTTTAATTCCTGTAATCTTTTTGGCTTTGATATGTTTTAATTGATAGGGATAACCCCTTTTAATGAGCCTCTTATTGGGCAGAAAATAAATTTATATTATCTTAACGTCTGGTTCAGCTTAATGTAGTCATTAATTTATAACTGTGCCGTAAGATAACGGAGCGAATCCAGTTCCGTGTTTACTTTGCATATTTAGCTTCGTTGGTCTGTGATCCATTAACAGTTGGTCTCCTTTTCTGCAGAGTAAAGGAGATTGGCAGCACCATGTCTGGGAGGAAGGGGACTGATGACTCCATGACCCTGCAGTCGCAGAAGTTCCAAATAGGAGACTATCTGGACATAGCAATCACCCCTCCAAATCGGGCACCGCCTCCTTCAGGGCGCATGAGACCATATTAAATTTTATTTACTATTCCTTGAATTATTTTTCGTTCAGTTATGTAAAATAAACTTTTTCCTCCCCTCGTCATTGCCATTAAGCCTTTAAACTCTAAACGAATTGTAATGCGTCTCCTTAGGAATTAGATCTGGCCGTGTTGGGTGTTAACAGAACGTCCACGTTTCTGGTCCTTCCATAAAATAATGAAGAAAAGTGCTCTTAGCATCCGATGTAAAACTGTATTGTCAAATACATGTGTGCAATCAGCCGGAGTGTGAAAGTTCATGGCGATGGGAACAGGGTTTAATTAGCATTTGGGGTTTATGCCGAGTAGCGGAGGATGTTGTGTTGAAGCCCGAGTGGGGCAAGCGAGAGCCGTGGTATCGCACGAAATGGAGTGCGAGCTCGTGGCCCGGCCGCTCCGTGCAGGTAGAACTAGGGCGAGGTGGCTGGCGAGGCGTCTTGCGGTAGCACGAGCCGAAGCGAGTCGAAGAAGCCATGTGTGCCGGAAGAGATCGCGCCGTCTGAATCAAGGTACGGTGACATAAAAAGTTAGAGGAGGACGGGTGCCACGGGGCGTTTTCTGTTTTAAAAATGGGGAGAATAGGCATTTTGAAGACAGGAACCAGTAGCGAGGAAATCAGGGTGAGAACTTAGGTGAGGGTGGAAAGGTTTCCCTTGAAGCTCTGAAAATGGAGGGAGGGATGAAAGCAGAATCTTGACACCTGGGAGCAGAGCCAGGGAGGAGGCCCAGTGGAACGAGTAGGAGATACTCTCGCATCCCGTTGACGGGGCCGGTGAGGGGCCGGGGGGGACGGGCTTGCGTCTGAGTATCTGCTTGGAGGGTCCGCGAGCGTGATGCCAAAGACCGGCTGGGACGACGTGATCTGGTTGCACCGGGAGCTCCGCAGCCGCGGACCCGTTGCTTGAATCTGTGTGTGTTTGTAAAAGGGATGATGGCACACAGGATTAAGTGTCTGCGAAGGCCTGACCTGTAAGCGACCGTAAATCCTACCCGTTTTCCGTAAGGTCGAGTTTAGTCACAACTGGAACCGGTCTTCCGTGGCACTCTTGTTCCCGTCTTGAAGTGTGTGGACCATGTGGCCGCTGCGGAATAAGCCTAAATTACGTTGGTGTATTACGGGAGGAAATGGGAGGCGTGTATTCCAGAATGAAAGACGAGGTGCTAGCAGTGGATTTCAGAGTCGGACTGCAGTCGTTTTGTACCCACAGAAGCAGCCTTTTAAATGTGACGGGATGGGCCCCCCATCGCGAAGGCCGTCACCAGGCGGCAGAGACCAGCTTGGAGCTTAGATCTAATCTCGGGCCTCTTCTCCTCTGAAGCTTACCCCGAACTCTTAGATTCTGTATTCATTCAGACTAGATGGACTTGAGTTCTGGAGGTCATAAAAGTAATTTCAACCTTTTTTTTTTTTTTTTTTTTTTTTTTTGAGAAGAAGAGCCATGGTCCCTTCCTGTGTGTGGGAAGAAACTGATTTACTGTGCAGACGGCAAAAGCAGGAACTAAATTCAGGACCTTCGTAAGACAGTGTTTCCCATGATGTGAACCGCAGTGAGGGCTCTCCTGTAATTCCAGGTTATTGTCTTAGGAGTTTTAAAGTGGTTTATTTGCTTGGTTCCAACGTGGAATTTTCCCTTTAAAGATTGCGGTCTTCCACCGAAAGTACAGTTAAGGACTATCTAATGAACTTATTACTGACTATAATGCTAAGAGTCAGAAGACTTGTACTTAGTCCTTGTTTACGTTTGGCTTTGGTAAGTATGGCTTTGGGTAAGTAACTGAGCCGTTTCCTTAAATACAAAATAGAAATAAATGGTCACCGTGACAGCACCGTGCTCAGTGCGTAGCATCCTGACTGCCTCGCTTGCTCTTAGGGTATTTTGGAGTTGAAATTTTCCCTTTGGAGTATGTGTTGTAGTTCACGTGTTGCCTGTAATGACTTGCCAGTTTCCTCACGGTGTATGTGAACTTGGCATTTTGAGTTATTTACCAGATGTTCAATAGGGAGTCTCGCCATTACATTCTATTTAGGTTTTACAAAACACGACCGGGACCGTCCTATCCATAGTGATCCCTGGCTCAGGTGACGTTTGAGACAGCGGTGTGCACGTGTGTGTGAGCACGCGCAGGCCTGTGAGGGGGAGAGAGAGCCATTAAACTGTTAGCCTAGGTTGGAAATTCTAAAATTTAAACGCTGTTATTCTTAAATAAAGAGCTGAACTTAGCCTGCCTCTTTCTATTCAATCAGACACGAATTCCAGACTTGGTTTTGGGGAAACCGAGGAGGCAGCACCCGGAAACAGCTTCTCAGAATTACAGTCAGTGCTGGGCTGTGCCCGGCACGAGGAACTTGACTGCGTTTCCTCACTGGACCTTGACGGCCAAGCTACGGAGACCGTGGTTCCATCTAGCGATCAGGTGGGGTCCTGCTTCAAGCGGGCACCGCCGTGGGGCACGCGCACCCAGGTTCCCAGCAAAAGCTGAAACGTACGTTCCCCCAAGTAGGGTCCTTTGGCGATTTCTTTCATTCTCGCCTCTGCAGCCTGGCTCCCACTCGCGTTGCAGGGCTGCTTCCTGCAGGGAATCTCCCCGCCACAGCTGGTTTCTCCCAGGGGCCAGTCGTCTGGAGTATGTAGATCGGTTTCAGTGTTTGTACAAACCAAGCCACCCGTCGTGAGTGAAACCAGAGCTCCCAGCCGAGAGTTTCAGAGCAGCCGGACGGGGTCCGTGTGTTCCGATTGGTGTTTTGCTGCTTGACTGTGGGTGGTTTTGCCGATAGCTGTAGTTTCTTGGAGCCCGCAGTGGAACCAAACCTGAAAGAAGTCTGTTTCTCAGGGATTTTCTTCCCCCCCGTAACCCCTGGGAGGGGAATAAGCTCAAGCCTCAAAAGCAATTTTAGTACTAAATGCTAAGAAAATCATTTTGTTAAACAGAAGTCGTGGTCCTGGGAATGTTATGCAGAATTTATTATAGAAAGGTGTTATCGTTACAAAACCAACCTTGAGTTTGTGGGGAGGAGCCAATGAAATGCTGCTGGGTGTGCGTCATGGTGAATATTCAGTTAAAGTGCTATTTACTAAGGAAGAAGAAAAAAGGCATCTGTGGCCCCTTGTTTTGTGCCTTCGGTTGTCAGAATTTCCTGTCCAGGCTAGCAGCTCCTAAGAAAAGTTCAGATGGGAGTTGATGAAATTAAAGCAATTTCAGTTGTGAATGAGGTGAACCTCCCGAGGCATTTTTCACACCTGTAAACTGTAGAGTCCCTGTTGGGAATTGTTGGAATCTGTGCTGTTCCTGGTTACTTCAGCTCCCCTCGTGCTTCTCAGTACTTTGCCGGGACAAAATACATGTGACGAGTGCCCGTCGGGTAGCAGGTGCCGTGGGCCGGGCAGTACACCAATAAACCTGAGCCACATACGGACCCTTAGACAGTCTTCCAGTCTAGGGGTGCCTGGCAGCCGAGTCGGTTGAGCATCTGGCTTCGGCCCCGGTCATGGTCTCACAGCTCGGTTTGTGAGGTCGAGCCCCGCGTCGGGCTCCGTGCTGACCGCTCGGAGCCTGGAGTCCAATTCCGATTCTGTCTCCCTCTCTCTGCCCCTCCCCCGTTCACACTCTGTGTGTGTGTGTCTCTCTCTCCTTCAAAAATAAAAATAAAAATTTTTAAAAAGGCTTCCGGTCTAGTCACGGAAGTGTAACTGGTAACAGGTGGGTCGGAAGGCGTCACGACGAAGGTAATCACTGCTGAAAATGGCACTGGAGCTTGTCCAGCTCCTACGGGCAGCTGGGCCGGATTCCTGTTCCCCACGTGGGGTCTGGCAAGGGCAAAGGCGCGGCTGTGAGGAGGTAGGCGCCGAAGCGCCTGGTGGCTGGGGCAGATACAGAGGACATGTCTGATGCTACTGCGGTGATTCAGGTGAGGGTCGCAGGCCCGGCGCCGGCCGCTGGGGCCCGGGGCCGCGACGCCGCTCCGTCGCGCCCGGAGCTCGGCTGTGCGTTCTTCGGGGACGCCCGGCGGGCCGTTTCCCCTGAAAGGCCGGTGGCGGGCGGGCCGACGCGCACCCTCCGGCCACGGGAGCGCTTTCGCCAACTCAGCGGGGCGGCCGGGGAAAGTGCCCTCGAGAGCAGCAGAACAGCGTGCGTGAGCCCCGCGGCAGGAGGGGGGCGGAAAAGCAGAGTCGCCCGTGCGGCGAGAGCACGAGCTGCGAGAGAAGAGGGAGAAGTGGCCCAAGGTCGGATCGAGTAGGGCCGCGGAGGCCGCCTCCGCGATCTTGGGTTTCATTCCGAAAGCACGGGGGGGGGGGGGGGGGGGGGGGGGGACTGAAGGGTTTCAAGCCAGGAGACGGGCTTGCCGGATCCTAACCCTCGGAGCTGAATAAGCTGGAAGCATCGCAGCGCGAAGTAACGGGAACCTGGGGCATGGGCGACAAGTGGAAAGGGTCGGGGGAGAAGTTTCGAGCAAATGGAAGTCGAGGGGCCGCCGCGAAAAAGCAGGCGACCGGAAACGCTTCCTACGGTCTTTATTTCACATCTTAAGACACCTGACGCTTCTCACCCCACCCTCTCTCCAGTCCACTGCCAACTTCCTTCCCTGGGGCCCCGCCAATACTAGTGCAGTCGGAGGTGCCTGGGTGGCTCAGTGGGTTGAGCATCCAACTTCGGCTCAGGTCATGATGTCACGGTTCAGGGGTTTGAACTGTGTCCGGCTCGGTGCTGACAGCTGGGGGCCTGGAGCCTGCCTCGGATTCTGTGCCTCCCTCTCTGCCCCTCCCCCGCTCACGCTCTCTCAAAAACAAACGTAAAAAACAAAAAACTAGCGCCGTCAACGACCTGTTTCGCCAAGCCCAGTGGTTGCTTCTGTCTTTCCACTCGGATCCTCAGCAACATTGATAGAGTTGATCACTGAAATATTTTCTGCCTTCACCGGCCTCTTCTCGACCTCCTTTGCTCCATCGCTCCGCCTCTTTCTGTCTTCCAAAGTTCGGGGAACCCCAGGCCTGAGTCCCGAATATGCTTCGAGTCCACCCCTCCCTCCTTTGGCCGTCTCATCTGCTCTTGGATCTATGTGCGTGCAGCTCCAGAAAACCGCCAACAAGAGCTTGACAGCAATTTGGGAGTCATATACAAAACTGACCAGAGCTTTCCCTTGAAAAATAAAACTGAAAAACTTGCAGATAATTATGTTACACTACATTTAACAAAATTAAGTTATAACCACATAGTAATTCCTAGAACAAAGAATCAAGTGTTGCTTTAGCGATGATCTTCTAACAGGATGAAAAGAGCACAGTGGGACGGGTCTTCCATTGGACTTCCGAGGCACAGGCATCAAAGAGGGTCGGGTCATCTTTCCTGCGTCAAATTTCCCAAACCTAATAAGCCTTTGAAGGTTAGTAGGTTTGGGAAACCGAAGCACCTTGTCAAGATACTTGCAAACTGCTGCTTCTCAATTTTAACTGGTGTCCACAGAGGACAGGCCCTTCTTTTCCCCCTGGTTGTAATCTGGAGTTCGCCAACATTACTTGCATGAACTTAGAACTACTTCCTGGGCTTGGACAGGGACGCCTGAAGCTATCAGAGGGCTCAAGAGACAAGGGTCCCTGCCTCCCGGGGTCCCAGGTGACAGTCCACAGAAGGGCACCTGGCCCAGGAAGAGTCCTCAAAACCTTCCACATAGAGGGTCGGGGTGTGCTAGGTGGCCAAGCTGGAGAGAGGGAACGCTGAGAGGGTCGGCAGCCACGTGGTGGATGGAGTGGACTGGAGAGGACAGAACTGACGCGTACGAAGAAGCTGTGAGTGAAAACAAAAGGCACGCGTCCTGATGGGCGAGCCCCCGGCTCCCGTGGTCCACCCGAGGCCGTCCGCGGTATAGTCACCCAGGCCTGCGGCCTTCTCCCTCTTCCTAAATTAACTTAAGCTGTCATCTGTAGACGACAGTCTTAAGAGAGCGCTGCTGAGCTAAAAGCTGTGAAAAGCTCAGGGACAGTCGTGAGAGGAGACAGGACAAGGACAGAGCCAGAATCAAGGGAGGAGCCCAGCTCTGGCGACGGCACCACCACCCCGCCACGAGAAGATCAGGATGGCCTTGTCGGAAGTCACAAACATTTAAGAACTTTAAACTTTGTACCCTGCGTCCTAGTATCTCTCGACCATTTTGTTAGATCAGGCAGGTGAACGTGAAGTCAGTGCGGTCGTAACGACAACTTTAACAATGGAATAGCTGAGGAAGATCGAGGTTAAATGGAGTCAAATCTTAACAAAAAGCACATCTGTGTCCGTGTTCATCTTTACTCTGGGCTGGTTTGGAAAAAGGGGGAAGATGTGGGGTGACACGACGAGTCCATCCCGCTCCGCTTCCACCGCCTTCTGTTCTGTGTCTACAAAACTTGCAAAGTTTTCTGCGAAAAGATACAAAGTTTAAGAAAAATCCATGAGCTATAATAGACATCAACACCACAAATGACAGAACACTGTGACTATATATTTTTGCACTTAGAAAATCGTGTAATATAGATGCCCAGTGACATCATCCTACTTGCTAGTGTGGGGATCTGAACTGCAGGGACAGCAAGCTCAGTATCCCGAGAGCCAGAGTTGGGCTGTTAACCTGTTAAGCTGGCAAATGTCAAAACGTTTTTACTACCATCTGAATGCTCATTTGTAAGTGTCTTCCTCCAATAACACAGGTGATTTCTCTGGAATGGCGCCTACCTTCACCAGTTTTCTTTGTTGCCAGCACCTCGGACGCTCGGTGCTCCGTATTTGGCGAGGAACGCTTTGCCGGGTGGCATGGCTCTCACTGCCACTGGAGTAGCTAGGTTCGAGTTGTATTTTGATAAAATCTGAAACAAAACAAATTCCTTTTTATCAAGTCCCAAGAACTACACAACAAACTTGGAAGGTGTTATAAAATACTCAAGAAAAGCCAAGAAAAGGGGCTCGGCTCAGTCGGTTAAGTGTCCGACTCTTGGTTTCGGCTCGGGTCACGATCTCACGGTTTGTGAGTTCGAGCCCCACGTCGGGCTCCGTGCTGACAGTGTGGAGTCTGCTCAGGATTCTCTCTCTCCCTCTCTTTCTGCCCCTCCCCCACTTTCTCTTTCTCAAAAATAAATAAACTTACCCCCCCAAAAAATCTTTAAAAAAAAAAAAGCCAAGAAAAATGTAAAAATATGGGTTATTTGAAACAGTAATTTTTCAGCAGCACAGACATTCAACAGCAAAGAAAGGATGGAGTTTGAAATTGAACTTCGATGTAGAGGCCTGACTTCTGAAGCCTTCTAAAATGTACTCTAAGATTAGTGGAAGTACAATAAGCAGCAACATATCCCCAAGAGCAAATTAAGCCTTTACAACACTGTCAGGGAAAATATATCTAGGAAAGAGGCAAAATATGTGCTCAAAAGAAAGATGATCAGCTATTACAGATTATGAAAAGGAGACTCTGAAATATCAGCTATGATTTCTTTTTCACAAAGAGGTGATACATGAAATACAAGGATCCCCTCCTTTCACGTAGAAATAAAAAGGAGGATCGACCACAGCAAAGTAGACACTCTAGATAAACTCCTATAAAGATAGAAGACGCTCACCCGATTTTCTAATGTCCAGGAAAACAGAGAAGACTGAAAACAAAGGGTAGCAAATACTTTCTTGATATCACAGGATGAGTCCGCTCTCCTGGCATTTAGGTATTATTCCAAGTAGCCACGGCTCTCCACAAGCTAGGTAGTTTGCGAGAACGGTTCTGAACGACTCCACTTGCCTAAGCGACAGCTGCCACTCTAACTTCTATTAGGGTGGGGATGACTGGTGGTGATGGGGTAGAGTTGGCAGTCCTTACAGATCAGTAGTAGACTAGAGGTAAGTGGTGTATAAAACAATCAGACATTCTTGGGGTGCCTGGGTGGCTCAATCGGTGAAGCGTCCGACTCTTGATTTCGGTTCAGGTCATGATGTCACAGTTCGTAGGACAGAGCCCCGAGTCGAGCTCTGTGCTGACGGCACGGAGCCTGCTTGGGATTCTTTCCTTCCCTCGCTCTCTCTGCCCCTCCCCCGCTCACGCCTGTGCACTTGTATGCTCTCTTATAAATACATAAACATTAAAAGAATCAGGTATTCTAACATGTAAGTCAGTGTTTCTCAAACTGATGTCCAAGATGTCTCAGGTTCAAGAAACACTGAAATGTTATCCATGATACCCTACCCTGGAGAATGGGGGGGTACGTGGCCTTTCCGATTTTGCCAGCCATACCTCCAATGGAAAAAATGGTCAACGTGGCAATGGCAGCTGAACAATTATTATAAAATATTATAAGAAGACATTTCAGAACATGAAGTTGAAGGTAAAGAGAAAATGCACCATGAGGAAATAAAAGTATGATGAAATCCTGAGCTCATGCTCAGTCTGAAGAGCCTTATCCAGGTACTCTCAGAAGGGACTGAGAGCCCAGAATTCGGATTTTCTCAGTACACAAACCAGCACATTAGCCCGATGAGAAATCAGACGGTTTTTATAGTTTCAGGTCGTTAATATAAATGTCTAATTTTGAAAAGAATGTATCAGAAAAAGAAACAGCCTGGGAAAATAACCTGAAGAATATCTTCTGGAATGGTAGTGACTTCTGGAGGTGTAGGTGTTCTCAGCAGATTCTCGTAAGAAGAAATTACGGGAGAAGAGGGATCCGCAAAACTCTCAAAACACTTCTCCGAATTTAAAACTAACGATGTACAGTCTTTCATTTCCAAATCGTTTGATGAACTATTTGTTTCCGATAATGGGTAATTTGTGGATCCCTATTGAACAGAATAAATCATTAAATTACGATGGCATAAAATACAGTAAATAAAAATTAGTCAATTTTAGTTCTGTCGCACAAAAATGACCCGCTCTTCCTCGACCGATTACTAAAGAAAATGGAGGAAACAAAGAAATGGCACATGGAGGACAAAATACTCTCTTCTTACTAATAAAGGCTAAGCTACAGCTTATTATGAAAACTAAACGGGCCCGACTGAACAAGGTTAGAGGGACTCACCCACCCAGTTTCAGGCAACACTAAGCTGTCCCAGGTAAGAGTAACACCATGGATGAGCAAAAGTGTGACCACACGCCCTCACTCTTGACACAAAGAAAGCCCGTGTGAGCTAAACTTAGCATGCAATTCGTGCTAACCTGACCAACCCAGCAAATCACCTCCTCTCTCTAGGGGCAGAGTTAATAGAGTCACACCAGCAGGGGGCCTTCCACAAGAACAGGAACACAAGGGGCGAATTCACTGCAAGTGGCAAGTACTAGCAGGGGAGAGCCTGATGGGGACTTCAACTGATACTAGTATTTTGTCCGTCTAGCTATTCCGTCCAGTAGAGTAGCAACAAGCCACACGGGTCTATTTAGATTTAAATTGAAATTCATCAAGTTTTTAAAAGTGAAAAATCAGCTCCTCAGATGTACTAGCCACATTTTACGGATAGCCCGGTCTACTGTGTTGGTTGTCTTAAGTGTTCATAGTGACTTCAAAAAAGGGAGGAGGTATGATTATATTAATTTGTTCATCGAGTAATATTTGGAAAAAGCATAAAAATTACCCATGAATCTGTGACCTGGAGACAATCACATTTTGGTGTGTTTCTATCCATTCTTTTATTTTTTTCTTGAAATAAAATATATATATTGTGTGTGTGTGTATGTGTGTGTGTGTATACATGCACATGCATGTCATTTTCCATCATTAAGTATTTTTAAAACATTCTTTTTATGTTCTTATCTGTGCTTTGACACATATGTTAGGGGTGCCTGGGTGGCTCAGTGGGTTCAGCATCCAACTGTTCTTTTGGCTCAGGTCGTGATCTCATGGTTCGTGAGTTTGAGTCCCATATCCGGCTTTCCCCCGGCCCTCTCCCACTCTCTCTCTCTCTCAAAATAAATAAATATTTTAAAAAATAATAAAAACATATGCTAGTAACAGAACACCATACACACCCTAGTGGTTTGCTTCTATGCTACCACTTGACATCTAGATCTTTCCCATGCTTTGCTCTTATAAATAATGCTGTTCCTTCCTCTATAAACTCCTTGTTATAATTCTTTGTGCCAATGTACCTTAGAGTAAATTCTGAGACACAGTTGAAGGGCATGAAAATTTTAAAGCTTTTGCTATATGCTGCCAAATTCCCCTAAATTCCCCTCTAGAAATATGTAAATGTACTCTTAAAGGCTGCAGTAGTCTAAGTGGTTTTTTTTCCTTTTTAACTGAAGTATAGTCGACAGACAATATTAAAACAGACTGCGTCTAGAAATAGTAGCGTATATAGGTCATCAGGAAAAAGATCAGAGCTTTCAAGGTTATGGAAACGTACCAAAGCTATACTGTTCTTTGTAGAAGGAATTTTCAAACCAGGAGTGCAGAACGTGGGTGCCAAGGGGGAATCTGTATAGTCGCCATCTAAGAGACACAAACAATGGCATGAAAATATACATTTGGAGATAAAGTTGAGGGGCACCTGGGTGGCTCAGTCGGTTGGGCGGCTGACTTCGGTTCAGGTCATGATCTCACAACTTGTGAGTTCGAGCCCCACGTCAGGGCTCTCTCAACTATTTAAAAAAAATTTTTTTTTAATGTATGTTTATTTTTGAGAGACAGAGTGCAAGCAGGGGATGGGCAGACAGAGAGGGAGACACAGAATCTGAAGCAGGTTCCAGGCTCTGAGCTGTCAGCACAGAGCCTGACATGGGGCTCAAACCCACGAACCGAAAGATTATGACTTGAGCCGAAGTCAGATGCTTAACCGACTGGGCCACCCAGGCATCCCAAGATTTCAACTTTTACGTTACAGTCAATATAATTTGTGTACTTTATGTTTAAGAACTCAAGAAATTAGCTACAGTGTGTGCTTGACTAGACAGGAAGAAACAAAACTTCATATTCGCTTATCATCGGCACTAATAAAAGTTCAGCAAGGCTGCAAGGTGTAAGGGCAATATACAAAAACAAAAATCAGTAGTTCTAGCAAAAGAGCAACAAGCAATTAAAAATATAATTTGATAGAAGATCTTTTTTTTAATATGAAATTTATCGTCAAATTGGTTTCCATACAACACCCAGTGCTCATCCCAACAGGTGCCCTCCTCAATGCCCATCACCCACTTTCCCCTCCCTCCCACCCACCCATCGACCCTCAGTTTATGAGAGAAGACATTTTTTATAACAGCAACAAAGAAGACAAGATGCCTACAGGTAACTCTATTAACATCTGTATGAACTTTCTGGAGAAGATCAAATTTATAAAGAAGAAAAGAGGGAGGGAAGAGGACAAGGAGGTCACCTACCTTTTTTTTTTTTTAAGAAAATTTTTTTTTAACGTGTATTTATTTTTGAGACAGAGAGAGACAGAGCATGAACGGGGGAGGGTCAGAGAGAGGGAGACACAGAATCTGAAACAGGCTCCAGGCTCTGAGCTGTCAGCACAGAGCCTGACGCGGGACTTGAACTCATGGACCGCGAGATCATGACCTGAGCTGAAGTCGGCCGCTTAACCGACTGAGCCACCCAGGCGCCCCTGGTCACCTACCTTCTAAGACACTAGGATTTACTCTAAAGCCATAACTATCAGAACAAGAAAGAGACCTCAGAAACAGAACCATGTGTATACAGACATTTAATGACTCTCACACATAGTATGATGAAAGCAGTCTTAAAAAAAAAAATCAAAGAGAAAAAGTAAACATGTTAGAATAATGATCAGACTAGGAAAATTTTATTATGTCTAAAAATCAAGTGCTGGGAAAGATGGAGAAAAAGGAACAGAAACACTGCTGGTGGGAATCATAACAGCCACTCTTGGGTGGCAATTAAGCATTTTCCAGAATACGGAAGATATGCATCACCTTTGATCTAGAAATGCCACTCCTAGATGTAACACATGTACGCAAGGAACAAAGTCATCAGAGCATTGCCTGTAAGAGTAAAGAAGTAAAAAACAACTACCCCTTAATAAGCAAATGAATAAATGACATTTGGCTTATTCATGTAGCGCTTAAAAATTAAGATGAACTGGATTTACATGGAGTGAACGAAAAAAAAAACCAGTGACAAAATAAAAATTGGATGTTGTAACTTAAATAAAATTTTCAAACAGCACAACTATACTTTAGAACAATCATCACTTTAGGGGAGGAAGGGAAGGAGAATAACGGAGTAGGGATTTAGCTTTACGTGTAACAGTAAAAGAAAGATCTGAAGCAAATGTGGTACGATGCTAACATCTACTTAATCTGAAATCTGCCCGGAGACAGACACGTGGGACTCTAAGACGGCCTCGGAAGGGGCAGTGGAACGGAGACAGTGCATCAAGCCGAGCGCCTGGAAGACCAGTGAGGTCTGCGAAGCAGGAACTGGAAGATGCTTGCCCAGTGGCACCGACTCCAGGGGAACGGGATGAAAGCAAGTGAGGCTAAAAGTCGAGTCTTTGCAAGAAACGGAAAACCAGAGTAGCAGCTGCAAACGGTGTAGAGTCGTGGGTTCTGAGCTCACTCTGCGCGTCCAGTGCAGGCGACCTGAGTCAAGCAGTTAACATAAAGACGTGTGCGATCGGTAAGCCCGTGGGGCCTTGGCTGGGGCAAGCGTGAAATGGTTCCACAGGACTCCGTGACAACCCATGACACTGAAAACAACTTCATCTGAGAGGAGTTAAAAACTAAGAGCCTGGCAATCCCTATCAAAATAACACCAGCAGTCTTCACAGAGCTAGAACAAACGATCCTAAAATTTCTATGGAACCAGGAAAGACCCCGAATAAGGAATCTACTCCCGAAATCGCTGTTGCACTATATGCTAACTAACTTGGAGGTAGATGAAAAAAAAAAAAAAAAAAAAAAAAGACGAAAAGCCTGTAAGGAAACACACCTCCAAGAAAGAGAATCAGAGCAATAAACGAAAGTATTAACACCTTAAACAGTTTTCCAAATACATGTGTCTAAAATGTTCAGAGATAAAGGAAGGCACAGAAATCATAAGGCAAGGGAACAGGATTACGGAAGGGGAAAAAAAGAACAGTCACATCTGAAGGGAAAAACATGTAAGACAGAAAATGTAGTCCCTGGAATAAAAATTCAATAGATTAAAATAATAACTTAGACTCAGTATAAAAGAAAAATAGCAAAGTGGAAGAAAGTTCCAACTAAAGCACATGGTAGCGTAGAGAAAAGGAAGATATCAAAGGGAAGTTAACAAACCAAGGAGACTGAAGGAGAACATTCTAAAATCTGTTACAGAGATTCCAGGAGAAAAAAATTGAAGAATTAGGGAAGAGGTAATCTTATTAAAGAGAGAATCTCAGAGTATTTTCCAAAATTGATGACCTGAGTTCTTAGTTTGACAATCATACCAAATTCTAAACGCAGTAAATAAAAACAAATAAGCTTATTTTAAAATTACAGAGAAATGTAGAATATCAAAGATAATGACAAAAATCTTACGACCGGGAAGAAAAGACCACAGATCTACACAGGAAAGCACATCAGGCCCACAGGACTCTGCTCATCAGGAATGGGCACCAGATCACAATGAAATAATTTCTGTATAAAATTTTGAAGAAAGTCAGCTATCTATCGTCTATTTCCAGTTAAATCACCGTTCCAAAATGAATGACAGAGAAAGAAAAAAGAGATCTTCAGACACAAAACCAGAGACCACTTCTCCCAGACGAGAAGTATCCCAGAGAACTGCTGGAGGCTGTGCTTTCACAAGAAGAAAACTAGACCCAGAAGGAATGAGTGGGATGTAAGAAGCAACAGTAAATAAAGAAAAGGGTAAACAAATGACGAATTTTCACTAGGTATAGACTCTAAGAATCATACTAAAGGTACTTTTGTGGCATAAGAATAGACTCAAACTAAAATACGATACAATCTCTCTTAACAAGCCGTCACTGAACCAAAGTTCTAATGGATAAACCTAAGCTTGCCATTCCCTCCGTCAAATACACTGCCTGTGGTATACGGAAGTTTTTTCGCCAGTAAGCTGTTCTTTAAAAACTCCCTCCCGGGGACACCTGGGTGGCTCAGTCGGTTCAGACTCTTGATTTCAGCTCAAGTCACGATCTCACGTCCTGTGAGCCAGCCCACATTGGGCTCTGCACAGACCGCGCACAGCCTGCTTGGGACTCTCTCCCTGTCTCTGCCCCTTCCCCGCTCGTGCTCTTTCTCTAAAAATAAATAAACTTTAAAAAAGATGTTTAAAAAAAATCCATCCCACTTCAGAAGTAATACACAAATATTCTCCTAGATCATTTCCTTTCCTTTTTTTTTTTTTTGCTTAAAGTTCATTTATTTATTTTGACAGAGGGAGAACATGTGAGATGGGGGGGGGGGGAGAGAGAGGGAGACACAGAACCGGAAGCAGGCTCCTCACTGTCAGCGCAGAGCCCCACGAGGGGCTTGAACCCATGAACCACGAGATCATGACCTGAACTGAAATCAAGAGTCAGATGCTTAACCGACTGAGCCACCCAGGTGCCCCCCGCTCATCATTTTCTAAAAAGTTTATGCTCCACTGGGAACTGACTCTTGGTGTCTACGAGACGGTGGTCCACTCTCTCCCTCTTTGGTACAGACAGGCTCTTTCCCACAAGCTGAGCTCTAAGTTTACTACGAGTCATTTGTATTTCTTCACACCTGTTGATGCCAGAAATACTTGTTAATTTAATAACATAAGTTAATATTATATGTCAGTGAAATTAGTACAAAAAGAATTTTTCTGAAAAGACGTTCCTAAGTTTGGAAGACTTGATAAAGACAAGTTACTTTTAAAAATATGGCAATAGGGGCGCCTGGGTGGCTCAGTCGGCTGAGCGTCCGACTTCGGCTCAGGTCATGATCTCACGTCTCGTGGGTTCGAGCCCCACGTCGGGCTCTGTGCTGACGGCTCAGAGCCTGGAGCCTGCTTCGGATTCTGTGTCTCCCTCTCTCTCTGCCCCTCTCCCGCTTGCACTCTCTCTCAAAAATAAATAAACATAAAAAATTTTTTTTTAAATGTGACAATAAATTTGACAGAGATTAGACAATTATAATTAATCAAGAAATCACAAAACTCTAGAATGTTTTCTTTTATATTTTTGTGAAAACTGATGTTTTTGTAGTTGGTGGGACAAATATGAAAACACTGTATGAAATTTTTCTTTAAGTTCTTGTAGTATTTTAAAAAAACAATTTGAAATGGTAGCTACTGTATTCTAAGTGTAGTTTATGTAAGAAAAATAATGTAGAATCTGATCAATGGGCTGAAGCTAAATTTTAAAAAAAGGTACTGTTGATTCTGTATCAGAAGTTTGGTGAATGAATATATATTTATGTTTTAAGTTAAAATGTTAGAAACAAACAGGCTGGCAAATATTTTTTTTAATGTTTATTTATTTTTGAGAGGGAGACAGAGACAGCAAGCACACATGAGCAAGGGAGGGGAGAGAGAGAGAGGGAGACACAGAATCCGAAGCAGGCTCCAGGCTCTGAGCTGTCAGCACAGAGCCCGTCGTGGGGCTTGAACTCACGAACTGTGAGATCATCACCTGAGCTGAAGTCAGACGCTCATCCGACAGAGCCACCCAGGCGCCCCAGATAAATATTGGCTATAATCAGGAAAACTATGAAAAGCATACCGGAAAATTCTCTTTCTCTAGTATGAAATCATGCCGCACCCAATGGGACAGAAGTTTACATAACTCAATAGCATGAACTGACAAGACGCAGAAGGACGATGGGGGTGTCTAAGATGAGAGAACCATTTTTGTACAAAGATAATCTAGAAAAAGGATAGCTGAGAAGTAATGTGATTCTTATACTCACCATTTTTTTTCAACTGCTGGATTATGAGGCCAGGAGTAGCAAAGAAATGATTACTGGTCACCGGTTCTGATTCTACGGCCTCCTCACTGGCGTGATTCATAGGGAAATTATAAGGTGTAAAAAAAAAAAAAAAAAAAAAAAAAGTTAATATTGAACCTCTGGGAAAAAATTCAGTCTTGCTATATACTGTCCAGTGTAGGCAAACATCCAGTTCCATTCTGTGTGACACGAGTCCCATTGAACTGTGTTTGTTTGTTTTTTTAATTAATGTACACACATGGCTCAAAAAAGGTTATGAACCATTTGGTATTGACAGCCTTGACTGCGAAGCAGGCTAAGAACCCCTGACTTAAGGGAAAGCTGTACGTTTAACTCATCAGTTCAAATACAGGAGCTACATAGTTCATGGTTTCAAAACCATAAAGTGGAATTTTGCAACCAGTTTACAGACATAAATTAAGAACTTGTCATTTTTTTAGACTAAAAAAGACTGATCCCTGTCATCTAAGGATGTTCTAGCCATTTACTCAGATGTCTGCAATATGAAGAGGAGTATCATCAAGTAACTATAAGATGGTTCAACTAACCAATTGTCCTGGCATAATTTACTGAATAATTTTTACTTCTGTAATATATATATTTATATGTATCTGTATATTATATATTTTACTATTCGGTCATATTCCTTCATTACTATTATTTTTTGTTACTATTTCACTACTCTTTTTTTTAAGATTTTATGTTTTTAAGTAATCTTCACACCTAACACAGGGCTCGAACTCAAGACCTCAAGGTCAAGGGTTGCATGCTCTTCCGACTGAACCAGCCAGGCACCCCCTTTTTAGCTACTTTTTTTTTATTTTAATTTTTTTTTCAACGTTTTTTATTTATTTTTGGGACAGGGAGAGACAGAGCATGAACAGGGGAGGGTCAGAGAGAGGGAGACACAGAATCTGAAACAGGCTCCAGGCTCCGAGCTGTCAGCCCAGAGCCTGACGCGGGGCTCGAACTCACGGACCGCGAGATGGTGACCTGGCTGAAGTCGGACGCTTAACCGACTGCGCCACCCAGGCGCCCCAAGCTACTTTTACTTATTATTCTTCCAAGTAAATTTTAGAGTCATTTTATCATTTACTTTAAAAAAATCCTATCGAGGCTTTGTTGTACATGCACATCTATAAATTAATTTGTCATGATTAAGCATCTTAACAACATTTAGCCAGTCTATCAGGATGAAGAAAAAACATTATATTCCCCACTTTTTCCTTTACTTAACCCAGAAATATTTATGGTTTTTATCATGTAGATCTTTTTACCCACGACTGGCATCAGTATTTCACTTTTTTATTGCAAATTTGAATGGATTTTTTTCTACTCCGTTTAGGAACTAGTTATTAATAAAATATAGGAAAACATTATTTTAAATGGTTAACTTACCACTATATAAAATACATCTTCTATGAGCCTCTTTCTTGAAGTTTGAGATGTGAATTTTTTGAGTTGCCCATGTACAAAACATGGCCTAGAAATACTTGTTACTGGCCAGAGTTATCAAGAATGATGTTAAATAATGGTGACAGATAGCTTCACTATTATTAGATACTTGTAATTTATCATGTTAATGAAGTACTCTATTTGGAGTTTGACCAAATGTTTTAAAGGAACGGGTATCAAATTTTACCAAATCCTTAAGGCACCCAGGTGGCTCAGTCAGTTAGGCATCTGACTCTTGATCTCGGTTCATGATCTCACAATTAGTGACATTGAGCTCTCTGACAGCACAGAGCCTGTTTGGGATTCTCTCTCTCCTTCTCTCTTTGCCCTTCCCCCATCTGCACTCTCTCTCTCTCAAAATAAATAAACTTAAAAAAAAAAATTTTATCAAATTCCTTATTGGCATCTATTAAGATTATCCTTTTTTCCCTTATTAAATCCAATCATTAAAATGTATGTTATGGGCTTCAAGTATTAAACTATCTTTGCATTCCTGAGATAAGCTTAACTGGTAAGTTATCTACTATACTTGTAATATTCTGTGAATTCAATCTGAGTAGTTTAATTGGGACTTTACCTTATTATTCATCAAGTGGACTGGTTATAGTTTTCTCTTGCATGCTCTGTCAATGTGTGTATCAAGGGTATGTCAACCTCATAAACTAACCTCAGTGTTTTTGGTCTCAGATGTTTTAGAAAAAGAACTTTTTAAAGTAGGTTTCACGTCTGCCACGGAGCCCAGCGTGGGGCCTTAGTATGGGGCCAGAACTCACGACGCTGAGATCAAGACCTGGACTGAGATCAAGAGTTGCACACCTCACCAAGTGAGCCACCTAGGTGCCCCCAAAAAGAACTTTTTTAGGCTGTGCTCCAATAAAACTTTATGTACAAAAAATAGGGAGGAGGCTGGATTTGGCCTGTGGCGGTAGTCTGCAGACCTCTGATAGTGACAGTTCTTTTTCAAGATGATTATTTTCAGGGGACCTGGGTGGCTCAGTTAGTTGAGCATCTGACTATTGACTTTGGCTCAGGTCACGATCTCACGGTTCATGAGTTCAAGCCCTGCAGTGGGCTCTGTGCTGACAATGTGGAGCTTGCCTGGGATTCTGTCTTTCCTGCTGTCTCTGCCCCTCCTCCGCTCCTGCTCTGTCTCAAAATAAATAAATAAACTTTTTTTTTTTTTTAAAGCGGCTTACCTTTTATTCTCCTTCATATTTTTAAGTCCCATCGTGTAATCTTCATTCAAACACGCAGTACAGTCAGAGATACCGAAGTGTTCTAATTTAGGAGTTACACACTCAAAATCATCCATCTTTAGGGCACATTTTGGAGTTTTTAGTACTTTAACTACGGACTGCTTGGAAGATGGAGTTAAAATTCTGGGCTCTTCTTCATGGTCGTTTACTGCCTGTGGAGGGTTTGGTGGAACTTGGGCTATCATGTACCGCTCAAGTCCAAAATCTGAAAGCTGGGGACTCCGTGGAGACTTCTCAGAACTAGCAGTGCTTGGAACAGCAGGATTGGACAGACTGTCCTTGACATCAGGCATTTGGACATTTTCATGCTTCGTGGACTCTGAGTCAGAGTCAGTGATTTCTTGTTCATCCGCTGTGAGGAAAAACCAAGGAGGTCGTATTCTGGTCAAACATCAAACCACAAAATCCCAAGTACTAAAGCCACATAAAATAGCTCCATCTGAAATGTCCCCAATCAGCAAAAGTCCTGATTCCCTCTTTAGTCTCTAAAGTTTTATTTCAACTGTCCCTGTAGGAAATTTCTGACCCAGATCCCATTTTGCCTACACATTAAAGAAGGAAAGTAAACTAAAGTATTAAAAGATGAAAAGTAAATGCAAATCAAAGTCCAATATCCTTACTCCCCCAGCTAATGTGATTTACCCATCTTTCTTAATGAATTCTGGAACTATTTTCTCATTTGATGACATTAACTACAGGGTGGAATTAACTATGATCTAGATTTAACACAAAGTATAACATTAGTTTAGAGTATTCATTTACAGATGCCTAAGTTAAAAAGGAAAGACTGTCACACCAAGATAAGTTTTTATCCTTCGTCTGGAACGCCTGTATCAAAAGTCTGGTTGAGGAAAATAATAGGAGAGCATTAGAAAGATCTGTAGTTTCTCAACCCCGAAAAGGTCATATCTGGCTCCAGACCCCATATGGTTAATCACCACACTGTACATTTCAAACTAAATAATTTACTAACAACTGTGCTTTTCCCCCACAATCCTTTGCCATTTCCTGCATACATTAATGGTTAGTGAATTTGGTGTGGAACCCAAGTTGCAGTTAAAAGGTCCAGGATAGCACTATGATGCCAAGGAACTGGAGAAGGAAAACCACTAGCTTTCAGTGTGAGAGACAACAGAAAGTCAAAGAGGATAATCAGAAAGAAGATATGTGGATTTGGCCAGGATCTGGGCAGATAACTTAAATGACAGGGTTTCAGTGAGATAGCAAGGTATGGAGAGTGGGATGGGTATTAGGAAAGCGTGGGACAAATGTAAAATGTGTAGCATGAAGTGGAGAAGAAAAATGAACCAGTAATTAGGGTAACAAGAAAGGAAGAGAAAATGGAGGGGGTGAGCTGAAGGAAGAGAAATTAAAATGTGTTTAGCACCCCCCATGGGACAGGCATTTGAATGTTTCACCCCAATTAATTTTCATATTAACTATTTCAAGCACAAAACATCTTAGGATATTTTTTGTTTTTATAAAGGCACCAAACAACATTTTGGAAAACACTCAGCTGATACAATGTAAAGAGCCAAAACTTGACCTCACATCCTCTCATTCCAAACGCTACCATTTGTTTAAGAATAAGGAGGGAGGGAGTTACTACAAAGATCTGTTTTAGCCAACCTTGAATACATATCATTTGGTTGCTAAATTAGAAATATGAATTGGAACAACTGTACTTGCTGAAGGAGATGGGAAAACGTTTCTCCAAAATGCCTTGTTTGTTGTATTCTTTTTAAGAAGAAAGTATTTGTACTTTTGTTATGAATCGGAATGTATTTTTGTTAAGTCTGATAATGGTCTTTTTTGTTTCTCTTCATCTTTTAAAGGAAAGTCTATAGTTAGAGTTAGATGGGGTCTATCAAACATTGGTATAGATCCCTGTCAGAATCTTTTGGGTCCAAAGGAACAGAAAAGGGATGAATTTAGGCTGTACATTTAGTTAGCCAGCGAAGAGATCAAACAGATTGGAGGAAGTGAAGAGGTGCACGCTTTCTCTTTGAAGGTAGGGTTTTCTTTGTTCTGACTGGCAACAGGAAACAAAGTAGGATAGGATACTGTTTTCGCATGCATGATAAACCAGGATGTGTTAAATATGGAGTATGCACCATACCAAAAAAAAAAAAAAAAAAGGTTATAGACTCTGGTTTCCTGGCTTTGGGCCCTTGGAAGAGCTGCTCATTCACAGCGTTCTGTTTTGGCATCGTGCTTTCTGCTTTCTGTTAATTCTGAGAAATGTTAGAACAGCTACCAAAAACTTATCCTTGTATTTATCACAAGGCAGTCACTGATAAGATTAAGAAAATCATCGCGATATCACTGCCTCGCAGGGAGTTACTATCGTCCCCATTTTGCAAGTGAGGAAAAAGCAATTCCGAGAAATCATCCGAGGTCACACACCTGTAGCAACTGCTGGAGCCAGGACTTGAATCCAGAGCTTGTTCACAGTAAAGTCAACTGAATTCTTTGCACTGCACCACGCAGACTGTTTAACATACCCTCCACACAGATCCCCAGTATGTATTTGCTGAATGTAATTAATGGTTGATTTGTGTACAAAGATCATTCTCATAACGGAAACAAAGACACTGAAGTATACTGAAATTAGTCCCTCACAGGTGTGGGCCCAACAAGAGTTGACACCAGGTGATTAACATGCCAGGTACGATTCTAGACAAACTTTATGTCATTCCATCCTGCTGCAACCTCAAAGGTAAGGAGTATTAAACGTCTGCACTCTATAGATGAGATTCGGAGGCACGAGGTTAGGTAAGTGGTCAAAGATAATACAGTAAATACAGTCAACGGTGGGATTAGAGATTTGCATTCAGATGGTCTGGCTCTACTTCTAAAACACCATGTTATCCTACCCTTCGTTACAACTGTAAAACCTAAAAAAGGACTTGATCAGTTTATACTGCCCCCAATTTCTTGTTCTACGGAAGAAAAAACTGAGAACAAGAAAAATGAAATAGCATGCCTTACCTCCAGTCTCTCGGCTATTTTTGGCAGAGCTGACTAGAAACCAGCCATCCTAAAATCACGTGGATCTATCTTGTAGTCTTCTTTAACGTTTATTTATTATCGAGAGACAGAGAGACACAGAGCATGAGCAGGGGAGGGACAGAGAGAGAGAGGGAGACACGGAATCCAAGGCAGGCTCCAGGCTCTGAGCCGTCAGCCCAGAGCCCGACGCGGGGCTCGAACCCACCGACCGTGAGATAGTGACCTGAGCCGAAGTGGGTCGCTTAACCGACTGAGCCACCCAGGCACCCCTCTTGTACTCTTCTTTAATCTAGCATTTTGGAAAGGAGAGGAAGGACTGTCTTTGTTTTGCCACCACCAGTCAGCACTGCATCCAGCACACAGATTGATGAATAAATGACCACACATGACAAGCCACATAATGGCGGAGCCAGAACCAGAGTAACCGTAATCACGCTGCCTTCCTTCTTTAATACTAAAACAAACGCCATAAAATGCAAATCATTCACACCTGAGCTCTTCTTGGCACGTGGATTATATCCATACTTCTGGAAAAACTCCGTTATTTTCATGATATCCATTGAATTTTTTTTCATTAGTACTTTTGTTGCCTTTATGAAACCAATGCTTTCTTGACTTTCCAAACTTGCTTTATCAAGAAGAAGAATGACATCGTCCTTTTATGAGGAAAAAAAGTACATTATAATTTTTCTATCAAAAGACTTAGTCTTAAGACTAAAAGACTAAGTCTATTTATTTAAAAATTACCACACAAAGATGATAAATTAATATTGCAGGACCGATACCTTTAGAGTCTGGACTTCAGAAAGAAGGTCATATAAAATTCTCACTGGATAATCTTCAATGTCTTCAATATGAACAGAGAAAGGAAAAAATGCAATAAGGAAAAAGTACAATAAGGAAAAGGAGGAAAAAGAATAGAAAATATAATTTAGTATTGTTTCTTAGAATTATAAAATCCTTGTAGATATTTATCATTTGTTTCGTATCAATTACAAAGTATTACAGCCTTTGTTTTAAAAGTTATTAAATTATCACATCCGTACAAAAAAGTACAAAAATCCTAAGTATATAGCTTGATCAACTTTCCAAGTGAACATACCTAAATAATTAGCACTCAGATCAAGAAGGAAAGAAGGGAGGGAGGGAGGGGAGAAGGAGGAAATGTAATTCCACCTAGCAATTTTTTTATAACGAGCACTTTTTGGTTCCTATTTTTAAAATCTCTGCCAATGACAACACTTACGTTTTCTTCTAAAAACTTTATTGTTCTGCCTTTTGCATTCAGAGCTACAATCCTCCTGGAATTGATTTTTTTTTTTTTTTTTTTTTTTTTTTTTATATGGCATGAGGTAAGGATCAAGATCCATTCTTATTTCCAGGTCCAACTGACCTGGCACCATTTATCGCAAAGACATCCTTCATCCACTGTACTGTCACCTTTCTTACTAATCGGTTGCAATATATAGACTATACATCATGTAAAAGCAGTTTTTTAAAGAATTATATTTCTCTTTCTAAACCATGCCTCCTTTGAAGATCTCCTTTCACCTGTTGAAGCTGACCAATTTTTCTTTGGGAAATGCAAGTCAACGTGACAGTGATACTTCATACCTACTAGAAGGACTATATTCAAAAGACAGGTAATAATAAATGATGAGGATGTGGAGAAACCGCGACCTTCATTCATTGCTGGCAGAAATGTACAATGGTGCATCCACTTTAGAAAACCATGTGGCAGCTCTTCAAAAAGTGAAACATAGGTTTGCCATGTGGCCCAGCAATTCTAAGTGTATACCAAAGAGACCCGAAAGCATAATGTTCACCGGAAATGTTCACATATATTCATAATATCTAAAAAGTGGAAACAACCCAAATGTTCATCAACTGATGAATAAACACAATGTGGCGTATCCATACAATGGAATATTATTCAGAAATATAATGGAATGAATCACTGATACATGCTGACACGGATGAACCTTGCAACATCAGGCTAAAATAAGTCAGTCACAAAAGCCTACTTTTGTATGATTCCTTTTATATGAAATACCCAGAATATACAAATATATACAGGCAGAAAGCAGATTAGCAGTTTGCATAAGGCTAGGGTAGTTGGGGATGGGATTATGGGGAGTGGATATTAACAGTCACAGGGTTTCTTTTGAGGATGATGAAAATCTAAACTTACTGTAATGGTTGCACAACCCTGTGAATACACTAAAAACCACTGGACTGTATCCTTTAAATGCTGAATTTTATATTATGTGAATTATATCTCAAAGAAGTTTAAAAAGTCAATTTAATGATTCATAAAAGCTGAAATTTTTTGGTGATCATTTTCTCTATCACATTTCCGTATATATATTTTTTAATTTTTAAATGTTTTTATTAATTTTTGAGAGAGACAAAGAGCACGAGCAGGGGAGGGGCAGAGAGAGAGAGGGAGACACAGAATCTGAAGCAGGCTCCAGGCTCTGAGCAAGCTGTCAACACAGAGCCGGACCAGGGGCTCGAACCCACAAACTGTGACATGATGACCTGAGCTGAAGTTGGACGCTTAAATGGCTGAGCCACCCAGGTGCCCCAATACCATATTTTCTGTAATACATATTGGCCACAAATAGAAGAATCATCCCAACTTTTTCTTATAAAACCAGAAGAAAGTGCAAAATTTGTGTACACGTTAATATGCTGGTAAGAAGGTAAATTAGCACAAGAACCCAAAGTGGCACCTAGCTGGCTCAGTCTGTACAGCATGAGACTCTTGATCTCTGGGTCATGAATTCAAGCCCCACATTAGGTGTAGAGCTTACATTAAAAAAAAAGAAAAAAGAAAAAAAAACCAAAAAATAATAAAATATTAATAGTGGTGTCTTTGGATGGCTGAGTTACAGAAAATATTTATTTTCCTCTTTCTACTTTTCATTTCTCAAATTTTTTGTCATGTACGTATATTGTTCTTATAGTCAAAATAAACATTTTTAAATGGCTGGAACACTATTCATAATATAACAAAAGTAAAAGGAGTCTGTGTCTACAGAGCACGATGTTTTAAGGCAAATTACATTTATGACATTTATGAAATAATCTCAAAACCTGAGCTACTCTTGCAATATTTTTAAATTTTTTTTATGTTTTATTTTTTCTTTTTTTGAGAGAGAGAGAGAGAGAGCGAGAGCGAGCATGAGCGGGGAAGAGCAGAGAGAGACACACACACACACGCACAGAATCCGAAACAGGGTCCAGGCTCTGAGCTGTCGGCACAGAGCCCGACGCAGGGCTGGAACCCACGAACCAGGGCCGGAACCCACGAACCGTGCGATCATGACCTGAACTGAAGTCGGACGCTCAACCCACGGGGCCAGCCAGGCGCCCCGCAACAATTTTTCTTAAATGTCTAATACAAAGGTTAGTGGTGAAGAATTCTGCTATATTAATTTTATTTTTAAGCAGTATTGACGGGTGCCTGGCTGGCTCAATCACAAGGTCATGTGACTCTCAATCCCCAGGTCTTGAGTTTGAGCCCTGTGCTGGGTGTCGGGATTTCCAAAAAAGAAAAGAAAAGAAAAAAAAAAAAAAAAAAAGGTACTCACTAGTATTGACGGGTTGCTGGGAAATATACAGGCATTTACTGCAACTGTGGGCCATTTGGGTGAGACAAAGTCAGTTTACAAGCAAAGAACCGTGCTAAACAACTGCATTTTGTTTAATTACACAGTATTTTTATTAACAGCCATTATGTGACTTGAAGTATATCGTGTATAAATGAGTGTGCGCATTATGAGCTCAGTCTGCCAACTTAATTTACACTTCTATTCTATGCGGTTTCTCCTCCTAACACAGTGACAGTGCTATTTCAGTATTTGCGGAGAGCAAATGTGCTTGGACACAGAACTGAAAACAGCCACAACCACGTACTTGAGGGGGCAGAAGAATAAATAATAAAAAGGTGACACCTGCAGCCCCTCGGGGCCCTGCTGACGACAAACGTCGAGCGTTCTGATGGGTGTGCCACCGCCCTTCCATATCTCTTTCGAAGCACCCCTCGCCACTGTAGCTGAAATAACACACTCTCGGCCGAGTGTGTGCGTTCGTACTGGTGAAGGCCCTTCTGAGCCGCCGCACTCGGGGCGGGCTGCGGGCGCCCGGGCGGGTCGCAGGAGCCGCGAAGGCCCCGACGCCCGACGCCGCACTCACCGCTCTCCTCTCCGTCCAGCGCTCGCTGCAGCCGGGCCGTCTCGCTGTCGAGGGTGATGGCCAGAGACCGTAGCTTCGCGTGGAAGCTTCGGATCAGATCCATGGATAAGGGCTGCTCGGCAGGACGCAGGACGCAGGACGCAGGACGCAGGACGCGAGGGGACCCCACCTCTCCGGGCCGGCCCGCCACTAGTTTGAATCTCTCGGCGCCGGAAGTGTCCCGCCTCCGCGGGGGTCGCACGAGCCCTCTCTCGCGAGAGCTGAAGTCTCGCGCGAAGCGGCAAGGAGGTTCCGGGAGGCGGACGCGCTTCCGGGGTCGCTTCCGGGGTCGCGTCCGCTGGCGCGCGGGGGAGCTCGTGAACGACGCGGCCGGTGAGTTGATGACCGTGTTTCGTTGCTTCGGGAGTCCCTCTCTTTCCCTAGGGAGTCTAGTTGGGCTCCCTGCTTCTTTGGGGGCACGCTCTGCGTCCTCGGGGGTGGCGGAGCGGCAGGAGAGCCGGGGTCGCGCGCGCGCGCTGCTGTCACCTGCGGCCGAGTGCGTAGCCAGTTCCCGGTGCGACTTTCCCCGTATCTCCGCAGGTACCATGTTCGTGACCGCCCTCCTCCTCCGCAATCGCATTCCTGGCAGCCAGTGGATCGGGAAGCACCGGCGGCCGCGCGCCGTGTCTTTCCGCGCGAAGCAGAACATGATCCGTCGCCTGGAGATAGAGGCGGAGAACCATTACTGGCTGAGCATGCCCTACCTCACCGCGGAGCAGGAGTACGGCCACGCCGCGGGGCGCCGGGCGGCGGCCTTCGAGGCCATCAAGGCGGCCAGCGTGTCCAAGTTCCCCCCCCACAGATTTGTGGGAGACCAGCTGGACCATCTCAATGTCACCAAGAAGTGGTCCTAGCCCAGAGCCACCGCCTTGGAGCTGGGCGGGTCGCGGGGCCGCCATCTCTGTGACCCGGTTCTGGAACTGAAAAGCTAACCTCGAGAGAGAAAATGAACCTTTGGACCGGAGTGGTCTGCATGTAGAATATCTGGGGCTCCCAATTCTTTACTACTTGAGAGTCTGATCTCTGTCGCATTGTTTCCTTTTTCTTCATCCTCATAGGAAGACACAGGAGATTTCCTGGGTCACAGAGGATATGAAATGTATTTTGGGTGGAAGCTTCAAAAAAAAAAAAAAAAAAAAACCTATGAGCTATGGTTTGGAATCTGTGCCTCAGTATGAAGATAGTTGATGGGGGCTTTATAAAATGTAAATGAGTTCGCTTACCTTCTGTGGAAACATCGCCTAAACATAAATGAAAAAGTGAAATAAATGAAAATCTGAAAAAGTTCAGTTGAACATACTCCCAAAAACAGCATTTTCTTCTGGGATGCTGCTGAAAGTAGACATTTAAATTTTTTTTTTTTTAATGTTTGTTTATTTTTGAGAGACTGAGTGTGAGCAGGGGAGGGGCAGAGAGAAGGGGAGACAGAATCCGAAGCAGGTGCCAGGTTCTGAGCTGTCGGCATAGAGCCCGACAGGGGGCTTGAACTCACGAGATCATGACCTGAGTCAAAGTCAGTCGCTTAACCGGTGGAGCCACGCAAGGCGCCCCTGAAAGTAGACGTTTAGATAAAGTAAAAGGTATTCATCAGAACTGCGACGTGAAGTTGTATTTTAACAACCTATTTCTGGGATACAATTGACATTACAGGCCACCAGTTGAAGATGTTTGTCTTTTCGAATACCCTTTTTCAGTGTATAATACTGTATTCTACTGTATAATACCCTTTACATGTATTACCCAATCGTATGATCTATGATATTATGAATCGTATGCTATAAAGGGCTTGACTGTTGTATACCCTGTATATTTTACATGTGAAGAAAACTCGTCCAAAATCCGTTCCCAGTAATGAATGTGACTTGGGTTTCAATTTCTGTATAATCTCGATATCTCAACTGCTGTGTTTATATTTGACAACATTTTCAAAATACGGAAGAAAAAGAATTCAGTCCCATTGCCCAGAGGTGAAATAATCATCTTTTATATGTATTTTTCTTGTCGTCTTTATATGCTTTTTGAACACATACTGAATCTATAGGGGTAAATAGAATCTTGAGTTAAAAACTAACATTTAAAGGTCATGATGCATATTGCCAATGGCTTTCCAGAAAAATTGTGAAACAGCAAGACCAATGTATGAGAGTGTGAATCTCATTTGCCAGCATTGACTGTTTTCTTCATTAATGAATGATTCATGGTTCACATTTAATTATCTGCCGTTGGGATGTGTAGGCTGTGGTGCAGACATTATTATTACTTTTTTGATTCATTGCACCTAAAAAATGCCTGCCACATGATAGTTGAATATTTAACCAAGCTGAACTCTGTTATTGATAGGTCATATTCTGTGGTGTATACTTATTGAATGCTTTTTATAGCTCACAAAAATGTCTCTGGTTCCTATGAGCAAGTTAATATCTGTGACCATCTCTTTTCATTCCTGGAAATGGTGACAGCCAATGCTGTTTAGGAGAAAGGTGAAGGAAGGGGGCTCAGGGGACCTTAGAACTGTAACCATTTCACATAAAATCGTTAACTAAGCGCCTGGGCAGTTAAGCGTTTGGCTCTTGATTTCAGCTCAGGTCGTGATCTAACGGTTCCTGAGATTGAGCCCCACGTCAGGCTTTGTGCTGAACAGCACAGAGCCTGCTTGGGATTCTCTCTCTCTCCCCCCCTCTCTTTCTGCCCCTCTCCCTCTCGCAGACACTCTGTCTCTCAAAAAAAAAAAAAAAATGTACCTACTTCTGTTGCTTCGATCTCTGTGTAACTCAGAAACTTTGGAGTTTGAAAAAGGAATGGTTAAGGTGAATCTCAGAGAAGGAAAAAGATGCTAGAATCTTGGGTCTGAAGAAATAGAAGGCAGTTCATGAGAGGAGAGATTTTTATGTATAATCATTGCAGTTGTAAAACAGTCTCGTGAAGTAGTCGTCTCCACTGTACAGGTTAGAAACTGAAGCTCAAATGTCAGCAACACTCACGTTCACACGGCTAACAAACGGTAAAACTAGAATTCAGGACTAGGTTTATCTAAAGATCATACGCATTTTAATATAGTACACTAACTGCTATAAATACAAGGTCACAGCTGTGTTTTAATCACTTCTTGGCCAAAGCGATGCTGTTGAAACATTTGATTTTTTTCCCCGCGAGGCTACAAATGTTAACACCATAGCCATCCTAGAGTTCATCTTTCCTTAACAACAGAGCTCCTTGCCCTCAGCTGATTATAGTTACATGCCTAGTTGAGTATACCTGTGCCAACCTGTGCCTTCTGAACAGTCGCTGGCTTGGATCTGTAATAGAGCTCCTAGGGCTCTGTGTCATCCGGTTGTCCACCTCGCGAATATTAACCTCAAGGAGCTCACTGTCTCACCGGATGAAATGCACAGCATAAGTAATACGGCGTGATGACTCACTTCATGGATACAAGGTGTAATAAGAGTCCAGCGAAAGGGCCGTTTATCAACCTTCCCTGAACAGTCCGGAAAAACTTGAGACGATCTTCGAACGGATGCTTAATTTGCCTGGCAAGCGTGTGGCAGGAAGTAAAGGCAAAAGTAACAGTCTAATGATGAGTCATAGAATTGCCAGTGGTTGCAATGTAGGCTACTTGTGAGTGGGGGAGAAGTGACCGACAGGCTAAGGATGTAAGCAGGACCAGAAGATGAAAGTTCCTGTAGGACACTTTAAGAAGTTTGGCTTTTATCCTGTAAGTAATGGGGAGCCATGAAAAATGCTTGATTCGTTAAATAATGGAGAGCATTGTGGAGAATGGGTTAGTGGAAGAAATGACTAGGAATAGAAAAACCTGGTAGCTATCAAAATAATCCAGCTAAGCACTGAATTTGGATGGCGGAGGTGGAAAGTGGTTAAAAGAATTAACAAGTCTGTGGACATTTGTATTACTCCTAATACCTTGGATCCCTATATGGAGGGTACTTTATCGTTTAATTAGGGTAATTAAAATTTGTTTTAATGTTGGGGCACCTGGGTGGCTCAGTCAGTTAAGTGTCTGACTTTGGCTCAGGTCATGATCTCACCGTCTGTGGGTTTGAGCCCCGCGTTGGGCTCTGTGCTGACAGCCCAGAGCCTAGAGCCTGCTTCAGATTCTGTGTCTCCCTCTCTCTCTGCCCCTCCACTGCTTGCACTCTCTCTCGAAAATAAACATTTTCTTAAAAATAATAATTAGAAAAAGTCTGAAAAAATTGTACAATACCAGTACAGTGAAAACTATAAAGTGTTTGAGGAAAGTCAAATCCTAAAGAAATGGAGATATTCTGTGCACATTAGTCAGAAGAGTCTTAAGGTAACTATGGCAATTTTACCAAAAGTAATCTATAGTTTCAATGTAATCCCATTTTATGTCCCAATAGGTTTTTTTCTTATTTTGTAGAAATTGACTGGCTAACTCTAAAATTCATGAAAATTCAAAGGACCTAGAATAGCAAAAACAATTTTGAAATACAGAAAGTTGGAGGATTTAATACTCCCTGATTTCAAGACTTAATGTAGAGCTTCAGTAATTAAGAGGGTGTGGTGTTGACATAAAGACAAATAAAATGGAAAGTTCATAAATAGGCCACACGTATGTAATTTATTAATTTTTAACAGATACACACAGGAAATGCAGTGAAGAAAGGATAATCTTTTCTAAAACCTGGTGCTGGAACAAATGAGTATTCATATGCAAAAGATGACCTCAGTCTGTGTCTAATGCTAGATACAAAAATTACTTCAGGGGCACCTGGCTGGCTCCGTTGGTTAAGCATCTGACTTCGGCTCAGGTCGTGATCTCACCATCTGTGAGTTCGAGCCCCACGATGGGCTCCGTGCTGACAGCTCAGAGCCTGGGGCCTGCTTCAGATTATGTGTCTCCTTCTCTCTCTGCCTCCTCCCCCCGTTTGTTCTCTCTCTCTTTCTCTCAAAAGTAAATAAAAACATTAATAGAAATTTTAAGGGACGGCTGGGTGGCTCAGTTCGTTGAGCGTCCGACTTCGACTCAGGTCATGATCTCATGGCTAGTGAGTTCAAGCCCCGCGTCGGGCTCTGTGCTGACAGCTCAGAGCCTGGAGCCTGCTTCATATTCTGGGTCTCTCTCTCTCTCTCTCTGCCCCTCCCCTGCTCATGCTGTCTCTCTCTCTCAAAAATAAACATTAAAAAAATTTATTTTTTAATTAAAAAAAAATTACCTCAAAACGGATCATGGATTAAATCTAAAACCTCAAACTTGTATAAAACTTCCCATAGGAAACATAGGGGGAAACTCTTTGTGACCTTGGGTTAGGCAAAGATTTCTTAAAAATGTATGAAGTCATGCTTTGTAAAACCCCAATCTGATGAATCAATTCATCAAAATGAAGAAATTCTGTTCTTTGAAAGACATTCTGCTAAAAGAATGAAAAAAAACTAAAAAGCCAAAGACTGGAAGAAGAATACCTGATAAAGGACTCATATCCAGAATATATAAATCATTCTTAAAATTCAGTAACAGGAAAATAATTTTTTTGAATGGACAAAATATTTGGACAGATGCTTCATCAAAGGAAACAAATGGGCTGCAAAAAAACGCATGAGTAAATGCTCAGTATTATTAGTCATTAGGGAAATGCAAATTAAAACCACCATGAGATACCACTACATATCCATTAGAATGTATAAAATTTAAAAGACTGACAATACCAAGTGTCATCAAGGATACAGAATACCTAGAACACTTATATACTGATAAGAATATAAAATGGTGCAACCACTTTGGAAACAGCTTGGAAATTCCTTTAAAAGTTAAACATAACACTTATCATATGACTCAGCCACTCTACTGCTGGGTACTTACTTAAGATTAATGAAAGCATGTGTCCATAGAAAGACCTAAATGTTCATATCAACCTTTAATAAAAAAGTAGAAACAAGTCACTTTCATCTGATGAATGGATAAACATTTGTTGTATATCCTTGTACAAATGTACACAAATGATCTGATAAACACAATCAGATCTGAGTTAAATATTCAAGGAAAAACTAAAGCTTTTAGAGGAAAAAATAAAATCGTCATTATTTGGCCACAGGTAAAGATTTCAACATATCCATGTTATTGCTGCTTCCTTCTTTTATTTTTTTCTTTCTTTGTCTTTCTTCTTTCTTTTCTTTCCTTTCTTTTTCTTTCTCTTTCTTCTTTTTTTCTCTTCCTTTCTTCTTTCTCTCTTTTCTTTCTTCTCTTTCTCTCTCTTTTCTTTCTTCTTTCTTTCTTTCTCTTTTCTTTCTGATGTTGCAAGAATCCTTATCATTTTTTGTTGTTGTTTAGACATTATCTAGGGATAGGTCTGCTGGCAATGAATTCATTTACTTTTTTAAAATTGGAACATAGTTGACACACAGTGTTACGTTAGTTTCAGGTGTACAACACGGTGATTCAATGTCTAGGCTCTATCTTACGCCACGCACCATTGCACCAAATTTTAACTACCATCTGTGACCACAAATTCACTTAGTTTTCATTTGAGAAAGTCTTGATTTACATTTCTTCTGGAATAACATTATCATCAGATATGGGATTCCGCATTGGTAATTCCTTTCTTTCAGCACTTGAAAAATGTGTTGCTTCCTTCTTGCCTCGTCTTTTCAGATGAGAAATCCAAATCCACTGCCATTCTTCTTGTTTTTCCCTACAGGTAAGGTGTCGTTTCTCTCACTGCTTCCAAGAATCGTTTCCCTTGTCTTTTAGTTTTCAGAAGTGATTACGATGGGTGTTGGCTTGGATATCTTTGTATTCTTTGAGAGTCACTCAACTTCTTAAATCTGTAGGTTTCTGTATTTTGTCCAATGTTGGAATGTTGGAATTTTTTTTTGTTCTAGTCCCACAGGTCCTTGAGACTCTGTTCTCCCCTCCTCGAGGGGAGCTCCTTTCTGTTGTTCGGATTGGGTAATTTCATTACTCTCCTTTCAACTTCACTTTCTTCTGTTCCCTCCATTCTACCTACTGTTGAGCCCATCCATTACATTTTCTATTTTGGTTATTGTGTTTTTCAGTTCTAGAACTTCCATTTTTCTTCTTCATAGCTTCTATTTCTTTGCTGAGACTATTTTTCACTTTGCTTCAAGCATGTTTATAATTGCTCACTGGGACATTTTTATGACGGCTGTCTTAACATTCTTGTCAGCTAATTCCAACATCTCAGTGCCAGTGCCTCTTGCATTACCTCTGAAGTTGAGGTTTTTCTGGTTCTTGGTAGGGTTGATTTTTTGTTGTATCTTGGCCATTTTAGGTACGACGGGACCTCGGGTCTTCTTAGATCTTCTGTTTCAGCAGGTCTCCTCTGACACTGCCCACCCTGCCCGCAAGGAAATAGGTAATGTCTCATTTCTGCCAAATGGGGGTGAAAGTCCAGGCTTTCCCTTTGACACTCACCGGGGACAAGGGGTACCTCCTTCTTGTCAGGCAGAGGTGGTATTTTGGGATCCTCTGTAGGCTTTCGCCAACCACACCTCTGGCCGCTGAAGCCTCATTATTACCCCCCACCCCACCCCATGTAGTCTCTAATGTCACTGTGGGAGGGGTGAGGTTTCATTATTATCAGATGGTGGTGAAAGTTCCAGTTTCCCTCCTGGTTTTCTCTGATACGACCCCAGCAGGATGGGGTGGGAGGGGACCTCATTACAGCTGAATGGGAGGAGAAATCTAGGCTCCTCACTGGGCTTTGCTGGTAGGGTAAGGCTAGGGCTTCATTTTGGTGGTTGTGTGTATGTAAGCGTGCTGTTGGACTCAGTGAAGTAGTTATTGTCTGAATGTTTTGTCTTGACAGGTGTTCCTTTCTTGGTCTTTTGGCTGGAGAACAGGCTGCTCCCATTGGTGTTCCACACTGCCAGCTTTTCCAACACCCAGTATTAGATATATGTGGCAAAAAAGAAATGTTGTTTCTTGGGTCCTGAGGTTCCTAAATGGCCTCTCTCTCCACTTTTCAGACCCTTATGTTTTTTAGGTAATATCCAGAAATTTTTGTTGTACTTAGTGGGAGTCATAGGGGGCATTATTCAATCTTGTTCTAGAGCTGGAAGTCCTGGAGAAATCTTGGATTACAAACTCACTGTCTTTGCCACTCAGATTTCCTTTCATCTTATCAGTTTTGGTAAGTTGTGTTTCTTTAGGGATGTTTTATCTAAGTTATCAAATTCATTGGCATAACGTTTGTAATATTCCCTTTCTATTCTCTTGATGTCAGTAGGATCTGTAGTGACTTCTTCATTACTGATACTAGTGATTTATGTATTGATCGAGACTTTGCTAATAACTTTGGTAATGTTTCCAGAGAACTTTTGGTTCTATTAGTTTTTGTGCTATTTTTCGTATTCTACATCATTATTCTCTGGTCTTATTTTTACCTTCTTTTCATTTGAGCGTCATTTGCTTTTCTTCTTCTGGCCTTTTAATTTAGATCGATTTTGAAGGTTCTTGAAAATACAAGCTTTTAAATATTTAATTTTCCCCGTATGTACTTCATTAGCTGCACAAGACAGGTTTTGAAATTTTGTATTTTCATTATCATTCAGTTCCAAGTATTTACTAATTTCCTTTCTGATTTTTTTGACCCATTGATATTTTTAAAAAATGTTTAATTTTGAGACAGAGAGTGAGCGAGCGAGAGAGCACGAGTAGGGGAGGGTCAGAGAGAGAGAGGGAGAGGGAATCCCTCTGTCTCTGCGCTATCAGCACAGAGCCCAATGTGGGGCTTGATCCCATGAACCATGAGATCATGACCTGAGCCAAAATCAAGAGCTGGATGCTTGACTGACCGAGCCACCCAGGTGCCCTGACCCATTGATAGATTTATATGCTACGAAAGGACAAATCCTTCCTGAATTTTTCAGTGTTCCTACGAAGTCTTAACCTCCTGAGCTGTAAAATTGATTTTAAGGTGCTTACTTTTAACTCCCCTAGAAATAATAGATTTTCATATATCACTTTGCAGCCATTTGCCCCTGAAAGGTAGAACTAATGGTTACCATCCAAAAGATAAATCCAAAAGATAAGACAATAATCTCTTTGGGTTCCAGAGTAGAGACCTAGGCTAATGGCAAGGCTGACTGAATGAATAACCCAGACCTCAGGAGTGATTTTGGACATTATCTTCCTTTTAGTCTCCCCTCCAGGGAAATATAGTTACATTTCAAAGGTAAGGACCCAGGATCCTTCCTCCTCTCATTGGACAGAAATTCTCTAAGTGCAGAAATTCATATTTTCAGGATTCCCCTCTGACAGTATAATCGCCCCACCACATATGTAGGCATACACAGTCTGAGTTCATCGTCTGCACAGTGTTAGGCATGCGGGGACTAATAATACTGCAGTGTTATTCTGGCTGTTCTTAATGTGAATTAGGCTGACCTCTGACCAAGGTGACTGGTGTTTCTGCTAGTATCTATATAAATATGTAAGAAAGGTAACATCGCAGATCCTTCACTTAATCAGTGTGTCTTTTAATTTCCAATAATTTAAGCTCTTCTAGATGTCTTATTGCTATTAATTTAGTGTTATGCTGTCACGGTAATAAGACATTGAAAATGATTTCAGCCTTTTAAAATTTATTGAAATTTTTTTTTATGGCTCACCATGTGGTCTTAGTGAACATCCCATGAGTGCATTCTAAGGTTAATGGGTGAGGTGTTCTGAAATGTCAGTTACGTCAAGGTGGGTAATAGTGTCATTCAAGTCTTTTTATATTCTTACTTTATATCCTGACTTTCGGTATAGCCATTTTATCAATTATAAAGAAAGGCGTTTAGAATATCCTATGACTCCAGGTTTGTCTGTTTCTCTCTTTAGTTGTTTTCATGTATTTGAAGCTTTGTAATTAGGCACATAAAAATTTGCAGGCATTATGCCTTCCTAAGGTCTTGATCTTTGTTTTTTTTTTAATTTTTAATGTTTATTTTTGAGAGAGAGAGACAGAGAGTGTGAGCAGGGTAGAGGCAGAGAGAGAGGAAGACACAGAATCCGAAGCAGGCTCCAGGCTCTGAGCTGTCAGCACAGAGCCCAACGCGGGGCTCAAACTCAGACTGTGAGATCATGACCTGAGCTGAAGTGGATGCTTAACCGACCGAGCCACCCAGGCACCCCTAAAGCCTTGATCTTTTATCACTATGAAAGTATATTTTATCTGATGACTAATGTTTGCATGATGTATATTTATTTTTTCATCCTTTTACTTTCAAGTTATCTTTGTGTTTAAAATACATTTCTTAGAAATACCATATAGTCATAGAATAGGGTCTTGTGTTTTTTTTTTAATCCAATATGACAATTACTGTCTTTGTAGTATTTAGTGTATACTTACATTTAAGTATACATTTAAGCATACATTTAAGTATAACTTACACTTAAGTTATGAGTAAAGTCTGCCATTTTGCTATTTGTTTTCAATTAGTCTCATTTGTTTTTGTGTGTGTGTGTGTCTCAGTTCCCCTCTTGACTTCTTTTGGGCTAACATTTCTTATTATTCCATTTTGACTCCTTTGTTCACTTTTTGACTATACCTCTCTGCAGTATTTTTTAGCAGTTTCTCCAGGAATATGAAATACCTCTTTATCAGTCTATTTAGAGTTAATATTATGCTACTTTCGCTACAATTGTATAGTTCCATTTACCAACCCATCCTTTGTGCTTTTACTATGTTACAAATCTCACAATACAGCGCTATACTTTGTTTTAAACAAGCACCTCTTAGACATTTTTAAGTTTAGTTTATTTTGAAAGAGAGAGAGAATGCAAGTGAGGCCGGGCAGAGAGAGAAGGAGAGAATCCCAAGCAGGCTGACACCATCAGCACAGAGCCCCACGCAGGGCTCGAACTCATGAACTGCGAGATCATGACCCGAGCCAAAACCAAGAATTGGGTGCTTACCCGACTGAGCCCCCCGGGAGCTCCTAAACAAGCACATCTTTTAGAGAAGATACTAAAATATAATTTTACAAACTATCTACACACTTACCATTACTGTAATCGTTTCCTGTCTATAGATCTGATGCACAAAATTTGTATTTCCTATCTAGATATCTCTTCTAAGCTCCAGATTAAAATATCCCATTATTTCACATCTTTACCGAGATGCTATCTCCAAGTTAAAATGTTCAAAACCAGGGGCGCCTGAGTGGCTCAGTTGGTTAAGCGTCCAACTCTTGATTTCGGGTCAAGCCATGATCTCACGGTTCAAGGGATCGAGCACCACATTGGGCTCTGTCTACACTGTCAGCGCAGATTGGGATTCTGCTTGGAATTCTCCTCTCTGTCCCTCCCCGGCTCACGTGCGCATGCTCTCTTTCAAAATAAATAAACATTAAAAAAAAAATAAAATGTTCAAAAATGTTCAAAACCAAACTATTCACCCCAAAGAATCTTTTCTCATTAACCTATTATGGAAATTCACATTTTCTCATACCAGAAGCCTGAAACTTCAAAGCAACGATTCCTCATATTATTATTACTTATTTGCTGCCCTTTTTCTTTTAAAAAGTTGTTGGTAAAAATGGAAAACTTTCTGTTCCATCCATTTTTGTTCCTTCCTTATACCTTAACTTGAACATGAGTCATTTGCCCACTGAGTGATCTATATGAGCAGCACAATAAAGACCGTATGTATTATTTCACAGACTTTATTTCTAGCCACAATTCTAAATTACTCTTATACTATGTTCAATAAATTATCCCTAACTGAAACCAAGAGAGTCATTTACGGTGTCAGCGCAAATCCCACAAGCTTCGTGACATACATGGGTGGGGCGCCCGGGTGGCTCAGTCGGTTAAGCGTCCGTCCAACTTCAGCTCACGTCGTGATCTCGCGGTTAGTGGGTTCAAGCCCCACGTCGGGCTCTGTGCTGACAGCTCAGAGCCTGGAGCCTGCTTTCCGATTCTGTGTCTCCCCCTCTCTCTGTTGCTCCCGTGCTCTGTCTCTCTGTCTCTTGATAATAAATAAAAAAACATTTAAAAGAATTAAAAAAAAAAAAAAAAAAAAAGCTTCATGACACACGAGTCTGATTCCAGCCGGGGAGCTTTATCTCCACAGTCAAGGACGGTTTTGTTGG
Organism: Panthera pardus; assembly: GCF_024362965.1. NCBI lineage: Eukaryota > Metazoa > Chordata > Mammalia > Carnivora > Felidae > Panthera > Panthera pardus. The sequence goes on along the minus strand of NW_026526654.1, from coordinate 88,900,935 downwards.
CTGTACTCTTTGTTTATGCTGACAACTTCTGTTTGTTGAAATTTCCAAGAAGCAGATGTTACTTTGTATTTATTTTGATGCCACAGGAATTTCACTGAGCTGATTCCCATGATGACTGAAAAATTCATGTAGTATATAACATACGAAGCAAAACATGAACGATCCCTTCACGGCCACCCTACTTACTCCTCCCCCTTTTCCAACCGTCTTGGTGCTTCCTTCCAATCTCCTTCAATGCCTTTATGTATGTTTTACTCCTCAAATTTAAAAGTAGTATGTGCCCATCACAGAGAACTAAAAAATAATTCGATAACAGAACAAACTTGCTTATAATCACAAAATCAGAGCCCAGTGCCCAGGTACCCACACTTTGTCTATGACTGGGGGTCATACACATGGTTTTGCGTCTTACATTTTCATGTATTGTGAATAATGTCCTGTGTCAGAGTCTGAAAGCATTGGTAGTTTTATCAATATGAGTTAACACCTCCAACTCAGACCATTAAGAAAGGCAGTTTAGTCTTTGCTAGGAGAAAAATACGTTTCATCTTAGAAGCAGGAAAGAACATCAGGCCTCTGTAAATATTTCAATTAGAAGGGCCCCTTTTCTCTTAATAATCAGTGTAAAATACAGCACTAAGCAACAAAGCACAGAATATATAACTGAATGCTTCTAAGACTAATCATTATTTGATCTATATACTACTAGAGTATTAGCAAGAAAGCATGTTTTCAATTTAATTGCTTAACAATGTATCTATATAGTTACATAAAATGCTGATTGACATCGATTGATCTGCAGCTATAATCTAAATATAAACACATCTGTAGAACCCTAACCGTGTCCTGCCTTTTCTCTCACAAACCAATGAATAAGTACTGAATGGATAGTTCTCAAAGGTGGTTTGGGGCGCCCGGGTGGCTCAGTCCATTGAGTGTCCGACTTTGGCTCAGGTCATGATCTCATGGTTCGGGGGTTCGAGTCCCGTGTAGGGCTCTGCACTGACAGGTCTGAGCCTGCTTTGGATTCTGTCTCCCTCTCTCTCTCTCTTTCTCTGCCCCCCTCCAAAATAAATAAATAAACATTTAAAAAAAAAGGTGGTTTAACAATTCCACCTATAAAATATGTCTCCAACTCTACATAAAACTAAACAGAAAGATATTTTAAAAATGTTATTCCACTCGGTGTTTCAAAACAAGAAATGTAATTTCACCCACTTCAAAGGCATGTTAAAGAAAACACACATATGTGGACCTTCTGGCTCACAGGAGGCCAAGGAGCAATTCTCTTCAGTCTTCCTGAATCCGGGTTCATCCGACACCAGCCACCTCCCCCATGCTGCCTAAGTTCAACCCCAAGGAGATCAAAGCCGTGCCACCTCTGCCCTGGCTCCTAACATCGGCCCCCTGGGTCAATCTCCAAAAAGGGTTGGTGATTACATCGCCAAGGCAACGAGTGACCGGAAGGGTCTGAGGATAACAGTAAAACTGACCATTCATCGGTATGACAGGTCCAGGCTGAACTGGTACCTTCTGCCTCTGCCCTGATTATCAGAGCCCTCAAGGAACCGCCAAGAGAGAGAAGCAGAAAAACACTAAGCACAGTGGAAATACCACTTTTGAGGAGACTCTCAACACTGCCTGACGGACGTGGCACTGATCTTCAGCCAGAGAACTCTCTGGAGCCTGACACAGATCCTGGGCACTGCCCAGTATGTGGGCTGCAATGTTGACGGCCACCACCCTCGTGACATCATTGACGACGTCAATGGAGGTGCAGCCGAATGCCCGCTAGTTAACAACTACAAAGGAAAAGTATTTCAGTAAAGGATCATTTAACAACCGAAACAAACAAACAAACAAAAAACAAAACAAGCCCCCAGACCACCAAAAACCCCTCACACATATGGAACGAAGTATGATTTGCAGTGTTTCCTAAAAGTGAACAGACTGGCAGCGGACCTTTCCTTTCATACATTCTTCTGTCACTTTTCCAGTAAAGAGTCACAAATGTGATACACAGAGATGGACTAACCACATCAGTTCCAGAAGACAGTTCTCTTTTGTAAACCCCATCACAGGACCTTAGGTTTTGAATTTAACAACCAAGAAAAAAAAAGTATGAAAAACCACATTATTTTACTATTTGTAACACACATCTTCACTTCAAAGTGTCTGGAAAGACCAGATGTTAAAATACGGACCCAGTGTTCACTCTGCACACAGCCGTTTGGAATAAAGGGCACAAGGGGAGGGCCGGTTACAATCTGAAAGTGTCGCCTAAATAGGAACATTCTGGCAAATTCTTTCCTTACTTCTTTGTCTTCACAGCCTATCTCAAGGACAAAATACAGGCATGTTGTACTTCAGGGGTAGATGAAGAATTTCACTTCTAAAAGTAATGTTGAAAAGTCTTTCTTACAAACTTAACCAAGAAAGTATACGAAAGTATTTATTAGCTCCCTATTTGTTATATGAAATTAGAGCACGCCCTTTTCTTTTTTTTTTTTTTTTTTTTTTTTCAAATTTTTTTTTCAACGTTTTTTATTTATTTTTGGGACAGAGAGAGACAGAGCATGAACGGGGGAGGGGCAGAGAGAGAGGGAGACACAGAATCGGAAACAGGCTCCAGGCTCCGAGCCATCAGCCCAGAGCCTGACGCGGGGCTCGAACTCACGGACCGCGAGATCGTGACCTGGCTGAAGTCGGACGCTTAACCGACTGCACCACCCAGGCGCCCCGAGCACGCCCTTTTCTGTTATATACACCACATACACAGCGACACTACAGTAAACGTGCATAATTCCCTTCTCACTCTCCTCCACCCACTTGGTGAATGTATAAATTATTTCTATTTATACATTCAACAGTGATTCACTGTTTCCATTAGAAAGACAATCTACGACTATTGAAATATTCTCCCTATTGTTGTATATCATATGTAACATATGACAAGCACACCTAAGCATGTAGAAAAGCTACGTATTTTAAATAAGGACTTAAGTTTAATCACTATATACACTACGTCCAGGACGCTGGAAAACCATGCACATACGGACAACAGTTCCAACACATTCTGGGGAAACCCTTCCCCATCCCTCACTGTCTTCTCTCCTTCCCTCGAACTCTGGAAACAAGCGTGGACCTGAATCCAAGAAGCGATGCAGAGACTGCATTTCCGCAAGTCGTTTCCGGGTGATGTGTCTCTTGAGTGAATTTTAACAGAAAGACCATCGCAAAACAAGTCGTTTTTCTAACTGGACCTTCAGCATACGTCGACAGCTTCTCTGCATCGAGAAAGGCTACAGACTGCAAACAGGGGCTTGAGGTTTCTTGTAAAAGGCTGAGCAAAGTGTTACCGCAGCTTGTCCACCCTGTACAGGTTGGTCGTTGGCAAACCTTCCCAACAGGCGGTCGTCCCTTCCGGGCAGCCACATGAGCTACTGTTCATGCCTGGCACCGAGAACGCCCGGGGGCCCGCTCTGCCTGCCGGCACCCCGGCAGATTCGGGCCTGGGAGCTTCCCCTGCCATTCCAGCGTGTGGGTCCTGGGGTCCCGGTATGTCTCCGGCGGCAGCCAGAGGGCAGGGGCAGCTGCGACCCCACCCGAGTCAGCCCCGGACTCCCCCTGGTCCCACCACTCACCCATCCTCTGGAGCAGGTGCTCCACAAGTAGGCGGAGTTTGAACCCACAGGTACACGACAGGTACTTTGAAGCCTCTAGGCGGGATCACACCCTGTGGGCAGAGCGCTGCGATTTGATTATTTCACGTAACGTCTCCAAGATCGTTCCAGTGGAGACACTTTAGTTTTGATGAAAATAGCTACACGTGGCCTCTTCTTCAAATGCCTTCATCGTGGTCTCTGGAAAAGAGCGACATAATGTAGCAGATTTCCTATAAATGAACACTGGTATTCCTTTTGTACTGCTTTTACCAAAGCCTCTCAAACAACTCGCCTTATGTGCGTATCTCTAAGTACGAAGATTACGCAGTGAAACTTGGGACATGTATTGCTAAATCACTTTTTTAGTAAAGTGAAGCCATTTTACGTTCCCGCCAAAATGCTTCTTTAGCAACACTGGCTATTATCTACCATAGGCAAAAATAATCTTATTGGTGTTTTCACTTGCATTTCTTTAATTAATGAAGCGAAGTATCTTCTATCCGCTATTATTGATCCGTATTTCTTTTGTGAATTTCTTATTGTTCTATCTCCATTTTTTCCTATTAGTGCTAATTTTCTTAATTTTGCAGGTATTCAAATCTGTCTTGCTTTACAGTCACCAGCACTGCACCCACTTAGAAATCCCTTTCCTAGCCCATTATTAAATCCATTACCCATGGGTTTTGTTTTTTTGTTTTTTTTTTGCAGTATTTGCTTTCACTATCTAACATATCATGAGCAACTGAAATCTGTTCTGATGTAGGATGTGAAGGACTTTTTTCCCAAGTGGCTAGCACATTGGCCCAGCATCATATATCAAATAACTGATTTCTCCCTCACTGGTCTATAGAATATCTAAACCACCATTGTTCTGTTTTAAAAGTAACATGCACATAATATAAAAATAAATTAGTGAGAGGGCACACAGTGAAATGTATGTAACCTATTCCACCACCACCCCCCCCCCCCCCCCCCGTTTCCTCTCTGGAGACACTAATAGTTCATTGTGTATCCTTTCAGATAGTCTCTTGCATTAGGCCTCCGTAAACGGCAGTGGGACATGCGGTTTCCAGTCCTGTTGCTTTAAACAGCTCTGCAACTAACATCCTCATGTACCGCTCATAACGCGTAAGTAAATGTGTAACACTCCCCAAAGCAGAACTGCTAGGCCAGAGAATATGGACATTTGGAAGCATGATTTTGCCAAACTGCTCTCCAATGATGCTGCCCCATAAATTTATACTTCCACTAAAATGTGTGAAAGACCGACTAGTATTTTTGAAGTTTGGGATAATTTTATAGGCTCTGATGCTCACTTGTGAGAGCTCGGGACACGACAGAGTAATGAACATGAAATTCTTTCCTCCAATTGTTTTCTGAACTTCCGTGTTCATTTTGTGCGTAGTTAGTAAAAAAAAAAAAAAAAAAAAAAGTCCTCAAGAATTTATAGTCCAGTGAGTTGACTTCAAAGTACATGTGACTGATCTGTGGCTAAATTAAATTAGTAATATAGCACAGCGATGCTAACTTGGCCTGGAGGCCACGGGGAAGTATGATGTAAGTATGATTTCTACTGCATTGGGAATCCTGGATGAAGAGAATTACCTTGTATGGAGAATGGGCTGACAGGTGGTGACATTCTTGCCGGAAGAACAGCAGGAGGGGAGTTAAGGAACCTTAAATCCTCTTTATCAAATGCAAGGCACGGATATGCAGGGGTTCAAGAAAATGAGGCTAACTTCACAGAGTTGTTAAAACATTCATAAAAACCTGTTACACGCAAAAGACTAAATGTTAGTTCTCATCCCTCTAGATTCTGGAGTACCTGAGTAGAAGATAGGTAAAAGAGGCCAACATCTTTTCCAGAAAGGTTCCGAAAAGCTAACTTACGAGAAGTGAGAAAAGTAAGGCCGATGCGATGTCACTACTGCTCTTGGTGTCAAAATGGCCCCTTGACCAGTCAGGAGTCTGTCCTCCTTCCGACCTCAAACACGGTGCTCTAAATTACCACGCCCCCCGCCGTCCCGCCAATTAAAACAGAAAAGGCTGCTGCATCTCTACTGGTTCTTGCAAATGGTTTGAAATTTTGCTCGTCTAAAAATTGGAATCACGGCTCTCAGAACCTTCCTGTTTTGTCCAGCAGCCTCAAATAACAAAACCGCTGATTTGGAAGGGAATGAGAATACAAATGTCAGAAAGAATTCTACGCAAGATAAAACCCATTATTCAGCATTCTGACAACCACAGTTCAACTTTTACAGGGTTTCCAAGGTACTTACAATCCTAAAGTGACTTTTGAATTGAAAGTTAACATGTTCAGAAAAAGCAAACTTAAGACGTTCTGAATAAGCAATCTCTGGCCTACATAAACTACAATACGTTTGCACTCAAATAGCACCTGTCTTAGATGTGGTTAGCACAAATTATTAGCCGCTTCTCTAACTAAACACTATTTTACCAAATTTCCAAAAGGATCAAAATAACAGTTATTCTCTCATTTGATATATACCACTTTATAACAACAACAAAAATCTGTTCAAATACGAGACTTTATTTTTATTTATTAATAAGGTAAATATAATGATTTTTGAAAAAAAAAAGCTTAAAAACGTTCAGCCTTCATGTTAATGTAGGTTAGGCCATCCAAAAGACAAAGCAGAGTTAACATTAAGTCATGGTCCAGGATTATACTTATGACAAACAAATACAGGACTTACGGTGCTTGATAAGTAAAGACAACCAAAATAAACCGTATTTCAAATTTGTTTCTATAAAAACATATTAAAGACCATTTTAAAATAGTATCCATCTTTTCTTTCTAATGGGCATATAGCTTCATTTGCAATCATGTACAAATATAATAAACTTGACTAATAGCTTTTGTAATCTTTTAATACAAATACAATTCCTTCCTCCTTTATGCAACCCAACAGGGTAATAGCAAGTGAAGTCATTAGAAAAATATGGACCTTTCTGAATCTATATTGCATTTGTAACTTAGATTGGAAAATACAGTTCAGATCATACAGCATCACCTGTACCTTGCAAATGATCAGATATGGTCTTTATTTTGGCTGAAATGCAAAAATACGATTAATTTCTCAATAACAGATTAGTTAAAAATAGTTTCCATTGATAGCAGTGCTAGTCCTAGAACAAAATGTAAGCAAAACATATTTGTAAGTCACTGTCTATTCAGTGCCCCCAATATACAGACCCTAAGCCCTTAATATACATTTGCTTTAAAGATTAATGAATGGACATCTCACATGTCTGATAATCTTTACTTCAAACGATCCTGTAAACATAGTCAAAATCTTTCTAAAAGAAGTAAAATTCAAGTAAACATTGCATATCTGATTTAAACTAACCTTACAGTTAAATTCGCTTATGACACATTGGATGAAAATCATTCAATACGTAACAAGGTTTTAAAAAATCATCCACATGTAAAAATGGAACTGAACTCTGTAAACATGTTCATGTTTAAGAACTACTGTAGTGCAGCTGCTCTTTGGTTTGGCATAATGAGACCGGCCAGACGCCTCAGGTACCGAACATTCAAGTAAATCTGTACCCAGGTAAAACCAAGACTCCTGGTGGAATTTGTCTTTAATGGCAATGGCAGGACCTGAAATTCAACTTTATTTTCCTTAAAGATATCAAAGTGTTCGAGGGACCACAGATAGAGTACTAATAGATTTCGACAGGCCTTCGTTTTGACCTTTGCCCCTAAAGAGTTGATAGCACTAATCAATCAATACCAGTCGAAACACCAAAGAGGCAACCTTGCCGTGACTCCCAGGCCATTTGTAGGCCCCTGCTGAATGACCATTAACACGTATGAATAAATCAGCCAAATATCTAGAATGTGGCAAAGTGCTGGCCATAAATTAAACCAAAGGTAACTAAGGCAAAGGCTTTAAGTGAAAACTTCTCAAAAGGTGTTTGCTATACTATTAAAGATGATGTTAAATAAAACTTAAGAGAGAAAGATTACGTCACCACAAAAGTGCCTGAATAGGTTAAAGGGGAAAAACTGTGTTTCCTCAACTGTTAATCAGGTGCATGCAAATCCTGTGATCTAAATGTAGAAATACTCACAAAAGGTACCGGGAGAACATTTCTGCAAGTAGTCAGGTAAGTTTAAACGTTCACAATTTCCTTACAATACATAAACCGCCAAAGTGAAGTGATTTTTTTTAACTCCCTTAACTCTCATACTTAAAAGTTTTCTGGAGTCAAGAGCATTAGGACTACAAAGTTCAAATAAAGGTAAAGGAACCATTATAATAGTATTCCAAACTGTATTTTCAAAGTAACTCATTCCTTTGGTTCAAAGGGAGAAAACATTACTTCCTATTAAAACCTAATATTAGCATAGCCAATGGAATTAGACGAATCCTATAAACTGAAGATCTGGAACAGCTGACTAAAAATTTATGCTACATTAGGAAATTACAGAGCTATCCCTACAGCGTATGTTTGGCATACAGAAGGTGCCTCCAAAATACTTGGTGGATGAATGAAATATAAGGTTAATTTTGCAAAATTAGGAGTCAAAGAATGTGAGAGGTCATCCAGTCTAACTCATGCATAATACCCCTTCCTCCAATCCTATTTTACAGACCGATAAACCGTAATGGTCAATATTTACAGATGCTGGTTAAGATTCAGCTCTATCCAATACTGGAAGCAATCAATCATTTTGGTTTGTGTGTGCACATAGGACTAAGCAGGATAAATGAGGTAACATGTCTATGTTGTTTCTCCCTTACAGGGTACAGTATTTTCCCTTAGAATTAATTCAACAATTCCTGTCGCTTAGACTGGATTTCCAAAGGAATAGGGGTATATATGTTTACCAGGCAGAAAGGGGCTGCTGTTTAGGAAGTCAGATTTCAAAATTGGCACGAATAGTGGAATCCACTGCTCACAGACTGGAAGTTTTAAACGGACTACTCAGGTTAGAATTTCTCTCCTGAAGGTAGAATGATGCTAAGCAGTTTTATCCTAGTTCAAATTGCATTTTAAGTCACCGTTTAAGCTTTATAGGATTGCTGTAAAAAGTTTCCAAGCAATTTTTAGTAATCACCTAAACTGACATTTGAAAGTCAACAGCGTGTGTATCCTAAATACCTTAGGACGACAAGTAATTTTTAACAGCTTACAAAACGTGCCCATCTTCCTCTTTACTTTTCTCCTAGCCACTGCCACTATTCTGTGTCCAATATTTCTATAGCACATGTGCCTTTGTGTTTCCCTGCCCATAAAAATACCCATGAAAGTTCAACAAAAAAGGAATTTGAAAGCAGAGAAAACCAAAAATATTTCTCTTTAAGCCTTGGGCACAACACTACATTACATGGTTGTATTAATGCTTAGAACTAAGCCCTCGATGAATTATACAAATGTACTCCATGTTTTAAATAACTATATTTAGATATCTGAATCTTTCTGAGTGTTATTTTATAGCCAACAATAAAAAAACTTTATTATTAAAAATGTTGAAAAGTATAAAACAGTAATTATAAACTAGCAAACACCCAATAAAAAAAAGTTATTTTCTTTTCCTTACACGGTACAAGCAACAGTAAGTGGATATTATCAATCACCTTCAGCCACCACACTGCCCTACATGTACTTCACCTAAGACAACTTCTCAGCTTGTTGGAGTGAAAATTTATATGGATACAAAGAAACGACTCTAACAATAGAACTCAGGTGTCAAAAAAATACATCTGCCATGTCAACGTGTGTTTTGATAGCTCATAACTGTAGCATCTCATAACAGGTGTTATTTCCAAAATAAAATTAAGTCACTTTTGTAGCAGTCAGTCGACGGAGCACAAATGGGCTTATGTAAGATTAAGGCATCTTCCTGCTCTGGAGTTAGTGCTTCTGTGGATCCAGCGATCTGTACAAAGGCTTCCTTTTTTAAAAAATATATCTTCTCTTATACTTCAATTATTTCATTCCATTGATCATTTTCTTGCAAATAAAACTGAAAATATCAGTCCATAATATGTTCTTATAAACCTACAAAATCAGAAACAATTGAGTTATTGGTTAAAACTTAATTCTATAGTTCTGAAAATAAGATTTATTAAGCGGTTCTGTGGGCTAAGGTATAAAGCTGCTAAAATAACAAGACCGGACACAGGGGCACCCGGGTGGCTTAGTCGGCTGCACGTCCGACTTCGGCTCAGGTCATGATCTCACGGTTCGTGAGTTCAAGCCCCACGGCAGGTCCTGTGCTCACAGCTCAGAGCCTGGAGCCTGCTTCGGATTCTGTGTCTCCCTCTCTGTCTGTCCTTCCCTTCCTCGTGCTCTGTCTCTCTCTCCTTCAAAAATAAATAAACACTTAAAAAATAATAAAATAAACTAAGACAGGAAATAAATACTTTAATACAACTAATACTGTAATAATAACAAAGATTTTTATAAGCAGCAAGTAAGGGGTACTGCTGACCTTCTTCCTCTGAAGCAAACGAGAACATTTTAAAAGAGGTAGATTCTTTTGGTTCTCCCTTACTGTTAACTTGGACGTAACCTGCGAGGACATCTTTATCCACCCCTTCCTAAGACTGCTAGAGCATATAGGGAGGTCCCCCAGCAACATTTATAGATTGTTGAGGATTTTCAACAACCACTAGCATCAGACATTCTTCCACCCACATTAGGAATTCTAGAACCAAGGCTATACCACAGCCACAGTTCTTGGTGGGCATGGTCACCTCATGACACACAGTCACCACTCCTCTCCAGAGTCCAGCCTGACACAAGCCCACCCTGAGAGCCTCTGTTCTGATTCTGCTAGGTCTCACCTAGGCTCTGCCTGTTACCTCGGACCTGGGCTCCAGGTCCTCTGTGAGGAACTGAATGCTAACGAAAACTGCTGAGCAAGGAAGCAGATGTTCCCCTGACTGAGACTGCAGATGAGAACTCCTTGAAAAAATGAACTCCTGCCACAGAAAAACTGACAGTAAAGGCACACTGTCTTCAGTTGCTGTCTGTGGTCGTCTGTTATGCAGCAAAGGGTAACCAATACAGGTTACGAGGAAGACTTCGGAACAATCTAATAGCTGCCCAAGATGCCACCAAGTCATCGAGAGAGTCCCCAACTGAAACAGAGAGCCGTCTTTGTTTCAAAGCATCGGGAGAGACGGAGCTCACTGCATCCCTCACAGTTCAACTTACTTACACCACCTACTTGCACTAAGGCTTATGTTTAGTCTGTCTGGGAAGTTCTTGGGTGCCAGTTAAATTAATCTCCTCTGGCTGCTGTCTCGGGCTGGCCACACAGAGAACAGCTGATCAGCGTGGCTGGCTACAGGAAACTCTCTTTTGTTACCTCTTTTCCAACTAGATCACATCAGCGAACCTCTTCAGTCTTTTCTGCAGCCACTCTTCTCTGGATCAACATCTTTCTACTAGTAGGCAAAAGTCATCTTGTTTTTCTTAAACTAATTAATAAGACACCGTTTACTGAAAAGATTAGTTGTCCACATACCAACCCAAAAAAGCTTTTAGCTTCTTCATTAACCTACCAATACATGTTTACTAAGATTGTGCTAGGAGTGGTAAGAAAAATGGGATTGAGGCAGCTGTTACCTTCCAATCTCTTCTTAACTACCTAATTTTGCTGATATAATTGAAAGAGTAAAAAAAAAAAAAAAAATGACTTGCAAATTGTTTTGAGATTAGAAAACATGAAAATAACTGCATTTGTTCAAGGAGATTACCTTTATACTGTCTTACCTTGTTCTTATTCAAATGGTTAGTTATGAACCAGTGGTACTCAATTTTCTATTGCCACTGTAACATGGTTATTTGTCCCTGTAAGCACATAATTATATACGACATGACACAAAAAAAGAAGTATTAAGTTTCTGGCTAAATGGTAGAACTGATGATCACAGTAAAAGCAACTCTTACGAAAGCACTATATTATGCTTATGGTTATCAACCATAACCATATCCTCTTGGAGAACCCAGAAGCGCTAAGAGCTAAAAGTCTGGTTTTAGGCTTATATTTGTGAAAATGTCCATTGGCTTTGAAAGCAGCAATAACTGCGAAGCCCATGAATGAATTTTTCCTTTGACCTTACACATGGGTCTGATGATCCTAACGAATACTAATTCAAGAGAATATCCTAATGATACGAATTCAAGAGAATAACTTAAGCACTGCGAAGAGCCAAAAACAAACAAAAAATCAGAAATTCTGACAGCAGGCTTTCAAGTCTTAGGGTATCTCCCTTGGTACAAAATGATCTGAATGTCCAAACCATTTTCCCACAGAGCAAGATGAGGACAGTGCTATTCCTATTGCTATTAAAACCGCCATGCAAAGAGCGTAGCTTGTCATGCATGTTAAATGGCCAGCCTATGTCATAAACCTGGCCTGGTTCAAAAGACGACCTCTGTCTTGTCAACTGTTCCACAATGAATTCATAATTCACGAAATGATTAACAGTCATCATGAAAAGGTTAAAATATTTTTGATGCACTCTTTTTATATATTAAGGCAGCAAAGACTACAATGCATTTCAAAAATTATTTTCAAATAAGCAAAATTAAGACCCTAGAGAAAAATCCTGTTTAAACGCCATTCAGAATAGTGAATGCCAAAAGAACTTTCTACACCTGAGGTCAAGAAACATATGGCTGGGTAACAAAAGGAAAGTCCAACCGTGTCAACAGAACAGAACACAGGAGTAGCCACTACACTTCCTCACTCAAGCCTTTTCTCCATAAAAGCTACCAATAAACACTGACACCCCATATGTCAGATATTCCATTAACAAGTCTCTCACATGTTAGTATTTTTAAATATGGTGCTATTTTGATTTCTCCACAACTGTTAAACCTGGTTGACCTTCATTTGAACCAGAAAAAGCAGCGTTTTCGAGAAGACAAGTAAGTATTACCTGATCTGACAGTGCCTTCTTCAGATTCATTCTCTGTCCACTGAGACTCACTGTCCAACAATCGGTTTTTTGATTCACTAAGCGGTTTGATAGGAAAGGGTTGATTTGAGCCAATACTGAAAAGAGGAGGAAAATAATTCAGTAACTAGTTTAATGCTCAATTAATACTTAATTAATAAGCAGCAAATTAGTATTCCTTCACCTACATATGTGAGGGCAACTCATGAGATCTCAGCACTCTTAAAAAACTCTATCTTCAAAAGAAAAATATGCCCCCAACCCCCAACTGAATGGCTCTCTAGACCCGAGAATCTGTATTCCAACAGTGCCAATGAAAACTATTAGACAAAAGAAAAAAGCTCCAAAGGCTGGTGTGAAACTTTTAAAACGTGTTAATCAAGAGCCGTTAAGGTAGCACAAGGTGGGGATCTAGGTCTGTGGCCAGGACAAAAAAAATTACCTGTCATTTCCCAAGTTTTCTGCTTTCTACCTCTGCAGTTTAGATCTAAGGGGAAAAAACGATTTAGTGACTCCGCGTAGACTTACTTTTCTTGCTAAGAGACCCGGGGAGGGAGGGAGTGGAGGAACGGAAGGAGGAAAAGGGAAGTAGTGTTCCTTGCGTACTTACTACGGGCCAGACACTGTGCTGGGTGCATCAGACACATGTCAAGCTTCACAATAACCCTTGGAGGCAGCTGTGATTGCCCTCATTTGACAGAGCTGGAAACCGAGTCGCACACAGCTGAGGTGACTTGTTCAGACCCACAGTAAGAGTTAGAGTTCTAAGGTCCAAAGACTGGAGGTTCTAAGGTCGACGTTCTGATATTAATGGGCCGGCTTGGAATTTATAATCCCTCCTCCCCCGCAATTTAATTCTGTCTTAAATAAATTTCAACTGTTTCACTTTGACAGAAGCATCTCTATCTTCTTTAAAATTTCATTTAAAATGAGCTATTTCTGTGAATTTATGAATCGGATTGCTTGGCATGGAAATACTGAGAAAATATCTCCTAAGATGAATGAATGAGAAAAAATTTTCCATTTGTATTTTTGAAATCCTCATTAATATTATTTTCACACCGCAGTTAACATCTGTTTATCAAAATATAATGATGGATCGCATGACCAATTTCTTTGAAAAAAATAGAGCTGATACAAACCAACAGAATCAAATCTTGAAAGAATATCTTAGTTTCTAGAAAGATGTAGCATATTTAGGATAGCCATGTTTCCTGGTTGGCCCAGAGATTTCTAGTTCAAGTATTAATAGCAATAGCCAGCATTCTCTTTCTTACTATTAAAAGTGTTATGGTTTGGATGATAAAAAATACGGCTGTCTTCAACATACTAGGTAAACACCCACATTAACTCTCAGTTAAAAACCTTTTATATAGAATTTCTCTTTGCCTATGTTGGCTCACAAATTACTACGTATTTATATGTATGTACAACACACACACACACACACACACACACACACACACGCACACAGTTTGCTTTATAATGAATACTGAAAATTTAATGACAAGAAGCACACCTTCTGGCATATTCATTTTGATTTGTAACGGGAGCTTGTTCCGGATCCATCCCCACAAGGCGAGTTGGAAAACTGCAACCATCACCCAAGCTGCATAATGAAAAATATCAGCAATAATTTAAATCATATTAATGTAAATCAAGGTGTTCAAATTTAATAACCATTCTTCAAAGTCACAGTATAAAGAAATTATACGTTGTCATTACAGAGAATAATTCTTAAAATTTTCTAATTTAGAGGGTTACTCTTCTCTTATAATTTACATGTATTTAAAAACAATATCTTTCATGACTACTAAGATTATAAAGCCTCTTATAATACCTCAAACATAGGTATTCAAGTACCAGGGAAGCTGATAATTAAAAATTTGGGTAATTAAGACTATAATTATTATTAAGATTATGCTGCCTCAAACATAGGTAATCAAATATTTGGGTAAGTGACCTGCTCATCACTATCAGTTAGGACATCATAAAGGCACAAAATGGAATTCAAGATGTAAGTTCCACATATTTATTCATTTGACAAGTATTTATTAAATGCCTACAATGCTCCGGGTACTATTATAAGAGGTAGGGATAGAGCAGTGAACAAAGGAGAAGAAAATCTCCGCCCTCAAGAAGTTTACAATTAAAAAATTATAGACATATCTTCACATTTTAAAAATACCAAAAGTAGGTAAAACGGACTTTCACTTCCAGCCAAGATGGGTTAACCGGTAAATGTGACCTCCTGGCATGAACAACCAGAAAACTGAATACTATATACAATAACTATTTTCCAAACAGGCAACACAGAACTGTAGTGTCTGAAAGAAGAGAAACCAACCAAGTGAGTCCCAGCTTTCTGCCAGGACCTGGGCACCACCAGGGGAAGCAGAGCAAGGTCGTCTCATTGAATTGAGGTTTCAGAGATGCACGTTTCAAGGTGATGTGCTTGAATCCACTGGACAGAGCGAGGAAGGGCGGATATGCAGAGGAAGGCCTATGGCAACGTGCACAGCATTTCACTGGAGTCTCGTGGTGAATGCTAAACTACACATGTGAATCTGGGAGAAGAACAACTGGGAAGTACAAGAGAACAATCCATGAAGCTCCTACAGCACTGGAAGGCGTTCGAATCTGACCAGCCACACTAGAGAGATCTTACTGTACGTCTGGATTCGGTAGAGACCCCAGCTTGTTCTCGCCTGTGTTGCAGGGCTAAACCTGCCCTAAAGAAAATGCTACTTTGAACCCAACCTAACAAAGCTTAAAACAGCCTCAAAAGGACCACACTAAAAACACAAGTAACTGCCAAAGGGAGAAAGCAAAATTTAACACACAAAATTCAAAATGTCTACCACCTAATAAAAAATTACTAGCATGAAAAGTAGGAAAATGGGATCCACAACTAAGAAAAAAACAGTTACTAGAAAAGAATTAGAAATGACTATGAAAACTTGAAGCAATCACTTTAAATTAGTGACTATAAATGTCTGTGAATTAACAGGAAAAATGGACATAATGAGAAGAGAAATTTAAGATACAAAAAAAAGAACCAAACTGAACTTCTACAAAAGTTCAGAAGAAAAACACAATATTCTGTGTATTCTGAAAAACACAATATCTGAAATGAAACATTCATTAGATGAGCTTAACAGCAGAGCAGACATCACAGAAGAAAAGATCAGCGAACTATCCAAACTTCAGCAGGTAGAGAAAAAAGATGGGGGGCAGGGAAAAACAGCAACGACCTGTGGGTCACGATCAAGCAATTTCACATACATATATTTAAGGGTGCCTGAAAACGCAGTGCGGGGAGAGCATGGGCAGACATGATTAATATTATTTAATTGTGATGAAAACTATAAATTCAGAGATCCAAGAAGCCTAATGAATCCCAAAGAGGATAAACACAAAGAAACCATACAGCATATCAAACTGCTTAAAATCAGTGATCAAGATAACATCTTAAAAGAAGCTAAGGAGGAAAAAAAAGACCCAGTAATTTACAAATAGTGGAATAAAGATGAATGAGGCTGATTTCCTGTCAAAAACAATGCAATCTGTAAATTAACGGAACAACATCTTTAAAGAATGGGGGAAAAAACAACCAAGCCAGTCAACACTGCAATTGCTATTTAGAGCAAATAATCTTTTTTTTTTTTTAATTTTTTTTTTTTTTACGTTTATTTTTGAGACAGAGAGAGACCGAGCATGAACAGGGGAGGGGCAGACAGAGAGGGAGACACAGAATCGGAAGCAGGCTCCAGGCTCCGAGCCATCAGCCCAGAGCCTGACGCGAGGCTCGAACTCACGGTCTGCGAGATCATGACCTGAGCTGAAGTCGGACACTTAACCGACCGAGCCACCCAGGCGCCCCTAGAGCAAATAATCTTAAAAAATACTAGTCCGTGTTCTACCCAGTCAGAGTGGACTACCTTGTAATACAGGAGACAAAGGAGATTGGTACACTTAAAGATACAGCGATAGGATCTGCCAAATGAAACACAGAAAAAAGACTCAGAAACGGACAGCGCGTCACTGAGCTGTGGTAGAACTTCTCGTGTACGAATACACATGCATTTGGAGTCCCTGCAGTACTTCTTCTTATTTGAAGACATAATGATTCAAACACTTTCCAAATCTGATGAAAGTTATAAAATCACAGCTCCAAGAAGTTCAACCAATTCCAAGCACAAGAAAAACGAACAACATACCAAACAATATATACCAAGGCGCATCCTCATCAAACTGCATGAAACTAGTGATAAAAAGCCTATTTTAAAAGCACTCAGTGAAAAAGACACATCACATACAGAGTAAAAAAGAATGACTGCAAACTTGTCAGAAAAAAATGTAACCCAGAAGACCATTAAAGCAATATCCAGAATTATATGCCAAGCGTGAAAACAAAACATTATTTTCAGACAAAACTACAGGAATGCAGTAAATTAAGAGAAGAAAATCCCGTAACATTTATAAATATGTCATTCGAATTTCAAATATTTTTTTCCTTTTCTGTAGTGACTCTGATATATAGACAGCCTAAGATGCCTAGGGTCTGGGTGACAAGGAAACTGTGAATCATCTCAAGCATTTATTTTCATTTAAATCTGAAGTTAAAAATTGCATTATGTGTTGGGTCTTTGATTTAAAACACAACAGAATAATCTGTGATAGAATCTTTGAGATGTAGCTAGTAAGTATAAATTCTTATCATTTTCTACTTCAAACAACTTATTTACATTTTGAAGGAGAAAGTGATTGTTATTTTTATGAATCATTTTTTCCACTTTCCACATATATGCCCAAACCAAACCCTCTTTTGCCCATGTAATAAAAAACATGAAAAATAAAATATTTTATATAATCAAGATATTCTGAGTTTTCATTCTCCAGGCTCAGAGGATGTCATATACAGTATTCTGTGAATCTTAACACATTTAGCCAGAGAGACAGAGACTATCACAGATTCTGTAATTTCTGAGACCTGCGTTTCATAAATTACCTTGAAAATATTGGAAGTAGCCAGTATTTCTTTTCATCGCCAAAGACTTGTCTCCAATTTTTACTGCATCCAAGAGAAAAACCATTTCCATCAGGTCCATATGAAAATGTGGGTGAGCGGAAGGATTCTGTTATAGATACATAGATTAAAAAAAAGAATTAATCCATTTAATAATTATACAAGGATGGAAAGTAGCAATTTTCTTGCTTACTCTCTTTGATATCAAAGTTTTATAAATATAATTTAAAACAAATATTTGTAACAATTAAAAGAAACTTCTCAAACTTATTTGGGAAAAAATACTACCTCTGAGTATTTCATCATCTTTATAAAATGAAAATGTGAGAAGAATTATCTAATATTACTAAAAAATTATATCTCACTTAAAAAACAAAAGTTTATGGGGTGCCTGGATGGCTCAGTCAGTTAAGCATCTGACTATAGCTCAGGTCACGATCTCACGGTTCCTGAGTTCGAGCCCTGCATCGGGTTCTGCGCTGACAGCTCAGAGCCTAGACCCTCCTTCACACTCTGTGTCTACCTCTCTGTCTCTCCCCCTCCCCCGCTCATGCTCTGTCTCTCTTGCAAGAATAAAACATAGAAAAAATACTTATTTTGAGACAGAGAGCATGTGCACACGCATGCAAGTGGGGGAAGGGCAGAGAAAGGAGGAGAGAGAATCCCAAGCAGGCTCTGTGCTGACAGTGTGGGGCTCGAACCACATGGGGCTTGAACCCATGAACTGTGATAGCATGACCTGAGCCGAAATCAAGAGTCAGATGCTTAACTGACTGAGCTACCCAGGCGCCCCTATATCTCCCTTTTAAAAAAAGATATGCTAACTCTTGTGACCTCACTCATTCATTACTTACCACGTGCCTATTGGCACAGTACCAGATGTTTGAGATCCAAAGGTAAATTAGATGAGATTCTTAAAGAACCGACAGTCTAATAAAGTCTAACAAAACTGCACTGTGACACAGATACAGGTGTGAATGGGGGTGGTAGTACTTGAACATGATCTTGAACGATGAATAAAAAAAAGAGGCAGATGCTAATCAGAGACCATTATTTCAAACTTGGCTGCTAAATGCTCCATAGTGAGGGCTGAAGAAAGATACACTTCTCACCAGAAAAATGGTTTTTTTTCCTTTATTTAAAAGTACAATGCATTTTAGCATGTTTTATAAGCTATGGGTAAGAAGCCAGGGAGAGAGGAATTGGGAAAGGTTGATGATACAGAACAGTAAAGTAAAAACTGATGCAAGAAAATTCTAGAAGAAATGGGACAGCCTCTAGAAGAGTTCTAAAGATTAACCTTAGATACCAGAAAAGACATTTGTCCTCAGAATTTAGAGGCAGCGTGACAGTGATGGGTTTGAAAGGAGAAATGTCTGTGTGAGGTTACCAGGGTCGGGGGAAGGCGGTTAAAAATTTACCTGTGACAACTTCTAATTTTTTCAGAGACACATGACATGTGACTGCCAAAGAGAGGAGAAGACCCAAGTGAGGTCTGAGACTTTAACTGGGTAGGTGCACCCATCAGTGTGGGAGTAAGACTGTCTTCCCCAGCTTTCTACACCTCAACATACTTGTGGATAAAGTGAAGCGCTGGGGAATAACCAGGGAGCAGATCAGCAAATGAATTATGGGAGGAAACCAGGGTGGGGGTAGTGTGAGATTACTGTCAGGAGTCGTTAAAGTCACTTGTTACAGGATCTAAAGCGGAAAAGACGAGAAAATGAGACCAGAAAGGAAGGGAGTCCTTGAGAGAGAAGTGCTGGAGAATACAGGCAGGGTCAAAGAGGAAATTCGGTGGCATACAGAAAAGGATAGATGAAAGGATGAAGAACGGCCAGAGAATGGAAAATTCCAATTGAAAATTTCAGGGACTCCTCAGTTCCAAGAGAATAAAAGGTTCACTATTTAGTTTATGGGAATGATTAGCCACCAGAATCAAAGACAGCTTGCCTGTCGGGGATGATCGCAGTTGTCTGAATATAGAAACTCTTTAAATTGGAGAACTGGTCTCAAGGTAGGTAGGTGACAGTAATGGAGAAGGGTAGAGGGGATACCTCAAAGGACAGAAGAGCAGGACTCTGGAAGAAGCAATGGAGAACCAGCCCAAGGTCAGGGGTGTGGAAGGTGAGGCTGTAAAGGAAGTGGTGTGTCCGGGTAATGATTTTTCAAAGTGTGGGTTAAAACACCCGGATAGCTGTTTTTCACATCCGATAGGCTGTGAAATCAACTCAGTGGTTTGTGACCAGCATTTCTTTTTAATGAACTAGAACAGAAAATATTAGAGTACATTGCAAATAAAGATTAATAATGTTTTATAAATTTTTTGCTTATTTTACTTATATAATTTTATAAATGTGTACATGCACTAGGTCACGATACAAATGATGCCTTTCTTACTGGAGTCACAGGCAAAAAAGTTTGAAGAAGACTAAAGAGAACAACGGGTTTCCCATGAAGCACTGCTCTCTCATAACAACAACGCTGGGCAAGAAACGAAGCAGGATTAGAACTGTAAGTGTTCCAAGTGTTAAGGTTAAAAAGTTAAATTAAAGTGCTCAGGCTCCCATCTGAAGCAGTCAGCTATGACTCAGCTTCAACCGAAGGATGCCAGATAGGAAAACGGGCCCACTGTTACCAGATTTACCAATTTCTGAAAAGAATTCTACTTTTCTATAGGAAATCTCTCCCTTTCTAGTTCGGGTGGTTCATAAGGACTAGACTTTCCATGTAGGCTGCCTTTTATCATTGCCGGTTAAAGACAAAGAGATGGCAGGATATCTGTGAACAGGGTAACAAATTAATTACTAGACACCAGAAAGTTTATTTATACAGAAAAGGGAGGAATGCATGTTGGGACTGAAGGAGGTGGGCTGGGAAAGAAAAGGCACAGAAATCTTTACCATGGAGCCCATCATGCCTTAAATGACTCAGTAGGACACAAGGTTAAAATAACCCAGAGACATATCTAAAAGTCTCCCTAAGATGTCTTTATCTTTCTGTATGATAATCTATCTGCCTCTAATTCTCCTGTTAGACATATGGCTTTAGATGGCAAGGAGTCTTTGACTTTCCTATGAAACAATGTGACAAATCCCTATTTTGTCTTTTTTTTTTTTAATTTTTTATTTGAGAGAGAGAGGGGGAGTGTGAGCAGGGTAGAAGGGCAGGGAGAATCTCAGTTAAGCTCCATGTTTAGCACAGAGACCAACGTGGGGCTCAATCCCATGACCCTTGGGATCATGACCTGAGCCGAAATCAAGAGCTGGATGCTCAACTGACTAAGCCACCAGGTGCCCCAACAAATCCTTATCTTGTACTTTGGTACATTAGCCAATGCCTAAATATTTCGATTAGAGCACGGTAGCTGCTTACAGGCTAATAGCTTAGTTTGAGCAATGAATGCCACATCACCCTTATTTAGGAAATGTTTGTCCAATTATTTTAATACTTCACTGAGTTTCTCCCCTATATTGTACTTTAAAAAATGAACAACAAAAAAAAAGGAAATAAATACTGACATTAGTGATATAATACATAAATTTCACTGTCAATTGACATAAAGCCATGTTAAAAACACTACTCAATCAGGGAACATGCCAGTCAGTGTGCAATCAACTGTGGGGGAAAAGAGTAAAAGAC
Source organism: Panthera pardus (assembly GCF_024362965.1). Classification (NCBI taxonomy): domain Eukaryota; kingdom Metazoa; phylum Chordata; class Mammalia; order Carnivora; family Felidae; genus Panthera; species Panthera pardus. The sequence continues at coordinate 88,879,648 of NW_026526654.1, read as the reverse complement.
ACATGTTTTAGCTAAAAAAAAAAAAAAAAAAAAAAAAGCTGTAAATGAGGATTCAAAAATTTTTTTTGGATTCAGAGAATGAACTTCCTTATAACATGTAAATCTACTATCTACCTTTATAGGTTGATTTTTGAAAAAGCATTGTATAAACGCAGGGAACAGCTTTTGTTTACTAAAATTTATGCAGTCGGTTCTTTTATACACAATGCACCACTGAAAATACATACAAAAGCCAAACTCATTTCCTCAACCTTCAAAACAATGAACGTTTACATTTATTGTACACCCATTGTTCTTATCCAGTCACAGTCTTAATACGGAACTGTTTTACACTTCTTTATCATCTATCTTCTCATGATACTTCATACTCATTTATGGTCATTTTCCTAAATAATTAGGATTTCTTTTAACCTACTTACCTATTGTTGTTCTGTTTCTTCCAACCAGCCAGCAGTGGTAGCTGAAAAGTGACAGGACGCTGATGAAGAACATTGTAGACACAAAGAAAAGAAAAAGTACGTGGAACTTTGCACGTGTATCAGAGAGTTCATTCTGAGGAAGGAAAAAGGAAGAGTCAACTTTAGAACCGTCAGCCTCTAAAATATATTATTATCTGGTTCTTCCTAAAGACTGCCGAATCTACCAAAACTCGTGCCAGGTATGAAGACTATGGAGTAAATTGAGGTAATAAATCCAAAGGCAACATCTCCAAAAGCAGAAAATTGGCATTATCAAAGGAGCTTGCTTATATAAAAGGTGGAAAGAGTCATTTTAAAAATTACTCTTAAACATTTAAAAATTTTAGTAATGTTTTCAATAATAAGGATGCATTTTGCTCAACATTTTCTTTTGTACTTTACGCATATCTTCGTATGCTTTCCCCAATATCCAGGATATACAACGGCTTTCCTTATCTATGCCAAAATATTTGCTTATTTTAATTACACATGCTGCTAATCAGACACTAACTGTGATAAATTTACCTTTAATTTCTACTTTTGGAACACCACAGCAAATATCCCCACGCCCTCAGTTGTCTTGATTCCTACCTTTTTTATCCTCGTTCAATTCCTCCAGTCTTTTTCGGTAATTAGCAATTTTGGTACATACATTTACCACAAGGTATTAGTGAATGAAAACAGCTTCTCTGTTACCCATTCTTACGGCAATATTCATTTTAACAGAAGCAAAACCTTAACCTGGAATTATTATCTATTAATAGGAGACAGAGGAAGCCCTTAAGTATTGGCTCTTAAAATAAAACCGTCCATATGGTTTTCCACTAGAGCATGAGGTGGTTCTGCTTGACTGAAACATTGTTTACAGGGTAAATGGAAGGTTTTTAGCATTAGATGATTCTTTCGTCTTTTTCTCTTCTCTCCCAGAGTAACCACAATGTGTTTTCACTACACCAGGTGATTCTTCTAACTTCCCATCTTGTGAAGCAAATGAGTTTTATACGTTTTTACTAGAAATGTCACAAGAATGGCATGGCAATGATGTTCTTTTACCTTTGGACAACTCTCTGTAGATTTCCTGCGGCAAAGCTTGTACAAATAGAGATAATGTATTAAGAAACCAAATTTTATACAAAATTATCCTGAACACTACTTTTGTAGATCTTTTATGTTTTGAAGGAACACTAAGATGTTGCTCTCTAAAGGTCGTTGACGTTTCCTCCAAAAACACAAAAGAGAACACAGACACGAATATTTAGCTCTTCAAGCACATTCAAGGTACACTTTAAACAGACACTTTTACACTGTTTTTAAAAACAGAGATTTATATCTAGGAAAAAATAAAATTCATTTTTTTTTTAGCAAATAGCTCTTATTAAAAAACTTCTGATTAGTAGTTTCTTTCTAAAAACTGTATCTGAGAATTTCTTACCACCTTCACTGCTACCGCAACAGCCTTCTCAGGGCGCTGTCCTTTACCCTGCCGTCTAGTTTCAGCTCGGCAATCAGGGTGACGCGTTACAGTGAGCCCACGTCACTCCTCTGCTCCCGTTTCACTCAGCGTGAAAGACAACGTCCTTGACACTCTCCGAGGCCCACTGCCTGGGCTTCGCGTCACTCCCGTTCTCAGTCATTCCACTTCAGCCACACTAGCCCCCTCGCTGTTACACGAACGCGGTGGGGGTGCGCCTACAAAATTTGGGGCCTTTGCTCTGAAGTCCAGATGCTTCCTCAGAAGTCTTCTCTCGGATGTCCACTAACTCCCCTCAAGTCTTGGCTCAAATCTTATCCTTCTTATTGAGATCTACCCTGATCACACTCTTTTTCAAAAATTGAGATATAACTGACATGTAACGTTAGTTTCGGTTGTAAAACATGATTTCACATATATATCAAAATGATCACCACAATAAGTCTAGCTAACATCCGTACCACAGGCACAAATTTCTTTTCCTAGTGAGGAGATCTTTTAAGAGGTACTATCTTAGCGACTTTACAACACATTTAACTATAGTCACTATGTTGTGCATTACATACTCAGGACGTATGTTATTTTGAACACCTTCACCCACTGTGCCCACCCCCCGTGCGTTGTCCCTGACAATCACCGATCTGCTCTCTGTGTCTATGAGTTCAAAAAGTTTACATTTAAGTGACAAAAATAGTATTTTTATTTCTCTGACTTATTTCACTTAGTGTAAAGTCCTCCAGACCCATCCATGTGGTCACAAATGGCAGGATTTCCTTCTTTTTATGGCTGAGTAATATTCCATTGTGTACACACACACACACACACACACACACAGAGTTTCTTTATCCATTTGTCCATTGATGGATACTTAGGTTGTTTTCATTTCTTGGCTATTCTAAATAAGCTGCAACGCACACAGGGTTACACATATGTTTTCAAGTTAGTATTTTCATTTCCTTTGGATGAATATCCAGAAGTAGAATTGCTGGATCATACAGTAGTTCTAATTTTTTGAGGAATCCTTATACTGTTTCCATAGTGGCTAAACCAATCTACATTCCCACCAACGGTACATGTATTCCCTTTTCTTTATATCCTCGCCGACACCAGTTATTTCTTATCTTTTGATAATAGTTGCTCCAATAGGTATGAGTTGATGTCTCACCCTGTGGTTTTGATTTGCATTTCCCTGATTAGTGACATTGACCACTTTTTCATGTACCTGCTGGCCATCCATAGGTCTTTGGAAAAATGCCTGTTCAGATCCTCTGCACATTAAAAAAAAAAAAATTTTTTTTTTAACGTTTATTTTTGAGAAGAGACAGAGCATGAGCGGGGGAGGAAAAAGAGGGAGACACAGAATCCGAAGCAGGCTCCGCGCTCTGAGCTATCAGCACAGAGCCTGACACGGGGCTCGAACTCACAGACCGTGAGATCATGACCTGAGCTGAAGTTGTATGCTTAACCGACTGAGCCACCCAGGCACCCCTCCTCTTCACATTTTTATTTTTTTAAATTTACATCCAACTTAGTTAGCATATAGTGCAACAATGATTTCAGGAGCAGATTCCTCAATGCCCCTTACCCATTTAGCCCATCCCCCCCCCACACCCCCTCTAGTAACCCCATTTGTTCTCCATATTTAAGAGTCTCTTATGTTTTGTCCCCCTCCCTGTTTTTGTATTATTTTTGTTTCCCTTCCCTTATGTTCCTCTCTTTTGTCTCTTCAAGTCCTTATATGAGTGAAGTCATATGATATTTGTCTTTCTCTAATTTCACTTAGCATAATACCCTCCAGTTCCATCCATGTAGTTGCAAATGTCCTCTGCGCATTTTTTAATTGTTTTTTTGGCTACTGAGTTATAGGAGTTCTTTGTATATTTTGTCTATTACCCCCTTATCAGATAATATGAGTTGCAAATATCTTCTCCCATTCAATAGGCTGCTTTTTTGATTTGTTAATAGTTTCCTTTGTCTTCGTAGTCTGATGCAGTCCCACCTGTTTACTTTTGCTTTTGTTGCCTTTGGTGTTAAATCTAAAAAACATGGAGGAGCTTACTGCCTATGTTTTAACCTAGGAGATTTACGGTTTCAGGTCTTATGTTCAAGTCTTTAATCTATTTGGAACGGATTTTTGTATGATGGAGGTAGGGATCCAGTTTCATTCTTTTGCATGTGGCTGTCCATGTTTACCAACATTACTTATTACAAAGATTGTCCTTTGCCCACTGTATATTCTTGGCTCCTGTGTCAAAAATTAACTGACCCAAGATTCATGGGTTTATTTCTGGCCTATTCTGTTCCATTGACCTATGTGTCTGTTTTCACGCCAATACCATACAGTTCTGATTACTATAGCTTTGTAATACAACTTGAAATCAGGAAGCATGATACCTCCAGCTTTGTTCTTCTTTTTCAAGACTGCCTTAGCTATTTGGGGTCTTCTGTGGTTCCACATAAACTTTAGGATTGCTTGTTCTATTTCTGTGAAAAATGCCATTGGAACTTAGTTATGGGGTTCACTGAAATCTGTAGATGGCTTTTGGTAGTATGGACATTTTAAGAATGTTAACTCTTCCAGTCCATGAGCACAGTTAACTTTCCATTTGTTTGTGCCTTCGACTGCCTTCAGCAGTCTCTTACGGTCCCCAATGTATAGGTCTTTCAACTCCTCGGTTAAAATTATTCCCTAAGTATTTTGCCCTTTCTGATGCCAGTGTAAATGGGATTGTTTTCTCAATTTCTCTTCCGATAGTTTGTTACTAATACAGAAATGCAACTGATTTTATACCCTGCAACTTTACCAAATTAGTTTCCTAGTTCTAACAGTTTTTGTGAAGTCTTTTATTTTTTTTCTGTTCAAATAATGTTTATTGATAGACTAGTATAAAAAGATGGCTGTGAAAATCATAAGGTATTTTCATTGAGAAGACATATCCACCCTGTACTTCCCAATTCTTAAAAGATACTTTATGAGATTTCTAAAATAATGTAGAGTAAAAGTGTATTTATATCATCCCGGGTTTTTTTGTTTTTTTTTAAATGTTTATTTATGAGAGAGAGAGACAGAGCATGAGCAGGGGAGGGGCAGAGAGAGAGAGAGAGAGAGAGAGAGAGAGAGAGAGAGACAGATTTTGAAGCAGGCTCCAGGCCTGTCAGTACAGAACTGTCAGTACAGAACTGTCAGTACAGAGCCTGACACGGGGCCCAAACTCATGAACCGTGACATCATGACCTGAGCCCAAGTCAGACACTTGACTGACTGAGCCACCCAGGCACCCCAATCATCCTGTTTTTTAAATTTAAATCCAACTTAGTTAACACACTGTAATAATGATTTCAGAAATAGAATTTAGTGATTCATCACTTTCATATAACACCCAGTGCTCATCCCAACAAGTGCCCTCAATGCCCATCACCCATTTAGCCCATCCTCCCCACCCAACACCCCTATAGCAACCCTCAGTTTGTTCTCTATAGTTAAGAGTCTCTTATGGTTTGCTTCCCTCTCTGTTTTTATCTTACTTTTCCTTCCCTTCCCCTCTGTTCATCTGTTTTGTCTCTTAAATTCCACATGAGTGAAATCATATGATATTTTGTCTTCCTCTAACTTATTCTGCTTAGCATAATACACTCTAGTTCCATCCATGTTGTTGCAAATGGCAAGATTTCATTCTTTTTGATTGCCGAGTAATATTACCTTACACACACACACACACACACACACACACACACACACACACCACATCTTCTTTATCCATTCATCAGTCAATGGACATCTGGGCTCTTTCCATAATTTGGCTATTGTCGATAGTGCTGCTTAAACATTGGGGCGCATGTGCCCCTTCAAATCAGCATTTTTGTATCCTTTGGATACATTTTGGTGGAGTCTTTAGGGTATTCTAAACATATGCATTATGCAAACAAAGATAATTGTACTTCTTTCCTATTTGAATTCCTTTTCTTTTTCTTGCCTAATTGCTGTGGATAGGACTTCCAACACATACCATGTTGAATAAAAGTAGCAAGAGTGGGAATCTTTGTCTTCTTTTTTTTTTTTTTAATGTTTATTTTTGAGAGAGAAAGCATATGCAGGAGGAGGCGCGGAGAGACAGGAGATAATCCCAAGCAGGCTCCATGCTGTCAGCGTGGAGCCCAGTGTGGGGCTAGATCTCACAAACTGTAAGACCACGACCTGACTAGAAATCAAGAGTCCAACACTTAACTGACTGAGCCACCCAGGCACCCCAATCCTTATCTTGCTCTTAACCTTAGGGGAAAAACTTTAAGCTTTTCATCACTGACTACGATGTTAACTATGGGCTTGTCATATATGGCTTTTATTGTATTAAGATATATTCCCTCTATAACTACTTTGTTACGAATTTTTATCAAAAATGGACATTGAGGGGCCCCTGAGTGACTCAATCGGTTAAGCCTCTGACTTCGGTTCCGGTCATGATCTCATGGCTCATGAGTTTGAGCCCCGCATCGGGCTTTGTGTTGACAGCTCAGAGTCTGGAGCCTGCTTCGGATTCTGTGTCTCTGTCTCTCTCTCTCTGCCCCTTCCTTGCTCATGCTCTCTCTCAAAAATAAAATAAAACATTTTAAAAAATGGCCATTGAATTTTGTCAAATGTTTCTCTGCATCCAGGGAAATAATCATATGATTTTTTTCCTTCATTTTTTCAATGTGGTGCGTCATGCTGATTGACTTAAAGATGCTGAACCAAACCTGCATCCCTAGAATAAATCCCACTTGATCATGGTATACGATCCTTTTAATGTATTCTTTTTTTAAATGTTTATTTAATTTTGAGAGAGAATGCACCAGCGGCGGGGGGGGGGGGGGGGGGGGGGGGAGGGGAGGGGGGCAAAGAGAGAGGGAGACACAGAATCTGAGGCAGGCTCCAAGCTCAGAGCTGTCAGCACCGAGGCCAACCCACAAACTTTAGGATCATGACCTGAGCCAAAGTCAGATGCTTAATTGAATGAGCCACCCAGGTGTCCCCTTTTAAAGTATTCTTGAATTCAGTTTGCTAATATATTTTTTTGAAGACTTCTATGTCTTTGTTCAACAAGGATATTGGCCTATAATTTTTTTTCCTTGTAGTGTTCTTGTCTACTTTGGGTATCAGGGTAATACTGGCCTTATAAAATAAATTTGGAAGTGTTCCCTCTTCTATTTTTTTTTTTTTTTTTTGGAAGATTCTGAAGACTGGCATTGATTCTTTAAATGTTTGGTTGAATTCACTACCAAACCATCTGGTTTCTGGACTTTTATTTATTGGGAAGTTATTAATTTAATTTTGTTACTAGCAATCTGTTCAGATTTTCTATTTCATCCCGACTCAGTCTTGGTAGGTTGTATGTTTCTAGGAATGTATCCATTTCTTCTAGGCTGTCTAATTTGTTGCTGCATAATTTTTCAGAGCAGTCTCTGACGATCCTTTGCATTTCTGTGGTATCAGCTGTATCCCCTTTCGTTTCTAATTTTGAGTCCTCTTTCTTCCTTGATGGGTGTAGGTAAAGGTTTACCTATTCTGTTTATCTTTTCAAAAAACCAACTTTGGCTTGTATGTTCTTTTTCTAGTTCCTGAAATGTAAAGTTAGGTTATTTGAGATCTTTCTTATTTGTGAGTTTTCCAGTTTTCGTTTTTGTGACTCATTTCTGGTTTTATACCACTGTGTTTTCTGTTTCTTTCGGATGGAGTGTTCTGTATGTCTGTTAAGTCCACCTGTTCTAATGTGTCATTTTCCCCCCACGATTTAAACTGCCTCATTGCTCTAATGTGTCGTTTTAATGCCAATCCTTCCTTATTGATTTTCTGTCTGGATGATCTGTCCATTGATCAAAGTGGGGTACTGAAGTCCCTGCTATCACTGTATTGCTCCTCTTTCTCCCTTTAGGTCTGCTAATATTTGCTCTGTGTATTCAGGTGCTCCCATGTTGGGTGCATATATTCCTTTTTCACATGTCCACCAACTCCCGTCAAACCTTTGCTAAAGCCCGGTCTTCTCACTGAGGCCTACGCTGCTCGCTCTGACACCTGCGTCTGTCCTTGTCACGCCACCCCAAGAAACTTGCCGCATCCCTTACTCTGCTCTACTTTTACTTCTCTTCACCGTGTTTACTTTCTAACACACAGTAGGATTTACTTATTTATTACGTGTATATGCCTTCCTCTTCTCAAAAATAAGTTCTATAAAAACAGGACTCTGTTTTGTTCACTGATTTATCCGAAGTGCCTAGAACACTGCCTGGTACATAATAAGTACTCAATAAATATTTGTTGAATGAAGAAAAAGATTTAAGTTTACTAGCGTTTCCTTACTCATAGTGAATCTGAAGGAGTTAAAAATATTTATTCTTTAATTAATAAATCATTATATGCAAACACTGGAGTTTCTGATAAAAAATGTAAAATTCTATAATTTAGACTTTATTCACCTGGCACTAAATCCTTTACTTAAACAGGGCCACTGAACAGGGTTAAGAGGGTTGTTAACTGAACAAAGGTGCTCAGAAGCAGGGGAACAACAGAACCCCAAACTCGGTGGGCTGAGGCCACACAGAACTGGGTGCTTTCTTCTAATATGCACAAAGGCACTGCAGGTGCCAGCATCCCCTGGTTTTCAATGCCCCAAGTCGAAAACATCCAAAAATGTTTTAGGGAAAGTCCTTGTAAAATATCTTAGCTATTTCCTGGATAAATAATTGTGCTTGATGACTGAGGCTTTAATTATGTTACGTCCAAGGAACGCTATGAAAAGCAACTCACAGTGGAAAGTAGCCGGATGCTGAAACAGAAAAAATCTACGTTCAAATTCCGGCTGGTTACCTAACTCGTCCACCCTCAGTTTTCAGCTCTGAAAATGGGAATGGCAACAGCTCCTTCTGCATTAACTTCATTTTCTTATTTTCTGTATTCTTGGCGCACTGGCACCTGGGGCCTTGCTGACTGAAGAGAGGCTGCCTCTCCCACAGCTTTCCGGTCCTTAAGTGACAGCAAGGAATAAACCTGTTTGCCTATGACAACCTAACCAATCCAGAGTTCATACGCCAAGCCACCTCCTCTCCCTGGCTGTCACTCCCCAGGAGACAATACTGCCCTGCCTTCACCACTCCACGGGAAGGTGAACACAACCCAGGGACTACAGACATTATTCAAACTGGCTCACCCTAAATCTGGTCACCCTGCCTGGTGCTTCCCACGTGGTCCTGCATGGCACGGTGGGCCCCTCCCCTCAGACACCGTGAGCAACAAACTTCCTTTTCAATGGTACCTAATCAGCTCCCGATTGGCTGGCTTCAACATGCCTGAGCAGTTCAGTCATAAAACCTACATTTTAAAACCTCTCAATAGAATTTTTAGGAAGGATAAATACAAAGTACTTTTTGACCACAATAATCCCCTCTTCAAAATCAAAGATTTAAATGTGAAAACAAAACTAATTAAAATGCCAATGGAAAAGGAAAACCTGGGTCAATATTGTATAAATGTATAGTGAACAGACTAAAGCCAGAAGTCATAAATGAAAAGCATGGCTTTTAAATAAATAGGAAAACCAGAAATCATAAAAATACTGCTTTAAAAATATAAAACTTCGATTTGACAAAAACAAAACAGGGTTGTAAGATATAAACTGAAAACGTGGAAAAAAACCTTTGCAACTCATGATAGAAAAAAGATTAACATCTACAGAGGCAGGAAGCAGGTTAGTGGTTATTTCGGGTATTGGCAATTTCACTTTTATTACTGTAATACTGCAGTAAGTCTCTTCAACTCAACTAAAAGCAATTACTTCCCTAAAACTGGTATATCTACTGTTACAATATTGGTGAAAATAGTTTGGATCACTAAAGTTCACTGTATCTTATTTACTATCCATTTATATACAAATAAACATAAACATATGAAGGTAAATTATAACCGATCTCTTTCTGATCCATTATAAATTCCATCTAGTAAAACTGAAATGAAGTGTATCTATTTATAATAAAGAATGAAGGAATTCTTTATGAATATAGCATCTTAAAAAGTCTTAAATATATGTTTTAAGATAGAAAAAAGACTTACCGTCCAAAATTTTATAAAGTACTGTAAAACTGTTGTAGCCACAAAAAGGCAATAGAACAAGGAATACAATAAAAACAGCAGGAAGAATTTGTAATTAGAAAATCCCACACAGTTATTCACCCTAGAAGAATACAAAAAGTCACACTGTAAAAATATGACAAACCACAAACTCACAGAAACAAAAAACAGAATGGTGTTTTCCAGGGCTGCATGGGGCAGGGATGGGCACAGAACCTTAGCTGTGCAGGATGAAAAGTTCTGAACGCTGGGTGCACAACAATGTGAACGTACTTTGTACCTCCTGAAGTGTACACTTAGAAATGGTTAAGATGGCAAATTTTACGTTATTTTTTAAACCATAATAAAAACAACAACACATATGACAGATAAAAAACTTAATCATTATTACTTGGAAATGAGCCATTTGGGAAGTAGGAGAAGCAGTGTCTTCATTGTGGATGTGTGTTTTTAATAAATTCTATGAGGAATTTGGAATTTATTTTATTTTATTTTATTTCTGAGAGAGAGAGAGAGTGAGTGAGAGGAAGAGGGAAAGGACACAGGGAGAGGGAGAAAGAATCTTAAGCAGTCTCCAAGCTCAGTATGGGGCCCAACACGGGCCTTGATCTCACGACTGTGAGATCATGACCTGAGCCGAAATCAACAGTTCAGACACTTAAACGCCTGAGCTATACAGGTGTCTCAAGCAATTTGGAATTTTGATGTTTAATTCTTTTTTTTTTTTTTAATTTAATGTATTTATTCTGAGAGAGAGAGAGAACGAGCAGGGGAGGGGCAGAGAGAGAGGGAGAGAAGAATCCCAAGCAGGGTCCGTGCTGTCAGTGTGGAGCCCGGGGGGGGGGGGCGGCGCGGAGGGGGTTTGATCCCACGAACCGCGAGATCATGCTCTGAGCTGAGATCAAGAGTGGACACTTAACTGACAGCCGCTCAGGTGCCCCAATGTCAATTCTTATTATGTACTTACTTGGGTTAATACATCAGATTTATAGTTAAAGGAATACATTTAATATAAACAACTACATACATATATATTGCATATAAATGACTACATCAATCTTGATATCTATGAGTAATTACACTGACCTTCAAAATTTAAAAATGCTGAGGTAAATTACTCTCAATTGTCTCCTTCCCACCTCTCCACCCCCAATGAGATTTCCTCTATTTTTTATACATACCAAGGACAGTGATGATCCATCTTAAGAATACATCTAAAAAACAAATAAGCGTAAGAAAATCCTTATAAAAATTCCCCTAATTCTAATTGCTCATAATTTTCTTCTTCTTTGGCTTAAATTTTTACCTTCACAAATAACATCTTAGAAGAACCAACCCAGTGAACATTAGGTTCGAAAATATTTCTGATATTTCGCCAAGTACTTTTACAGGTAAGAAATAATGATTTTTTAATACTGGGAATTCAGTTGTGCACAGTCAGCTGCTTTGAACCACATCAAATGATATTTTAATATACTGATATGGTACATGTAACACTAGGTCAATTAGACAGGCCCAGCTTACAAATTAGCTGAGGGAGATAAAATGAAACACAGAAATCCGTAGGCTGTTTTAACCACATGCAAGACATAAAAATAAAACCATAGGAACAAATATGTTAAAATATTACCAATGATGGGCTAGTAGATGGTTATTTTTCCCGCACAATTCACAAAATTGGATTCCATAGGTGAGCACGACTATGCTTTTATAATTAAAAAAACCCCTCCAAATCTGCCTCCCCGCCAATACACATAATCCAGATTTGTATGAAGTCAGAGCAGAGAACATCTCAGATACAGCCATCTCCCCTATCTAGAGTTGCTTCTCCTCGTCTCAGCTCCCAGCAGTCACCCATGGTCTGGAAGCAGATGATCGTCTGACGCACCCAGAAGGTCAGCGGCGGCCAGACGCTACGTCACAGGGTCTACGTCACCCACCTCCCTTCATCTCTTCCCAGTTGGGGTAGGTACACGGTAAGACATTTTTAGAGAGTCCACATTCACATACACTTATTACAGCCTATTGTCATAACTATTGTTTTATTATTAGCTACTGTTGTTAATTTCTTACCGTGCATAATTTAGGAGTTAAATTTTTTCATATAGTTATGTATGTATAGGAAAAAACATAGTATATATAGTTTCAGGCATTCACTGGGGATCTTGGGACATATCCTCAGACAGATAAGAGGGGACTGCTGTAACATAAGAAATGAATAAACTAATACCCAGAATGTTAAACAACCTAACTACAGCTCAAGGACTAGCAGAGATTCCTAAACTATAGATCTTTCCTTCAACACACTATCTTCTCAAAAGTGCACATAAAATAAAATCTTTCAAATTTTTCTGGGAATGATGTCACAGACAGTAACTGAAAACAGTAGGTTTGTGGTTTGTTATGTTTTAATATTAACAAGATAAACAAGAATATTGTCATGATAGTCTTTTTAATCTGCGAGCTAAGGTTATCTTTCTCGAAGGGGTCATTACTTGCTCATCAATGTTACATTAGGCGTAAGCATAGGAAGTATATTTAAAAAACATTCTATCAACTAGTACAGGAAGCGAGATTACTTCAAAGTATATTCTAGCTTATATAAATGTTTTTGTTAGCTCAGCATACATAGCAAGTAATTGGAGAGGATGAAGCGTTTTTGCTAAGCATAAAGCATACAAAATATTGCATCCCCTACTATTCTCCCGTCACCAATGTGCAGTGCTAGGGTTAAACGAAAACAAATGAGTCATACTTACATGTCACATGCTGAGCAGTGATGTGCCCGGTCAGGTTTAATCAACTGACATCTCTCACAATATCTGATGGCTACATTTAAGAATTAAAAGGAAACTGTTGAAGGATGTACAAGCTGAATTTGACTATAACATTTGCTTTCATTCTTTTACAAATAACTGTGAAACTGGCAACTAATCATTTAAAAAAAAAACTTAATGTTTACTTATTTTGAGAGAGAGAGAGAGAGAGAGAGCGAGCGAGCCAGGGAGGGGCAGAGAGAGGGAGAGAGAAATCCCAAGCAGGCTCCGCCCAATGCAGAACTCACAAACCATGAGATCGTGACCTGAGCTGAAACCAAGAGTCGGACGGATGCTCAACCGACTGAACCACCAGGTGCCCCTCAAAAGTACTTTTTAAAACCATTATTATGGACGAATAACGACAATATCATCATAGTTAGATGCTCACTGTTCTCTGTGTGACGGCCTCCAAAGCAAACAGATTGTACCAACTTGGCAACAAGGCCAAGGGTCTCTCGCAAACTGTTGAAACTTTTACAGATTAGAGCAATTAAATGGTAAATACTCTACTTGATGTTCTAAGTGTAGTGGGCTTCTTTGGGGCGTATCTGGTATCTGCCTGGTCGAAAAGCCACTCTCTCCTCCTCTCAGGGACAAGTTCAGACCACCCTTCCCCCTTCTAGTTCGTGCTCTCTCCCCCGCGGACGCAGAACAGAGACGGAGCCCTGGAGCTGGGAAACACGCGACGGTGACAGTCTGCCACGTGACTTGGGGAAAAAATGAAAACTCATTTGGAGGCAGACAGTGTTTGATTTCAAACAGATCTGCAGGAACAAGAAGAAACAAGCTCCACGGAGTCCCAGCTTTGGCTCTCCAATTCTGGTTCCAGTTCTGTCTTGCAGTCCTGCCCTTAAGATACTGGAAATACCCACCAATTCCTGACACCATTTCATATTTTTCAGTAGTTTTTTGGGGTGAGAGTTAAAAGCCTAAGTTGCTGCCTATTCCTTGTGATCCTATTTGTTTGAGCCTATTTCCTGTACTATTACTGTTTGTTTCCTAGCACAGAAAATAGGTTCAACTAAAAATTTAAATTAACGATACCCTCTAAAAATTGCACGTACGCGGTCATGTGTTACAATCTTTTTGGAAGGAAATTTGGGAGCGTCTATAAAAACTCAATATGTATATGTTCTCTGACCCAGGATTTCTACTTCTAGAAAATTCTACAGACATGTTCACTATAGCATTATTTTTAACAATAAAATATTATGAATTACTTAAATTATGTAAATGGCTAGGCATTTTATATCTATCCATACAGTGGAATACTATGCAGACTTTAACGAGAATTTTCCATACAAAATACACATGTACCCTAAATTGGAAAAATGCAAATATATCAGATGAAAAAAAGCAAACTGTGGAACAGTTTGAATATACAGCATGTTTCGCATCTCTAAGGGAAATAAGTATGTTCTTTTCTCTTCACATATCCCAATAAAATATATCCACCTTCTAGAGGTGAATTAACATGTAAGAGAGACAAAGTGCTATTCTCAAGTTTTGAAGCAATGTTATACTTGCTAAAAGGCACTATCCAGGTAACTAAATCTGTATTGGTTAATACCTATCCACTCTAGTTGCTGAAATATATTAATTGCATGTAAGTTTTGTAATACTCTGCCAAGTGTGAAAATTTTCTGCAAGGATATAAGGGTCCCCCTGGAGAACACTGCCAGGGTGAAGGGCAACCTCACTTTTCATTTGGTGCCCTAAAAGTTTTTTTTTAAATCATGTGCATGTATTACTTTTGTAATTTCAACAAAAACGTCTTTAAAATGAAGGGGATGTAGGTAAATACCCACTCCTTAAATGAGTAAGCCGTACTACACTGAGGGCCTTCTAGAGGGCCTTAACCCCATCACCGGGGTTGGACACTAGGGAGGTAAAACCAGACAATGTAGAAAAGTAAAGCTTTAGGACCGTAGGAATGTGCTAGCTGATCTCTCCATTCAACAGATGAAAAACACCCCAAAGTCGAGAGGAAGTAATCTGCCCAAAGGCTAAACACAGCTGAACTGACGGTTAAGTAAGATGATGAGGGTCAAGAGTATCTTAGTTTCTTTTTCCCCTATTCTTCTACTCAAAATTCTGAGATGGTAATTTTGCCCTGAGAGGAGACTAAACTGAACAGACTTTTTTTTTTTTTTTTCAGTTTTTATTTATGTGTTTTGAGACAGAGACACAGTGTGAGTGGGGGAAGGGCAGAGAGAGAGAACCCCAAGCAGGCTCCGCGCTGTCAGCGCAGAGCCCCGTGCGGGGCCCGAACTCACAAAACCGTGAGATCATGACCCGAGCTGCCACGGAGAGTCAGACGCTTAACCGACCGAGCCAGCCAGGCGCCCCTGAACAGACGTTTGAAGACGACTTGTGGTGGATCTTGAGGACTGAGTGGATAGAGGAACCGAGGAAAAGGAAGCAATCAGCAAACTTCTAGGTCAGCTTCTGGTCTAGGGCACCTAGATGAACGAGCGGCAAACCACCGAAGGGAGCCCAGGTGAGGGCGGGCCGGCCGGGTGGCCTGGGGTAGGTGTTTTTCGTGGATTCATTCTCTCACCCATTCATGCAGCAAGTACTGTATTCAGAGAGTTTCTGCCACGTGGCAAATACTGCTTGACGGTATTAAAGTCTGAATTGATGCGTCCAGTTCTGTCTGGGTTTGTAGGTTTGGATAATAGGTGGCTCAAGGACAGCTGTCCTGGGGGAGGCCTGGGAAGACGATAGAGCAGCACGACCCCGAGCTCACCTCATCCCACGGACACCCACCGATCACAGACACATCGGTGCAAGAAACCCAGAACAGGAACCAAGCGGGAGATGCTGAACTGGGCGGCGCAGGCCACGGAGAGTGTGGAGCCTTAAATGATGGGTCCCGGGCCCCCAGGGGGAGAGGGCTACACCTTCTTCCCTCTGCATCCCCGGGGAGGACGCTGCAGCCCTGGGGCAGGGAGGTGGGAGGCCTCCAGGCAGACAAGCAATCCTCGAGTGTAGCTGCAACTCCGCCCATGTACCCGACATACAAGAAAGGGTCTGGGATACAAGGGAGTGCTGGTGTGACAGTGTCCTTGAATCTGCTCTGATTCATATGAGGAAAGTGAACTCATTCTTGAAAACCATTAAAGAAAACAAATTGAGACATAATAAACGAATGATCACAATAGCACGGTGTCAGAATTCCATAACTGAAAACAAAAGTTGGAGGAACAGTACAAAAAGAATTGGGGCAGGGCACCCTTGTGAAGTTAAGAAATAGAAAAAAAAGGGGCGCTTGGGTGGCTCAGTTGGCTGAGCATCTGACTCCTGAATTTGGCTCAGGTCATGATCCCAGGGTCGTGGGATCAAACCTCGTATGGGACTCTACACTGAGAATGGAGCCTGCTTAAGATTCCCATTCTCTCTCTCTCTCCAAAAAGAAAAACAAAAAAAAGAAAAAAAATTAAATTTAATTAAATTTAAAAAAAAGAAAAAAATTTAGGAGGATGAATAATCATTCAAGGATGCAGAACAGAACTATACTAGAAAAGCAAAAAGAAGAAAGCTTCTCAAGAAGTCAGAGGGCAAAAGCCACTGAGCTCAAGTAGGGAGAATGGCGGCCAGCTGTCTGGAATCACATGGGAAGGAGCACAGACCCTGGGTACAGACAGCTTACCAGAGGATCTAACTCAAAATATAATAGTAGTTAGAGTATCAACAGAACCAAATTTTTGTTGTGACTGTTGTTTTAAGTTTATTTATTTTGAGAGAGAGAGTATGTGAGTGGGGGAGGGGCAGAGAGAGGGGCGGGGAGCGGGGAGAGAATCCCAAGCAGCCTCCTCGCTGTCATCACAGAGCCTGATGCAGGGCTTGAACCCACGAACTGTGAGGCCGGGACCTGAGCCGAAGTCAGTAGCTGGATGCTTAACCGACTGAGCCACCCAGGTGCCCTGAAATTTTTGTTGTTGTTTTTAAGAGAGACATACTTTGACGCATACCTGAAAGCAGAAGGAAGAAGTTGGTTGTAATGTATTAAGTGGAGAAGCAAGAGTTTTAGGAGAAAACTGGGGGAGAAGAGAAGAAAAAGGTCAGCAATCTCCATGCAAATATAAGAAAGGACGAGGGGTGCCTGCGTGGCTCAGTTGGTTAAATGTCTGGCTCTTGATTTCAGCTCAGGTCATGATCTCACGGTTCATGAAGTTAAGCCCCACGTCAGGCCCTATGCTGACAGTGCAAAGCCTACTTGGGATTCTTTCTCTCCGTCTCTGCCCCTCTACCGCCCTCTTCTCTCTCGAAATAAATAAAATCAACATTAAGAACAAAAAGGACAGGAACACAGACACCAAGAGGAAACTGATAAGCTCTGGAAAAGCCAGCCTGTAAGGGTGTGGTGACAGTGCACCGTGCTGGGAGCAGCAGGGACTCTGTCACCAGTCAGGTGAGATGCCAGTTCTCCCACCAACCGCGTGACCCTGGGTCAGTAACTCACTTTCTACGGCCTCAGTTTCCTCCTGTGTAAGTGCAAATAATACCACGTGTAAGGGATTGCCGTGCAGAGTAAATACAAAATCTTCTACAACATATCAGATTCTCAATAAAGCAGGTGTTATTCATAGGATAATAAAAATTATTTCTGGTAAATATATGATTACAATTCCTGATAAAATAGAAATTCGGACTATGATGGGAAAAATCATGGAGAGAAGGCTAGTTAGATTCCCAAGTGCACAGACGGTGCGACACTAGGACTGGGATGGCACAGAGAAGGTCAGCAAGGCCCCCGCACGAGAGTGACGTGCAGGGAGCGCAGGAGCGGTCCCAGAGGAGGGACAGATTCATTCAACCAAAACCTACCGAGGGCCTATTAATGAGACACTTCGTTAGGGACCACGGGAGAAACTCCTGACTGCCAGACTCTTAGAATCAGGTCGAGGAGGTGAGATAAACAGAAATGACTATGAGGCTGTGATTTGTGATCGACAAGGTAAGAATTTGAGAAGTTCCAAGCACTTTTAAAAATTACTTCTTGTTCAAGTGAATAGAACTGGGTGAAAAGTAGACATTAAAACTTACACTGGATTTAAAGAGGAAAAAATAATCATTCTAGGCAGAGGAAAAGACATTTCAAAAAGGTGGGGAAAGACAGAGTGCTTCAGCACAGAGTTGATGCAGGGAAACATTGTGGGACAAAGGGAGAGAGACGTTGGTTGGATCCACCCTGTGGAGACTAAATTTTGTTTGTTTGATGGATAGATAATAATATGTCCACATGGTTCAAAAAGACCGAAGAGGAAGTGAGTGAAAAGCTTCCCTTCTGCCCCCGGAGATCCTTCCTGTGGAGGCAGCTCTGTCACTTTCATTCGTCTCTGGTCTATGAAAGGTCCACTTCCTATAATACGTGTTCCTGTAATTTTGTTTTTTAAAGAATGAATAGATTTGACTTCTACAACAAGAAAAAAGAATAAAAGTCCCCAAAGTTTGGAATTCTAAGCAGCTGAAGTGCAGTATGAAACAGTGCTCCAGAGCCAGGACTCTGCCTGTCGTCAGAAGGTAAGAAGCTGTAAATCTCAGACCTTATCACTCGGGGACTTTGGACCCCTCATTGTGCCTCATGTCCTCATCTCTAAAATGAGGACAAGTGCATCACCTACCTCAGGGTTGTCCCGAGGATTAAATAATCACCAGCAAAGTGTGTAAGACTGAATAGATGAAGGATATTATTCAGATTAGAGGAAAGTCATTATAATTAATGAAAAATAATAAAGCTTAAAGTGTAAAGATTTTACATCAGTGGCTATTAACTCTTCAGGACACATGTACTGCTCTGAAAATCAGATGATCTTGCTATGAATGGGCTACTCTGAAAGCTACACGTACCCACAACTTTGCATATTATCTCAGGATTCATAAATTCTTCAAAATCTTGGATTTTAGGTTAAGAATGTCTAATCTACAGAACTAGAAGAGCAAATAATTATTGTAAACCACACTTTTCATGATTGACTAGAAAAAGGATTATTTTATATTAGCTATCATTTACTGAAAATTTATAATTACATACCAAGATCTACACTAAATGCACATCTCATTTACGTATCTCACTTAATATTTCCACTAACCCAAAGACGGAGATATGTTTAGCCTTGTTTTAAAATAAGGACACAAGCACTTACAAAGCTAGTGACTCTCACTACACTAGTAATAGAAAAGCTGGGGTCTGATCTGATATTCACGTTTTCGTTATGTATGGCAATGTATTAGTCATACAAAATGAATAGTATTAAACGCACGAAAAATTTAAAAATCAAATACCCCCTCCTAAAATCTGGTACAAACTTTGTACTTCCTTAGTCACAACTTGTATGTGACTATACGAAAGTAAAGTTCCTTTTGCTTCCCCGCGGAGTTCAGCAGCATAGTGGGTTCTAGGGCCACAGCACCTCGATTTTATTCCAATTTTTCACATAGTCTCTGTCTGACCTTGAACAAGTTATCAACCTCTCTGTGTCTCAGTCTCCTCGCCTGTAAAATGAAGACAACAGTGTCTACCGCACAGGGCTGTTGTGAAGTTTAAATGAGTGTGTGTAAAGCACTCAGAACTGAATAACTGTCGGCCATTACAGTATCTACTATTTGAACAAACTCAGGAGGTACGTAATACATAACGTAAAACAATTTCCTATGTTGAAGTGACCACACTGGTCACTCAGAAATTCATCCCTGTCGTAAGACTCCCACCTGAGAAAAGGAAGGTGCTGGAGCAGTCACCCACCTCAGTGCAGGAAGCGGGACAGCGGAAATACCAGTGGCTTTGGAACCAGACTAACCTGAGTTCAAATTCTGGCTCCCTGAATAGTAGTTTTAAAAACTGAACAGAGAGCACCCGGGTGGCTCAGTCGGTTGAGCGCCCAACTCTGGCTCAGGTCGAACTCATAGTGAGTTTGAGCCCCATCCTGGGTTCACTGCTGTCAGCGCAGAACCCACTTCGGATCCTCTTTCTCGCTCTCTACCCCTCCCCCAGCCTCAAAAATAAACAAACATTGAAAAAAAAACCAAAAACTGGAACAGGCTTCCTCCCCTTTGTGTCTTTTATTCCTATCCATTCTAAGTTCGTGCATTCTTGATTAAAAAAAAATTACTCTTGTGATGACACACGATATTCAAATTCAAACCAGAATTTCCAAAAGATGGTTCACTAAGAATAACAAATGAAATTTTTAGCCATGATGTTGAGTTGGAAAAAAAATGCACAGAGACTCATAGTGAGCCCCTTAAAAAATCAATTATCAGGGCACTTGGGTGGCTCAGTCGGTTGAGCGTCCAACTTCGGCTCAGGTCATGATCTCGCGGTCCGTGAGTTCAAGCCCCGCGTCGGGCTCTGTGCTGACAGCTCGGAGCCTGGAGCCTGCTTCAGATTCTGTGTCTCCCTCTCTCTGACCCTCCCCCATTCATGCTCTGTCTTTCTCTGTCTCAAAAATAAATAAAAATTAAAAAAAAAATCAATTATCAACATATGGACATATCTCTGAAATACCACAGAAGATACAGAACACGGGAAAATCTTGTTCTTGAAGACATTATCTGCAGCAATCACAATATCCATTTAATAGTCAAATCATGCAGACATATCTTGGCAGGGTTAATTATATTTTAAAAATTCTACGGAAAGGAAAACTTAAGACTGGTTTTTCTTACTCCTTGAAGCTGATGTGGTGTAGATAGGTAAGTCCCTTGCCGCTCTTCTCAAAATTTCTTGTTGTCTTTCTTGGCTGAATTCCTTTTCATAACGTTCCTTTTCAGAACTGGACAAATAGAACTATAAAAGGAGAAATAACTATTAATTCTTTTTAATCCCATAATCATGAACTATATCACACTCAGAAAAAGAAAGTTTTATCCAGAACAAACAAAAAACATTTTCTTCCATGAAGGCAAAATTTGTTTTCAGATTTAAGAGGCTAAATCAAGTACATTTTAACAAAACTACATACCTTTGACAGATTAAAAAATATCTGCCTTCTATTCTAACGATGGGAAAGAATATGAACTAGAAAATTGTGTATCTTTGCTTTCTACAGACAAAACTAAATACCTCCCAACCAAAAAGGGTTAAGTATACACTTTCTATTAGAAAAACTTTGGTGTTTGAAAATTAGTGTCAAGAAATTTTTAATTTCTGGAAGGATGCCCAAAGATTCACTTGCTTTGGGTAACAGGTTAAATCGCGGGCATGGGGTCCAACTATTTTCTGGCCAAATATCTCAGTGAGGACAAGCCATTCTTTTACTACTTTGTTTTAGCTTTGAAAAGGCTAACCAACAGGAGTACTTTCTGCAAAATGACTAAGGATTGTCAAGGCAGGCATAGTCTCCTTTTCTCCAAGAGCGATTCCTTTATGGAGTTATTTCTAGTTTCCATCTCTCACGTCTAAATTAATCCCACAGTGTGGCCAGCTTGCAGTTCGTTTCCTTGAACAGCACCTTCCCCACAAAGGACTGTCCAGAGCTGCTCTTCTTGTCAGGTCGTGGTCATCCCAGCATCTCAAGGACCCTGAGTCTTATGCCTCTATAATTTCAGGCAGATAGATGCTTCCAGTTTCTCTCTCTTTATTTCACAGAATTTCTTTTTAAACTAAAAATGGCTTGAGACTTGCTCTGTTTCTCAATTTTTACTTACAGGGTTTTGCTTGAATGGAGTTTCATCTCTTTCCATTCAAGTATTTTCATCCACCTGCTAACTCACTACAAAACTTTCATACTCCTGGTGCCCCATCATCCATAATAACAGTATTAGCTTAGCAGTGCAGTCTCTCCTGTTACAAACAAGGCAACAGTTTGGCATGTCAGAAGGAGCTCTGGGTTGAGGAACTTTCTAAGACTGCGCATTTGCCGACAGAGCTGACATTCAGACACAAGTCTTTTGAGTTTTACTCCAGCATGCGTCCCTCCATACTGCTAACGTAAAATAAATGTTCTTGATTTTTGCAGACTATTACTCTAACCTGACCAGACACCACAGTTCAGGATGTGGAAGTCTATTTAGATTACCTCACCTGGTTCTCACACTCAAATCTTGATGGCACAAGAAATCCCCAAATGATTTGTAAGGAGTAATGCAGACAAATAAAAAGGACAGAAAGCAGTCAGAAAAGATTCCCATAATCTTAACCTGAGACGGTGGAGGCCACTTATCTAACCTCCCGGGCAGGTAGGAATCTTCAGACGACGTTTCTGAGGTCCAGTCCCTCTTGAATCAGATAACGAAGTACTTCCCTGCTTTGCAAAATGGCCCATTCTCTTTTAAGAGAATTATAACTGGTAACTTGTTTGAATTAAAAGTTCTTTCCTGACATGATGTGCCCCTGTCGCATTCACAGTAAAGTATAAGAACCATATGGTATGAGGATAAATATGTATTTGGAAAGGAGACATTCCTTGTAAAACGTGAACAGATTTCCCTGGACCGTCCTATTTCTAGCCAGGCCTCAACATCATCACTCTGCCTTAAGGACTACTGTTACAAACTATGAAAAACTTACACGAAATGAAAATCTCACGAGACACCAGAATTTTAGGTGAGGAATGGAACAAAAAAAATGTTAATGGGTTCGAGTTCTGAAATTATTATTATGTATCTGGTTTTCATTAAAAGCTATGAGTATCATTCAAACTATAAAACGCCAGTATCTTAAATTCAGTGTTCAGATGGTTCCATTTAAATACACATTAAATACCAGTTAAGAACCTGGCACTGTTCCAGGTAACAGGAATCCACAGACGGGTAACAACGTGGCCCTTGCCTCCAAAGTCCATTTCTACAGTCCAGTCACGGCTGGAAGGTCAGCCATGCCATGGACCATGGAAGGTCACGTCGGAAGGTCAGCCATGCCAACAGAGAAGTACAAATGACAAATCGGCGTAAGTGCCAGGTACGATGAAAGCTCCCTCAGGAGGGAGCGGGAACTGCCAATGAAAGTGTCTTGGAGGAAGTGGGGTCCGGGCTGGGTTCTGAGAGAGAAACAGGAATCTTGCGGGAAAACAAGGAGGGGAAGAGAATCTCGGGAACAGGCGCAGCATGCAGAAAGCACGAAGACGTGACCGCAGCAAGGTATAGTCAGCACGAGATAGGACTTGGCTATCGAGGGCCAGGAAGAAGCAGCGGAGATGACGCTGCTAAGGTGTTAGGTCACGAAGGGTCTCGTGCACCGTGCGAAGGAGCACGGCTTGCACCCTGTGGCCGTCACGAAGGGTCTCGTGCACCGTGCGAAGGAGCACGGCTTGCACCCTGTGGCCGTCACGAAGGGTCTCGTGCACCGTGCGAAGGAGCACGGCTTGCACCCTGTGGCCGTCACGAAGGGTCTCGTGCACCGTGCGAAGGAGCACGGCTTGCACCCTGTGGCCGTCACGAAGGGTCTCGTGCACCGTGCGAAGGAGCACGGCTTGCACCCTGTGGCCGTCACGAAGGGTCTCGTGCACCGTGCGAAGGAGCACGGCTTGCACCCTGTGGCCGTCACGAAGGGTCTCGTGCACCGTGCGAAGGAGCACGGCTTGCACCCTGTGGCCGTCACGAAGGGTCTCGTGCACCGTGCAAAGGAGCACGGCTTGCACCCTGTAGCTGGCCGGCAGCCGCTGCAGGGAGGAGCGATGGGGCCGTATCTTGTCCTCGGAGAGAGGACGCCTAGTGACAGAAGATGCCTGCTGGCTCTTCAGATGCTGCTCCTCCTCACGGTTCATTCATTCACATATTTAGCAATCTGCCCGCTGTGTATGACGTCTGACTCGAGGCAATGGGGACGGAGCAATAAACAACGAAGATCCTCCCTTCAAAAAGCTAGTACTTCAGTGAGAGAGATACTGTGCTCATAAAGGTCTCAGTTTAGGTGCCACGTCCTCAGAGGTTTCCTTGACCGTACGACCCAAAGTAGCTTTTCTCCCTGGTGGCTTTTATTGTTATGCTTTACTCCATCATCATGTTCTCATTCTAAAACTAGGTAAACGTATCACAGTTATGATCATTTGTTTACCATCTGTCTCTCCCTTTAAAATGTAAGGACCATGTCTGTCTTGTTCCTTTAATTTCCAGAGCCTAGCACAGTCTGGTAAACAGGAGGTGCTAAGTACTTGCTGACAAAGAATGAAGAATATACCCAGGGGCGCCTGGGTGGCTCAGTCGGTTGAACGTCTGATTTCGGCTCAGGTCACGATCTCCCAGTTTGTGAGTTCGAGCCCCGCGTCGGGCTTGCTGCTGTCAGCGCAGAGCCCCGCTTCAGATCCTCTCCCCCTTCTCGTTCCGCCCCTCTCCCGCCTGTGCACGCTCTCTCTCTTAAAAATAAAAACACTAAAAGAAAAAAAAGAAAAAAGTACCCGTATGTATAATTTAACTTTCCTAAAAATGTAGAGCTTTTTAGATTCAAACAATTTCCCTGCGTCTGATGGCCAAGTGTTTTTCTAACCTCTCGGCTCACAGAGTCCTTTTAATGCAGTTACTTTAGGAGCCGCCTCACAGCTTTGTAACTCCTACAAGGAGCTACCTCAGTCGGCCATCAGAGAACCACAAACTCCTGCTCTTTTCTGGCTGTCACTCTAGCTTAACTTAGCTGCCCTTGATAATTTCATAATTAACTCATTCAGTAGTGAACACCTTACACCTATGCGCTAAGTAGTGGGGAGACGGGTGTAGCACAGAACAGCATGAAAATGATCTCTGCCCTCAATAAACGGACAGTAAAGTGATGCATTCAAGGCACCAGGCAACTATGAAACTGGAGGTAAGTTCTAGGACAGGAAGGTAGAGCATGCCATGGCAGGGCCACTGGCCACAGGCCGGGGCAGTCAGCTCACCTTCTCAGAAGAGGGAGCGTGAAGAATGGGGGTGTATGTAACGGCTTAGGTCCTGGGCTGAATGCTAGATGAATGCAATGTGACAAAACAACAACCAAAATAAGTAAATAACATTCAAATGGCGCTTATTACGTGCTGTGTATTCTTCGGAGCACTTTACATACACTATTAACCATATACTATTATCATAAACATTACTAACCACACATATTATTAATTTATTCAACGTTCACAACAATCCCGTAAGGCATATACTAGTATTGTCCTCGTTCTACAGGACAGATGTGAGGTACAGACGGTTGAGGGAAGTCTCCAATGTTGTTGAGCCAGGGCAGTCTGGGGCCGGAGCCTGAGTTCTTCACCTCTACACTGTACTGCTTCTCAAAAGCATTACCGACTGTTTTTCTTATTCTATGTTTTCTTTCCTATAATGAGAACCATTTACTTCTACACATGCTATATTTTCAATGGGCCATCACTAGTATTAAGCGATCCAATAAAATCAGTTCCTTTTCAACTCAGAGCTTAAGGTATGGATGGCAGTTTGTAACATAACTTTAAGAGGCGACTAATTATTGCAAATGTCTGAAGAATATATCTGAAGAAACACAAAGTTTGATCGATGATTTCACTACCCCTTAAAACAAAAGCACCCAATAGAAAAAAAGGGCAAAAACCATCTGGCATTTTCTTAATGCTCAATTACACACCACATATGATCCGGCAGTTGTAATCCTAGGCATCTACCCAGAAGAGCTATAGATGTACGTCTGT
Source organism: Panthera pardus (assembly GCF_024362965.1). Lineage (NCBI taxonomy): Eukaryota > Metazoa > Chordata > Mammalia > Carnivora > Felidae > Panthera > Panthera pardus. The sequence goes on along the minus strand of NW_026526654.1, from coordinate 88,854,212 downwards.
AGATATGCATGTATGTGTATAGAATATGCAAATGCAGAAGAATGTTTACAGCAGCCCTATTTTTAACAGCCTTAAACTGGAACCCACCCAAATGCCCTTGCCCACGAACAACAGACCAGTTAAACAAACTGTTATTTACCGCAACCGAATACTCAACAAGAATGAGAATGAATGCTTCGCAACTATATGCAACAACACGGATGAATCTCGCAAACGGAATGTTAATGAAAGAAGCCAGACACACAAACACACAGAGTGTAGGGTTCCATTTACATGAAGTGCAAAACCAGGCAAAGCAAACTGATGCTATTAGGGGGGCAGGAGAGTGGTTTGTGGCAGGTGGGTGCCTGGGAGGGCGCACGAGGAGGCTGACGAGACGCTGGAGATGTGTCGTGTCTTCGACTGGGGGGTGGTTGCTCAAAGGTGCTCGGTTTGTGAAAATCCATCGAGTGTACACTTATGTTTATACTCTTCTGTGTGTATGTTCTACAAAAAGTTAAATGAATGTTGGTATCCTTTTTAAACACAGGGTCTATAATTCTGAAAGAATCTGACAGGGGGGGAAATAATTATCATCATCACCTAATCACTGGTTGCCAACCACGTGGCAGGTACTGTGTTAAAAGCTTTACGTGAATGAATCTCACTTAATCCTCACAAACATCTTACGGAAACAGGCACTATTTGTTAGCTCCATTTTCCCGTGAGAAAACTGAGGTTCAGAGACATTATGTAATGTGTTAGAGCAGAAAATCAAACTCAGGTAACCCTAACGCCAGAGAGCATATTCTTAGCCATCTAGCTATACCAAATGTCAGTCAGCTATGTCAAGGCAGGAGAAACATACTGGTCTTGAAACTGATTCTACATGAATATTTACTCACATTATTTTTCCCAGTGGAACCTCAAATTAGAAGAAACACTAGACATACTAAAGTATAACAAACAATAGCCTAGACAAGTTGTTCTCCACAACCAAAACTTTCTTCTGTCGCAGCATATTTGTTCAGGCCTGAGAAAATACGTTAAGGTGTCCAAAAATAAACTCTACTTCTCTAATTCAATTCTCTGTCCCTTCAGATTTTTTACTCCAATAAAAAAAAAAAAAATGTCTTTAAGAAAACATAGCATGGCAGAAAAATACCAGTATAAGCAAACTTTAGCACTATTCTCGATCTCAGTGTGCTGAGCGGGTTGTATCTGAGACCGGGCTGACGACTCACATTCACAGTGTGGAGTCACCAAGCGAGTTCATGAGCGGAAACAGAACAAATGCATTATGTAATAAAGTTTTAACGAAGGTAACACAGGGAAAATAATTCCACAATTAGCTACAGCATTTGGCAATTTACCAACATGAAATTTACCTCTTTGGAGGGGGAAGCGGGAGATGTGAAAATTGTCATCCAATAGGACCATACAAACATAACAAAGAACAGATGGAAAGCCACAAGGTAAACAACGGCCTTTCCTGGTAAATAAAAACAAATAACATTTCATTGAATCCAGGTGAAAACAGGAAGAAGCTTTACATTAAAACACAATATTTAGGGTCAGGAGGCTTAATCCAATAAATAACCTTCATGAAAATCTACTGAAGACATCAAATATGTAAACGCCTTTATCTGCATGACGTAACAATTACAGATATGAAGAAACATTCAATTTCTGCATTTAAGGGTTATCAGCCTGGTTTATAAGTAAAGACTGCAGTCTGAGAGGAGATTTGATTTTATTAAAACGCTTAAGATTCAAGTTGAAACACCTTCTCTCAGTGTATTTCAAGGTCTTTCTAAGTTACATCTAAAAGTTACATTTTAAATGATTTAAAACTTATTTAAGACAGAAGCCACCACCATGAACATTAAGTCCAAGGAACTATCAGCTGAAAGTAATACAGGGAGTTCCCATCACAGTGAATAATGAGTCATCTGAAAAACTCAGTTCCTGGATTGTCCAGACAAGTTACGCTAAATTTCATTCTCCTTTCAACAAAGGGTGCCCAAGAATTTTCAGCCACTTAAAATTCGGGCCATAACTGGTTCCCAAGTAGATTAGCGTAACATTCAAACACCCTTAGCTCCAAATATTAACTCACAGATATAATTCAAAGCTTTTTGTTGTTTCTGCAGTTTTTCTATTTGAAAGAAGCAGAACAGGTTTCCGAAAGAAGCAAGGACTATTTACCAGGTGCCTAAAGTCCTTTTCCATTTGGAATGTGGCACCACAAACCACTGAACAAAACAAAGTAGACACAAGCATAAAAGTCTGCAATTCTACTCATTTTGAAAGTTGAGATCAAATATTACTTCTTCCACATAAGCCTTCTCCATTACTTTTGCAATTCATTACCTCTTCGTACCATACTCCCTCCAAAATCTGCTCAGACTTCAGTTAAAGCACTTAATTTGTTTCATTAAAGTTAGCTGCTTAATATTGGTGACCTAATACATGCAAAACATTTAAAACAGTCCCTGGTACATAATAAATCCTTGATAAATCCTGGCTACTTTTTTAAGTAATCTCTACTCCCAACGTGGGGCTCGCACTCACAACCCTGAGATCAAGAGTCACATGTCTACTGACTCAGCCGGCCAGGAGCCCCAGTACTGGCTATTATTATCATTACTATCCAAGAATCTTAATTTCCTCTCAAAATTTGGTTCTTTTTGCACGTTCCCTATTTCAGTGTTTCCCAAGTTAAAGAAATGATAAAAGTTGTCACTGGTCTGCAGTGAAATGAGAAACATTAAGAACAATGTAGTGAAGTTTTCATAAAGCTAACATGTACTGAATTCGAAGTACTATTCTTCCTTTGGTCTGAGGTTATTTTTCTCTCACTTCTGGTTTAAAAAGTGTTCTTTTGAAATAAAATAATCATAAAAAAATTAACAATCGTTGGACCCAGCCTTTTCTTTTGCTGTTATGCTGGTGCATGTGTGGCTAAGAGAGCAGAACCACCAGTCCCACAGTTAACTGGCGCGGGAAGCCTGGGCCCAAGGACTCCTCACATCGCTCCGCTGATCGGCACAAAGTCCTTCAAATTCCAATTCCTAAAATCTCTCTCAAAGTAAACTCTCTCTCGTTATTTTCACTCTCAATGTAACAGCTCATATCCTGTTGCTTATCTCATTTGGTTCACTGCAAAAGCCAACTGGTCTCCTTGCCTCCAACCCATCTCAATGGCCAGTAGAAAATGTGTTGTTCAGAGTATCACCTTGGCTGTGACACTGCTGGGAAGTGACTCCACGTGCATGACCGGTGTATGCGCTGTAAACCACTGGGACTTCTCAGTAGCCACGTTTGACCACAGCTACTCCGATCACTAATTCCACCCACTGAAAGCCTACTTGAAGGTATATAATGTGTACCTTATTTCTAACCCTCCCTATAGTCCTGGAAGGTGTTCTTTCAGTTTACAAATGTGAAACCTGAGGCTCAGAGAATTTAGTATCTTGCCAATGTCACTTAGTAAATGATAAAGCCAGAATTCAAACCCACATCCGCCTGACAAAAATCCAAGGTTCTTTTCATTACGTCGTATTTTCCAAAAGTAGGTTTCCTTCACTTTACCCACCATCTTAGTAGTTACATCCGATTTCAGAGCCAACATCTGATGCCAAGATAAAATCCTTCCCACATCTCCCATCTATCTTCAAATTTGCTTTCTTTTCAACGTCCACTAAAACTGATTGTCACCCTCACTGAAAACTCTGGTTTCTGAAAATCTCTGCTCCCTTCAGGTTGAACCCCATGGTCTACCCAATGGATTCATTATTATTCCTTCATTTGACTTTCCTTTGGAAAAGTATACTGGAGCTCAGTCTCCTACTCTTATATGAACAGTGAGGCATTTACTGAGTCTGCAGTATTATTTTTACTTAGCTTGTTTCACTTATTTATATTTTTGCCTGGCCTCCATATTCAATCAAATTTGTCAATCTTCGTCTGTATACTACTGTATAGCTTTGAGATAAACGGTAACCTTGAGGTACTTTAAACTTCTTAATCATTTAGTTACTTACAACTAAGGTCAGCATATGAAACAATATACTCTCAAAATATTTTTAAAGACATTTAATATATTTTTAGAGTATTTCTGCTCTCCACAGAACAAAATGGTTTCTGCTTTAAAAATCTCAACCCTCAGCTAAAAGAACAAAACAGATAAATCTCTTAGCATAATGCCTGAAATATAATAAGTTCTTAACAAATGGAAATTATCACATTATAATGTAATGAAACACTGCTTTTATTTATTTATTTTATGTTTATTTTTAATCTTGAGAGGGAGGGAGAGAGAGGAAGAGAGACAGACAGACAGAGCACAAGCAGGGGAGGGGCAGAGAGAGAAGGAGACACAGAATCCAAAGCAGGCTCCAGGCTCTGGGCTGTCAGCACAGAGCCCAACATGGGGCTTGAACTCATGAACCGCAAGATCATGACCTGAGCCGACGTTGGGACACTCAACTGACTGAGCCACCCAGGCGCCCTGATGAAATACTGCTTTTAAATAAATTAGAAATAATGTGATTGTTAGTAAGAAAACTTCTGGTCACATATATATGCTATAAACCATTGGTCAGAAGTAACAAAGTAAAATCTTAGTTAACTAAGCAAATTAAATCAAAGCAAAAAAAAAAAATCTATAAATCAAAAAATCTGATTCAAAAATCACCGGTAAGTGAATTTAAAAAAACAAACAAATAAGCAAACAAAAAAACTCCATCAAAAGAATCTCTGAAAGACATGGGCAAAATAGCCCCAAGAAATAATAAGTTAAATGTTCTTTTATAAATACTTCAGAAATTTCTCTGCTTTCTGTATCTGTGCTATCACATATAGAAAACAGTTTTGATTTAAAGGAAGAAAATCAAGCCTACCAAGGGGAGGAAGTCTATATTCCTCTCCAACCCTGGCTAGAACTGACAGATCAGAGTCAAAGGCAACTTGAGATCTACATGCTTAATGCCTCTTTCCAATAAGAATAAGTATTTATCAGTAATTTCTAACCGTTCAACTGTTTTAGAAATCCTCTGGATTTTGTATCTCAAATCAAGTTTTATTTTTGAAATTTGATTTCAATAACTTAGTATTTTCTTTTATCCTGGTGAAATATTGAGCAATGATTTTTCCCTCTAGGCATTATCTCGTTGACTAGTTGTTACAAAAAGTAGAATTCCCTTTCAAAATAAACTCGTAATACAATTCACAAATTTAGTCTGGTTATTTTGTAAGATGTCTGTGAGCAGTAAAGCATTATTTTTAACAAACACATTATCAAGAGAACCATCAGTAAAATCTGGGCGTCATGAAACAAAATCCCCTCTTCAACCCTAGCTAGAATGGATATTAAAAATCTTTGGGGGTGCCTGGATGGCTCAGTTGGTTGGGCACCCGACTCTTGATTTTGGCTCAGGTCATGATCTTGCGGTCCTGGGACCAAGCCCTGTGGCAGTTCCATGCTCAGGGTGGAGCCTGCTTGGGATTCTCTGTCGCCCTCTGCCCCTCCCCCACTCAAGCTCTCTCTGTCCCTCTAAAATAACTAACTAAACATTAAAAAAAAAAGAAACAAAATCTTTGAAGTACTACTGTCAAGAGTTCTGAAGAACATACAAGGCATAAATATGTACATAAATATATCAAAGAAGTTTCGGTACTAGGTGCCTTACAAAATAACAGCTACTCCAATTTATATAAACACCACAAATGAAAAGATATCGAATACGAATAAACACAATACTGTATCTCCTACTTAAACTTTAAAAACACAGATTTTATTTCTGAAAACAAAAGCACATATAGTCATCACTAAATAAAAGCAAGCAGGCTGCAATTACAATACCATAAATATTCTACTTAAATTGAGACTTAAATTGCCTTACCGTTTTCTCCATTTCCAGAGAGAGTAACTAGAATAGAAGAAAAATAGTGAATAAATAATATACTTTAAAATTTTGTACATAAATTTTCAGAGCAACTATTCATCCTAATATCTTTTTCACAAAAATAAAATTTAGTTATAATATGTAAACACTAATGCAAATTCAAGATTGCACACTTTTTATTTATTATTTTTTTAAATATAATGTATTGTCAAATTGGCTAACATACAGCGTATACAGTGTGCTCTTGGTTTCAGGGGTAGATTCCCATGATTCATCACTTACATACAACACCCAGGGCTCATCCCAACAAGTGCCCCCCTCAATGCCCATCACCCATTCTCCCCTCTCCCCCACCACCCCTCTTCACCTCTCAGTTTGTTCTCTGTATTTAAGAGTCTCTTATGGTTTGCCTCCCTCCCTCCCTGTTTGTAACTTTTTCCCCCTTCCCCTCCCCCATAGTCTTCTGTTAAGTTTCTCAAGTTCCACATATGAGAAGACTGCACACTTTAAAAACACTAAGCTAAGCATAAAATTTTTTTCTCATCAACCAATCACATTAAAATTTTTTTCAGACCTTTGTTACTTTCAAACCTATCAATATGTATACAGTTATGTTTTCTTTAGCTCTTTCCTTAATGCCACCTACAGAATAAATAGGACTCTCCTCTATGGCACTCATATTTACGTAATCAGTCTGGGATGTACCTTACTAAACTTTGTGAAAACTATACTCAAGACAATTTGTCTTTTTCTATAGAAAAAAGGAAAGGAACCCATCCCTATAATTTTTAGAGTGCTTTTTATCTCTAGCCTAAAACCCTGGGAATTGCTATTTATTCCTTCTCCCCAGGTAGTCCAATGGCTTTTAGGTCCTGTTAATTCTACTACCTAAGCCTCTTCAAATCTGTCACCTCCTTTCAATTTTTCCCATGACCTTATTTCAGGCCCTCTTCAAACATAATGGCTTAGAGACACTTTCAACTATCAGTTTCAACACACCTCACCACCAGCAAATTTGATGGCTGAATATTCTTTAACACTTCCCAGCAGCCTTCAGAATAAAGTCCAAGATCTTCAGGGTAGCAACCACAGCCCTCTGTGATCTGCCTCTCCGGTCTGTCATTTGCCCATACCTGTGGTCTAATTATCCTGAACAAACAGCAGTTTCCTAAATGTATCGAGCAGTTCCACATGTGCCGTGTGCCTCTCCAACTCATACTCCAAGGCACAATTTAAATACTACCTCCTTTGTAAAGCCTTCCCGAGTCCCTCTTTAGGCAGAGCGGACACTCCTTTCTATCATCACTGCTCACTCTTTCATCTCTACCATGCCACGCCATTTTTTTTGCAATTACTTGGTGATATGTCTGTCTCACTCTACTGGACTGCACAGGTGTGGAATCATGTCTTAGATTAACAACCCTAAAAATTATCATTAACTGTATTTTGCAGACAAGTAAGCTAAAGCTCAAAATATTTAAGTGACTTGGCTAAAGTCACAAAACTAGTACATGTAGTGTAGCTCAAGCCTACTTGGACTTGTATTCTGTCCGATAGTGTCTCTCACCTTATTCATTGTTTTAGTTCCAAAGCCTGGCATACGGCAGCAATGCTTAAGAAATATTTGTTAATTCAATAACCATTTTGGACTAAAATCTGTTGATAAAAGAGAGAAGTACCTGGACACCTCCTTAATAAACTAAAATAGATCTACTTCAATCCCCAAACCAGCAGGCATAGGGCTTCTTCTCAACCCAGCTCAGAACAGTCAGGTAGAACAGTGGAGTAGTTAGATCCTGGGCTGGTCCCCCCTGGCCTCACAGAGCATTCCCCATTTATGCTAACATACACTAAAAATAAAATTTTCAATACTGTCACGACGTGAAATGATCAGGAAGCACTAGGCAGGCCACACAATGATGAGAAATAAATTAGTGGCATACAAATGGAAAAGAAGCAAATGTATCACCAGTTGTATATTGTAAGACTACAAGCCTTCATAGCCACAGAAAACCAACGGAGAAACTACCATAAAGAGAGGTGGTAGTGGTATACAGAAATCAGAGCTTTCCCAACATGCATGCAATCACTCTGTAGAAATTAGAAGTGAATGAAAGTTTTATTTATAAAGCCACCTAAAAAGATAACATTCCTATGGGTGGACATAAAAACTGGGCAAGATCTACACGAGGGCTCCCCACAAGCCTCCACTGATGCCATGGGGACGGATGCTTCATTCCTGCCCCGTGGGAATGGACATCTACCAACTGCCCAGGCCTTCACCTGCTCTGTCACGGCCCCAGTAGGAAAGTGGGGGAGGAGATACAAGAGGGTTTCCTTGCGAAAGCTGGGCCCGGGGGAAGCCTAAGCCCACACTCAGCCTCTGCTGGAGAAAGTGGCGACAGAGTGTAGTTTTTCCGTGGTTTTTGGCTGGAGCAGGGCAGTCACTGTCTAGTTTTGTCTTCCTAGGTTGCCCTTCTCCTGGTTTGGCTAAAGAAAACCAGCTTCCTTGGGGTTTTTCTGTCTGTGCCCACTGGTGCTTCCAGGCTGCCAGCTTCTCTAGCATGCAGGATGGGACACATGAAGCAGGGAGTTTGCCTCACTATCATTCCTCAGGCACCAAGGTCCTCAGCTGATCTGCCTTTCTCTCTCCACACTTCAGAATCTTATGTTTGTTTATGTTCCAGGGTTTTTTTATTGTTATTATTTTTAATGTTTATTTTTTTGAGAGAGAGAGATAGAGACAGACCGTGAACAGGGGAGGGACAGAGAGAGAGGGAGTCACAGATTCTGAAGCAGGCTCCAGGCTCCGAGCTGTCAGCACAGAGCCCGACGCGGGGCTCAAACTATAGACTGTGAGATCATGACCTGAGCTGAAGTCGGACGCTCAACCGACTGAGCCCCCCAGGTGCCCCCCGTACAATATCCAGGGGTTTTAGTTGTACTTAGCAGGAAGAACAGTGTGTATTCACTTGTCCCAGAACTGGAAATTCCAATTTGTTTCTTTTTACTGCAGAGTAGTATTCTATTGTATGGAGGTCCCACAACTTATTTATCCATTTACCAGCTGATAAGACATTTGCTTTTGGTTTTTGGCTACTATGAATACTCACATACAAACCTTTGGGTGGACATATACCTTCATTACTTCGGTAAATATTAGATACGAGATTGCTGGAGCTCTGTTTAACTTTATCAGAAAGCTGATCTGCCTTTCTCTCTCCACACTTCAGAATCTTATGTTTGTTTATGTTCCAGGGTTTTTTTATTGTTATTATTTTTAATGTTTATTTTTTTGAGAGAGAGAGATAGAGACAGACCGTGAACAGGGGAGGGACAGAGAGAGAGGGAGTCACAGATTCTGAAGCAGGCTCCAGGCTCCGAGCTGTCAGCACAGAGCCCGACGTGGGGCCCGAACTCATGAACCACGAGATCACAACCTGAGCTGAAGTCGGACGCTCAACCGACTGAGCCCCCCAGGTGCCCCCCGTACAATATCCAGGGGTTTTAGTTGTACTTAGCAGGAAGAACAGTGTGTATTCACTTGTCCCAGAACTGGAAATTCCAATTTGTTTCTTTTTACTGCAGAGTAGTATTCTATTGTATGGAGGTCCCACAACTTATTTATCCATTTACCAGCTGATAAGACATTTGCTTTTGGTTTTTGGCTACTATGAATACTCACATACAAACCTTTGGGTGGACATATACCTTCATTACTTCGGTAAATATTAGATACGAGATTGCTGGAGCTCTGTTTAACTTTATCAGAAACAGCCACACCGCTTTCAAAAGTGGCTGTATTGTTTTACATTCCCCACCAAAAATGTACGTTACAAGTTGCTTCACACCCTCATCAACACTTGGAACTGTCCATCTTTAAACTCGCAGCTATTCTAAAAAATATATAGTGATACCTCATTGTGATTTCGTGTTTCCCTAAAGACTAACGATGCTGAATATCTTTTTACATGCTTATTGGCCAGTCCTACACTTCTTTGTGAAGTTGTGTGTTGAGATTGTTGGCCACATTTTAATCATTATTTCCTTTATTATTGAACTGTAGGCTCCTTATATATCCTAGATATAGTCCTTTAACCAATATATTGTGCAAATATTTCCATCTAGTCCATATTTTATCTTTTCACTTATTTAACAGTTTTATTTATTTTTTAAAGAAACACAGTAAAACAGTGAGTTTTAAAAAGCAGAAATATTTTATTTTGATGAAGCCTAATTTATCATTTTTTTTCTTATATGGTTCATGCTTTGGGCCCTACTTAGCAAATCTTTACCAACCAGAGGACACAAAGCCTTGCTCATATATTTCTTTCTTGAGGTTATATAGGGTTTACATTTAGGTCTGTAATCTATTTTAAAAGCTGATTTTAAAAATTATGGTATAAAAAAGATGGTATAAACAGGGTTGAAATAAATTTTATTGCATTTAGATGGCCAACAGTTCCAATCTTTTTAGCTGAAACTATCCTTTCCCTGTTGAATTGCCTTGAAACTTTTGATAAAAAACTAATTAAAAATTAAATTAATGGGGGTTATCTACGTGGCTCAGTTGGTCAAGCATCCGACTTTGGTTCACGTTATGATCTCATGGCTCAGATTCTCTGCTGTTAGTGCAGAAACCGCTTCAGATCCTCTGTCTCCTCTCTCTGCCCCTCCCCCATGCTTTCTCTCTCTCAAAAATAAACATTTTTTAAAAAGTAAATAATTAATATGTGTAAGGGTCTGTTTCTGAACTCTTATTCTGCCTATTGATGTATATGTGACCAATCTTACCCCAATACCACACTCTCTTGATTATATGTAGCTCTTAGTAAATCTTGAAATCAGACAGTGTGAGTCCTCCAACTTCTTCTTTTTGAAAGGTGTTTTGGCTATTTTAGGTCCTTTGCATTTCCATATAAATTCTAAACTTATCTTACTGATTTCTTAAAAAAAAAAAAATGCCTGCTGGGATTTTGGTTGGCTTTGTGTTGACTCCATAGATCCATTTGGAAAGAACGGACATCTTTGTAATAATCAGTCTTCCGTTCCGCGGACACAGTGTGTCTCTTCATTTTAGATTTTATCTCATCAATACACAAAATCTTGTATGTATTTTGTTACATTTATCCCTAAAGTGTTTAATGTTTTTGATGTGATTATAAATAGTGCTTTTAAAAAATTTCAATTTCTAATTCTTATTAGTTAGAAATATAGCTGAGTTTTGTTTAGTGATCTTGCATCATATCCTATGAACTTGCTAAATTCACTTATTAGTTTTTAATAGCATTTTTGTATATTCCTTGGGATTTTCTACATATATGATGTCTATTAACAGTTTTCCTCTCCCTACTATCTATGTATATGCATATACATGCTTTTTTTTAAAGTAAAACATCTCATGAGTTCATACTGATAATTCAAATTCAAATTCAAGTCTACAAAGTTTTTATCATTTATCTTGTAATTGTACTTTTTTTTTTTAAGAACTGAGAACCTGGTTCTCAAAGACAGGATGAAGAATTAGAATATCATATATTACTCATTTAATTTTTTTAAATGCTTATTTTTGAGAGAGAGAGAGAGAGAGAGAGAGCGAGCGCAAGCAGAGGAGGGGCAGAGAGAGAGGAAGACAGAGGATCTGATGCGGGCTCTGTGCTGACAGCAGCGGGTCCAATGCAGGGCTTGAACTCTCCAACCACGGTATCATGACCTGAGCTGAAATTGGATGCTCAACTGACTGAGCCACCCAGGCGTCCCTTATTACTCATTTTCTTTATCCCATATTGCCCACCCAACAACTTCGATAATGAGACCAATATGACTACTGAAAATATGATTACTCATTTAAATAATTTTTTCACACTGCTGTCCATTTTCTAATAGCTCTACTATATCTACATGTTGTAGCATATACCCAATTACAAACTATAGTCCCTTTTCCTTATTACCTTTACTTATAGGTCTCAGGTCTCTAAGAACAGACGTATTTAATGTTCATATCAGAGTTTAAGTTGATATCTCTGCAGTCACTCTGGTTGTCTAAAACTCATTCCCATTCTCTAGCAAACTGGTTTTGTCATAGATATTATTCAATTTGTTGAATGTTTTTGTGCTCTGGGGAGACTCAAAAATAATGCACCATCACCTTCCCAGAATCTCATGACAGTGACTTTTTGAAAAGAACAGACCAGAGGTGCCTGGGATGGTTGAGCATCCGACTCCTGAGTTCAGCTCAGGTCATGATCCCAGGGTCATAGGACTGAGCCCCAAGCTTAGCACAGAGCCTGCTTAAGATTCTTTCTCTTGGGGCGCCTGGGTGGCTCGGTCGGTTAAGCGTCCGACTTCGGCTCAGGTCACGATCTCGCGGTCCGTGAGTTCGAGCCCCACATCGGGCTCTGTGCTGACAGCTCAGAGCCTGGAGCCTGTTTCAGATTCTGTGTCTCCCCTCTCTTTGCCCCTCCCCTGCTCATGCTCTGTCTCTCTCTGTCTCAAAAATAAATAAACGTTTAAAAAAAATTTTTTTTTAAAAAGATTTTCTCTCTTCCCCCGCCCCTCTCCGCTGCTCTCCCATGGGCGCTCTCCCTCTTCCTCTCTGAAAATAAATAAGTAATGAAAAGAATAGGCCAGACGCCTTATGAAATGTACCGGATTTGTCTGTTTCTTTTTGGTGTCCTCAAGTTCATACTCTATCCCCTACCCCAAACTCCTCTTCCTATTATTCCGCTCCAAGTGTAAAGGTTTCAATGTAATTTGGGGGTGGGAGGGAGAGAATGGACAAGAATATTCAGATCTGAATATTCTGGGATCAGGAGGCATATTATTGAAGTTTGTTACTCTGCCACGCTTGGAACACTTCACAAGGTAGCAACCACCAAGTCTCTCCTTTGTGAAGGCACATTTTTCACTTAACAATCATGAAGTCTTTTGTGGGGTAAAAGTTAACAATATGTGAATATCTTCTTCACCCAACACGTTTCACCGAATGGTGTTAATATCCGCTGATGAATCAATTATTTTGTAGAATTTGAAAATTACCATTAAAAACCCTCTTTTATTTATTTCTACACTTTTAAGCAGGCATTCTTCTATAAAGCGCTTTCAACTAGTGATTAACTAGAGCTTCCGAAAAAGGCAGCACAAAAACTTAATTATTGCCCTTTACCCACTTTCAGAACAGAATGTTGATATAACATTCAACTCCACTGTTAGCAAATAAATTCAAATTTTCTCTTTTTGAATATCAACGAGGAAACTTATGGATTTTTATTTAATATGCCATTATCGGCTACCCTCATTCTTTTTTAGGCTCGAACTGTCTCGTCTTTGGCCAATGCTCTTCCGAGGGACCCCTGCAACCTCCTGAATGGGCCCCATTAGTCTCTGAGCACGTCTTTGCGGTCTAGCACAAGATGTCCCAGGGCTCACTTTACATCTTCCCTCCTGCAGACCTGAAATTAGCCATTTCTCCAAGGGGCACTGGTTCTTTTTTTTTTTTTTTTTAAGTAGGCTCAAACCCTAATGTGGGTCTTGAACTCACGACTCCTACCCATACCCCCCCACCAAATCAAGAGTGGCATGCATTACGGACCCAGCCAGCCACGGTACCTGCATTGGTTCCTTTTAGTAGTATTTGGAAACCAAGTGTTGAATACTAGGGGTGCTCATAGCTACTGGAGTTTCATTGCTTTTAGGCCCTTTGGGATGACCGAAATAGTGTTACAAATCCATATTTATATTCACATTGATATTTCCAATTCAAATAGAACATTATGAAGTTTTTCCTTAATTTTCTTGGCATTATATTTGTATCTCTTTGCATTTATGTACAGTGAAAATCTTAGTTCCTAATTAATTTACTTACTCAGCTCATCCTAAAATATAAACAAAATAGTTTAAAAACTGCATACTAGTTTACGGTTTCTTTGTAGTTTTAAAATTCTGCTTCGTTTTGGCTTTAAACTATATCCCACGAAGGAGTACAATATCCAAAAGCCACTTGAAACGATTCTTTCCTGTGTATAGTATCAATTTTACGTAAAATTAAGTTATTTGTGTCATGGTCCCAAACTTTACAGTTTGCTCTTGCCTCCTCTTTGTTTAATTTTATTTTTTGAATATGCAAAAAATATAAATGGCTTAAAAGCCAAAACTACACAAAAAGGTACTCAGAAAGACCTAGCTCTCCTTCCTTACCCTCTCGCTCCAGGTAGTCATTTTTATTAGCCTCCTTTATCATACTTCTTTTAGCAAAATAAACAAATAAAAATGTTTTTCTAATTTCTCCCTTTACATATTTATTCTGCATCTTGCTTTTCTCATTTAACACACCCTAGAAGTCACTGCACATTAGTACATAGAGACAATCATTGTTTGTGTTTTAAAGCACTGCACAGTATTCCATTGTGTGGGTGTTCAGTTCTACAATCAGGGCTCTGTTGATAGACATTTGGGCAGTCTCCAACCTCTACTGTTACAAACAATGTGGCAATGAATAACCTTATGCATGTGTTGTTTATTTGTGGAAGTTTATTCTCAGTGTCGATTACTGATAATGAAATTACCGGACCAAAAGTAAATCTGCCTGGTTTCCCCAAATCCCTGTTAGAAGGGTTGTTCCATTTTATACCCCTCCCAGCGATGCTGGAGACTGCCTGTTTTTCCACCATCGACCCAATACAGTGTTTCTAAACGTTTTGTATCACAGGGTGATTTTACTTTGCATTTTCTTCTACATGAGAATAAGCATCTTTTCATATGTTTATGAGCCAGTCCCTTCCTTCCATTCTTTCCCCGGAACTGTTTCTGTCACTTATGCACTTTTTTTTTTTCTATTGGGCTTTCCTCACTCCCCGGTTATAAGGCCATCCACCCATGTTTCTTTCCAGTACTTGAGTGTTTTCATTTTTTACATTCAAATGTGGCCCATTTTGAAAGGGGAAAAGTATCAGATAAGCCTGAAAAATCTTGTGTTGCCAGAAAGTCAGGAAAGGATAAATGATGGCGACATGTTGAAAGAACATGGAAAAGTTGAAGGGGCTCCTACGGGCCAGATCTGGGACAATATGAGGAGCAGATTACAGAGTCGCAAGGTATTTGCCCACAAAGACACCCATCTGGGGTCAGATGCCGAGACACCGTGCGGGCCACAAGCCATGTACTAAGGAGAAATCCAACCGTGGCACAGGCTGATCAAAACCTTGGCCGACTACAGACAGCTCTAGAGCAGGCGGGCCCCTTCTCACTCAGACCCCGGATGGACGCAGGCTGGCACAGGAAGGTGTGACCGTGTGTGCAGTTAGTCATGACAGAGCTGACAGCCAGAAGCTGACACAACTGAGCGGCAAGCGCCTCCTCGAAGGATCTGTGTGGTACGTCGGAGTCTACTTCTTAATTACAAAGAGACACTGGACCTTTACGGGATGGAGAAACTTGGCCTGAAGCGCCTGAAGTGCTAACTGAAGTTAACATCCGACACGTGGTACAATCCATGGCAGAGCGTCACTCTGGGGTACTCCTGCTAAAAACACGCGCTTTGAATCTAATCGTGACGAAGCACCACCCGATTTAAGGGGCATTCCGCAGAGGAGGCCTGTCCTCGTCAAAACTGTTATGGTCTTGGGGCGCCTGGGTGGCGCAGTCGGTTAAGCGTCCGACTTCAGCCAGGTCACGATCTCGCGGTCCGTGAGTTCGAGCCCCGCGTCAGGCTCTGGGCTGATGGCTCGGAGCCTGGAGCCTGTTTCCGATTCTGTGTCTCCCTCTCTCTCTGCCCCTCCCCCGTTCATGCTCTGTCTCTCTCTGTCCCAAAAATAAATAAAAAACGTTGGAAAAAAAAAAAAAACTGTTATGGTCACGAGAGGGAAAGCAATACTGAGCAACTCTTCCAGATGAAAAGACACTAAGAGACGGGGGACTACCCGCAGTGCGTGATCCTAGGCGGGACTGTGGAGCAGAAGGGATGAGTGGGGCACCTGGTGAAATCTGAATAAGGCTTACAGACTGGGGTAGTGTTTTATCAACGCTAATTTCCTGATTTTGTGAACCGTATGCTGATACTACGTAAGAAAATGTTCTTTGCTGCGGATGGAAGTTTGTGCCCCCCCCCCCCCCCGCCCAATTCATAGATTTTTTGAAGATGGGGCCCTTGGGAGGTGACTAGGTCATAAAGGTGAAGCCTTCGAGAATGGGATTAGTGCCCTTATAGGAGATCTCAGAGAAATCCTTTGTCCCTTCTGCCACGTGATGATATAGCGAAAAGATGGCCATCTATGAACCAGTAAGCGGGCCCGCACCAGACGACAAATCTGTGGTGCCTGACGCTGCACTTCCCAGCCTTCTGAGAAATAAATTTCTGTTGTTTATAAGCCACCTGGTCTGCGGTGCTGTTACAGAAGTTTGAACAAACTTGTTCTTAGAAAATATCACTGAAGTATCGGTGAAGGGACATTATATCTGCAACTTACTCTCAAACTCTTTCAGAGACAATGACAAAGAACGTGCAGCAAATAATAACATTCAGGGAATCAGGGTGAAGGATATATGAAAATCCTTCGGACTATTTTTCCCAAGTCTGAAATTACTTTGAAATTAAAAGTTTAGGGACGCCCGGGGGGCTGGCTCAGGCGGTTAGGCATCCAACTCTTGATCTTGGCTCAGGTCATGATCTCACGGTTTGTGAGATCAAGCCCTCCATCGGGCTCTGTGCTGGCAGTGTGCAGCCTGCTTGGGATTCTCTCTCTCTCTCTCTCTCTCTCTCTCTGTCTCTCTCTCTCTCTGTCTCTCTCTCTCTCTCTCTCTCCCTCTCTCTGCCCCTCCTCAGCTCTTGCTGTCTCTCAAAATAAATAAATAAACATTAAAAAAATAATAAAATTAAAATGCTGAAATAGAAGCAAAGCAAAAATAAGATTTTATCAATTTGTAGTTTATTCTTGGAGCATCATGTGAGGTACGGACTGGATTTTATCTCTCACCAAATATCCACCCAGTCGTCCCATCGGTTCCTCTGTGACTTGAGATGCTACTTTCATCATGTCCTACATTTCTATAATTACTATTTGTGGACATTCTAGTCGGCTCCGTTGGCCAATACTTCTATCCACGCACCATACCATACAATTGTTTAAGGCTTTATTTTCTAGAGCAGCTTTAGGTTCAGAGCAAAACTGAAGGGACAGTAGAGTGAGTTCTCAAATACCCCCTTACCCCAACAGGTTTTTTTTAATTTAAGAGAGACAGCGCGCGCACGGTGCATGAGCAAGGGAAGGGCAGAGAGAGAGAAAGAGAGAGAATCCCAAGCAAGCTCCATGTTGTCAGCCCAGAGCCCGATGTGGGGCTTGATCCCATTAACCATGAGATCATGACCTGACCCGAAATCAAGAGTCAGACACTCAACTGACTGAGCCACCCAGGCTCCCCCCACAGATTTAATTATAGAGGTTTTGTAGTTTAAAATCTGGTGGGGCTTGCCCTCTTTATGACTCTTTTTCAGAGGTTTCCTGGTTCTTTCTTGTTTGTTTTTCCCAATGACTTTTAGGATCGACTTATCTAGTGCCAGAAAAAAGACAACTTTGTTGAGAAGGGAATTCATTTATATATTGACTTGAGGAGATCAGAAATCTCTGTAATGTTGAGTTATTCTATTCATGAACATGAAATGTGAAATGTCTTTCCACTTATTTAAGTCTACTTTTGTGTTTTTCAAGAATGTTTACCCCTTACAGATTTGGCATATTTCTTAAGTTTATTCTTAAGTATTTTATCTTTTTGATGTTAGTGGAAAAGGAGACTTTTCTCCCACTATGTTTTCAAACAAATTATTATGTATATACAGAAAGTATTGGGTCTTTGTTTGCTAATTTTACTCACTTCTTTTGGTTTCAGCGTTCTGCTGTTATTGATCCTCTTGGCTTTTCAACATATACTATCACATCATCTACACAGAGAAGTAGCTTTTTCTATTCCTTTCCAATGTCTTAGGCTTCTAATTATTTTCTCTTGATTGAATATAGCAGTTGATTTTGTCAATACAGTACAATGGCACACAGCAATGGCCATGGTAACAAAGCATCTTACTTGTTCCTGGTTTTAGCAGAACGTGATCAAGTATTTTGTATGCGTGCAATTTTGTCCAAAAGTCATTTATTACTATTTTATCAAGTCTTTTTTAAAATGAGAAATAGGGGCATCTTAATGGCTCAGTCAGTTAAGCATCCGACTCTTGATATCAGCTCAGGTCATGTTCCTACAGTTGTGAGTTCAAGACCCACATTGGGCTCTGTGCTGACAGTGCAGAGCCTGCTTCGGATTCTCTCTCTCCCTCTCTCTCTGCCCCTCCTCTGTTAGCACTCATTCTCTCTCTCACTCTCTCAAAATAAATAAATAAACCTTAAAAAAATACATAAAATTAGAAATAGATGTTGGCATTTTTCAAGTAATTCTTCATCATCTACAGCAATAATGCCTTTTCTTCCTAAATGATGAATTTAATAACAAAAGGTAAGTAGAAGAAATTAGCTACTACCTCCCGGATGGACGGTAATACCACTTTTTCCAGAGGCACAGTCCTTTCAGTAGTGATGTGCTCCCCACCCTCCACCCCCTTCACCACTATTGGTAGCTTTGTCCCCAAAGATCAACAAGTCTAAAAGAATTTAAATAGGTATTTCATGAAAAAAGAATTCTACGGCAAAAGTTTAGAAAAATACTGGGTGAAACAGTTACTGACTTGGTTATGGCAGGGCTTCTTAAAACTTGTAATATGCATAAAATATCTAGGAATAAACTTAACAAAAGAGGTGAAAGACCTGTACTCTGAAAACTATAAAACACTGATGAAAGAAATTGAAGACGACACAAAAAAATAGACATTCCATACTCGTAGACTGGAAGAACACATATTGTTAAAAAATATCTATTATTACCCAAAGCAATCTACACATTTAATGCAATCCTTATCAAAATACCAACAGCATTTTTCAAAGAACTAGGACAAACAATCCTATAATTTGTATGGGACCACAAAAGACCCCAAATAGCCAAAAAAAATCTTGAAAAAATAAGAAACAAAACTGGAGTTATCACAATTCCAGACTTCAAGTTATATTACAAAGCCGTAGTGATCAAGACAGCACAGTGCTGGCAGAAAAACAGACACATAGATCAATGGAAAAGAATACAGAGCCCAGAAGGAAATTGCTAATTATATGGTCAAATAATCTTTAACAAAGTAAGAAAGAATATCCAATCAGAAAAAGACAATCTCTTCATAAATGGCACTGAGAAAACTGGACAGCCACATGCAAAAGAATGAAACTGGATGACTTTCTTACACACAAAAAATAAATTCAAAATGGATCAAAGACCTACATATGAGACCTGAAACCATAAAAGAGCAAAGACAGTAACCTTTGACATCGGCCATAGCAACTTCTTAGATGTGTCTCCTGAGGCAAGGGAAACAAAAGCAAAAATAAACTATTGGGATTACATCAAAATATAAAGCTTCTGCACAGCAAAGGTAACAATCAACAACCTAAAAAACCTACCGAATGGAAGATATTTGCCAATGACCTATACAATAAAGGGTTAATATCCAAACTAGATGAAGAACTTCTACAACTCAACACCAAAAAAACAAATAATGCAATTAAAAATGGGAGAAGACATGAATAGACATTTGTCCAAGAAGACACACATTTGTCTAACAGACACAGGAAGATGTACTCAACATCACTAATGATCAAGGAAATGCAAATCAAAACCACAACGAGAGATCATCTCACTCCTGTCAGAATGGCTAAACCCAAAAACTTAAGAAACAAGCGTTGGTGAGGAAGTAGAGAAAAAGGAACCCTTGTGCACTGATGGTAGAAATGCAAACTGGTACAGCCACTGTGGAGGACGGAGGTTCTTGAAAACATGAAAAATAGAGCGACTCTATGATCCAGGAACTGCACAACTGGGTATTTACTCAAAGAATATGAAAACGCTAACTTGAAGGGATATACGCACCCCTATGTTTACTGCAGCATTATTTACAATAACCACCTATGGCAGCAACCCAAGTGCCGACAGATAAATGCATAAGGAAGCTGTGCTATAGGGGCGCCTGGGTGGCTCAGTCGGTTGAGCGTCCGACTTCAGCTCAGGTCACGATCTCGCGGTCCGTGAGTTCGAGCCCCGCGTCGGGCTCTGGGCCGATGGCTCAGAGCCTGGAGCCTGAAGCCTGCTTCCGATTCTGTGTCTCCGTCTCTCTGCCCCTCCCCCGTTCATGCTCTGTCTCTCTCTGTCTCAAAAATAAATAAACGTTAAAAAAAAAAATTAAAAAAAAAAAAAAGAAGCTGTGCTGTATATTCACAATGGAATGTTACTGAGCCATAAAGAAGGAAACCTTGCCATTTGCAACTACACGGATGGATCCAGAGGGTGCAATGCTATGTGAAATAAGCCGGTCAGAGAAAGACGAATAGCGCACGGTTTCACTCCTCTGTGGAATTTAGAAGGCAAAACGAATGAACAAAGGCAAACCAAACATAACCGACTCTCAACTACAGAGCACAAACTGATGGTTACCAGAGGGGAGGTGGGTGGTGGATGAAACAGGGGAAGGGGATTAAGAGGACGCTTATGCTGACGAGAGATGCGAAGTCTACGGGACTGCTCAATCACTACACTGTACCCCTGAAACTAATACAACACTGTTAATTACACTGGCATTTAAAACGGAAACTTGTAATATGCAAATGAGCACTGTGATATTAAAGAACTACTATATGAAGTACAAGTGCATTTGACCGTGCACATTTATACATCTTTGTATTCCCAGTGCCAAATACGGTACGGAGAACACTATACGCACTTAATGTTTGTTAAATGACGAAATCAACACGGAGATATTCTTAAGGTCGGGGGCATATCTGTATTCAAGATTGTGAGCTATCTCCTATGTGAATACATTCAATTCTCCCTCTTCTACTAGCATGGAAATTGGTGCTATGTAATCAATTCACTCAGTCAACAAATATCTGAGTACATATTAAGCAGGACCTGTTTTTAGGTTCTGGAAATAAAGCAGTGAACATATTACTCAGGAGAGAAACACAAATAACTACATTAAGCAGCAGTAAGTGCCATGAAGAAAAACAACGCGGCGTAAGAAAGTGAAAGAGGAAGTACTTATGTTCCATGGCGCAGT
Organism: Panthera pardus; assembly: GCF_024362965.1. Taxonomy (NCBI): domain Eukaryota; kingdom Metazoa; phylum Chordata; class Mammalia; order Carnivora; family Felidae; genus Panthera; species Panthera pardus. The sequence goes on along the minus strand of NW_026526654.1, from coordinate 88,833,131 downwards.
CAGCAAAGCCTCTCTGACAGTTGAGCCTTTCGAGAGAAACCTAGATGGAGAGAAGCAGCCCTTCGGAATCTGGGAGGAAAGCATCCCAAGCAGAAAGAGAAGGAAGTACAAAGGTCCTCAGGTGGGACGTGCGTGGTCTGACAGGTAAAAAGCAAGGAGGCGTGTTTGGCTGAAGCAAAGTGGGCAGAGAAGAGAGGAGTCAAAATCAGTGGCAGACCAGAACACTTAGGGCCTGACGGACTACAGAAAGAACGCTGGATTTCGTGAGGAGCAAAGAGGAAAGCCACTGGAGGCTGCTGAACACAGAAGTCATCATCTTGCCTCGGATTTTTAATGATTCCTGCTGACATTTGAGGGGGGGGGGGGCTGTTAGGAAGCTACTGCATGTGTGTACATGGTATTTCTCATAGCCATGACCCCTCACTTCTCCTTTTTTAATACTTGTAAAAAGTATACCACTTATCCACAGAAAAATAAGAATCATACAGTACCAGGAACAAGAAAAACTCAGTGTAAATTCACACCAGTGATATATGCGATCCACGTGCAAAAATAACATTTCGGTGTGATTAATTCCTTCAGGTGCTGATGATATCCTTTTCATGCAATTAGTTTAAAAAGCTTCCCTGAAGACTTCACATTTAATAAGTTCATACTTAGGTTTATATGTCGTCCAATTAGTACGCTAATAAAAATGCCTCCTCCTATGATTCCAACTGGGTGGGCCTACGTTCACGTTAGTAAGCATAACGAAGCATTGGAAGAAGTGAGAGGACACAGAGAACAGGAATGTTCTAAAAATAATTTTAAACGATCTTTTATCATCAAGGCGTGTGGATCTCAACTTTAGAGAAACCTGTTTTCCATCAAAGCATCATCACCATTACTTGGGACCTACTACTTGAGCTCAGTGGGGAGGCCCATCCCCTAAGGACGACGTGCTGCGTATCTCGGCAACACCTAAATCTGTGTAGCTCATACACCTGCAAGAACAGTGCCAGGTATCAATCTTCTTAAAGTCCCATGTGACGTGGAGGACCCCCTCTCTCAGCATACTCCCCGTCCCCCCCCCCCCCACCCGCTCATGCCAGATAGGCACACGCTTTTGTAATATGATCTTCAGACACAGTCAATTAAGAATTAAAAAAGACTGTAAGAAAGTGCTCTTTCATTCACTGAAGTCAGAGGGAGGAAGGGATAAAAACTCTAAGAATTAAAAATAGAGAAACACGGGGCGCCTGGGTGGCCACCTGGTTAAGCGTCAGACTCTTGGTTTTGGCTCAGGTCATGACCTCCCGGTTTGTGTGACTGAGCCCGATGTCAGGCTCTGCGCTGGCCGCATGGAGACTGCCTGAGATCTTCCCTCTCCCTCTTTCTGCCCCCCACCCCTGCTGGTGCTCTCTCTCCCTCTCTCTCAAAATAAATAAATAAACATTGTAAAAAACTAAAAATAAAGAAACAAAGAAAACTGCCCAAAAAAAGGAAGACAAGAAAAAATATGCTAGTGGCTACTTAAATCTTTGCCCCACCTCCAGTAATATCTGAAAGCCTGCTCTGCTAAAAACTTTACATTATTTTGCAAGACCGGTATTATTCCATTTTATAGCATGGCAACAAGCACAGGCAGGTTAAATAATTTATGAAGATCATCCAACGAGTATTAGTATGGCCAGGAGGCCAGTGTGTAGCAGCTGTAGAAACAAAGGAGGAATGGAGAGGAAATTATGTCGGAGAAGTCGTGAGGGGAGGAGGCCATGGTAGGGACCTCAGGTAGTCCACTGAACAAGACAGGAAGCCAGCCGGGGTTTTCAGAAGAGGAGTGACAAATGTGGTATTGATTTTCAAGGAGTTATTCCGGCTGCTGTGTGGAGAGCGGACGGGGTACGGGGTGAGGAGAGAGCGCCAAAAATGTCGAGTACTACAATGATGTAACAAACCACCGATAACTCAATGGCTTCAAAAACCACCATGTATTATTTCCAGGAATCATGGGGGTTAGCAGTTCAGGCCGTGATCAGCTGGACTGTTCTCCTGCTCGTTACAGTCAACTGGCAGCTCCGCTGGGGCAGGAGAGTCTAAGATGGTCTCATTCACACATCAAGGCCTCTGGCACTTAGCTCATCTTGGCTGGGCCTCTCTCTCCAGAGAGTCTGACCTCCCTTAAGGCAATCGGTTTCAAAGAGCAGAGACAGGAGAGGCATGCTATCTTGATGCCTCGGGTCCAAATCTCACACGTCACTTCTATCACATTCTATCGATCAAAGCCAGTACAATGCCAAGCCCAGACTCACGGGGGAGGCAAAGACTCCCTATCCTGACGAAAGGAGGTGCAAATTGCTGGAATCCTGTTTTTCAATCTGCTTCACAAGACAGAGATTTTATGGTGGCTTGAACGAATCCAGTGGCAGTAGTGATGGTCAGCAGGCAGATTCAATGCCAGGATTTGCTGATGTTGGATACGGGATGATTCGTCAACCAAGAAACGAGAAGGATGAAACTATTTACTGAGCTAGGACAGGAAGAGCTGGTTCAGGGGAGAGAGAGAGAGACAAGGACAAAGAGAGACAAAGAAAGATACATGCTGTATCTTCTGTGTCACAAACTAGAAGAGGACAGGGGAGAAGGAAAGTTTTATTTGTATCACTAGGGCATCACCCTCTTCCAAACAGTCTGCCTTGGTTTCTAAGTTGTCCAGTACCTTCTCCTTCATATCTCCTGTCTTATAAGAAACCAGTGAAGACGCAAAGGATCAGTTTATATAAAAGAATATATAAAAGCTCTTTCTGAGGCGCCTGGGTGGCTCAGTTGGTTGAGCATCTGACTTTGGCTCAGGTCATGATCTCCCAGTTTGTGAGTTCAAGCCCCGCATTGGGCTCTGTGCTAACAGCTCAGAGCCTAGAGCCTGCTTCATACTCTGTGTCTCCCTCTCTCTTGGCCCCTCCACTGCTCGTGCTCTGTCTCTTTCTCAAAAATAAATAAACATTAAAAAAAAAAGCTCTTTTTGTTCATTTGGGTTGAGCTGTTTTTGTTTTCTGGCTTTTTTTTTTTTTTTTTGATACTTGTTTATAGAGCTCTCTGACCAGTTTGCTTTCTGGTCTCAACAGAGAATAACATAAGAACAGATTAATTCACTAGCAGTGGAAAGAAAAAAAAATCTGTTCTTTAGAAAAAGAAAAAAAGGAAAGAAGGCTGGGATAATTATAGAATGTAAATAAGGCTTGCAGGGCACTATAGCTTTCAAAAGGCAAGTTATATAGAAAATTACTACACTCCAGGATCTGAGAACAGATAGGAAAAGGAAATAACAAAATAAGAAGGTTTTTAAAAATATTCTAAATCACGTCTTAAATTTTCCTATAATTATGTCAACCACTGGGGATGAGATATAGGGAGCCAGAATTTTTTCCTAAATAACATGAGCATAATTTCAAAGAATCACTGTTTCATTATCCAAAACAAAGACTACAGATACAGAACCAATAAGCATTCTCATCTAGGCTTCAACCCTGAAGACTACGGAAATATATGTCAGGTAATTACAATTTAATTAATATTGTTACTGTGGATGTTTGTTCTAACATATTCAAACACAATTCAAGTGACTTTGAAGACCCTCACTGTATGATTCTATTCAACTGAACACACATTAACTGAATGTCAAATGGAAATTAGACTCTCTAAGGGGCGCCTGGGTGGCTTAGTTGGTTGAGCATCTGACTTCAGCTCAGGTGTTGGTCTCACGGCTCATGAGTTCAAGCCCCGCCTCGGGCTCTCTGCTGTCAGTGCAGAGCCTGCTTCAGATCCTCTGTACCCACCCCTCCCCTCACCCCTCCCCTACTTGCGCGCGCGCTCTGTCAAAAATACATAAAAACATTTTTAAAAATGTATGCTGTAAACCCTAACGCAAATCACTAAAATAACAGTTACAGCTGATAAGCCAACAAAGGAGAGAAAATAGAATCATTTTAAAAAACCGAAACTCAAAAATCATTTAAAAATTAACTCAAGGGGCGCCTGGGTGGCTCAGTCAGTTGAGCGTGGACTTTGGCTCAGGTCATGACCTCAGGGTTCCTGAGTTTGAGCCCCACGTTGGGCTCCCTGCTGTTAGCGTGGAGCCAGTTCCCAACCCTCTGTCCCCCTCTCTCTGCCCCTCCCCTACTTGCACACTCTCAAAAAATAAACAGTAAAAAAATTTTTAAAATAATCTCAAAAGAAGGCAGAAGGAGAAGGAAAAGGGAACAAAGGGTAGGACAGATTTAAAAAATGGCAAATGATAAGACTTAAACCTAACTACATCATAATCACACTACATGTTACTGGTTAAAACACCTCAATTAAAATAGATTGTACAGCAGGGTGACTATAGTTGATAATATTATTGTATATTTGAAAGTTGCAGAGAGTTTATATTTAAAGTTCTCAACACAAGCAAAAAAATTACTTAACTATATGTGGGTGATGGACGTTAACCAGACTTACTGCAGTGATCATTTAATTATGTCAAATATATTTAGATTTTAAATTATTATGTGGTACACTTGAAGCTAATATAATGTTATATGTCAATTTTAGCTCTATAAAGCGCCCCCAAAAAAGGGGAAAAAAGGCCAGACATTTCAGACTGGATTGAATTAAAACAAACAAGCAAACAAACAAAAAACCCAACTACATGCTGCTTATAGGAAATGCATTTCAATTCTTTTTTTAAAATAGGCATCACACCCAACATGAAGCCCAATGTGGGGCTTAAACTCACATCCCTGAGATCAAGAGTTGGGACGCTGAACCGACTGAGCCACCCAGGCATTTTAAATGCATTTTAAATATAAAGACACAAACAAGTTAAAAGGACAGGGAAGGATCTGCAATGCTAACACTAATCACAAGGAAGATTAGTGGTACTGTTAATATCTGCCAAACGAGATTTGAAAGCAAACAATACCAGGGATAAGAAAGTCATTTCATAATGACAAAGGGTCAATTCACCAAGAGAACACAATAATCCCAAACATTATATGTACCTAATTACAGAGCTGAAAAATGCATGAAGCAAAAACTGCCAGAACCACAAGGAGAGACAAATGCGTAATTATAGTCATACCTCTCTCAATAATTAATTGCTAGAACAAAGAGCAAATCAGCAAGAACATAGGAGACCTGAAACACACTGTCAACCAACTTGCCTTGACATCCACAGCACATTATGACATAATAGAAAACTCTACCTAATGGCAAACAGCAAAACACGACTGAACACTGAATACATTTTCCTCAAATGCAGATGAAATGCTTCTACCACAGACCACAGTTTGGGCCAAAAAACAAGCCCAGGTACATAAAGACTCGTGTCATGCAAGGTATGTCTTCCAACCACATGGAACTGATTCAAAATCAGTACCAAAAGGTACCTGGAAAAATCTTCAAATAACTGCAAACTGGCATAGTTCTAGTCTGACCCATGGGTCAAAGTTGAAACCAAAAGTGAAATTAGAAAATTGTTTTAACTGAATGAAAATGAAAGTATAACATATCAACATTGATGGGATGTGAATTAAGCAGTATCTGGAGTAAATTTCCAAGACTAAACACGTAAGAAAGGACTCAAATCAGTGACTCCAGTTTCCATATTAAGAAACTAGAAAAAGAGTGGGCGTACCTGAGTGACTCAGTCAGTTGAGTGTCCAACGTGAGTTTGGTTCAGGTCATGATCCCAGGGTCATGGGATGGAGCCCCACCTTGGACTCCATGCTGGGCACGGAGCCTGCTTAAGATTCTCTCTCCCCCGTCCCCTCGGCCCTTCCCCTGCTCGCACTCTCTAAAAAGAAAAAAAAGAAAAAAAAACTAGAAAAAAGAGCAAAGGAACCCAAAGTAAAAGAAAGAAAAGAAATAATAAATATCAGGCAAGAAATCCATGAAACAGAAAATAAAATCAAGAAAAATCAAAAGCTGGTTCTTTTGAAATCAATAAAAAACACTGGAATCAACTGTGGCAAGAGCTACGCTCAATGTTGATATTTAAACTATTTATCTTGCCTCATTCTAAATTTGAAGAAATTACGAAGGAGACACAGGAATGTCAGATATATAGACTCAGAGGTTCCACTTCTACTCTACATACTTCTCTCCGAGAAAAGAGGCATATCCATCCTCGGGCAAACCACACAGCTGTTCCATGCAGTAGTTTCTTCATAAGCTAAATAAATGCAATGATTAGATCATCTCTAAAACCTCTCTGGGCTCTAAGATCTTCTACACGCCACATAAGAGGTACACGTCTACAATCAACAGCTCTAGCTGACCTGAATGAGACATCCCGATAAAACCCTGGGAACCTGAATTAGCACTTTCCTCAGAAATAACCATCTTGACCAAAGCGTAAAAATGGGGCAATCCGCCCATAAACTCATGTTTAAACATCAGCCTTGGGAGAAAATCAAAAGAGGAGTTCAGCTGAACACCAAGCACCGATATGACTAATTACTTGATCCTTATTTCTCTGCTTATCACCCTTGTAACATGGCCACCTTCGATTAATTAATTCTTACTCAATTTTGTCCTCAATATTATTCCGTCTTGTAACAGGAATTACACGTTTCATACGTGTGTGTATGGAATTACAAAATTAGAAACTTACAGAGGCTAAGATGGAACGAGGGCCTCTCATAACCTATTTGTCAACCGTCTTCCTGTGGGCCAGGCATTTTAATTGTCTGAGATATTTAGGAACCCTCTGCGGCTACCTTTTAGCAGAAAATTACCTTCTATACATATATTACAGATAAGACTGAAATCTGCCTTCAGTGTACAGATCCTGATAACCAAGTAGACTATTCTTGCATAGTAATTTTATTTTATTTTTTTAGTATTCATTTTTTCAGAGACAGAGAGAGACAGAGCATGAGCGGGTAAGGGGCAGAGAAAGAGACACACACACACACACACACACACACACACACACACACACACACACACACAGAATCCGAAGCAGGCTCCAGGCTCCAAGCCGTCAGCACAGAGCCCCACGCGGGGCTCGAACACAAGAACCGCGAGATCACGCCCTGAGCCGAAGTCGGACGCTTAGCCGCCTGAGCCGTCCAGGCGCCCCGCATAGCAGCTAAGTTTGAAAGCCCGGGTTCTAGCTCCAAGCCACTTGACGCCACTTACTGGTTGTATGACCCTGGACAAATTATTTCACTTCTGAGTATTAAATGAATTAACACAGTAAAGATACAATCATCCTTTCCCATCTGGTTTGATAAAAAAATTACCAGGAACGAAGAAAACTCTATAAAAATCATTAAAACAGCACTTTATTTTTTTATTTTAATTCATGTAGTTAACATACTAGTGTTGTATCAGTTTCAGGTGTCAAACAGGCCGATTCAACAATTGCATACAGCACTCCGTGCTCGTCACGTGTACTCTTAATTCCCTTCACCGACTTTACCAATCCTCTCACCTACCTCCCCTATGTGCTCTGTAATTAACAGCCCATTTTTTGGTTTGCCTTTTTTTTCCTGTTGTTCATTTGTTTTGTTTCTTAAATTCCACCTAAGAGTGAAATCACATGATATTTTTCTCTAACTGATTTCATTTAGTGTAATAGTCTCTAGCTCCATCCATGTTGTTGCAAATGGCAAGGTTTCATTCTTTCTTATGGCCGAGTAACATTCCCTTGTATATATACACCATTTCCTCTTTATCCGTTCACCAACCGGTGGACACTTGGGCTACTTCTGCAGTTTAGCTATTGCAAATAATGCTAAAACAGCACTTCAGGTAAAACTCACACTTCACTCAACTTAAAGCAAAGTTATATAGCGATATATTCTAGTGGCAGGGTCCCTGCTATGAAAACATAAATATATATAAGCAGTAAAGTTAGTTTCACTATGAAAGTGAATGAGCTTTTATGCTCAACCAGACAGTCCCGTGACACTGCAGACCTCCCAAATCCTCCCTAGTTAAACTCAGATAACTTGGAAGTATTAAAACTTTTTAAAATATTTATTTATTATTTTGAGAGAGAGAGGGACAGAGTGTGAGTGGGAGAGGGGCAGAGAGAGAGAGAGGGAGACACAGAACCGAAAGCAGGCTCCAGGCTCTGAGCTATCAGCATGGAGCCCGACGTGGGCCTCGAACCACCAGACCACGAGATCATGATCTGAGCCAAAGTCGGACACTTACCTGACTGAGCCACCCAGGCGCCCCAAACTTAGAAGCATTGAATGCAGGCCCTATGGAAGACCTTTCGCTACTGAATATTTTAAAATTTTGTCAAGCACTGGGCCTTACTTGTTGCAGAATGTGTAACTTCATGAAATCCTGGGGTATGCTCTCTAAAGGATGGGCCTAAAGCCTACGTCAAGTTACGATCTCCAGAAAGGGCAACCACTTATCCCCACCAAAACCCCTTCCCCAATCGTGGAACAATGACAGTTGCACTGACGCACTCAAGGTTACCTGGAGACTATAAAGACGCGGATCACAGTACAGCGGCCACTCAACCATGTGTGACCAAAGGACGACCTATGTGCTCAGTCTCATTTCCTACATCTGTAGAGACATCTATGCCATGAGATATTGAGGATTAAAGGAGGGAAAGAATAAAATGTCCCCGCCACCCACACTCGCACCCAGCACTTCCCAGTTCATATTCATTTCCCTTTCCTTATGTTTCATGTCACCTTTTGATATTCTGGACAAAACCCACCTACAGGTTAAGACGTGTGGTTTCAACGTAACCGTGTTCCTTCACAAGATGCACTTCGAAGCCACTGTGGCATTAGAATGGCGTGGGAATAATCTCCCGACAGAATTAAATGAGACTGGTACCACGTCTGGAATCAACGCCCACTTCAGAGGAAATAAGACCAAGCGTTATCAAAAGCGGAAGAGAATCAGTCCTATGATCGCTATCACTTTTGGGAAGCAGCTTCAAGAAATACCTAAATCTAGTCAATTTTAACGGATTCAAACATCATTTTCCAATCTCATTCAACAGATGAACGCTATTGTTACTGACAGCTAATTTATTCTGGGCCTAGTCGCAGGGGTAGTTTTCTGTACAATTTTTTGGAAGGTGGTTATTTTCATTTAAAAACCGACCCTGAAACTTCCTGAAGCAAAGCATTCTTTCACGTGCAGAACTCAGTCCAAACCAAGTGGAGAGCCGCACAGATCCCAGAGCCACAACCCGACGCGTCCCGGGTTTGCCACCTGCAAGAGGACTGGGTGCTGTAACTACTTTTCATTTCATCCTGTTGGGATCGGTCTAGCTCAGGTGGCTCTTCTTAAGTGCATGTCACAAGAGCCCTCTGGATAGCTGTGGCCTCAGTCTGGGGACGAACTAGATCATTCTGGGATGCCCAGGGACTGCTTTTACAAACACCACTTCCCACTCGGCCCTGAGTTTTCACGACGCACTGCTATAAACAGCAGACATACGGGAAAGCAGAAGGCTAGCCTAACCGTCTAGCCTAACCCCAGAACAGCCGCACACTCAAAGCCTACGAACATTTAAGGCCGAGCAACCCATCACGGTGACACACACAGTCGGAGCCCTCAAACAACGTTTGGATCACAAACACTTCCCTTCCATCTTAAGGACAACTTATTCAAATCGGAACCGTACGTCCTCGAAGTGTACCGCCATGCCACTCCTCTTTTTTTTTTTTTTTTTTTTAATCCCAGGGAACCTGGTGAGCAACTGGGTACGAAGAACTAACGAGAGAATCGGCAGTAACGAACATGAGACCTCAAACCCCCAGCATGGACGTAATATAAAAGAGACTCGGGCTAGATCTCATCTCACTCATTCTTTCGGTCTTACAAATGGCATTTTGTGTCAGTTCCTGGATTCGGACTCGAAAGAAATGAACTTTAAAACGGGTCCTGCGCCGCGAGAAATCAGAAGCGGGCGCTCACTCTTGCGCCGCTCACCTGGCTGCGGTCAGCAGGGGACAGCGAACAGACCACCTGTCCCCACCCCCCCCACCCCCCACCCCCGCCCCGGCCCCCAGCCGGCTGGCTCTTCGGGTGGCACCGTTTTCCTCCCGCGCTGGTTAGGCGATCTAGGAGGGACAGATTTCTTTATTGCAAACATTAACAAAAGCAAAGAATGCAACACACACACACACACACACACACACACACACACACACACACACACACACAAACTTGGACGATGTGCGGCTGCTCCTTTCGAGGAAAGCCCCTCTCTGAGCGCTCCGCCCCAGGAGAACGAGGCGCCCGCGGGGGACCGCAGACCCCAGGACGCTCACACCGCCTCGCTCCGCCCCGACCTCGGCCCCGAGGAGCGCGGCGCGGGGCGTCGCGCACGCCGGAAGGCCGCGCCGCCCCGCACCGCCGCGACAAAGCCACGGGCGCGGCGGCCCGGCCTTCCTCCCGGGTCTGGGCCGGACCCCGGCCGCCTGGCGAGCGCAGGCGCCGGCCGGCGGGGCGCGGGGCCGCAGAGGCCCGGCCTTCCGCCCGCCCGCAGCCCGGCCGCCGGGTACTCACACACGCACAGCTCCACCACGTACGCGTAGTAGGACCAGACGACCACGAAGGTGATGAAGAGCACCGGCACCCAGCCCACGCCGCGCTGGCAGCAGCGCCAGAACGTCCACGGCGCCATGTTCCGCTGGCGGCTGCAGAAGCCGGCGCCCCACGGTCGAGGGGAGCGCCAGGCCCCCGGCGGCGGCGGCGGCGGCGGCGGCGGCGACTCGGCAGCTCCGGGCCGCTCCTCGTCCAGGCGCCCCGCCTCCGAGGCCGAGCCCGAGCCCGAGCCCCAGGAAGAGTAGATGGGAGGCCCCTCCGCGACTCCTCCCCCCGCCTCGCCCGGCCGGGTCCCGCCCCGGTCCTGCATCCCGCCGCCCCCACCCCCACCCCGCCCCCGCGCCCACGCCCGCCCCGCCTCCGCGCGCCGCAGCCCGCGCCGCGCCTCCGGGGGCGTGGCTCCCGCCGCCAGAGGAGGCGGGGCCCGGCGTGGGGGCGGGGCCTGCGCCGGCGGCGGCCGTTGGGGGCGTGGCGGGGCTGGGTGCGGACCGGCCCCGGGGGCCGAGAAGGAAGCGAGCCCGGAGCGGTGCGCGCGGCGACGGACGCTTCCTGGATGGCTGCCCGGGAGAGGACGTGGCTCTCGTGGGTTGCGTCTCACGTCGGGGGGCAGCTGGGAATGATTTCCTTGGCCGGGTCGTGGGCCTCGGGCCACGAAGTACGGAACTTGCTCCCCTGGGGTCCTGCGGACTCTGACTAGTCGGGGCCCATTTTCCGATAAGGAGCAGACCGTGCCCCCCTCAAGTGCGGGCGAGGAATGGGCATTGTTTTAAGCTCCTCCGATGCTTACGATGGCATCTCAGGTTAGGAACCCCTGTACTTGGAAGTAATATGCTCCGTATTGCAGGCAGAACTGACAGATGAAAACACCCCTTTGATCCCTCCTTCCCAGGAGGAGGAGGAGGTGCCCAGGGGCGACCTCAGACCCCAGGGCGTTATCATTTTTCGAAGATGGAACTGGTAGTTGCCTGAGATTTAGTATAGAAGCCATGTAGCATCTGGCAATTTGATCTGGAACCCAAATTTAAGATCGGGTTGTGAGAAGTGGAGGAACCACCGGCTGCCTGCCCCCCAAACGACTACTGAATCTTCGAGAATTTATTTACAAGTGGGGCACCTGGCTAAATGATGCCTGTAGTCATAACAACCCTGAAGCATCACTGTGAAGACATCATAATACAAGGTCAGGAGCATGACGAGTTATTCCACGCCGCATTTCCAGTTGCTCTCATGTCTATTTTGGTTAGACTAAGATTTTAATTAGCTACTGCTCTCCACGTCTCCGTGAGATGGATTTCCCCCTTTTATGGGTGTGATAAAAAGCTGGTGAGAGCAAATAATATGTAACCACCGCACACCGGTGCTAGAAACAATGAAGGATGTGGGAAATATTTTGTTGTCCCAGATTCTGTGTCTTGAAAGTGGTGTTAGTGGCAAAACTGACAGCAGGTTGAAGGCATTAAAGTCGAGCAAATTCAGCTTCTTGTCCAGAGAGGCTTCTCAAGGAGGTTTAGGCTTCAGGCTGGAATTTGATTGACAGGCAAGCCCATAACTTAAAGCCTTTTTCCTTCCTGCCATCTCTGTATATAAAAATCATCCTCGTAAAGCTCAGTACAAATGCCATGTCCTCTAGAAGTCATTCTTAATCTGGGAATGATTCATTTCCATTGTGCCATTTTGCTCATAATACACGTATTAGTTTCCTAGGACTGCCATAACAAAGCACCACAAACTGAATGGCTTAACACAACAGAAATGTATTGTCTCAGACTTGTGAAGGCTAGAAGTCCTAAATTAAGGTGACAGCAGGGCTGTACTCCCTCTGAAAATGATAGAGGATAATCCTTGCCCATTTCTGGTAGCAGCCAGCAATCCTGAGGATTCCTCGGCTTGCAGCTATATCACTGTAATCTCTGCCTCGATTGTCGCATGACGTTTTCCCTTCCTGTGTCTATATCCGTCTTTCTCTATTGGATTGAGTACCCATCCTACTCCAGTACTACCGCGTCTTAAGTAACGATATCTGCAAGGATTCTATTTCCAAATAAGGTCACGTTCTAAAGTACTGGGGGTTAGGACTTCAACATATCTTGTGGGGAACACCATCCGACCCACAACAACACACATATTTTTCATAGTTAATTGTAAATGTCACCTTGCCTACTACCTTGTGAGATCCTTGAAGGTAGATGGTATCTACACATCTGATTTTCTCCACAGTGCCTTGTGAGTGGGAAATTTTCAATAGCTTTTTCTTGAGTGGATGTTTAAATGCTTCCGTTATGATCTAGCTATTCTTCCTAACTTCTGGAGTCACCAACCAGATCACATTAGTTTTGATTTCTAAACGATTGTCACGTGTCCTAAGAAGGTGTCGATTCTACATGGGATCGAGAGAATGTTTCTGAATTAACCCGTGGGGCGCCTGGGTGGCTCAGTCGGTTGGGCGGCCGACTTCGGCTCAGGTCACGATCTCACAGTCTGTGAGTTGGAGCCCCGCGTCGGGCTCTGTGCTGACAGCTCAGAGCCTGGAGCCTGTTTCAGATTCTGTGTCTCCCTCTCTCTCTGACCCTCCCCCGTTCATGCTCTGTCTCTCTCTGTCTCAAAAATAAATAAAACGTTAAAAAAATTTTTTTAATAAAAAAAAAGAAGAGAATGAGAATAATATTAAAGAAGCAAGTTTTGAAGAGATTATACATGAGAGTATTTCATAATTGAAGAAAGATGTAAGTCTTATGTTAAAATGGTACTTGAATATCAACCAGGATAAATAATGATAAATCTTTACCTAGACAAAGAGTAGTGAAACTATTGAACATTTAGGAAAAAGAAAAAACTCTTATAGAATTCCAGGCGTAAAAATTAAATTACCAAAGAAACACCGATTAGACTGATGGCTGACTTCTTATTAGCCATGACAGATGCCAGAAGAGAATGAAGTAATATTTTCAAAGTGCTGAGAGAAAATAATATCCTTAAATTTTATCCCCAGAGAAATGATTACTTAAGAATAAAGACAAATTGAAAATGCAATGAATGGAATGGGAGCAAATACTTTTAATCATATATCTGCTAAGGGATTGATATCAAGAATATATAAAGAGCCCCTATAACTCCACAACAACAAAACCAGACAACTCCATTAAAAAGTGAGCAAAGGAGTGCTCACTTCTGCAGCACATATACTAAAAAGTGGGCAAAGGAGTTGAATAGATATTCCTCCAAAAAGTTATACACAAATGACCAATAAGCACATGAAAAGACACTCAACATTACTAACCATTAGGAAAATGCAAAACAAAAAAATGAGATACCACTTTACAACCATTAGGATGGCCATTATGAAACAAACAACATGGGTTCCTGGGTGGCTCAGTTGGTTAAGCATCTGACTTTGCTCAGATCATGATCTCATGGCTTATGAGTTCGAGCCTCACATCGGGCTCTCTGCTCTCAGCACAGAGCCTGCTTTGGAGCCTCTGTCCCCCTCTGTCTCCGCCCCTTCCCCACTCCTTCTCTCTCTATCTCAAAATACATAAAAAACAACAACAACAAAAGAAGGAAATAACAAATTTTGAGGATATGAAGAAACTTGGAACACTTGTATGCTGCTGGTGGGAATATAAAATATATTTATATATAAATAGAAAATATAAAACTTGTGTAGCTGCTGTGGAAAACATATGGCAATCCCTCAAAAAATTAACCACGGAATGATCCTACGATCTACTTTCGGTGTATCCCCCAGAGAAAAAAAGCAGGGACTCACACAGATATTGTACACCCACGTTCATAGCAGCACTATTCACAATTGTTGAAAGGTGGAAATGAAGACACCATCCAAACATCCATCTTATCAGTTCAGAGCACTAGAGGTCATTTCATCCCCAGGCATAGCTGAAGGAACCAAGAACTCATAGGCCTAGGCTCAAGGAATGGGAATGCTTGCTTATCATCAAAGGAACTTGTAGGACAAGTAGTTAATCAGCACTTACCCTACAGATATTATCACCACATGTTCCTAATGAAATCTCTAGCATCAAAAAGAAAGTGTTTTTTTTTTTTAATGTTTATTTTTGAGAGAGAGAGAGAGAGAGAGAGAGAGAGAGAGAGAGAGACAGAATCTGAAGCAGGCTCCAGGCTCTGAGCTGTCAGCACAGAGCCCAAGGTGGGGCTCAAACCCGTGAACTGTGAGATCATGACCCGAGCTGAAGTTGGATGCTTAACCGACTGAGCCACCCAAGCACCCCTATTAGAAAATAATTTTCAATATGCAGAGAAGTTACGAAGATGCTACAGAGAGTTCCCATATAACCTTCACCCAGCTTCTCTAACGTTAGTATCTTACGCAACGATGGCGTAATTCTCAAAAGTAAGAAATGAACCCTGGTACACTTTTCACTAAACTACAGGCTGGTTTTTGCCAGTTTTTCTGCCAATGTAATTTTCTGGTCCAGGATTTGCATTTAGTTACCATGTCTTCTTAGTCTCCTTCTGTGCACTCAAACTGCAGTAGGTGACTGATGTCAGCCTTCTGTGACCTCTTCAAGAGACCTCAAGGAAATATCAAAAGCAGGAAGAACCGGGAAGCCAGTTAAGCAGAAGCATGCAGGCAATATTTTTGGACAATCAGATATGATAGAAACATAATGTATTAAGATGCCCTAAGGGTCTTTCTCATGTCTATGTGGAAATCCGAAAACCCTAAGTTTTACAACCAAAGTATACCTTGTGAAGCTTACAAGCACATATACCCCTATACGCTTTAAATTCTAGAATCCCGTTTTTATTTATTTATTTATTTTTTCAACGTTTTTTTATTTATTTTTGGGACAGAGAGAGACAGAGCATGAACGGGGGAGGGTCAGAGAGAGAGGGAGACACAGAATCGGAAGCAGGCTCCAGGCTCCGAGCCATCAGCCCAGAGCCTGATGCGGGGCTCGAACTCACGGACCGCGAGATCGTGACCTGGCTGAAATCGGACGCTTAACCGACTGCGCCACCCAGGCGCCCCAAGAATCCCGTTTTTAATTCCAGAATCGTTTTTAATTCTGGAAGCTGTGGAGCAGTTCTTCAGGGCAATCTGAAAAACTCCCAGTCTACTGTCCTCAGGAGGATAATGAATAAAGTGCTTCCTAACCTACTTGGAGGTTGGCTTTCAGTCAACACTTCTTTCTCCGGCCATTTCTCAGACATTCCTTGCCTTGCACGGAAAAACACTTTTGAAAAGGACTGATCAGGCATTTTGTGGAAGGCCCCTCGATTTGGGTTTGTGTGATGCTTTCCCTTGACTAGACTGGGGCTATGGGTTTGGGGGAAGAAAACTGCAGAGATGATGTGCTTTTCCCCTCCGATCATGTCAGTGTGGACATGCTCTTACTGGTAATATCAGTCTGGCCTCCATCCCTTGGATAAGATGCTATCGCTACGGTGAAGTCACAATTTCTCTCTTTCCCTACACTATTCATTGGACAACAGTCATTAAGTCTGGCCGCACTCACGGAGTGGGCAGTTAAATTCTACCTCCCGGAGGGAGGAATGTCAAAGAATGTGTGGACATCTATTTAGCCGTTCACAGTGATTGGAGGTACTTTGAGGCTATGCAAATATCCTGTTTCTCTGTGAGGTTTCTCAAATTGTAACATCCATCTGGGGACCCGGGCTGCGGCCAGGCCTTTTTCTTTGCTGCATCGTCGACTAATGATCTGTTTCTTGACTAATGAGATACAGCCAAAAAGGGAGTCCAGAGATGTAGCTGTCACGATGAGGTGACAGATAGATTCCTGACCCTGATGACCGCAAGAGTTTCTGGCTTGGTTACGTTGATGTTTGCACATCTGGAAGTCTGTCCTCCAGAAAGCTTCTTGGCCGCTTGTTCATCTATCAGTCCAGGCATGTGTCACCGATTGCATTTAGCCGACAGAGGAGAGTCTGGGTGTGGCTGCTGCCGTTGGAAACACCGATTGACTCCTTGTAGGAGGAGAGCAGATTTCAGGAAACATTCACAACTCCACAGTCTCCACTGTTGTCATCTCTCTCTCTCTCTCTGATCACTCTGAATTAAGAGCTGACAAGTTCTTGGAAAACAAAAGCAGAAAGGACACACCAACTCGACAGGAGATGGATAGACGCCACATTGTGTGTGTGTGTGTGTGTGTGTGTGTGTGTGTGTGTGTGTGTGAGCGAGTGTGAGTGTGAATGTGTGTGTACAGGGGGACCAGCTTTTGGAACTGCCCTGTAATCATTCTGTTTGTCCCTGTAAAATACACTCAGGTACCTCTCCTATGTATGATTATTTAATTAAACACAGTCACTTTTGGGGTGCCTGGTGGCCCAGTCGGTTAAGTATCCAACTCTTGACTTTGACTCAGGTCATGATCCCAGGGTTGGGGGATCAAGCCCCAGGTCTGGCTCTGTGCTGAGCGTGGAGTCTGCTTAAGATTCTCTCCCCCCACTTTCTCTGCCCCTCTACCCTGCTCGCCTGCGTGTGCTGGCTCTCTCTCTCTCTCTCAAAACAAACAAACACAGTCACTTTCCCCAGACTGCAAGCTTTTTAAAAGAGTGACTAGGTCTGTTTTGCTTAGCACTGATAGCCCAGCACATTGCCAGGGACATAAAAGGCACTAAATCATATTAAATGATCAAATGAATGATAAGTACCCTGGAATTATGTATGTCCATGCTTTCCTGATTCTTCTAGAACTCCCCATAACTTCAATCACAGAGGCAGTCTTGTATATGATGGTTATATTCTCTAGGTTATTAGAATAGTGTTATAGTTTATATTATGAGGTGAAAAAAAATTTGTGGATGAGCCTAGGGATTGAACTTTAATATAGAGCCCTATTCAGGATAAATTGACTTTGGGCAGACTAGAAAAAAATTGTGGAGTCAGTGATATTTGGACTCAGATTCCAGCTTCGTCACTTATCAGCCATGTAGTATTGGGAAATTTGTCTCAGCTCCCTGAGACTTTTTTCCTTTGTATAACAGGGGTAATAGTATCTATCTCAGCATTTGCCAGGACTAGATGAAGTTTTAAGTACAATGTAGGCATATGGGTATTAATGTAGTATACGTAAAACAAGTATATGTATATACTTGTCTGTATATATACACACATGTATATACACACATACGTTTTCATATGTATATATGAATCTGTTTATCATCTACCTATATTATATATCTATAGTTCCTGGTATATATATAGCAACTGTATCGGTCAGGGGCCACATTAAGTATTTCAACAGACAAAGTGTACTATGAAGGAATGGGTCAAACAGGTGTTAGAGAACTAACAAAGCAAAGGGAAAGCGCAGGGAAAGCACCTGCAGCAAGGGCTACCACTCCCAAGGCCAGGGGCACAAAGGGGAGAGGTCAGGTGTGTTAAGATCTAGATGCTTCGGGGAAAGGCCCTGTCCTGCTCAGGGAGGGGGGCGCCTGCCAGTCAGTACTGGCCCTCCAGGACACAATGGGCTGGTTCTGGGAGCTTCACAACAATAACAACACGAGCCCGAGACTGGTACCAACAGCTGCCAGGGCGAAGGCTGTGACCGTGGGGACACCGCCAGGACAGCAGGCCAACGGGAGCTGCTCCAGCCCTGAAGAACCTCCCAGCAAAGGGGAACAGGCTTTGCAGGGTCTGCCCAGCATCAGAAAGCAGAGGGTGTGCAAGGGAGGGGTGGGAGCTGAGAGACAATAGCTTAGTGACCAGCGAAATCATGTAACTCTATTTGATTCATTCATCATTTTGGCAGCTGCCTAGAATTCCACGGTGCAGCTGTAGAACAGTTTATTTATCCATTTTCATGCTGCTGGATATTCAAGTCGGGTCCAGGGTTTTCTTATCTGGAATGATGCTGCGATGAGCATTTCTTTAATATTCTTTGGATTGTAAAACTTGCGGTTGGGGAGGGCTTTATGACGTTCCACAAACAATAACGGAGTTATTAATCAGTACTCTTTTCCTGCAATATTGGATGTCTCATAATTATGTAAATCCAGATGGTATAAATGCTATAACCAAAATATCTTCTGTTTCCATCCTTTTGGGAATAAAACTCTTACAGAAGGAGGATTAGCCCCTCAGGGAGTGCCCTGAACAGAGAGTTTCAATAAAGGTTTGATGGCAGTGCTGCTGAGGACGTAACCTCCCCAATTCCGGTGCATTAGCTGCAGATTCCAAAGATTAATTTCCTTCCTCGCTGAATCTAACCAAACACAAATAGCACATGTTAGTGGTAAATATGGTAACTTACTGTGTTTATTTCTCTGAGAGCTGGTAAATATTTAGCTAAGGCATGTCAGTCCAAGGTCAGTCCAAGGTCTCCCAGAGTGCTTCTCCTTTAACAAGGAAGTCCTCTTTGAAACGTTCTGTAATTTTCTATACATTTGCTTGGTTTTTCTCTTAAAGATCATGCTTGGTGCTCAGGGCAGGTGAAACATTTTGGAAAAGCAAGAGTGCCATCTGGTGGAACGTTGGTATTTAATTTTCTTTCTTTCTTTCCCTTTTTCTTTCTCTTTCTTTCTTTCTTTCTTTCATGATTTTAAATTAACTGTACAGCTACTGCGAAATATTTGCAGGCTTCTTTAAATTTTTCTCAATATTAGTTTTTCTTTTTAAACATCTCATCCTTTTGGCATTGGGGTAGTATTAGTGTTGATTTGCATCCCAGCTTTTGAGCACCGGTAATTTCCATTACATGAAATTTAATGTTCAACACGTGCATTTTCAGATACCGATTCTGCTTCTCTTTGGTACCGTGTTGGTAGGGAGGGTGGGGTCTGGAGAAAGGTTGCACATGTCAGTAAGAGAAGGATTCCAGGCCCTAGTGCTTTGACTCGTATGCGGGATCCTTACGGGCTTAGAAAGGAAGATGCAGGACCCAGGGACCTCGCTAGCTGCTCTCTGGCCAAATCTTCCTTCTCTTCCACCTCCCGGCCCCACGCAGAAGTGTAAGACGTGCCATAGCAAGAGGAGGGAAAAAAATAAAGTATGCAAGTCAAATTCAGACCTCTTCCATAGCTCTTAATTTATTCCTTTCCAATACACTTGTGGAAAAAGGTTAAGCATATTGAATTTTTGGAGGAATTTGCCTAGTTGTATCCTTTTTTTGGCCAGGCAGCCAACTTCTTGAAAGTTCTCCTGAAGCCTGTTTGAGCTCTACCTTGCCCTGCATGCCTCTAGAGACTCCTGAACTGGTTGTAGTTTACATCATTTCATTTTGAGGAGAAAGAATCTACTGTGTGCTTGCCCGGTACCTTCACATTCTTCTGAGAGCGGCAATCCGCTGTTTTAGAAAAGGCCCCTGCTCGGCCACACTCCGACCACGCGGCCTCCTAGGAGCTGGCACCCTCTGGCCACAGTTGATTGGTCTGGGCTGGAACCTGATCCGGATGGCCAGCCAACCAGCACCATTCCCAGGAGTTTCTGAATTTCAGAGAGAGCAGAACTGGTCCTTTTCTGGTGCATGTGCAGTGAAAGAGAATGAAATTGTTACCCAGACAGAGCAGAGCAAAGGATGGTAAAAGTTCTGGTGGTTTTCAAGTCCTTGGTTGGAGTTTTTCTAAGTCTCAGCTGCTCCTCTGACTTTCCCAGGGTTGACTATGTGACACACTTCCAAAAAGTTCCTCTTTTGTCTAAGTCTAACTTGTTTCAGAACAGTTTTCTACAGGGGCGTCTGGATGGCTCAGTCGCTTGAGTGTCCGACTTCGGCTCAGGTCATGATGTTGCGATCTGTGAATTCGAGCCCCGCGTCGGCTCTGTGCTGACAGCTCGGAGCCTGTTCCAGATTCTGTTTCAGATTCTGTGTCTCTCTCTCTCTCTCTGCCCCTCCCCTGCTCATGCTCTGTCTCTCTGTCAAAAATAAATAAACATAAAAAAATTAAAAAAAAAAAGAATAATTTTCTACCGTCTGTGTCCAAGAGTCTTAATGAATGGAAGGACCACATCAAGGTCACAGAGTGATCAGGAAAGGTTGGCCAGACCAGAGTATTTCAAAAAGATATGTGCATATACCCTTTTAGGTGATGATAAAGTTCTATGAAGAAAAAGTGGAATAAGAAGATGGAGAGGGGTTGGAGATCACAAGAGGATGGACATTGTGAGAGTCTCTTTGGTAAGAATAGCTTGCGAGAGGGTAGAGGCTGAGAGAGGGGGTCCCATGGAAGACCCAGCGTCAGAACAGTGTAGGCTAAGTGCATAGCAGGGGCAAACATCTCGAGGCAGGAGTGAGCTTGTAGTTCCAGAAGAAACAAAGTGGCCACGATGGCCAAGCAAGAAGAAGAAGAATGGGCGGCAGGATGGGGACAGTCGGGGCAGGGCCTGGAAGAACCTTGAGACCATGGTAACATTCATATTTTATTGTTACAGGAGGCCTTCGAAAGTAACCTAAATATGTTAGTTACTTTTTTAGTGGTTGTGCCAGAGTTTTCAATATACATTTACAACTAATCACACCCTCTTTCAGAGAACGCTATACACTTCATGTATGACAGGGTGTTCCCAATTTTTCCCTCACACCCAATAATGATAGTATTGCTGTCATTTCATTTCACTTATCTATGAACTGGTGATCCAGAATCACCCAAGACATTGTTGCTATTATTGTTTTGAGCAAACCGTCATCTGTTAAATCAATAAAGAATAAGAAAAAAAAAAAACCTTCACTTATTCCTTCTCTAATGTTCTCCCTTTATGTAGAGCTGAGTTTCTGACTTACATCATTTTCTTTCTTTCTTAAGAATTTCTTTTAACATTTCTTGCAAAGCTGGTACCCTGGCAACAGATTCCCTGAATTTTTGTTTGTTTGCTTCACTTTTGAAGGATGATTTTGCTAGATAGAAAATTCTAGGTTGGTGGGGTTTTTTTTCTTCCAACTCTTTTTTTTTTTTTTTTTAACATATATTCATTTTTGAGAGACAGAGAGAGACAGAGCATGAGCAGGGAGGGGGAGAAAGGGAGACACAGAATATGAAGCAGGCTCCAGGCTCTGAGCTGTCAGCACAAAGCCCGATGTGGGGCTCGAACTCACGAACTGTGAGATCATGACCTAAGCCGAAGTTGGACGCTTAACCGACTGAGCCACCCGGGTGCCTCCTTTTTCTTCCAACTCTTATAAATATTTCACTCCATTCTCTTCTTGCTCACATGGTTTCTGAAGAGAAATCCAGTGTATGAGCCTGAGAGAAAAAAAGTTTTTGGATATATTAATATTCTATTAAATTATAACATGAAGCCATCTTATTAGGTGATGTTGCCTGCATCAGATCCTATTTGTTTTGTTTTATATTGGACCTCAGGTCCATAGCGTTGAGTTAGTCATACTCCTTATTTTCAGGCACGCCATCATTATTGGTCTCATTTCATTTCACTGCTGTTTGTTTTCCTCTTCATTCCTTTTTCTCATCGCCATTCCCTCCCCTCCTCCCCTCTGCCAATGTGGTTGCTCTTGTATTTTAAATTTATGTAAGTTGTATTTGCTATCAATCTTATTTTTTTTCTGTTTTAAACTCAATATTATATTTTGAAGATCTATTCATGTTGTTCCATTTTATAGTTCTATTTTATACCTAGTATTCCACAGCATGCACTCCCCACATTTTACTCATGCAGCTCGTAGTGGTGGACACCTGTGTTCCCCCACCTCTCCCCCAGTTAACATGGGACGAACATCTCTGTACATGCCCTCATGGAGGTGTGTGCTTGTTTTTCTGAGGGCATCTATCCAAGAGTGAGGCTTCTGAGTCACAGGGTGAGCACGTCCTTAATTTCACTTAAGACCACCAGATTGTTTTAGAAAAACAGCAGCATAGGAGGGACTCCATTTCTCCACGCCTACACGAACATCTGGTATTATCAGATTCCTATTTTTCGCCAGTCTGGTAAGTGTAAATTGATATCTTGTTGTTTTCATTTGTGTTTCTCTGATTGCCGGTGAGCAAAGATTTCTTTTTCAGTCACTCAGATCCATCTCCTACTTACTACTTCATTTTCCTTTCGTGAGTTACCCAAATCGGTGTTAACTGCTTATTTTCCTACCAAGAGCCTCTTTCTTTCTTTCTTTCTTTCTTTCTTTCTTTCTTTCTTTCTTTCATCCACCCACCCCTCCATCCATCCATCCATTCATTTCATGTAAGCTCTACGCCCAACATGGGGCTTGAACTCATGACCCCAAAATCAATAGTTGCATGTTGTACCAACTGAGCCATCTGAGCACCCCTCATTTATTTACTTTTTTGTTGTTATATATATTCAATATTGTACTGACCCTTGGAGGTATTTTGGAAATATATAGATATTTTTCTTTTTTGGATCTTCTAGTAGAGTAGTGCCTGAACATATGCATATTGATTACATATTATTTTATTATAAATTCTTTAAAACATTTGTTAGTGCTTTATGTTATTTTTAAAAAACCTGTGTGTAAGAAGGTTATATTACCTATGAATTTTATTTCAGGAGAGGAAAAAGGACATTACAAAATATTTTTAAAAAATAGTGATGGTGGTAGGGAAGATATTGGGTCTCATCAGATTGAGAACCACTGATCTAGATATTAATCCCTTGTTGACTTCTGACATTTCCAAATATGTTTTCTCAACCTACCATTGGCTAACCTGGTCTGTATTATACATTATGGTTTCTTAAAAAAATAGATTGAGATATAATTCACATACCATATGGTTCAACCATGTAAAGGATAAACTTCAGCATTCATTGGTATATAATATGACTAATTTTTAAAAATTCTGTAAAATATATAACAACATTTTCCATTTTAACCATTTTTTTTTTAATTTTTTTTTTTTTTAACGTTTATTTATTTTTGAGACAGAGAGAGACAGAGCATGAACGGGGGAGGGTCAGAGAGAGAGAGGAAGACACAGAATCTGAAACAGGCTCCAGGCTCTGAGCGGTCAGCACAGAGCCCAACGCGGGGCTTGAACTCACGGACCGCGAGATCATGACCTGAGCCAAAGTCGGCTGCTCAACTGACTGAGCCACCCAGGCGCCCCCATTTTAACCATTTTTAATGTTTATTTTTAAATTTATTTTTGAGTGAGAGAGACAGAGAGAGAGAGAGCACAAGCTGGAGAGGGGCAGAGAGAGAGAGAGGGAGAGAGAGAATCCCAAGCAGTCTCCATGCTGTCAGTGAAGAGCCTGATGTGGGGCTCAAACTCACAAACCATGAGATCATGACCTGAGACAAAACCAAGAGTCAGATGCTTAGCCAGTTGACCCAGCCAGGTGCCCTATTTTAACCATTTGAAAAACAATTTTTTTAAAATGTTTTATTTATTTTTGAGACACACACACACACACACACAGACAGAGTATGAGCAGGGGAGGGGCAGAGAGAGGGAAGCACAGAATCCGAAGAAGGCTCCAGGCTGTCAGCAGAGAGCCTGACACAGGGCTTGAACTCACGAGCTGTGAGATCATGACCTGAGCTGAAGTCGGCCAGTTAACCAGCTGAGCCACCCAGGTGCCCTCCTAATTTATCCATTTTTAACTATATAATTAGTGGCATTAATTACCTTCACAAATTTGTGCAACTATCATCACTATTTATTTCCAAAAATGTTCATCACCCAGACTGAAATTCTGTATCCTTAAGCATTTCCCCATTCTCTTTCCTCCCCAACCCCTGGTGATATCTAATCCACTTTGTGTCTCTATGAAGTTGCCTATGAAGTATCTATGTAAGTGGAATCATACAATATTAGTCCTTCTGTGCCCGTTTATTTTACTTAGCATGTTTTCAAGGTCACCCATGTAGCATGGCAGAGCCTCACTTCTTTTTGTGGTTGAATAATACTCCGTTGTATGGATATACCATATTTGTTTTTCCATTCATCTGTTGATGGATACTTGAGTGTCTTTTGGCTAAGTATATAATGATGCATGAACAATAATGAATATTATCATGCAAATATCTGTTTCAATTCCTAGGGGTGGAATTCTTGGATCGTATGATAACTCTATGTTTAGATTTTGGGGAACCACCAAACTGTTTTTCATGAGTAGCTGCACCATTTTAAATTCCCACCAACAATGAATAAGTGTTCCCATTTCTCTACATTCTCATCAAAACTTGATATTTTCAGGGTTTTTTTTTTTTGATAATAGGCATCTTAATGGGTGTGAATTGGTTTTGATTTGGTTCCCTAGTGGCTAATGATGTTTGGCATCTTTTCATGTGCTCAGTGGCCATTTGTATATCTTCTTTGGAGAATTGTCTACTCAAGTCCTTGGCATATTTTTTGAATCTAGTTGTTTTTGTTGTTGAGTTGTAGGTCTTTATATATTCTGGATATTAATCCCTTATCAGGTATATGATTTGTGAATATTTCTCCCATCCTATGAGTTATTTTCATTTTTTTAACATTTTTATTTAATTTTGAGAGACAGAGAGAGAGACAGAGCACAAGTGGAGGAGGGTCAGAGAGAGAGGGAGACACACAATCCAAAGCAGGCCCCAGGCTCTGTGCTATCAGCACAGAGCCGGACATTGGGCTCAAACCCATCAAATGTGAGATCATGAGCCAAGCCGAGGTTGGAAGCTCAACCTACTGAGCCACCCAGGCACCCCTTTTTTCATTTTCTTGATACTTTCCTTTGATAAATATATCTTTCTAATTTTGGTGAAGACTAATTTACCTAATTTTTCTTTTGTTGTTTGTGCTTTGGGTGTCATATCTAAGAAATTACTGCCAAATCCAATGTCATGAGCTTGTTCCCTATGTTTTCTTCTAAGAATTTTATAGTTTTAAAGTTCTTTGAGTTCCTTGGATGTGTATATTCATGGCTTTCATTAGATTTGGGAAGTTTTCAGCTATTATTTCTTCAAATATGTTTTCTGCTCCTGCTTTTTTCTCTCTTCTGGGATACCTACGCATACCTTGGTATGTTTAACAGTGTCCCACAGGTCCTTCAGACTGTTCATTTTTCTTCATTCTTTTTTATTTCCATTTCTGAGACCACATCATTTCAAATGCATTGTCTTCAAGTTCACCCATTCTTTGTTTTGCCTGTTCAAGTCTGCTGCTGAGTCCCTCTAGTGATCTATTTTGGTCCTTTTCGTAATTTCTCTTTATAGACATTCTTATTTTGTTCAGACATCAGTTTCCTGATTTCCTTTAGTCTTTGTCCATCGTTGCCTTTAGCTCATTGAACATATTTAAGACAGTTAATTTAATGTCTTTGAGTATTAATTCCAGTATCTGGGATTCTTCAGGGATGATTTTTGTGAATTTTTTTTCCTGTGAAAAGATCATACCTGCTTGTTGCTTTTTATATTTTATAATTTTTTGTTGAAAACTCGATAGTCTATGTTATAGGAACTCTGGAAACCTAAATTCTTCCACTCCTTTGAGATTTTTTTTTTTTTTTTTGGATTAGATCCATCCACTTGTGGCTTTTCCAAACTATTTTTTGAAGTGTATACTTTTTGTTTTGTAGTCATCGAACTTTCTTTTCCATTTTCTCTGTGGCCAGCCCTGACCTGACAAAGATTTCCTTAAATGTCTGGCTCCTAAGAGTAAGGGGGAAAAAAGTCTTGCCTCTTTAAATTCCACGTGACCCAGAAGCTGCTCATAGGAAGTGGGTGTTGAAAAATGGCTGACCTCCGGGTTGGGCCTTCAGTGCCCAAAGGCAGCAATCAGCTATCAACACGACGAACTTTTTGCCCCTCCTGGCTCTAGTAGGCCACGCAAGGAATGTAGGCTGCTACGTCCACAGCTGCCTGCTGCTGGGATGTGGGCTGGTAACTGCAGCCTCGCAAAAGGCTCAAACTCACCAAAACTTGTCAGCCTCTTCCTTGAGCTCTCCCACAGATGCTGAACTTGAGTTCCACAATAGTAACTTTAGACAGTTCCCGCCAGCTCAGTAGTTGTTTCCGTGGAGAGACAGATTCTTGGGACTCCTACTCTGCCATCTTTCCTGACATCCTTCTCTATGTTATGTTTGTTTATATTCTTGAACTCCCTGACGGTAAACCTATTTGTCTCGGGAGGGAACTTCACCTTTGTTTCTGTGTGCAGCACCTGTTCTGCCTTTCGACCAGATCAGAGCCCTGGCCAGATTCTCTCACTTGCCCTCTACGTCCAAGGCAGAGGCCAAACCAGAACTGTCTTGTAGTTCTGCTAACACAGATCCTGAGAGAGTGGTCTTCTTTTTCCTGTCCATCCTATAACCGAAAAGCTGAACTACCAGGAAAGGCCATGCACATATGGGGATATTACTCGTCTCAATTTTTTCTTTCTCCTTCCTTCCCTCCTTTTTCTTTCTGATTTCTCACATATTTTTGAGCAACCCCGATGTGCCAGCTCTTTGATGGATGCTGGGGAGATGGTCTTAAAAGAACCATAGATCCTTGTCCTTAATGAGCTGCTAGTTGAGTCCGAGAGGCAAGAAAAAAATTTCAGTATACTTGGTGAGGTTCGAAAGAGGTGGAAAAGATGTTGAGGGAGCCAAGAGAGGGACTTCCTAAATGAGTTTGAGGGAAAAGCTGGGAGAAAAACGAGTAACTTCACAAATGAAGTGGCACTTGAAGAAGTTAGCCAGGTGGGAACATCTTCAGCAGAAGCACCAAGTCCAAATACATGCGGAGTGAGAACACGGCCAGCTGGAGTGCTAACAAGGAATTTTGGTGTGAGGTGTGGGGGCCGGGGAGGGAGGGTTAGGTTAGGAGATGAGGCCAGAAAGGTAGGTGGGGCGAGATCAGGTAGGAATTGAATTTTATTTTATTTAAAAAAATTTTTCTTTAACATTTATTTACTACTGAGAGACAGAGAGACAGAGCATGGGTAGGGGAGGGGCAGAGACAGGAGACACAGAATCTGAAGCAGGCTCCAGGCTCTGAGCTGTCAGCACAGAACCCGGCGCGGGGCTTGAACTCACAAACCATGAGAGCATGACCTGAGTCGAAGTCTCGAAGATGCTTAACAGACTGACCCACCCAGGTGCCCTTTGAATTTTATTTTGTAGCGACTGTAGTGTCATAGGAATGGTAGTAGTGGAGTAATGTGATCAGATTTGTTTTTGAAAAATCAATCTGTTCTGAAGGCGGATTTGAAAGAAGTTAACAGTAGTTTAACACATAATGAGGATGTACTCCCATGCATTTTACATATTATCTCATTTAATCCTCATAAAACACTACCACACTGGAATGATAATCATTTCCACCTTTTAGATGAGGACAGGGGCACTTAAAAGTTAAGTACTTTGCCAAAGGCTAGAAAGTTGGTAAGTGATGGAGATTTAAATCCAGTCTACCATCAGTATGGATGCTTAATCACTGTGCTTTTACTGGGGGCGGGGCCTGGAGGGTAACAGTTAGGATTCTATTGTGGCGATGTCAGTAATAACTAACTGCTCCAGGCCTCTACTAAGGCAGTGGCAATGGGGCTGGAAGGTGGAGAGCAAGTTTGGGAGATTTTGAGGAAGTAGAATTCACAGAACTTCATTCGATATGGAGGAATAGGGAAGTAAGATTCTAGGACAACTCCCTGCTTCCTGGTTTGGTCACTGAAATAGAAATAGAGGAACTTGCTGAAATAGAGGAACACATGTGAAGAAGGTTTGGGGAAAGAGGGGGAGATGCCCAGATCAATTGTGGACATGCTGAGTTGGACCAACCAAATGCAGACACGCTGAATGTAACTGGGCCAGGAATTCAGCGGAGGCAACAGAAGCCAGAGGTGTTCATGGGATGGCAGTGGACGAGAAGACAGGTGGAGGCAGGGCTCAGGAATGGACGACCACCCCCCTCCCTGCCTTCGAGAAGCAGAGGAATACAAGCTAACCGCCAAAATAGGAGACTTAATGATCATTTATTCAACATAATCACAGTCAAGGAAATGCCTGAAAATTCAGCTCAGATTAGGAAGTGCAGCTGCTTTCAAGGTGACTGTCTCCAGACTCCTACGAGCAGACACTGGGAAATCTAATTTGCTTATTTGATACAGATATTTTATCCATATTCTTTGCAAATGGGATCGAGTTGTTTGCAGCAATCATAGAGAGTGATAATGAACTATTCATTTTCAGACTTTTTGCTTAGAACACTTTTTGTCTTAGAAAAATTGAAAACTGTATCCTCAATTCCTGAAAACTCTTGGTTTAAGAAAGTTTATTGCAGTTCTCCAAAATTGCTTTCTTAAACATTTTTTAAAATGTTTATTTATTTTTGAGAGGCAGAGAGAGACAGTGCAAGCCCTGAAAATTTCACAGTGCGAAATCTGAAACAGGCTCCAGGCTCTTAGCTGTCAGCACAGAGCCTGATGCGGGGCTCAAACTCACAAACCAGGAGATCACGACCTGAGCCGAAGTTGGACGCTCAAACCGACTGAGCCACCCAGGCGCCCCTAACATTGCTCTATTTTTAAACAATCAATTTATAATGGTATATTTAAATTCTTTTGCTTTTTTAGAAATAAACATTCGACTGTGTTCCATGAGTGATCATTTGTCTTAATTCAGCATTTTATGCTCAGCAACCTCGTGGGTCCTCGTTTGCACCGTTATTGGCTGACAGACGTTAAAACCCTT
Organism: Panthera pardus; assembly: GCF_024362965.1. Lineage (NCBI taxonomy): Eukaryota > Metazoa > Chordata > Mammalia > Carnivora > Felidae > Panthera > Panthera pardus. The sequence goes on along the minus strand of NW_026526654.1, from coordinate 88,804,015 downwards.
CCTTCCCTCCTTTCTCTTCCGCTCTTTGCCTTTCTCTTCTTTTTCTCCTCCTCCCTTCCTTTGTTTAACCAGTATTTGTCGGATGCCTTCTGTGGCAGGTAGTCAGCTAGATTATATAAAGATGAGAAAGTCACCGTTCCTGCTCCTAATTTGAACAGTTTAGTAGACACAAACTTGGTATGTAGACAGCGACTTGAGGTCTAAAGCTTCACCAGGAGGACAGGAGAGGGAAAAGCATTGCCATCAGGGGAAGGTGGGGTGTGTGTAAAGGCGTGGGGGTAGGGAAAGGTGACGATGAAAAGCACGTGGCCTGTGTGGGGAAAGGCCAAGGGTTTCATAGGGTGGGAGCATGGTATTCATGGGATGGTGTGGAAAGTAGCCGGTGACGGGGGGGGGGGGGGGGGGGGGGGGGGGGGGTCAGCACCAGGGGAGGGGCTGGAAAAGTTGAGACTCTGGAGACACCAGAAACTATCCAGTTTTTGGTTTTTATACCCCTAAGGACAGGTGAGCAGACGGGTAGGAGAGAATCAGACAGTATTTTCGTGGCTAACAGAGGAAATGATGCGGACGCACGTTCTCCATTTGTACCGTTTCTCCTTTCTCTTGGTTTGGTTCTACAATAGAGAAATACAAGAATTAGTTATTTCTAAAATGAGAACAAGTTTGTTTCCTAATCAGCAGCAAAATAAGTGCTGTTTTATAATAATGGGACAAAAAGTTTTCACCCCTTGTCATTCTCAAGCATTAAATCACACGAGTCTCCCACTTAGCAGGCTGGTGTATTTCAAGGCCTTATCATTTGACAGCTGTAAAGGGAGGGGCTTCTCTTGTCCCATTAATCAGTCAGTTATCAGTGTAAGCTCATGGATTATTTATTTATTTTTAATATAATTTATTGTCAAATTGGCTTCCATACAACACCCAGTGCTCGTCCCAACAAGTGCCCTCAATGCCCATCACCCACCCCGCCCTCTGTCCCACCCCCCATCCACCCTCAGTTTGTTCTCCGTATTTAAGAGTCTCTTATGGTTTGCCTCCCTCTCTCTCTGTTTGTAACTTTTTTTCCCTTCCCCTCCCCCATGGACTTCTGTTAAGTTTCTCAGGATCCACATATGAGTGAAAACATGTGGCATCTGTCTTTCTCTGACTGACTTATTTCACTCAGCATAATACCCTCCAGTTCCATCCACGTTGCTGCAAATGGCCAGATTTCATTCTTTCTCATTGCCAAGTAGTATTCCATTGTATGTTTAAACCACATCTTCTTTATTCATTCATCAGTTGATGGACATTTAGGCTCTTTCCATAATTTGGCTATTGGTGAAAGTGCTGCTGTAAACATTGGGGTACAAGTGCCCCTATGCATCAGCACTCCTGTATCCCTTGGGTAAATTCCTAGCACTGCTATTGCTGGGTCATAGGGGAGATCTATTTTTAATTTTTTGAGGACCCTCCACACTGTTTTCCAGAGTGGCTGTACCAGTTTGCATTCCCACCAACAGCGCAAGAGGGTTCCCGTTTCCCCACATCCTCGCCAGCATCTATAGTCTCCTGATTTGTTCATTTTAGCCATTCTGACCAGCATGAAGTGGTATCTCAGTGCGGTTTTGATTTGTATTTCCCTGATGAGGAGTGACGTTGAGCATCATTTCATGTGTCAGTTGGCCATCTGGATGTCTTCTTTAGAAAAGTGTCTATTCATGTCTTCTCTCCATTTCCTCACTGGATTATTTGTTTTTCGGGTATGGAGTTTGGTGAGTTCTTTATAGATTTTGGATACTAGCCCTTTATCCGATATGTCATTTGCAAATATCTTTTCCCATTCTGTCGGTTGCCTTTTAGCTTTGCTGATCATTTCCTTTGCAGTGCAGAAGATTTTTATCTTTGATGAGGTCCCGATAGCTCAGTTTTGCTTTTAATTCCCTTACCTTTGGAGATGTGTCCAATAAGAAATTGCTGTGGCTGAGGTCAGAGAGGTTTTTTTCCTGCTTTCTCCTCTAGGGTTTTGATGGTTTCCTGTCTTACATTCAGGTCCTTTATCCATTTTGAGTTTATTTTTGTGAATGGTGTAAGAAAGTGGTCTAGTTTCGTTCTTCTGCATGTTGCTGTCCAGTTCTCCCAGCACCATTTGCTAAAGAGACTGTCTCTTTTCCATTGGATATTCTTTCCTGCTTTGTCAAAGATTAGTTGGTCATACTTTTGTGGGTCCAATTCTGGAGTCTCTAGTCTATTCCATTGGTCTATGTGTCTGTTTTTGTGCCAATACCATGCTGTCTTGATGATTACAGCTTTGTAGGAGAGGCTAAAGTCTGGGATTGTGATGCCTCCCGCTTTGGTCTTCTTCAAAATTACTTTGGCTATTCGGGGTCTTTTGTGGTTCCATACAAATTTTAGGATTGCTTGTTCTAGCTTTGAGAAGAATGCTGGTGCAATTTTGATTGCGTTGAATGTGTAGATTGCTTTGGGTAGTATTGTTAATACTTTGTTAAGTATTTTAATAATATTTATTCTTCCGATCCATGAGCATGGAATGTTTTCCCATCTCTTTGTATCTTCTTCAATTTCCTTCATAAGCATTATATAGTTACCAGTCTACAGATCTTTTACATCTTTGGTTAGGTTTATTCCTAGGTATTTTATGATTCTTGGTGCAATTATGAATGGGATCAGTTTCTTTATTTGTCTTTCTGTTGCTTCATTATTAGTTTATAAAGATGCAACTGACTTCTGTACATTAATTTTGTATCCTGCGACTTTGCTGAATTCATGTATCAGTTCTAGCAGCCTTTTGGTGGAGTCTATTGGGTTTTCCAGGTATAATATCATGTCATCTGCAAAAAGTGAAAGCTTGACTTCATCTTTGCCAATTTGGATGCCTTTGACAAATTTCCTTTTGTTGTCTGATTGCTGATGCTAGAACTTCCAACGCTATGTTAAACACCGTGGTGAGAGTGGACATCCCTGTCGTGTTCCTCATCTCAGGGGGAAAGCTTCAGTTTTTTCCCATTGAGGATGATGTTAGCTGTGGGCTTTTCATAAATGGCTTTTATGATGTTTAAGTATGCTCCTTCTATCCCAATTTTCTCAAGGGTTTTTATTAAGAAAGAATGCTGAATTTTGTCAAATGCTTTTTCTGCATTGATTGACAGGATCATATGGTTCTTATCCTTTTATTACTGTGATGTATCACATTGATTGATTTGCAAATGTTGAACCAGCCCTGCAGCCCACGAATGAATCTCACTTGATCATGGTGAATAATTCTTTTTATAAGCTGTTGAGTTAGATTTGCTAGTATCTTGTTGAGAATTTTTGCATCCATATTCATCAGGGATATTGGCCTGTAGTTCTCTTTTCTTGCTCGGTCTCTGTCTGGTTTGGGAATCAAAGTAATGCTGGCTGCGTAGAATGAGTCTGGAAATTTTCCTTCCCTTTCTATTTTTTGGAACAGCTTGAGAAGGATAGGTATTATCTCTGCTTTAAACGTCTGGTAGAACTCCCCTGGGAAGCCATCTGGTCCTGGACTCTTATTTGTTGGGAGATTTTTGATAACTGATTCAATTTCTTCACTGGTTATGAGTGTGTTCAAATTTTCTGTTTCTTCCTGTTTGAGTTTTGGAAGTGTGTAGGTGCTTAGGAATTTGTCCATTTCTTCCATGTTGTCCAGTTTGTTGGCATATAATTTTTTGTAGTATTCCTTGATAATTGCTCATATTTCTGAGGCATTGGTTGTAATAATTCCCTTTTCATTCCTGATTTTATCTACTTGGGTCCTCTCCCTTTTCTTTTTGAGAAGCCTGGCTAGAGGTTTATCAATGTCATTTATTTTTTCAAAAAACCAACTCTTGGTTTCATTGATCTGTTCTACTGTTTTTTTTTTTTTATTCTATATTGTTTATTTCTGCTCTGATCTTTATTATTTCTCTTCTTCTGCTGGGCTTGGGTTGTCTTTGCTGTTCTGCTTCTAGTTCCTTTAGGTGTGCTGTTAGATTTTGTATTTGGGATTTTTCTTGTTTCTTGAGATAGGCCTGGATTGCAATGTATTTTCCTCTCAGGACTGCCTTCGTTGCATCCCAAAGCATTCGGATTGTTGTATTTTCGTTTTCATTTGTTTCCATATATCTTTTAATTTCTTCTCTAATTTCCTGGTTGACCCATTCATTCTTTAGTAGGGTGTTCTTTAACCTCCATGCTTTTGGAGGTTTTCCAGACTTTTTCCTGTGGTTGATTTCAACTTTCATAGCATTGTGGTCTGAAAGTATGCATGGTATGATTTCAATTCTTGTATACTTATGAAGGGCTGTTTTGTGACCCAGTATGTGATCTATCTTGGAGAATGTTCCATGTGCACTCGAGAAGAAAGTATATTCTGTTGCTTTGGGATGCAGAGTTCTAAATATATCTGTCAAGTCCATCTGATCCAATGTATCATTCAGGGCCCTTGTTTCTTTATTGACCGTGTGTCTAGATGATCTATCCATTTCTGTAAGTGGAGTGTTAAAGTCCCCTGCAATTACCACATTCTTATCAATAAGGTTGCTTATGTTTGTAATTGTTTTATATATTTGGGGGCTCCCATATTGGGTACATAGGCATTTATAATTGTTAGCTCTTCCTGATGGATAGACCCTGTAATTATTATATAATGCCCTTCTTCATTTCTTGTTACAGCCTTTAATTGAAAGTCTAGTTTGTCTGATATAAGTATGGCTACTCCAGCTTTCTTTTGACTTCCAGTTACATGATGGATAGTTCTCCATCCCCTCACTTTCAATCTGAAGGTGTCCTCAGGTCTAAAATGAGTCTCTTGTGGACAGCAAATAGATGGGTCTTGTTTTTTTTATCCATTGTGATACCCTATGTCTTTTGGTTGGAGCATTTAGTCCGTTTACATTCAGTGTTATTATTGAAAGATATGGGTTTAGAGTCATTGTGATGTCTGTAGGTTTCATGCTTGTAGTGATGTCTCTGGTACTTTGTGGTCCTTGCAACATTTCACTCACAAAGTCCCCCTTAGGATCTCTTGTAGGGGTGGTTTAGTGGTGATGAATCCCTTCAGTTTTTGTTTGGGAAAACCTTTATCTCTCCTTCTATTCTGAATGACAGACTTGCTGGATAAAGGATTGTTGGCTGCATATTTTTTCTCTTCATCACATGGAAGATTTGCTGCCATTCCTTTCTGGCCTGCCAAGTTTCAGTAGATAGGTCTGCCACTAGTCTTACGGGTCTCCCTTTGTAGGTTAGAGCCTGTTTATCCCTAGCTGCTTTCAGAATTTTCTCTTTATCCTTGTATTTTGCCAGTTTCACTATGATATGTCGTACAGGAGATCGATTCAAGTTACATCTGAAGGGAGTTCTCTGTGCCTCTTGGATTTCAATGCCTTTTTCCTTCCCCAGATCAGGGAAGTTCTCAGCTATGATTTGTTCAAGTACACCTTCAGCCCCTTTCTCTTTCTCTTACTCTTCTGGAATTCCTATTATACGGATATTGTTGTGTTTGATTGCATCACTTAGTTCTCCGATTCTCCCCTCATACTCCTGGATTTTTTCTCTCTTTTTCTCAGCTTCCTCTTTTTCCATAATTTTATCTTCTATCTCACATATTCTCCCCTCTGCCTCTTCAATCTGTGCTGTGGCCACCTCCATTTTATTTTGCACCTCATTTATAGAATTTTTTAATTCATCATGATTATTTTTAGTCCCTTGATCTCTGCAGCAATAGATTCTCTGCTGTCCTCTATGTTTTTTTTCAAGCCCAGCAATTAATTTTACGACTATTATTCTAAATTCTTGTTCCATTATATTGCTTAAATTGGTTTTGATCTACTCGTTAGCTATTGCTACTTCCTGGAGTTTCTTTTGAGGAGAATTCTTCCGTTTCGTCCTCTTGGCTAGTTTTCTGTCCCTCATGTGTTTTAAACGCTTGTTGTGTGCTCTGCACCTGTGAGCACTGCTGTATTAAAGGAGGGTCATGCACTGTCCAGGGCCTGGCCCTTCAGCAGGTGTTTTTTCGGCGATTGTTACTTGCTCTCTGTTGTGAGTTCATTTTATTACCCTACTCGTAGTGATAGTTTGGACCCTCCACAGGTGTGCTTTGATTTGTTCCTTGGAGTAGCCCTGGAAAGGAAAACAGATAGACAAACAGGAGACAAAAACACGCAAACACATAAATGACACAAAGAAAAACAAAAACCTAAAGACTAAAACCAAAAACCCAAAAAAACACCGACCGCAAGTAGAGAAGAGGGTGGGGGCGGGGCTGGTGGAAGAGCACAAAGAGAGAAATGACGGGGGAGAAAAAATAAACATTGACCAGGCTGAGAGACTAGAAGGCTTAATCATGAGAGAGAGAGGAAAATAAAGGAGGCAGGGAAAATGAAACAAAGAGAAAGTTACGCAGAGCAACTATATGGCTTGGTAATTCCAGAGAGAGAAAGGAGTGTAAAGAAGGAGGTGTAGAACGTGTGCAAGACAATGGATTAACTATGCCTGTTTAGAGAGACCAATGACCAGAGTAACCAGCCCAGGGGAGGGAGGAGATAAGGAGGAGAAATGGGGCGGGGGTGGCGGAGTGGGGGGAGAATGTATCTGCTCATCCAGAGTTGACCTAGAGTCAATCCAGGCAACGCTTGTGGGGAGGAGCTGTCCGCAGGGTCGGTGCTGCTCCGGTGGATACGCAGTTGCCCAGGGCAAAGGGGCGTGGCTTGGCGTCATCTGGCCCCACCTCCACTATGGGCCCAGGGGGTGAGCCCTGAGTCCCCTCCTTGATGGGGGGGGTGGGAGTGGGGGGGGAATGCTGAGCCCCCAGTCTCTTCTCCACGGAGCCCACCCGGTGGCCTCCGTTTGAGTCGTCCTCACTGTGCCAGGGGCGCAGACGTGGGGGGGGGGGGGGGTCCTTCTCTCTCCGCCAACACCCCTGACCCTGCGCTTGGCTAGGATTCCAAGTCGCGCTCCGTGCGCTCTGGCGCTGGGGAAGCGCCTCTCGTCGTGGCCACGTGTGGTCCTGGTGGCTTCGTCTCTGCCGCCGCACTTCAGGGACGACCGCCTTCTCCTACTGCAGACGGAGAGCCGCTGCCCTTGCTCCTGCGAGCCCCGGGGTGGCGGACTCCAGGGACACGGCGGCCTTTTCCTCCTGCACACTGCACCCCTGGCCCAGCCACTGCACGGGGGTGGGGTGTGGGGGGGGGGGGTGGGGTGGGGGGTGGACGCAGGCGGGTTCTGTGCTATCGCGCAGCCCTCCAGAATGGCAACCGCTTTCTCCAGCTGCGGACTGAGCCCCTGACCTACCCCCGCACCCAGGCCCTGGCTCCCCTCCTCCCCAGGTGCGCGAACAGGGAGCGGGCCCCAGGCCCCAGTCCGAAGAAAGCCCCCCAGTCAGAGATCGGATCCCTCTGTCTCAGTCCGAGGCCTGTCTCCTGTCCGGATAAGGTCCCGCACTGTCCTGGCCACTCTTTCTCTTCCCTTCGTCCCTCCGCAGAAGGGGGTCCCTCCCCTCCGCGCGGCCTTTTGTCTCCCCCCGCTCGCAGTTACGCACCTCTCTTTTTTCCCCGCTTTCCCATTTTCTTCCTGGTAGATTCAGTCTTGTTTCCTCCCAGGCTCTGGTGTCAAAGTCCTTTGGCTTCTGCACTTCTTTGTTTGAGAGACGCCGGACGTATGGATCCCCCTGCTTCTCCGCCTGTTGGCCTCACGGATTCTTAGTAGGTTACGATCCATTGCTGACATTAATTACTTTGATACTCAGATTGTACCGGATTCGGCCAGGGGGAGCCCCTTCAAGTCGGCTGTTGCCTTTTTGCTACACTTGGGACATCCTCATTATTATCTCTTACTTCCAGGCTCATCTTGTACTTTCCCTGCTCTGGTCTCAGAATCAGCCATTTAACCAGGGAATGGAACATGTTTTAGTTATCATTATTACTATTTTAAAAACTTTTTTGTTTGTTTAATTTTAGAGAGAGACAGGAGGAGAAATGGAGGGGTGAGGCAGAGAGAGGGAGAGAGAGACTCTTCAGCAGGCTCTGCACTCGGCTTGGAGCCCGACGTGGGGCTCAATTTCATGAGAGTGAGATTAGGACCCAAGCTGAAATCGAGTCGAACACTTAACTGACTGAGCCACCCAGGCACCCCGAAACATGTTTCAAAGATTTGCAATATTCTTACTTAAGTAGCTTATTTTTAAAATATAATTTTCCTGCGTTCGGCTCTGTGCTGACAGCTCGGAGCCTGGAGCCTGCTTCACATTCTGTGTCTCCCTCTGTCTCTACCCCTCCCCTGCTCATGCTCTCAAAAACAAACATTAAAAAATTTTTTTTAAAGTAATTTTCACTTATCGTGTTTAAAAATGCCATTTTACTTACAACAGCATTTTATATTTAATGCCAATTAATTTTTAGTGCCATTTTAAACATTTACCCACAACCCACTATATGCCATGAGACCCCGATCTTGTGTTCAAGATTCTCCCCAAAACACTATAGTTTGTTTTTTTTTTTTAATTTTATTTTTAAATGACATCTACATCCAGTGTGGGGCTTGAACCCACAGACCCAGGATCAAGAGTCTTGCTTGCTCCACTGACTCAGCCAGCCAGGGGATCCCCCCAATTACGCTAGTTTCTGAGAACCTGAACTAATGTGGTTGGCAAGGATGAGAGTATTTATATTTATAAAAAAGTTTTAAAAAACACATTAAAAATATAATTTTTGTATCTGTGTAAATACTTTATTTGGTTTCCACATACGATATTGAAATTTACACATTATTTTTAGGACAATTAATATACAGCTAACTGAAATAAAATGTACAAGAAGCTTATGAGATATGAGATGCAGACAAGAAAATCTGAAATGTTCTTAACTGAATTTGTGCTACTGGGAACACCAGGACTCCTGGCCTTGATCTTAGCCTTGTGTGTCTACTTTTTTCTGTAATTACTCACTGACACCCTTCCAAAGAGATGTTTTACTACTGTGTCTAAGAAATCAGTGAATAATGAGGTTTTCAATCTTATCAAAGTACAAAGCATGACTTCAATTCTAGGCCCTCTGACAGAATCCAGTACCTGTATTTACTAAGTTCTTTAATGAAATTTTATCAAGAAATTACTGAATCAGGAAGTAAATACAAGGCATCTTTATATGACAAAGAAAATCAATGAAGCCTCCAGAAGACAGACATCTAGTACTTAAAAAAAAATTCCAAATTGTGACATTCAGAGCAATGTAATTCCCATATTATTTTTCTAAAAGAGACCTCTTCCAGCTTGTTTCCAGACTTCTTTTACTCCTTTAATGCTTTCTCTTTTCACACATTTCCAGTATTCTTGTATACTTTGTTGCTGTGGGACCTGTTAACACAAAGTGAAAGTAAAGAGATCATCCTCTTCAAGGTTAGACACGATTTCATGCGAGCTCGGTTACCATTTATTTCCCACATGCCTCCAGAGAGTCCCTGAGATGGATTATGTCGTGAAAGAGGATTCCAACAGAACTGTAAGTAGGACGGGGTAAAGGATAAAACGTGAACGTGATGTAAGAACAGCCTTGGGGAACTCAAGAGTGGAGGCTAAGTGCACGTGATTGGAGCCTCTTCCGTAAGATAACGAAGATCGTGGGCAATTTCTTTCATATATTGGTTTTAAAAAATGTAATGATTTCATGACGCTTTATAATATTTTATAATGTTTTCCTTTTTTTTAATTAAAAAAAAATTTTTTTTTTAACGTTTTTTTATTTTTGAGACAGAGAGAGACAGAGCATGAACGGGGGAGGGGCAGAGAGAGAGGGAGACACAGAATCGGAAGCAGGCTCCAGGCTCTGAGCCATCAGCCCAGAGCCCGACGCGGGGCTTGAACTCACGGACCGTGAGATCGTGACCTGAGCTGAAGTTGGACGCTCAACCGACTGAGCCACCCAGGCGCCCCTATAATGTTTTCCTTTTTATGGTGAACTTTATTTAGCTATGTGGAATATAAATTATAAGCCTAAAACTCTGATTTAAACCTAAGTTAAAAAGAAACAATATATTTTATAAGAGGCTTTAAGAAAAAAGACTATAATTCATCTAAGTGCTCTGTGAATTAAAAAGTTCTATGAGTATTATTCCTCTGTTAAAGAAGAAAGTAAAGGTTAAAAAACATGTGTATCCTTGGTGAGCACAGGAGGACAGCATTGCTGGATATCTCCCAAATGGAAGCAAATCTGCCAGTTGAAATTTTTTTTTAGAGAGAGTGAACGAGTGAGCAAGCTAGCATGTGTGAGCAGGAGAGGGGCAGAGAGAGAGAGAGAGAGAGAGAGAGAGAGAGAGAGAGAGAGAGAGAATCTTAAGCCGGCTTCATGCCCAGTGCGGAGCCCGACATGGGGCTCTATCTCATGATGGTGAGATCACAACTTGAGCCGAAATCAAGAGTTGGAAACTAAACCAACTAAGCTACACCGGTGCCCTGCTAAAGTTTTAGATTTATTTAAAAAGTTTATTTATTTGAGAGACAGACAGGGAGAGAGCATGCGTGCACAAGTGGGGGAGGGCCAGAGAGGGAGGGAGAGAGAGGATCCCGAGCAGGCTCTGCGCTATCAGCTATCAGGGTGCAGCCTGACTCGGGGCTCGAATTCACAAACTGGTGAGGTCATGACCTGAGCCGAGATCAAGAGTCAAACGCTTAACAGACTGAGCCACCCAGGTGTCCCTATTTTAGATTTTATATATATTCTTTTCCGGATCGATTTACAGCTCTATTTAATGTCTTTGAGAAATGGCAGAGGCTCGTGGGTATATTAAATCGTTACTGCAAAGGCTGGTTTCATTTTCAGGGACAGGATTATTCACGATGAGATGCTAAATGCCTACAAAGCTTGTGAGACACATCTGCTAACAGAAATCATATTTACTCATTTTCCATTAATAATGTGGGTAGCAGGAAAATGATGTGCTTTTCGAGGAGTAAATGAAGGGGGCTGTTCATGAAGCCACCACATTCTCTCCCTCATTCTCTCCTTTCTTCTGGCCGAACTGCCTCTTACCATACAGTTTTCTTTCCACCCTTGTTTTCAACCTGCAGACTGCTTTTATGAGGGTGCTTCTTTTTTTTAATTAATAATTTATTTACTTTTTGATTTACATCCAAATTAGTTAGAATATAGTGCAACAATGATTTCAGGAGTCGATTCCTTAGTGCCCCTCCCCCATTTAGCCCATCCCCCTCCCACAACCCCTCCAGCAACCCTCAGTTTGTTCTCCACATTTATGAGCCTCTTTTGTTTTGTCCCCCTCCCTGTTTTTATATAATTTTCCTTCCCCTTCCCTTATGTTCATCTGTTTTATCTCTTAAAGTCCTCATATGAGTGAAGTCATATGATATTTGTCTTTCTCTGATTTCGCTTAGCATACTACCCTTATGATGGTGCTTCTAAGCAGATTCCAATTTAAACAAAATTTTGAGTTTTATTTGCCCCACAATTATAGACTAATTTGTGAAGAATCTGAATACAATAACAATGGCTAACATTTACTTCAACTGTCTCAGGCACTATCCTAAGTATTTTACGCTTAATTCTTACAACATTGTTTTCTGGTAGATTCTATTAGTTTCCTCATTGTACAGATGAGGAATGGGAGGCTCTGAAAAGTTAAGTGGCTTTGCAAGATTAGGCAGCCGGTGACAGAGCTGGGATTTGAATTTAGGTGTGTCTAACTACAGAGCCCAAAGTAAAATGATTTCTGAGTGGCAGTTTCTGATTAGATTCATATTAAAAAAAAAAAAAAAAAAAAAGCAAAGGAAAATACTGGATCCCATCTGAAGGAGACATCTCGGTTTGTGATCATGGCTTATAATCTCTTCACAAATGATAAAACCTCCATTTACGACCACACACACATTGCCCAAATTCTAGGTGTAATGCCATTCACTTAATTACATGTAAACATGTAGTTATTAAAAACTCAAAATCTTTACCCATAAACCTCGATGCATCCTGTTTTTTAACACCCCGAGAAACTCTCCATGACTAAGACATTCATCACCATCCACATCAAAGATCTTGAACACGGTGTCCAAAATATTGTTTGAGAGTTCCTGCCCTGTTGCTACTTTCACGGCCCTCTTAAACTCCGCTGAAAAAAGAAAACACAAAACAACGCATCAACTGTGTGAAATAGTCTAAGTGGAATTCACCTAAATTTTATTATTTGAGAAGCAAAATTAAGTCTAAATGTTCATTATCACAAAACAAAAAATACTCATTAAGAATATGTTGAAATAATACATTTGGCTGAGAAATGTCTTGAAAGTAACCGAAAGAGAGGCAGCCTGTTTTAATTGAATCAATGTTCTAAAGAACATATTTAAATATTCCCTTTTCCTTTTTAGGAAATAAGGAAGTAAAAGCAAATAACGTAATTGTTAAATGTGAGAGTCCTTGTAAGTCTAGAGTAACCACACTGAATTAATTAAAAGGCTAATCAACTGTTTCACTGGTAATTGGCTCCTTGACTGGTATGTTCTCGTTGAAGAACAGAGTGATGCTATTTGTAGATGACAAAAATTAAACGAAGTCACGTCACTTACCCAGTCTGACAGGACGGTGAGCTAAACTAAACATTTGCATGGCAATAGCAAAATCTTCTAGGTGGGTGGCAAAATGACAAAAGGACTTGAACTCATCCAAACTAATACTCTAATAAAATAACAAAAGTGAGTGTTAATTACGATTTTGTAAAACCGATCTCAGAATATAAGCAGAAGCGTAAGTCCTGTTTCTACCATAAAGCTTGTGAACTTTTGTAGCCTTCCAAGAGAGTCTATTAAAAAGACGGGCAGGGCCACCGTGCATGGGTGGCAGACAGCACACTCTGTGCAAGGGGTCTCCTGGATCGCGCAGGGCGAGAACCGGGGTGGCCCTGTGTCACAGACCGAGTTGTCTCCGCAAAATCCACAGGCTGAAACCCAAACACCCAACATGACTGTACTCGGAGACGGGACCTTTAGGGAAGCAATTAAGGCTACCTGAGGTCACAAGGGTAGGACCCCACTCTGATAGCACCGACGTCCCGATAAGAGAAGGGGACAGCAGCGCACGCTCACTCCGCACGTAAGCACAGACGACAGGCCTCGTGAGGACAGGGTGAGAAGGCGGTGGTGGTCTGCAAGCTGGGAGGAGAGGCCTCACCAAAAACCAACCTGTCGGCACCTTGATCTTGGACTCCGGGCTCCAGAGTTGTGAGAAAATGAATGTGTTGTTTGAGCCATCTGGCCTGTGGCATTTTGTTAAGGCTGAGGAGACTAACACCCCGTTAAGTGCTCTGCCTCCTTGCTTTTCTGCTTTATCCGTGGACACGGCACGGAGAAAGAGCACTGGGTTTGGGAGTCAGAAAAGCTGTGCTTTCATTCCAGTTCTGCCATTTACTGTGTGCATGGTCTTGGCCTCTCCGAGCCTTAGCGGAGTAACCTTTCAGGAAGTAAGTGATTTGCTCAAGATCTACCAAGTGGAACAATCAGGATTTGAACCTTCGTTCCTAACTTCAAAACCTCTGCCCATAAAAACAAAACAAAAATAAGTTAGAAAAACTAGTTTTTCCACTGAAAAAGTAAACAAAGTATGAAAACTGTTAATTTGAAAGTAAATTCTTCCCTGCCTAAAAAAAAAAAACTTTCTCGGGGCACCCGTGTGGCTCAGTCGGTTGAGCGTCCAACTCTTGATTTCAGCTGAGGTCATGCTCCCAGGGTCATGGAATGGAGCCCTACGTGAGGCTCCGTGCTGAGCAGGGAGCCTGCTTGAGATTCCCTCTCTCTCTCCCTCTGCCCGCTCCCCTGCTCACACTCGCTCTCTCTGAATATATATATATATATATTTATATATATATATATAAAGCTTTCTTTTGTAGGCACCTTCAGGATCATGTCCTCTGCATATAGGTGGTGGTCTTATTCAAGTTTCACTGCCCGCAGCCTTGGTAAATTCATGGAATTTTTACTTTTAAAATTTAGTTAAGTCTTTGAAGAGGTAACATATACACATGGTAAAAAAACAAATTCTAGAATGGATAAAAAACAAAAAGTCTTTTTCCCTCCTTTGACCTCCAGTTCCCTTTCCCAGAGGTAAAGCACTGGTACCAATTCTTTGCGTATGCTTCCAGAAATATTCTACTCGTATAAAAGAGCATACACACACCCCTGTTTTACACAGTGGGAGTGTCCTCTTCACACATTTCTACACTTTGCTTTGTACTCTTAAGAATACATCTTATTAGCAGAAGAGTGGCCATTCCTCTGTATCGTAATCTCAAAGCCGCCCCTCGGTGCAACCTTCTGATTTTTCCTTTACTGATAGGTGAAAAATAGCATGCCATCAATGTTTGAATCTGTAGGTCTTTAACTGTGAATGAAGTTTAAACACTTTTCTCTTCTGTTCTTATTGGTGATTTGTGGAGTTCTATTCTTGTGTCTTTTTTATGTCCTCTGCCTAGATTTTTTTTTTTTTTTTTTTTTTTTTTTTTATTTTTGGGACAGAGAGAGACATAGCATGAACGGGGGAGGGGCAGAGAGAGAGGGAGACACAGAATCGGAAACAGGCTCCAGGCTCCGAGCCATCAGCCCAGAGCCTGACGCGGGGCTCGAACTCATGGACCGTGAGATCGTGACCTGGCTGAAGTCGGACGCTTAACCGACTGCGCCACCCAGGCGCCCCTCTGCCTAGATTTTTAATGAGCTGTTATGTGGCTTACTGCTGAGAGACAAGTCTCCATGGGTCTCTCACGTTTCTGCACATCTTTCAATGAGAAGCTCCAACTACTTTATTATTCCAGACTATCTTTCTAAGGGCATTTGTATAGCGAACAGCCTAGAATATTGACGATGTCTGCTTTGGAAAAGTAGAGCACAGTTTTGCTTACTGCCCATTATAAAAGATTCAGAGTCCTGAAGATGAGCTTTCTTGGCTATGTGTGTGGGCAGCATCCACAGGGTACTCAGCATGGTCCCCATGGGACTTGGGAGGCGAGGGAGGACTGACACAAACATGATGCTCATGCTGTTGCTATGCTATGAATGATAATGTTCTTTGTCTCTGACCCGATAGTCTTGTATCTTCGGTCAGCATCCATGAAATGGTACAGGCTAACTTCCAAATAGATAAAATCTCAGATACTTTACATTTATTAACACATTGGTTTTTAGGATCCCTTTATACATTAAATAGGGCAAAATTTAAGACCTTTCAAAATTCTTGATTTTTAAAGATCTCATGATAAATTAAAGAAATGGGCCCATTACATATGATGCCAATATTTCTTCCCTCCCCCCAATTTGTTAATTTTTTTTCTTTTGACTTTGATCCCAGTTTTGAGGGGGATGAGGGGAAAGCAACAGAATTTTTAACTTTTAGACAGCAATTTCATCAACTTTTCCTTGAAAGCTTCTGAGTTTTGCCTAGAGAAATATGCATACCCTACTCTGAGATGATTGTTTCCAAGTTTCCTTCTCTACATACTCAGTTTCATTTCCCCCTGTAACATTTAATTCTTAGATCTATCTGGAATTTTAGAGTAAGGAGTGAGGCAGAGATTTACGTTCATGTCTCCCTCAGATGGCCAGTCAATTAACCTAATGCCATTTATTAATAATTCCTCTTTTACCCAGCTAATTTACAATATGAATTCACATATACTAGATTTCCATGTGTATTTGGGTCCAGTTTTGGACTTTATATTCTGTTCAGTTGATAGGTCTGTCAAATTCATTGTAACAGGCTGTTCTAGTTATCAATATTTGGTAATATATTTTAATATCTCAATATTCTTTTTTTAAAGACTTAATTTTTTATTTTGTTTTTTAAATTTTTATTATTTAGACATTTAAAAACATTTATTCATCTTTGAGAGAGAGAGAGAGGCAGGGTGTGAGTGGGGGAAGGGCAGAGAGAGCGAGAGACACAGAATTCTGAGTAGGTTGAGCTGTCAGCACAGAGCCCGATGCGGGGCTTGAACTCAGAACGGCAAGATCATGACCCGAGCTGAAGTCGGACACTTAACATACTGAGCCACCCAGGCGCCCCAAAGGCTTAGTTTTTTAAAAGCCATTTCAGGTTCATAGCGAAATGGGAGAAGTTACAGAGATTTCCTGGATATCTCGTCCCTGCAGCATTCTTTTCATAGAAACTTTTACGGCCTGTCTAGTTCACTCATGACAATCTGATGACATTTTTATCGAAACCCATTACTGCCCACCGATACTTTTTGGTTCCCGCACGTAGGAAAGATTACGCCTTTCTGCTTCTTTGCAGCTACGTGGGGTCACGTGATCAGTCTGGCCGGTAGCCAAGTGTGATGTTTCTAGGCCAACACGCTTAATTGCTGGAATGTACTCACTCCTTTCTTTTCCCGCCGCGGCCTCTGAAGATGATGTTTTTCCCAGACGGTAAAGCTCCAAGATGGCAGAGCTTGAAGAGTCTGGGTCCCCGAGCGACTGAGTAGGCAGAGGCGCCTGGCAGCCCGCAGTGGAATGTGGCACGACTGAGAAAGAGATCTTCCTTACGTTGGCCACGGGGACGGCGCGGCAGTTTCAGAACTGCAGCAGACCCAGGCTGTTCCCGTATAAGCGTCACGTTTACAGACGACTCTAAGGGACAACTGCTACGTCTGTAATACTAAGACTTCCCGTTCAGCAATAGGAGATAGCGCTATAAGTAGGCAAGTTTTCTTTTATATCTATCAAGACTTTAAAGTTTCATTTTCATGTATTTCTTGTTAAATTCATTCTTAATTTTATGTGTTTCTATTTCAATTGCAAATGAGATCTTAATTATATTTTATGATCTTTTCCCTCACTATAGAAATAGCTTTCAAAAATTATATAGGGGCGCCTGGGTGGCTCAGTCGGTTAAGCCTCCCACTTTAGCACAGCTCACGATCTCACGGTCCGTGAGTTCGAGCCCCGCGTCGGGCTCCGTGCTGACAGCTCAGAGCCCGGAGCCTGCTTGGGATTCTGCGTCTCCCTCTCTCTCTGCCCCTCCCCTGCTTACTCTCTGTCTCTCTCAAAAATCCATAAACATTAAAAAAAAAATGAAAAAATTATATAAAAACATGCCCACTCCAATACTATGTTTTGGAACAATAAAGTAAAAGCAATATATAAAGTAAAAAATCACTTCAAATCTTACAACAGTATATTAATCATTAACAGTTTGGCAATCATTACTTAATACACATATATATAAACATATACACATGTAAACATTAAAAAAAGAAAGTGTGTATATACACACGCCATTACATTTTCTTTCTTTCTTTTTTTTTTAATGTTTACTTACTTATTTTGAGAGTGAGAGAGGGAGAATGTGGGAGGGGCAGAGAGAGAGAGGGAGAGGGAGGGAGGGAGAGGGAGAGGATCCCAAGCAGGCTCCACGCTGTCAGTGCAGAGCCCAATGTGGGGCTCGATCTCACGAACAAGTGAGATCATGACCTGAGCTGACATCGGGATTAATCGACTGAGCCACCAGGTGCCCCTGCCGTTACCTTTTCTAACCTGTAATTTGCACACGGGGCAGCTACCGCTAACATCCTAGCAGTGTAACAGGCACTTCACTGAATTTTGGCTGTTTCTAATCGCTTTTCAGTGCGACTCTCTTGGGTTCTGCAGGCATAGAATCACATCTATGCACACACAGCCGACTGTCCCCCCTTGCAAATGTTCATACTCTTTGACTCTGTTAGTTTGCACTGGCTGGGACTTCCAGAACAACAGTGGTGACAGTGGACGCTGTTATTACTGACTTTGCCGGAAATGCAAAACTCCTGTTTGGAACACTGATTCCATCTGGGCAGTAATTCATTCATAAGAAAACGTAAACACCGTTTCTCACCTTGATTTTACACTCAAATAAGAGAGTAACATGGTTTGGGTTACTTTGAAAGCTACTTTATTTAATTATATAAATGTTTTGAACATGATTTCATCTTTACCAAAAGCATAATAAAAAGGCATACGAACCTCTCCTGCTGACAACTTCTCTCTTACATTTTTCCAATAGATGTCTTTATTTTCAGTGTTAGTGAAAAAAAGTAGCCATTCTGCAAAGTCTTCTTTTCTCATGAAACTCAAGCCTTTAGAAAACTGAAGGAATTCCATTTCTTGGACCTCTGTTTGTAAATTCTCCATAAATCTAAATGTTAAAATATAAAATTGATGTCAGGAACTAGTGGCATTCGATTTTAATATTGTCAGTAGGCCCGCGAGGCACCTTCGGCGGTACCCACGGAGCGGCTGGCCTCTTGACATGCTGAGTCAAACAAAGCATTAGTGTGGTGAAAGGGGTGTGGGGAGGAGAAGATGAAGAGAAGCTGATTTAAAAAAAAATTTATTTGTTCTAACTTTTGGCATGTACCACTGTCTTTCTCAAGAGCTTTCCTCTTCATTTCCAGGAACTCTTTTTTTTTTTTTTTTTTTAATGTTTATTTTTGAAAGAGAGAGAGCATGAGTGGAGAAGAGGCAGGGAGACAGGGAGACAGAAGGATCCGAAGCAGCATCTGCACGGGCAGCGGACAGCCGGACGCGGGGCTCGAACTCACGTACTGTGAGATCATGACCTGAGCGGAAGTCGGACGCTTAACCGACTGAGCCACCCAGGTGCCCCCAGAGAAGCTGCTTAATACTTGCTCCAATTTGTCACACTCTATACTCAATTTGTTTGTGCAACTTATACTTGGTAACCTACTTCTGATAGAGATTTATAAAAATTAGGTAAAACGTTGCTCTGATGCATCTGTAACAGTTTTTTTTCCAATGCAGAAAAATTATCAAGATCAGAGAAACTTAAAATTCACTTGGGTTACTGCCTTTAGAATGTTAATCATAATTAGGGGCGCCTGGGTGGCTCAGTCAGTTGGGTGTCCGACTTCGGCTCAGGTCATGATCTTGGAGTTCATGAGTTCAAGCGCCGTGTCGGGCTCTGTCCTGACAGCTCAGAGCCTGGAGCCTGCTTTGGATTCTGTGTCTCTCCCTCTCTGCCCCTCTCCTGCTCATGCTCTGTCTCTCAATAATAAATAAATGTTAAAAAAAAAAAAAAGAATGTTAATCATAATTAATGGTTCCTAATATTTTTGGATACCAAAGTTGATCAAGTAATCAATGGCTTTACATCAAAAGCTTAGATTTACTTGAAAATATTTATAATCATTTGGACAATAACATGTGCATATATGACTCAACATTCTTTTTAAAATAAAAACATGGCACTTTGAGCAAACTCTCATCAACAGCTCCCTAGAAAAGTACAAGTTGAAAGGATATCAGATTAAAAAAATACTGTCTTTGAACAAGAACTCAAAACCACTGCACTTCATTTATTTATAAACTAAGTCATGTGAAAAGTATAATCTCCATGTGTTTTAATACGTTGAAGATTGCTTTATTCACCTTTTTACATGTTAAAAGAAATGTACCCTCATGCCACAATTTAATGGAATTATACATGGGGTAAAAAACAGGTCTATTCCAGTTCAATGGGAGAAAAACAGTCACTGTTAAACGACTTGCTTTCGGTTCTACGCTTATCCCATAAACCTGAAAAGCATGGGGGAGTTTGATGTTGGGCTTCTATCTGTGTGATGGGTAAGAGTCTGTTACCTGCAACAGTTTCTGAATGTACTGGAGACACAGATTTATCAATGCCATGTTTTTCCGGGTCAAGGCAGAATTTTATCTACCACTTGAAGCATTTCCAGTTGGGGCTAAAACATCAACAAAACCTTTTACTGATATACCTTGTTCTCTGTTTTACCGAGTTTTATTATACTGTATATTGTGATGACATTCAACTTATTAGGATCGTTAAAAAATTTAACTGCTGTTAAACTACACATTGTTTGGCTTCAGCTACTTTCATCTTACTAATTACACTTGTTTTGTTTTAGTTTTTTGAAGATTTTATTTTTAAGTCATCCCTACACTCAGTGTGGGGCTCGAACAACCCTGAGATCAAGAGTTGCGTTCTCCACTGACTGAGCCAGCCGGGCACCTCACTCATTGCGTTACTTTTGAAGAACAAAAGTATATGTTAGGATGCCATCTTTCCTAACTCTAAAATTATCGATCTTGTTATGACTGGAAACTATGGAACATGATACTGGACATAAATACATGAATTGAAGAATTCATACCGTATAAAGTCTCCAGATAAATTCTGAACAAGTTAAACAGTTTATAAATTAGTGGATTAAGTGGGAACATTGGGAAAAAAATCTTTTTCTTACCTGATTTTTAAAAAAATTTTTTAGGTCATGGGTGGGTGGCTCAGTCGGTTGAGAGTCCGACTTCGGCTCAGGTCACGATCTCGCGGTCCGTGAGTTCGAGCCCCGCGTGGGGCTCTGTGCTGACATCTCGGAGCCTGGAGCCTGCTTCGGATTCTGCGTCTCCCTCCCTCTCTGCCCCTCCCCCACTGTCTCTCTCTCTCTCTCTCTCTCTCTCCCTCGTGCGTTCTCTCTCTCTCAAAAATCAAACATTAAAAAATTTTTAAAAATTCTTTAGGTCATGGGGTGCTGGAGCTGGCTCACGCCAGCTCTGAGAATTGTCTACACACGTTTTCCCGCCTGTATTTCACGTATGGCAGCTTGAAATTGGCCTGGTAGAGTACTGACGTTACTTATGACCAAATGCTACAAATCAGGCTGTTCTTCCCGAGAGCAGACTGTCACGTGTATTTATTAGCACAACACTGCTTACAGACAGCTTTGAATGTATGAAAGCGCTATTCGGGGATTCAGGCAATAACATGTCTTTTTTTTTTTTTAATTTTAAGTGTTTATTTGTTTTTGAGAGAGATAGAATATGAGCGAGGTAGAGGCAGAGGGAGAGAAAGAGACACAGAATCCGAAGCGGGCTCCAGGCTCCGAGCCGTCGGCACGGAGCCCGACGCGGGGCTCAAACCCACGAGCTGTGAGATCACGACCTGAGCCGAAGTCGGACGCTCAACCGACGGGGCCGCCCAGGCGCCCCAACAGATCACAGATTTATCCACACGCTCCCTCGTTAACTGATCCGTTTCCCTCGACATGTGGTCGTGTCTACTTAATTTGGCTCTGTCCCTTCGGTCACCTGGTCTGGCGCCAGCTCCTTGAAATCCCATTCAACGCACCCAACCACCTACCAGGGAACTGTGGGACTACTCCTTTTAGGAACTTTGTGGCTATTGAAGCCTTTAAAGAGAAACCTGGGTCTGGACCTCATGTCTTCAATTTCTAAGACATATAACCCTGGACGGAGTCCCTTATGAATCTCATCCGACTCCTGCCTCGCTTTCCAAGGACCGGGGGAATAATATATGTGAAATACCCAGACAAGGGCCAGGCGCGTGGAAGTACTCAGCAGTCAGCCGCGGTGACGGCACCGAGGCTGCAGGTAACCACCTCCCTTTTCATCCTTTTCATCAAGCCCAGACTCCACGTCCTCGGCTTCCTCGGGCCGTCGAAGGCCTTCTTCGGGGGCACCTTGAAGAAAATCCCTCAGAAACTGCGCCTAGTGCTACCGGCATAAACGGACGGTCCGCAGCCGTGACTGGGTCCTCGACGCTGCCAACACCCTTCCGCTAGGCCAGGGGGCTCTCTTCCGTTCTTTCACACAGTGGCCGTTTCAACTTGCGTTCGTTCTCGACAAATCGATCCCATGGCTGCTTGTCTTCAGCACACGGCTTGCCCCCAGTTCCCAGAGCAACCAGAGGTCACTGCTTAGGACGCTCTCTCATTTTCTGGCTGTCACCCCAGGGATGTAACAACACTCATCCCCGTCTCCTTTCTGTCCCAGTGGCAGGAGGAGTCCCTTTCCCACTGACGGCTGATTTATCTACCTGCACTCTGAATTCCACCTCTATTTTCTTCCTCCTCAGAGGCCTTGCTGCCCTGCTGACTCCCATTCACTCCTGCATTCAGTCCTTCCCTCTTTACATCATCGTTCAAACACGTGTGGAAACCTCTTCATTCCCCTCCTGCTCCTGCCCCCCTTCCTTTGCTATGGTCACTCTTACCCCTTCCCCCTCCTCACCTCCTGCCCCCCACTTCCTGTGCTGTGGTCACTCTTACCCCTCCCCCCCTCCTCGCCCCACTGCAATCTGCCTTCTGCTCCCCCTGAGCATGTCTACCCTGCATGCATCACCTTCCTTGCTGAGCTTGTTCCTACTCGGGTTGTGTCTCAGTGAACAGGTATCACATTGTTCACCGGCTCCACACACACAGCAGGCGGTGGCCTGGACTTGCTCCTCACTCCTCATCCCGTCAGTCACCACTATTGTTGACTCCCTTCTCCTAAATAATCCCTTGGATGCTCCACTCATTTCTGTTCCCGCCGCCACCACCTCGGTCTGATCACCGCCCTTTCTGCTCTGTTGATGCAACGGCTTCCGACGGATCTCCTTGCCCTCTGCTGGATTTCCCTGGCCAATCTGCCGGATGCGATGCGATGACCGCCTCCCCCCACCCCGCTTCAAGGTCTTTGGTGACTCTCGGCCCTTCTCCACAAGGCACGAAAGCCTTCACCGCTGTGCCTCTGCTGATCTTCCCAGCTTCCGCTCTTACTTCTGCTTCAGCCACGGTGAACGTCTCGTTTCTGAATGTGCCATGTCTCCTGCATTCAGACATGCGACTTTACCTACTTAGTAATCATTGGGTTCGGATAACACTGGTTGACAATTCCTACCGACATTATGCAACTTTGGACTCTTCCTGAGAAATTAAAAACATGAACTATCTGAACACAGCAGTAGTCTGTCTACAGTACATCAGTTAAATTCTTCTGTGGAATGGCAATAACTTAACACATTTCTGATGACGTTTTTCTAACTTAAATTCCCTGTGTTTTGGCTGTATCACACAATGAGCCTGTCTAGTACAGGATTTCTGCATATTATCAGGTATAATAAGAATTTAGGGCCAACAGTTAGATAGAAACATCAATATTTTGTAAAGTAAAAATTGACCTGGAGATTTAAACAAAATTACTGTTTTACAGGATGTAAAACAGATTTTCAAATAATTGCTTTTTCCTTAGTGTCAAGTCTACATTTACTAAGAAATGTTTTTGTTCCAGAAACTTCTAAATTCTCTTGTGTGAAGTATTTAAACTTATAACGAATTCTAGAATTTAAATTAATAATGCATGAAACAAAATCTGGAATATTGACTGGTTCAATTTGACCTACCTTTTCCTATTGATAAAAGAACAATAGAACAGAGTAAGCACTGAGGAAGAAAGTCACTTCAAATGGAGTGGGGAGGACAGTGAAGAGGTAGGGCCTATGAGTATTTCCCAGCTCAGTTCTTGGAAGAATGCTAACCTTGGCTTGTTGCCAAACTGCAAGCATTCTAGACGAGTGTGTGTCAAATGCGAGAATGGACGAAAACGGACTTTCTGCCCAGCACTGATCTTGGCAACGAATCGCGTACGGGACAGTGTTACCCTAAGCCGGCCAGAACCGACCTAAGAAACAAACAAAAAACCCCCCAACTTATGTAATGTGCCTAAAATTCCTCCTTTGCCTTTAAATTTTTTTTTTTTAACATTTTATTTATTTTTGAGACAGAGAGAGACAGAGCATGAACGGGGGAGGGTCAGAGAGAGGGAGACACAGAATCCGAAACAGGCTCCAGGCTCTGAGCTGTCAGCACAGAGCCCGACGTGGGGCTCAAACTCACGGACTGCGAGATCATGACCTGAGTCGAAGCCGGTCGCTCAACCGACTGAGCCACCCAGGTGCCCCCTTCCTTTGCCTTTACAAATCTGAGCTCCTTTGTCTCTTTGAACCATGATCTGGGTTGTTGCCTTAATGTCTGTCTCCTGATGCAGTTCCTAAGATCGCAAAATAAATGTGTTTTTAGCCTTGCCTTTTCTTGACACTTTATATATATTAATTCTTGCTTTTTAATTTTGTATTTGTTCATAAGTTTAATTATATTACTAGAGCATTTTCAGCAGATTTTATAAGGACTAGGGATCCTTCATAAAACTGATACAAGTTCTCAATATTTTGTCTTAAAGTGACACTACTGAATTTTCAAATACAAAAATTGATAATAAAGTAGGAAATAGCTTTGTCATCTCTGATGAAAAATACAAGTAGTATCCAGCTTTCTGTTCTAACTTGAAAAATCCTTCTCTCTGAATTTTAAAGCAGTCAGTCCTTGGGGGAAAAGATGAGAATATACTTTTAGTTTTGATTTTTTTCTTTAGATGTTGGATCAAGGAGCCTTTGGGAAAAGAGACTGAGGAAACTCTTAGTGGAAGAAGTCTCTTGGCCAAGAGAGCTGGGGAAATGCAAACAGAGGAAGAAGCCAGAGGAAAAGACTTCCGTAAGGAGACAGATCTGGGAGCTGGGAAACAAACTCACTAGAAACTCTAAAACTAAGGTGACGTGAGTTTGGCACGTAGTCTGAATGCTTACTGTGTGTTATGTTGTGTATACTTTAACCTATATTATCTCATTTAATTCTCAGATCAACCTCAGACTTTTCATGTTGGGGGATAGTATATTAATGTAAATGAGAGTAGAAAGAAAAATGATTAGGAAGGAGGATATTTGCATGAATTAGAGATTTGCTCTTTTCCTTTATTAGATTATTTTAAAATTATAATTTGTAATTTTTAAATTTACTTTTTAAAAATATATTATTTTAAAGTTTATTTATTTTTGAGAGGAGCAAGTGAGCAGGGGAGGGGCAGAGAGAGGGGAGAGAGAGAATCCCAAGCAGGCTACGTGCTCACAGTGCAGAGCCCAACGTGGGGCTTGAATTCACGAACCGGGAGATCACGACCTGAGCCAAAATCAAGGGTCGGACACGTAAGCGACGGAGCCACGCGGGTGCCCCTAAATTTACTCACAACTCTTTAAAGTGGGCAGGACAAATATTGCCGTGTATCTTTTTACAAAGACTAGAAAAAGGTACATGATTTTCCCAAGACCATACAGCTAAATAAATCGCACACCCAGGATTTACAGCCATTTGGACCTCATGTCCCGTGTTCTCTCCCTTTTATGTTGCTACCAACTTCTCAGACTGTGGCATTTAATTGTTAGTACTTGTACTTGCTTAGTAAAGCTTCAAGCGGTTTTAAAGAAAAAGCAGCTGAATTTTAGAAGCTGAAGTGAAGTATGCCTCCTTGCTTAAAACTGTGACTTTAGTTGTTCTCTACTGACAGGATGCTGTAAAAAAAAAAAAAAAAAAAAGCCCGTGGAATTTATCGCTGGTCTTACTATAATTGTTAAGAGTACGATTCTTTATGTTACGCAGCGTCCTTTTTATAAAGCCCCTTCGGAAGATTTCTTTCTGACCTCGTGATGAGCACCGAACGTCTCCGCCCCCCCCCAACCCCTCATGCCGAACCAGTGAGCTTCCAACTCAGGCACACGGTGAGTTGGGTAACTGACGTGTACCCCCTTCATGGTGCCTGCCAGAAAGCGCGGCCACATGTGCGGTGTGTTCTTAGCAAGTGCCTGGAATCTCACGGTTTGGACTTCGTGTGCGAGCCTCAGTAGCGGCTCCATATTTCATGACACCGCCACTGTTCTTCTTCTGCTCGTTTCTCTTACCCCCTTCCGACATCGGTGTTTACATCCTATTACGAGTGCCTACTTAGAGCCCGACCCTTGTATAGAGTAAGTCGACATATTAATCATTATATATTAATCAACATTCATTATATGAATAATATAATAATTATATGATATGATGCACTATAGGATACAATAACATATGATAATGAATAATGGATAATCACACAATAAATTAACATATACATATATAACCTTATTAAGTAGATATTTATCATCATCACTTCACAAATGAAGGAACAGAGAATGGAGCCTCTGCTTAAAATGCTTGTTCATCAAATCCCACTTAGTAAATGATGAAGTTCCACATCTGAACCCAGGTCTGTCTAAATCACAAATATGTTTTTTTCACAGTCGATACTGTTTCTCTAAATGAGAAGCTAACGTCTACAGGCAAAAGTTTTAAGTAGCCCCAAAGCTATAACTTGGTGGCACCTTCCTTGCCTTTCCTTGAAACTAATAAGCTGTACCTTCTAAAACAATATCCCTTTATCAGAGAAGCTGGAAGAAGGTGGCCGACACCAAGGACAAACATCTCTTTGAAACAATTTTTTTGGGGGCGCCTGGGTGGCTCAGTCAATTAAGCATCTGACTTGGGCTCAGGTCATGATCTCGCGGTCCGTGAGTTCGAGCCCCGCGTCCGGCTCTGTGCTGACAGCTCAGAGCCTGGTGCCTGCTTCCGATTCTGTGTCTCCCTCTCTCCCTGCCCCTGCACTACTCATGCTCTGTCTCTGTCTCCAAAAATAAATAAACATTTTTTTTAAAGTAAGAATTTTAAATAAAATTATTCTGTTTAAAGAAAATTAAAGTTAGAACACCTTTTTTTTTTTTTTTGAGTAAAACAATAGAGTTTATTGAGAGAAAGTATAAAGCTCTCAAGAGTGAGAGGGGTCGCAACTGAGTGGCCGCTGAGGATTTTTGTCCCTGACTTTTTATTGGGACCTTATCAGAAAGTTTGTGAGATTTCATGCATGGCGCCTAGACTGGGCAGGTCCAGAATACTCTTATCTTCACCTCTTTTTCCCCAAACTCTGCTGCCTTTGCCAATTCCTCAGCCAGTTTCCCCCTCGCAGCTGCAGCCTGCCTTCCTGGAGGTCCCTTACTTCTTCCTACCTAATGTTAAACCTTTCCCCACTCATTACAATTTGGGAATCTACATAAAGTAAATATTTAATTGTTTTAATAGATACTCTTAACTGTTTTTACATTTCTTAGTTAATTTATTTATAAATACTTCTATTTCATTTGCTTCCCAGAACATCTTTAAAATTAACTAGTTTAGGGAATCTTAAAGTGAAGGGGAAGTGGTGTATTAGTCTGAATAACTACAGCTGATATAATAGCCTGGCTTGGCTTTAAATCACGGTATTTATTTTGAAATTTTAAGAAGTGTTGAGACAGTAATATTTTTCAAGTATAAGAAAAGACATTTTAAAAAATGTTTGTCGAGAAAAACTATTGTAGAGGTTAAATGACTTACTGGAGTTCAGCTATGGGGTACATTATAATTGGACAGAATTCAGAAACTTGGGCATTCCTCATTCCTCAATCACTGGGCCCTACAAAATTTCTTTTTAAGTTTATTTATTTATTTTGAGAGACAGAGAGAGCGTGCGCAGGGGAGGGGCAGAGAGAGAGAGAACCCCAAGCAGGCTCCGGGATGTCGGCTCAGAGCCCGACGTGGGGCTTGAACTCATGAACTGTGAGACCGTGACCTGAGCCGAATCCAAGAGTCAGATGCTTAACCAACTGAGCCACCCAGGCGCCTCTGGGTCCTACAATCTTATGTCCTAACTATGTCTTAAAAACTCTCCCACTTCAAAATCCTTGTTACTACGTTGGTTCAAGGCTCTCATCATTTCTTGTCTGGGATATTTGAATGGTCTTCTCTCGCATAAAATCTATCCTTTATTCTGCTACCGCACACAACGATGGGCACATCTGACCAGGTATCCTTCAGGCATCACCCTTCAGGATCTTCCATCGCTGAGTCAATTCAGGCTTGATCCCGTGGAGTACAAAATCTTCCACAGGCAAGCACACCCTTCTCCAGCTCCTCTTCTCACCTTTTACCACACCACCTTCCATTTGCTACTCTAGATGCGACTGCTTATAATTCCCTTTACAAACCGTACGTTTTCATGCCTCTACGTCTTTTCTAACGCTGTTCTCGCTCCCTCAGACGCTTTCCCGCCAAACCATTTTTGCCTGGGTATTTCCTGCTCACCTGTCAAGGTTCAGTTTATGCACCATTTCCTTCAGAAAGCCTTCCCTGATCACCCACTCCCCAACTCCAAACCAGTACGTTAGTGACCTGTGTTACCGGACAACTCTGTACATCTATGACAGCACTGACTTAAAAAAATTATGGTATGCTATAAAATAGATACTACTTTTCATATAGGTTAGATGTTTTTGAGCAGAGTACTTTAGTTTATATTTCATAGGTTTTGTTCTCAGAGATAAATACTATATAGTTCTGCATATGATGTTCAGTGTTACTGTCTGCAGATCTGTGAAAGGAGTATTTTCAGTTGTTTTGTAACCTCTTGGCTATAAATTTCCCTAAATGAATATAAATATTTACATTTACCTTCGAAATTCTCTATAATGAAGTTTTCTTTCTCCTCTTTTTCCAAAGAAATGTATCTGAAGGGTTGTGGTAATTTCAGGTTCTTTCACTGTTGGTTCCTATAAAAAATGAGACGATAATTCCAAGTAATTATAACCAAGAACAAAAATGGACCCTGTAGCCTGGAACTCTTAGGACAATATCCATAAAAGGTTCTCGTAATAGGGGTGGAAGAATGAGATGTGGTCATCCTGTTACTTTGCATCATATTATTCTGTAATTGTCTTTGCTCAAGCAGGAGAAAAACAACGAGGGTTAAAACTCTCCAAACACTCAAGATGGACTTCAGCAGGAAACAAAATCTTAGATCAGTCCAAAAAGAAAGCTTA
Source organism: Panthera pardus (assembly GCF_024362965.1). Taxonomy (NCBI): domain Eukaryota; kingdom Metazoa; phylum Chordata; class Mammalia; order Carnivora; family Felidae; genus Panthera; species Panthera pardus. Next base: position 88,775,471 of record NW_026526654.1, on the reverse strand, counting down.
GAATAGTGAAAAAAATTATTTCAAAATGTGATCTCTAGGCATTTTTTAATGAAGCAGGACTGAGAACTAAAGCCAGAAGGTCTTTGAGTTTTTGCTGAATATTAGAAATACTTGAAAAGCATCTGCTTTCCATAATTACAAAACTAATAGGTAAGAATTCGATTAATGAGTAAAGCAGATTCATGGATTCTTCCTCCTTCAAATCTCTAACAAAATAAACAACAACAACAAAACAAAACTGCTAAAAAGATGATCAGCTGCAACAAAACAAAAAGGGTTACAGATTTAAACCAAATATTTTGAAAAGAGGCAGTTGGAGAAAGAAACACCAGATTCAGGTGTTGTATGGTCCCCATGTCCCCTAATCCTACCTTCTAATCCTACTTCTCAGAAATAGCAGTGGCACTGAGACTATTACATTAGAAATTCATTAAAAACGTTAATTTAGTGACAGCAGAGTAGTGGGGACAGGTAAGGCCAACTCCAAAAGAAGCTCCTCTAGAGCTTGGGGAGACTTACGCAGAGGGAAGGACGTCTCGAGGGCAGACTCTTTCAGGGGACTATGTTACAGAGGGACCAACCCTAAGCCCACAGAGTTGAATGTACTTCGGCGGGGAGGAGTGAGCTGTGTCTCAGAGCCTTAAGGAGGCCAGGAAGATCAACAGAACACAGGCTCTTCAGCAAGGGCTGCATCTGCCCAGGGGAGTCTCCTCCCCCTTGCCTCCACCCCTTTTGTGCATGGAACAGCGCACCGAAATGCAATGCCAGCAGCGGAGAAGGACAAAGATAAATTAGTTCCAGATCAGGTGGGAAGAGTAGCAGAGAGAGTTCCATTTGTGCTCCACTGCAGCGATGAGGTCTGGGCAGGGCACGGGCAGGAACGAAAGAAACAGGAAGACAACTAAGCACAGGCACCACAGCGAGAAACAGAACAGATCAGCAAAAGACACAGAACATCCAGTCTTGCGGTCCATAACACATAATACAAGGAACAAATGCGTGTCCCCATAAGCCCCTTATTTACATTAAAAGTTTCTTGTACTTCGAGATAATGGAAGATTCACACGCAATGGTACAAAATAATGCAGAACGATCTCTTGTACCCTTTACTCAGTTTCCTCCGGTGGTGACTGATGACATCTTGCAAAACATCATCAGATAAGTGGATACAGTCAACACACAGAACATTTTCTTCACTACGATGACCCTTCATCTGCTCTTGTGGCCACACTGACTTCTCTCCAGCCCCGACCCTCTCTTTGACCTTTGGCAACCGCTAATCAACTTCCTTTTCTATAATTTTGTCATTTCAAAATGCTACATACATGGACTCAGTGTGTAGCCTTCTGGTATTGGCATTTTTGTGCAGCCCAATTCTCCGGATATTCCCTCAGGCTGTTGCCGTATCAATCGTCTGCTCTTGTTTCTTGTAGAACAGTGTTCCGCTGTATGGATTACCAGTTTAACCATTCACCTGTTGAAGGACAGCTGGGTTGTTTCCAGCCTGGGGCTATGACAAATAAAGCTGCTCGACACCTCTGTGGACAGGTGTTAGTGTGAACATAGTTTTTATTTCTTCGGGATGGATGGCCAGGCGTGCAGTTACCATTTTATCGGAGCAGCAGTATCATTTTACGTTCCCACCAGCAGTGGATGAGTGATCCGGTTTCCCTGCATCTGGTGGTCAGTGGAGTTGTCAGTTATTTCATTTTAGTCACTTGGATGTACTTAAGAGCCTCTTATGGTTTGCCTCCCTCTCCATTTTTATCTTATTTTTTTTAATGTTTATTTTGAGAGAGAGAGTACACACACATGCCCACGAGCAGGGGAGGGGCAGAGAGAGAGAGGGAGAGAGAGAGTCCACCCTCAGCGAGGAGCCTGATGTGGGGCTCAGTCTCACAACCGTGACATCGTGACCCGAGCCAAAATAAAGAGTCTCAAAGTATGTACTTCTTGATCCTGTGTCACTCCCCCCAAAACACACCGTCCCCTCCCGCAACCACCGACTTGTTCTCTGTATCTATGACTCCTGGGGTTCTGTCCTGTTTTTTAGATTACATATGTAAGCGCAGTCCTGTAGTATTTGTCTCGCTCCGACTTATACTACTTAGCAGGATACCCTCAAGGTCCATCATGTTGTGGCAAATGGCAATATTTTCTTATGTCTGAACAGTACTGGGTATATAAGCCACATTTTCTTTATCCACTCATCGCTCAACGGACACTTAAGTTGTTTCCACACTTTGGCTTTGAAAATAGTGCTGCGATGAAACAAAAGGGGTACACACACCTTTCTGAATTAGTGTTTGTTTTCTTTGGACAGATGCTCAGCAGCGGAATTGCTGGATCATACTGTAGTTCTATTTTCAATTTTGAGGAACCTCCAAGTGGTTTTCCATAGCGGCCGCACCAATTTACAATCCCAACAATGCACGAGGTTCTCTTTTCTCCAAATCCTTGCCAACATTTTGTTATTTCTTGTCATTTTGATACTAGCCATTCTGACAGGTGTAGGTGCTATCTCATTATGTTGGTGATAAGGGATGTTGAGCATCTTTTCATGTGCCTGTTGGATATCTGTGTGTCTTCTGTACAAAAATGTCTATGCAAATCCTCTGTCCATGTTTTAACTGGATTATTTTTCCTATTGAGTTATACGAGTTCTTTCTATATATATATTCTGGACGTTAACCCTTATTCAGATATATGATTCTCAAATATCTTCTGACATTCATAGGTTGCTTCTCTGTTTGGTTGAGGGTTTCCTTTGCTGTACAGAAGCTTTTTGGTTCGATGTAGTCCCGTTTGTTTATTTTTGCTTTTGTTTCCTTTGCCTTTGGAGTCAGATAAAAAAAATTACTAGGACTGATGTCAAGGAGCTTATTGCTTATGTTTTCTTCTTGGGCATTTTATGGCTTTAGGTCTCACATGCAAGTCTTGAATCCATTTTGAGTTAATTTTTTGTATGTGGTCCAGTTTCATTATTTTGTGTGTGGTAGCTCTCCAATTTTCCCAACACTGTTTACTAAACAGACTGACTGCCTCTTCCCCATTGTATTTTCTTGCCTCCTTTGTTGAAAATTACCTGACCACATACATGTGGGTTTATTTGTGGGTTATCTCCATGTATAGTTCCATTGTCCTCTGTGTCCATTTTTGTGGCAATACTACACGGTTTTGATGATTACAGCTTTATAATCCCATTTGAAACCAGGCACAGTAACCTCTGACTTTGTTGTTCTTTCTTAACACTGTGCTTTGGCTCTTTGGGGTCTTTTGTGGTTACTTCCACGTAAGTTATGGAATTATTCCAATCCGGCAAAAAATGTCATTGGAACTTTGACAGGGATTGCAATGCATTTGTACATTGCTTTGGGTTTATGGACATTTAACAACATTGATTTTTCTAACCCCTGACACAAAATATCTTCCCATTTATTTGTGTCATCTTCAATTTCTTTCATCAGTGTCTTGTGGTTTTCAGTGTATAGGTCTTTCACCTCCTTAGTTCAATTTATTCCTAAGTTTTTCATTCTTATTAATGCAATTGTAAGTGGGATTATTTTCTTGATTTTCCTGATATTTTGTTAGTGTATAGAAATGCAACAGATCTTTGTATATTAATTTTGTATCTTGTAACTTTATTGAATTCACTTATTAGTTCTGACAGTTGGTTTTTTTTTTTTTTTTTTTTTTTTGTAGAGTCTTTTTCCATATCATGTTGTCTGCAAATAGTGAAAGTTTTACTTTTTCCTTTCCAATTTGGATGTCACTGATTTTTTTCTTTCCTAGTTGTTCTGGCTAGGACTTCCAATACTATGTTGAATCAAAGTGGCATGAGTAGGCATCCTTATCTCGTTCCTGATCTTAGACGAGAAGCTTTTAGCTTTTCACCATTGAGGATGATGATAGTTGTGGGTCTGTCATTTACGGCCTTTGTGATGTTGGAGTACATTCCCTTTATATCCATTTTGTTGAGTTTTTCTCATAAATGGATGTTAAATTTTCTCAAATGCTTTTTTGTGCATTCACAAAAATAATATGATTTTTATCCTTCATTTTGCTGATGTGTATACCGTCTTGATCGATTTGCGGATGCTGACCATACTTGCATCCCTGGAATAAATCCCACTTGATCGCGATGTAAGATGTTTTTGATGTATTGTTATTTTGGTCTGTTAATATTTTGTTGATTTCTGCATGTATGTTCATCAGGCATATTGGCCTGTAATTTTATTTACTTTCATTTTCTTTCATTTTCCTTCCTTCCTTCCTTCCTTCCTTCCTTCCTTCCTTCCTTCCTTCCTTCCTTCCTTCCTTCCCTGTGTCCTTCTTTGGTTTTGGTATCAGGGCAATGCTGGCCTTGCAAAATGAGCTTGGGAACTTCCCTCCTTTTCAATGTTTTTGAAGAGTTTGAGAAGTATAGGCATTAAATGTTCTTTGAATGTTTGGTAGAATTCACCAATGAAGCCATCTGGTCCTGGACTTTTCTTAGGAGGTTTCTGATTACTGATTCAATCTTTTGTAATATTTGACATGTGCCTGCACTCCTAGTTCAAAGATGTTTTCCTTTCACCACTTTGAATATGCCATGCCACTCTCTTTTGGTCTGCAAAAAGTTTCTGCCAAGAAATCTCCTGATAACCTTATGGGATTTCCCTTGTATGTGACAATTTGTTTTTCTCTTTCTGCTCTTAAGATTCTCTCTTTAACTTTTGACATTTTAATTATAATGTGTCTTGGTGTGGATCTCTTTGGACTCCTCTTATTTGGAACCCTCTGAGCCTTCTGGACCTACATGTCTATTTCCTTCTCCTGGTGAGGGAAGTTTTTAGCCAATATTTCTTCAAATACTTTCCTGGTCTCTCCTCTCTCTTCTCCTGGGACCTTATAATGTAAGTGTTACTCTATTTGATGTTGTCTAAGAGGTTCCTCAAGTTAACTTCATTTTTTAAAACTTCTTTCCTTTTCATTACTCTGCTTTGGTGAGTTCTACTGCAGTCTTCTAGGTCACTGATCTGTTCTGTTTCATCTAGCCTGCCACTGAACCCCTCTTGGTCCTTTCTTATACTATCTCTTTGTTGAAGCTCGCACTGTGTTCATCCATTCTCCCCCTAAGTTCTTTGAGCATTTTTTCCCCTCCAAATGTTTACTCACTTTTTGAGAGAGAGACAGAGTGTGAGTGGGGGAAGGGCAGAGAGAGAGGGAGATACAGAATGTGAAGCAGGCTCCAGGCTCTGAGCTGTCAGCACAGAGAGCCTGATGTGGGGCTTGAACTTGTGAAACGTGAGATCATGACCTGAGCTGAAGTTGGCCACTTAACTGAGCCACCCAGGACCTGTTCTATGAGCATTTTTATGTCCATTACCTTAAATTCTTTTTTAGATTACTTTTCTCCATCTCATTAAGGTCTTTTTCTGAGGTTTCGTCATACTCTTCTGTTTGGAACATATTTCTCTGTTTCTTCATTTTGCTTGACTCCCGGTGTGTTTCTATGTATTAGGTGAAACAGCTCTCAGTCTTTAAGTAGTGCCCTGTGTAGGTGATGAAATTTCTCTTCCAACCTTGCTCTTTGCTGTCTCTTGAACCTTTGTAATTGTCTAAACCGCCTGATTCGTTCTTGATATGTCCCCGGTGTTAGGGTGTGCCAAGACCTGCCTGTTCCAAGAGAGGAATCTCATTTACACCGAGTTTCAGGTTGACTGCAAGCACACTCTTAGGCAGCAGCTTTTAACGTATAAAAGTATAGGGGTGCCTCGGTGGCTCAGTCGGTTAAGTGTCCGACTTCGGCTCAGGTCATGATCTCACGGTTCGTGAGTTTAAGCCCCCCGTTGGGCTCTGTGCTGACAGCTCAGACCCTGGAGCCTGCTTCGGATTCTGTGTCTCCCTCTCTCTCTGCCCCTCCCTGACTTGTGCTCTGTCTCTCTCTCTCTCAAAAATAATTGAACATTTAAAAAAAAAGTTTTAAAATATAAAAGTATATATAGTCCTGTGGGGCTACAATCATAGTCCCTGCTGCCTCCAGACCAGGAGATTTAGAGGTGCCCCCTGGGTGACAGCTGTAAAAAACTGGGGTTCCAGATAAGTGTAAGAGCTCCTTTCTCAGAGTTGAGACCTGGAAGGCCGAGAGGGTGTGCAAGGATGGTGTGCCCCTGCTTAGGGTCTCTGGGGGCACCTCCTTAATCTATATATGCATGGGAAACCTGAAGCCTGTCCCTTAGACTGAAGCTCCAAGCTAAGTACATAGGCCTTTTTTCCAGAAGACGGCTGTGTTTCAGTCTGCTGTCTATGCAGTGCCCTGATGGTGGTGGTCTGCCAAGAACTGTGTTAGCGTTCCTGTGGAGCTCAGGATTGTTGGCCACTTCGGCCACCAGGGCCAGGTGATTGAGTGGTGGCCCCCGTGTGGACGGCACGCACCTGCTGGTGTTAGCTAGGCAAGGTGTATGGGGTAGGGCATGCTTGCTGGCTTCAGACAAGCAGGGGAAAGTGTCTTGACTATACCCCTGTGGACTTCAGGAATGTCGTGGGAGACTTTCTTGTCTGTGCACGCATGCTGGCTTTAAGCCGGGAAAATGACAGCCCCGGCCAGTGGGGGAGCGCTGCAACTGTCTCCACTGCCCAGCTTTATCCAGGGAGTGAGAGGATGCCATGGATGTTGTGCTTGCCCGCCCCAGCTAGGGAGGGGGGCAGTGAACCCTTGTGTGCTCTCCAGCTTCCTCGAGGCAGTGGGATGGGATGGTGACCGCTTGCCCCCACCCGTCTCAGCAACGCAGGAGGAGGGTGCCGCCTCCGAGCCCACCCACTGGTGCTAGCGGGGTAGGCGGAGAGTGCAAAGTTGGCTTCTGCTAGCACCTCTGTCCCCAGGGAGAGTTTCGATGGTCCCTTGCTCTCCCAACAGACGTTCTGAGATTATCAACTGGTTTCTTTTATAGCCGTGGTGCTTTCCAAACTGCTATTTTTCTGCTGGGTCGTGGGTAGAGCGAGACTGCACGTGAGTTCCTTAAAAGGGGAATCTCGGTTTCCTATAGCACTTTGGGCCCCTCGGATGTCGGCCCTTTGCATTTTTAAGCCAGATGTTCTGGGGGCTCGTCTCTCTGGGTCAGGTCCCAGGGGCAGGGGTGTCTTCAGTGGGACACCAGCCCATCACTTTTCTGGGAGAAGCACTGGACTGGTGAGAAGCCTCACTGTTATGCTGCAGTGTCGGGGTGGGGTTTTGGGTGAGACCCTGTCTCTGCCTCTCCCACCCATCTCATTGCGGTCTTTCTGCCTTTTGTTGTGGAGAAGCTGTTCTTCCAGTTTCAGATCTTCCTCAGAGGGAAATGACCCACGTGCACTTAAGGGTTTCGTGTCTGTGTGGGACGGGCTGAGTTCTGCATTTTCCTACACTGCTATCTTGAGAGAAGAGCCCCACCCGTTCTAAAGTATTTCCACAGTTTGATTTTGACATTATTTGATCTCTTTGGAATTTATTTTGCTATGAGAACTGATACACACACTCAGAACTGTTTAGCCAGTCACCCCAGGAGTCAGTCACATGCAAGGATGTAGTAAATGCCCATCATGTGTCAGACATTTTGTTAGGCCTTGGGGCTCCATGGTTTCCTGTTCCTCTTGGGTAACTGGGCATTAAACAAGTTATTAAAAATAGTAATCCAACAATGGAAGTATTGGGAAGAAATTCAAGGAGCTATGAGGGCAGCACAGGGGAGGCTTTCCTAAGAAAAATACCGTTTAAACGGAGATCTAAGGTTTGAACTGAAGTTAAGAAAATACGAAGTGGTGGTGGTGGGGCACCTGGGTGGCTCGGTCGGTTAAGCATCCGACTTCTGCTCAGGTCACGATCTCAGCTCATGAGTTCAAGCCCCGCGGCGGGTGAGCTCGAGCCCCGCTTTGGGCTTTGCACTGACAGAGCAGAGCCCGCACAGGATTCTTTCTCTTGTCCTCTCTCTCTGCCCCTCGTTCATTGGCACCCTCTCTCGAAATAAATAAAAAAGTCACAAATAAAGAGAAGTGGGAATAAACTTTGCAAACAGGAACAACGGAGCATGGTGCTGTATGGCTGGGGTGTAGAAAGCAGTAATAATAAATATAATAGCAAATACATATATATCGCTTATGTGTTAAGCATAGTTCTAAGAGATTTAAATATATTAACTAATTTAGTCCTCAAAAACACCTGAGGTAGATTACTATTATTCTCAGTTTACAACGAAGAAACTCAGTTTTATGCAAAGAGAAGTAAACTAATTTGCCCAGAGCCACACAGCTATTAACAGATGAAGCAGCATGTAAACAGTCTTCCTGGGCCTGAGTTCTTAACCACTGTGGTATACGCTACAGAGAAAATGGCACAGCTGGAGGCTGGAAGGATGGTTGGCGAGGGCAGTCACATTTTACTTGTGCTTTTAGGCCACCTGTCTATAATGTGAAAAATGAACTAGAAATGACACAGGTGTGCTGTTTCAAAGAGGCACATGCACCCCAATGTTTATAGCAGTGCTTTCAACAACAGCCAAAGTATGGAAAGAGCCCAAATGCCCATCGACGGATGAATGGATGCAGATGTGGTGTGTGTATATATATATATATATATATATATATATATATATATACACACCATGGAGTATTATTCGGTGATCAAAAAGAATGAAATCTTGCCATTTGCAACAACGTGGATGGAATTACAGAGTATTATGCTAGGCGAAATTAGTCAGAGAAAGACAAATATCGTATGACTTCACTCATATGTGGACTTTAAGATACAAAACAGATGAACATAGGGAAGGGAAGCAAAAATAATATAAAAACAGGGAGGGGGACAAAACAGAAGAGACTCTTAAATACAGAGAACAAACTGAGGGTTGCTGGAGGGGTGGTGGGAGGGGGGATGGGCCAAACGGGGGAGGGGCATTAAGGAGGACACTTGTTGGGATGAGCACTGGGTGTGATACAAAGGGGATGAATCACTGGAATCTACTCCAGAAATCACTAGTGCCCTGCATGCTAACTTGGCTGTAAATTAAAAAATAAATTGAGTAACTGAAAAGAAGTGACCCAGGTGGATGCAGAGAGGTGAGTCAGGAGGCCGCTGCCGTAAGTCGAGTGGGAAATGAAGCTGGTCTGATGACAGTGGTGGAAACAGAAGCCAAAGGGATGGAGGGGGCAGCGACTCGTGGCAACTGGATGGGAGGGGTAAGGAGAGAGCGGGGAAGACCTCCAGGCTTCTGGGTCGCTGAAGAGTAATTTGGTAACTCGTTTTTTTCCTACTGATTCAAAATATCTACATCGTATACCCACAGCCATATGTCTTTGGGTTTGTATTCTGACCGTTCTGTTTCTCACTACACCACTTCATTATCCCTCTCATTACCTGCATTTTCCAGAATGTTCTCATTCCCTCTCATGTTTATTCTTCGAGATGAAGTTAAGGACCATTTTGCCAAGGTTTTGAACACCTCCTACCTGCATCCACTTCCTCTGTAACCACTATCGCCAAAAATCCACCCAAAACCCAAACACGCCACACCCAAACCAATTTCTCAGCCGTTGAGTTCTGACCCAGACTGTATGGAATTCACAGATTGATTTCGTGGGACCTGGCCACTTTACGGTGCTCACTCTTCCTAGCTAAGAATAAAGCGTCTCTTTTTATGTATTCCAATCTTCTCTTATGTTCCTGAGTTAAAATTCGTGGTTATAGTTTCTTTCATGTACGTTCTTTCAAGTATTTTCGTTTTCGTTTTTGAATTTGTCTATTTGTGCTTAGTTGACCCCCAATGTTGCATTAGTCTCGGGGAACCACAGGGCTTCAACGTCTCTGTACATTATGCCACGCCCACAAGCATGGCTGCCACTTGTCGCCATACGACCCCATCAAGAAACGACTGACTATGGGGGCGCCTGGGTGGCTCAGTCGGTGGAGCGTCCGACTTTGGTTCAGGTCATGATCTCGCGGTCCGTGAGTTCGAGCCCCTCGTCAGGCTGTGTGCTGACCGCTCAGAGCCTGGAGCCTGTTTCGGATTCTGTGTCTCCCTCTCTCTCTGCCCCTCCCCTGTTCATGCTCTGTCTCTCTCTGTCTCAAAAATAAATAAACGTTAAAAAAAAAAATTAAAAAAAAAAAAAAAAAGAAACGACTGACTACGTTCCCCATGCTACATATTTTACTCCCTAGACCTTTAAAGTCTTAACCTTTACTTTTCATATACCTTAACAACTAGTTATTAAACATTCAGTGCCATTAATATAAGCCACATCAAAACACATTCTACTTCATGCTTCTGGTATAGAGTATGGTATTTATTTTAAAGGGTAAAATTTTAGGGGCGCCTGAGTGGCTAAGTCGGTTAAGCGTCCGACTTCGGCTCAGGTCATGATCTCACGGTTCATGGGTTTGAGCCCCGTGTCGGGCTCTGTGCAGACAGCTCGGAGCGTGGAGCCTGGAGCCTGCTTCGGCTTCTGAGTCTCCTTCTCTCTCTCTCTCTGCCCCTCCCCTGCTCTCACTCTCTCTCCTAAAAATAATAAATAAACTTAAAAAAAAAAATAAAGGGTAACATTTTATACCATATTAACTATGTTGATTTACCTACAATATTTGCTTTTGGAACTTAGTAACCATGTTTATTATAAGCCAGTGTAAATCTACTGGCCACTTAAAACACGATAACTGTCTTCTGACTTCCTACAGGGTAGAGTGAGGTCCTCTCCCTAAAAACTAGAGAGCTGGACAAAGTGGTCAAGACACAACTATTCAGTGCTGTGGAATTCAACCAAAGGCATATAACGAAGTGAGAAGTGTTTTTCTTTTTCTTTTTTAATGTTTATTTTTGAGAGACAGAGTGCGAGCGGGGGAGGGGCAGAGAGCGAGAGGGGAGACAGAATCCGAAGCAGGTTCCAGGCTCTGAGCCGTCTGCACGGAGCCCGATGCAGGGCTCGAACTCATGGACCGTGAGATCATGTCCTGAGGCAAAGTCAGAGTCTTAACCGACCGAGCCACCCAGGCGCCCCGAGTCGTGTTCTTCAAACGAACCACTAAACTTTGGGCAGCACACAGCCTGCGGCCTTTCTGCCTTTCCAGCTGTACCCTGGGGCAGTTCTAGCAGAGAGCGGCAGGCTCTCCGAAACCGTCTCCCTGCTGCTGACGGAGGGGACTCACTTGGGGATCGTTGTGACTCCTTCAACTGAGACCGCAAGCCTCCTTGAAGCGGGCAGATAGATGGCCAGGTGCCCAAAAGACTGCTTTCGGGGGCGAGCCCACCACGAGGGCTCGCCGAGCTCTCCCTGTGCTCCGGGTTGTGCGAATTACACGGCGAGAGCACAGCGGCTCCAGCTCACCGCCCGTCCTTGCTCGAAGAGCTGGCACAGGTCAGAAGAGCCTGGAGAGGGAATGCACGCCCAGCCTTACGCAGACCCATCAGCGGGGGAAGAGAGGACACACCTTAACGGCCCCAGTGTCTCAGCATGACCTCTGGCTGGACACTAAGCCGTGCAGACACTGGAGGGACTCCTAGGAAGCCAGGCTAAACAAAAATCCAATAGACTTCCTGTTTAATTGCAATAACGTTTCCCTTGAGGGAAAAGAATTTCGCACAATAAAGAAGTCATGTCACTAGGGATGCCCTTAAGAAACAAACTTCAGATGAATGAAAAAAACGAAATGTAAAAAAACAAAAGCATAACTAAACCAGAGGATAACACAGGTTAGTATTTCTAACCGATTTCGACGGAGGAAAGACATTTTAAAAAATGAAAGTAACTAGATAATAAAATGAAAGTAACCAGATAATAAAATTAAAAGACCAACAAATATGACCACATAAAAATAAAAAGACTTATAACCAAAACACCATAAACAGAACCAAATCTGACAAAAATTTCATTAATTTTAAGACACTAGGTTATTAATATTCTTAAACATAAATACTCTTAAAAATAAATACGAAGAAAAACGTAAAGAAATTCCCAAAGAACAAAAACAGAAACTTTATAAAATGTCTTGAAAAAAGAACAGCTGAGATACCTTTCCCCCCATCAAACGGCACTGCTTAACCAAAACAAAACAGATACCAACCCCAGAGAGACTGCTGACAGGGGGACATGCCTACTCAACGGCGGTGGGACTGTAAATTTCATAACCCTTCCAGAAGGCAGTTTGGCTACGGGAATCAAAAGTCTTAAAAGTGTCCATGCCTCTGACCCAACAATCTCACCTTTAGAACTCTCCTAAATTTACATGTTTAGCTACTTACTGCGGGCATGTTTCTAATAGCAAATATTTAAAAGCAATCTTAACAATCAATAATAAAAATGTTACATTCATATGATCAAATATTTGCTCATTCATTTACAAATATTTCCGAGCAGGTAGAGCATGCCTGGTGCTTTCCCAGGCTATGCAGATACAACGAGATACAATTTATGTAGTAAAGAATTAACTGTACCCAGGTAGAGGTCTGGCCTTTGTCCTGGGCTGCTGGGAGGTGATCTCCACATGAAGGGTCTTATTTACTTGGGGGCTTGGGGCCATCCCAGACTAACCATGAGATTTAGCATGGTGGCCTGGCTCACAGGCTCTCAGCCTGACCTCCAGAATGGCTAGGAACAGACGTTAACCACGGGGGGAGCCAACCAGGTTTATATGGCTGACCCCCAGAAAATCTCTGGAGTAGTGGGCACTATTCCGGGCGTACAGTTATACGTCTTTGCTGGGAAAGTTGACACCGTCCGTGACTCTACCAGGAGAGGTCAAATGGAACCTCTGCTTGTGGGACTTTCCGGACCTCTGCCTCATGCGTCTCTTCCTCTGGTTGATTTTAATCTGTATCTGCTCACTGTAAGAAAATGTAACCACGAACCTAACAACTTTCAGTGAGCTCTGGGAGTCCTTCCAGTGAATTATGGAACCTGAGGGTGGTCTTGTGGACTGCTCCCTAACTTCAAACAATTGTAAAGAGAGGAATGATGCTTATAGTTCAGAGAAGGACACAGACAATTAGGCAATTATCCTAACATGTGACAGGTGTTATGATGGCGGACATACAGGGTAAGATGGGAACGCACAGGACACAGACATCTAGGAAAAGGGAATTCCATTCAAGGACTTGGATATGGAAAAAAGAAGTCTAGCACAGGATTGCTCAAAGGGATGACATCTAAGAAAGAATTGTGATTTTAATAATTTGAAAAATTTGAAGACATGCTCTAAAAAATGAAATGACTTGAAAATTTAAGAAAATCTCGTGGTAAATATGCTGCAGGACTAGAGCTGATTGAAAGATTATCCATAGAAAATTTACTGATACACATTAGTGGTGGGAATGAAAAATGGTTCATTTTCTACAGAAGATACTTGCCACTACTTGTCAAAGTTTATCGACAACCTTAGAAATGCTCAACCTTTTGACCCAGCAATCACGTTTCTGGGAAGCTATCCTTCGGATACATTCCCATATATAAAAAATGTTATAATTACAGGATTATTAACTGCAGCATTATTTGCAACATCAGAAGACTGGACATATATTAAATGTCTTTAAAGAGGGGAATGATCACACAAGCTGCTTACATCTATATGACAACGCACTATGGAGCTGTGAAAAAGGAGATGTTGAGAGGTATTGAGGAAAAACGGGAAAGTGTGGCACAATGCAGTGCTACTCCTTGTGGGGAAATTGGAAACAAAGGACGTACAGATGTATTCAGTTGCTTCTTTACAGACACCCTTATACGCACACGAAGTATCTCTGAGCGCACATACGGGCACTGGAAGCACTCAGGGCTCAGGGACAGCTGGCTGGCTGCTCTCTGCACAGCCCCTTGTGGGCCTTTTGAAGTCCGGGCCATGGGAATGCAGCGCATTGCTTCAAGGTGTTTGGACAAATAAAGTTACTGATAAATCTCCCAACTCTGTCGGGATGTTGATGTAACAAATAGAGAAGCTACCGTAAACATCATCTGTCTGGAAATATGAGTTTATCTGCACATACCTGGCAGTCCGTTTCGTTAGCTGCTGTCTTCAAATCATCTTGTTTACTTATGATCTTCTGCAGCTGAAAAGACGGCAAACACGAATTCAGATGTGTATCTACTGGACTTTTCAAAACAGTCTAAGAAAAAGATACTCAGTTTTCCTTTTAAAACATATATGAGTCGTTAAACATTAACTTAAACTCCTTCTGCATTATAGCTAATAGTGTTAGTTATTTTTTCTTAAATCAGGTAGGAATCGAAGGAAAAACTGATATGCAAGTATCAATGTTACCACTTTTATAATTTGAATCATTTTTTTCCTCCTAAGAAAGCTAGTTTACTTAATACATACATATTCCAAAGATATCACTCTGTAAGAATTTCATAATTATCCTCATTCTTCAACAGAATTTTCATTCATAATTAATTTTTGTATCATTGATAATTTATGGCCACATTTTCAAGTATGTAGCTCTTAAAAAGCCACTTGTATCATACAAATGGTCTTCTTCCCCATATGCACTCATAAAGCATCAAAATAATTTAAAAACCTACATTTCTGTCATTAATAAAATTGTCAATAGTACCTTGAGACTGAGTACATTTAGAAACCTACCTTTCAGAGTCATTTGTACCAATCCTCAAAAGGAAAGCAAATTAAAAAAAAAAAAGTTTAAAACAAAAATTAAATGCAGACAAAATCTGAAACTATGGATTTGAATGGATTAGGAGACAAACCTTCACTCATTTTTTTTCCTAGGCTACTTCTTTGTTAATAATCTGAAAATTGGTAAATTCCAAATTAATCATCTCAAGTTCGGCTGCCTCTATGATGTTTGTTTTAGGTAAACAGTTTATCTCTAAGTCCCTCAAACTTTTCCACATCTCCTCCCTCATACTTATCTTAGAGAAAAAGTGTTGAAAAGTCTTCCATTTGTTTTACCCCTATTTTTCAAGTTGACAATCAAATAGTACAATGCCAACTTCAAGATCTTTCTCCCTTTGCTTACTGCACTACCTTAAAAAACTTTTATGATGGAAAATTTCAAACACAGCAAAGAGAACTCTGTAATAAACCGCACATTATTCACCTTCAACAATTATCAGGATTCTGCCCATTCCCAATTCCTTTTCAATTGTTATTTATATCTCTTGAGGAAAAATTTATATACATTGAATGTACAAATTATGGCCATACAATTTTGACAAGTGGATATACCTGAGTAACCTATCCTCCTACCCTAGTATACAACATTTCTATTTTCTCAGAAAGTTCTTTGTGTCTCTTCTCAGTCAATCCTTTCTCTCTTCATCCCCACAGAGCAATATTAGACTTCTGATTGTTTTCGTCCATCTAAATGAGTTTCACTTATTTTAGAAATTCAAATAAATGATATCAAATAAATGATAGTATGTATTCTTTTATGCTATCAACCTTCTCTCTGCATAACAGTTTTGAGATTCATTTACGTTTGAACAGAAGTAGTCTGTTTTTACTGTTGAGTTGTGTCCCATTGTCTGAATAGATCACTACTTGTCCATTCACTTGTTGGCAGACGTTTGCATTGTCTCTAGTGTTTGACTACTGTGAATCAAGCTCCCATAAATTTTCTTTCCCCACCACCCCCGGCTTTACTGAAGTATACTTAATATACAAAAAATTGCACGCATTGATGTATATACCTCTTGATGAGTTTGGACACATGCGTGCATCTGAGAAACATCACCACAATCAAGGTAATAAACATACCCATCACTTCCAAGAGATTCGTGTCCCTGTTTCCTTCTCCCTTGGTCTAAGAACACTTAGCATGTGATGTACCTTCTTTTTTTTTAAACTTTTTTTCATGTTTATTTTTTTATTAAAAAAATTTTTTTAACGTTTATTTATTATTGAGAGACAGAGCATGAGCAGGGGAGGGGCAGAGAGAGAGGGAGACAGAGAATCTGAAGCAGGCTCCAGGCTCCGAGCTGTCAGCACAGAGCCTGATGCGGGGCTCGAACTCACAAACTGAGATCATGACCTGAGCCGAAGTCGGATGCTCAACCGACTGAGCCACCCAGGTGCCCCTTCATGTTTATTTTTGAGAGAGAGAGAGACAGAATCTGAAGCAGGCTCCAGGCTCTGAGCTATCTGCACAGAGCCCGATGCGGGGCTCGAACCCACAAACCGTGAGACCATGACATAAGCGGAAGGTGATGCTTAACCGACAGAGCCACCCAGGTGCCCTTCTTAAGTTTTTAAATGTACAACACCACAGTCTTAACTATATGCACTATGTTTGTACGGCAGATCTCTGCCATACACTTCCTTGCATAATTCTTATTTTATGTATGTAAATGTATGTTTTAGTATTTCTCTTGGATGAATTCCTAGGAGGGGAACAGTTAATTCATTCTGAACTCTAAGTTATTAAGTGGTAACAGTTCTTTATATATTCTGAATGAGTCCTTTGTCAGATATATGTTTGGAAAATATTTTCTCCCATCCTACAGTTCGCCTATTCATTTTCTTTCTTTTTTTTTCAAAAAAATTTTTTTAACATTTATTTATTTTTGAGAGAGACAGAGACAGAGTGTGAGCTGGGAAGAGACAGAGAGAGGGGGGAGGTGTCTCCAAGCTATGCCTACATATGGTGTGAGCAGGGGTCATAACTATTTTTTTCATATACATATCCAATTGTTCTAGTGTCATTTATTGAAAAGACCTTTTCTTTTCTATGAACTGGGTTGGAGACTTTATTGAGAATTAAGGACCATCTAAGTGTCGGTTCTTTATTATCCTCCATTGATCTACTTGCCCATCCTTAAGTCAATATCACACTGTAACCATTATTGTAGCTTTGCAATTAAGTCTTAAGTCAGGGAGTGTGAGTTATCCAGATTTGTTCTTATTTTTCAAAATTGATTGCAGTGTTTTAGGTTCTCTGCCTTTACATATCCGCTTTAACATCAGCTTGTACTTTCTACCAAAAAAAAAAAAAAAAAGCCTGCTGGGATTTCGCTTGGGAAAGTTAAATCTTTAGACCAATTTGGGAAGAACTGACATCTTAACAGTACTGAATCTTCTAACCATTTCCATGGTATATTCCTCCATTTATTTAAGTCTCTTTGAATTTCTGTTGGCAATGTCTGAAGTTTTTGGTGAATGGTTTTTGTTAAATTTGTTTCTACTTAATGTTATTTGATATCATGCAAAGGAGAACTGATTTTCATTTCATTTTCCAACTATGCTACTAGTATATGGAAATACAATTGATTTCTCCATATTGATCTTCCTAAATTTGCTTTTAGTTATAATAGGCTTTCCTTTTCTTGTTGATCACTTAGAGTTATCTACGCACAATCATGTTATCTGTGAATAGAGTCAAATTTACTTCTTCCTTTCCAATCTTCTATCCCTTTTCCCCCAACCTGTATCGCTATTATCATTAGAATCACCAGTAAAATGTTGAATAGAAGAGATATGAAAATACATCCTTGCCTTCTTTCTGATCATAAAGGAACAACATTCCATATTTAATCTTTTTTTAAAAATCTTTATTTATTTTTGAGAGAAGAAAGAGAGACAGAGCATGAGCGGGGCAGGAGCAGAGGGAGAGAGGGAGACACAGAATGTGAAGCAGGCTCCAGGCTCCGAGCTGTCAGCACAGAGCCCGACGCGGGGCTCGAACTCACAGACTGAGAGATCATGACCTGAGCTGAAGTCAGACGCTTAACTGACTGAGCCCCCCAGGCACCCCTGTATTTAATCTTGTATCATGATGTCACCTTTAAGCCTTTTGTAAACGCCCTCTATCAGACTGAAAAAGTTTTCTTCTGTTTCTACTTTGCTGAGTTTTGTCATGAACGTGCTTATTCTATTGAATGCTTTATATGCATATAGTGATAGGGTCATGTTGATCTCTACTTTACTGTCAATCTGATGGATTGAACTGAGTTGATTTTTAATCATTAAACAAATTTCTATTCTCTGCATAAATATCACTTGATTTTCGTGAATTTTTTATATAGTATACAATGTGTCTTGCTCTAAGTATTTTGTATCTTTGTTTATGATGAAATTTGGTCTATAATTTACTTTTCTTGTTAGATCTTTGCCAAATTTTAGTTATCAGGGATATGCCAGTTATGAGAGGGAATTGTTCCATTTTCTTGTATTTTCTGCAAGACTTTGTGAAAATCTGGCACTTCTTCCTCCTTAAATGCTTGATAGATTTCACCAGTAAAACCATCTGGGCCTGAACATTTCTTTGTGGGAAAGTTTTTGATAAATTAAATTCATTTGTAAAGGGCTATTCAGATTTCTATCTCTTTTAGTTTTGGTAAGTTTTTTTTTTTTTTTTTTTTTTTAAGGCATTTGTCCAGTTCATCTGAGTTATCAAATTTACAGTCACATGTGAATAAGCTGTTCACAATATTCCATTTTAATCCTCTGATATTTGCAGAATCTGTGGTGTTATCTCCTTTTCGTTTCTAACATGGGTAATTTGGACCCTCTTCAAGTTCTAAAATTAGATCCAGTACTGAAAATTATTCAAAATTTATCATACAGGTAACAATTTAAAAGTAAAAACAGATGTTACCCATAAGGATTATACTTTTTTGTACAAAACTTAAAACATTTCTTTTATTATGACATTTAATACAGCTGTTATAATCTTCACACAGTCATTAAATAGTTACAAACAAAACAAAGCAAATAGAATTAGTTCACTGAAATGAGAATTTTTTAGAAGGCGTATTACAATATTGGCTTGTTCCAATATGGTGGGGAATTTAGAACAATAAGGGTCTGTCCTAAAGCATAAAGCATAAAGATAAAGCTTGCCATATGAAGAGACAGTGAGTACTGGCGAGGACGCAGAGGAGAGGAACCCTCGTGCACTGTTGGTAAATTGGTAAAACAGTATGGAGGTGTCTCAAAAACTTCAAAACAGAAACACCACCTAATCCAGTAATTCCACCACTGGGTATTCATTCAAAGAGAACAAAAACACTACTTTGAAGAGATCTGTACCCCCCTATGTTTAGTGCGGCATTCTTTATGACAGCCAAGATACAGAAGCAACCCAAGTGTCCATCCGCAGATGAACTGATAAAGATGTGGGATAAACATACGATGGAATATTATTTAGGCACTAAAAAGGCCAAGATCTTGCTATCTGTGACAACATGGATGGACCCAGAGGATATTAAGCTAAGTGAAGTGAGTCAGAGGAAGACAAACACCGTATGATCTCACTTATATTGGAACTTAAAAAACAAAACAAATGAATAGACGAGCCAGCAGAATCAGATCTATAAATACACAGAACAGATTGATGGTTGCCAGAGGGGAGGGCAATGGGGGGATGGCAACTGGGCGAAAGGGAGGAGGAGGTACAGGCTGCTAGTTATGGAAAGAATGAGTCACGAAAATAAAAGCGAAGGGAATACAGTTAATGGCACTGTGATAGCACGGCATGATGACAGGTGGTTAACTACACTCAGGGTGAGTGACCACAGCCTAACACAGCGTTGCTGAAGCACTATGCTGTCCACCTGGAACTAATGTAGCATGTGTGTCAGCTACGGTCAAAAAAATGTAAAATAAAATAATAAAAAAAGAAACCCTCGTCATGTTAGTGTCGCATCTACAACATTTCAGTCTGTACTCAGGGAGGGGCTTATGCCAGGTCTTACTGTAGCCTGAAGACTATACTGCTATATATTTAGTTGTACAGTAAAAGCTCCATTTGAAAGAGCAGAAACACAGAGGCTGGGGTGCCAAACCTGTGTAGCCGAAAATCTGCGCATAACTTTTGAGTCCCCCAAAACTTACTAATAGCCTATTGTTGACTGAGAGCATTACTGATAACATAAACATATTTTGTATGTTGTGTGCATTATATACTGTATTCTTACAATAAAGTAAGCTAAAGATATTCTTAAATATTTCTTAAATATTAAGAAAATCACAAGGAAGAGAAAGTACATTTACAGTGCTGTAAAAGAAATCTGCGTGTAGGTGGACCTGTGTAGCTCAGACCCACGCTGTTCAAAGGTCAGCTGTATTCTCTTCTGCCAAAAGGACTCTCTGGTTTCCTGAGATACTTCCTCAAATGGCTGTTCACGACACAGATTCATGCTAGCAATATGCTAAGTGCCTATCATGCAATGAAAGTGCTGTCCCAAGTGTTGAGAACATAGCAGTTAAGGACAGATCATATCCTTGCTGTCACGAAACTTACATTCTAACGGACTAGAGATAACAGTGAACAAATCAGTAAGAGAGTTTCAAATAATGTCAAGTGCAGGACTAGAGTAAGATAAAACAAAAGTGGGGTAACAGGACTCTGAGACTGCTGGGTTACTGCTAGGTTTATTCCGGGTGGTTCTTTGTGAGCACCTGACATTTGGGCTGAGATCTGCCGGATAAAAGCTACCAAAGGAATGGGGATAGGACATTCTGGGCAGAGGGAAAAAGACAGTTTGTGGCAGAAATCAGGGTGCTTTGAGAGAAACAAAGAAAGTAAAGTGGTCAGAATACATGAGCACATTCACCAAATACAAATTCTAGGATTACTGAAGCACTGCCAAGCTATTTAAATTTACATTGATCTGGATTTTCAATTACAGGCCGAAAATGAAGAAATGTATACAGGGTTGACTTAACTTATTTTTGCTTTCACAATCGTGAGAGTTTAAATTCTGCAACAAGAACATTAACTGAAAATCAAGAAGAATAAATTCTACTGAAGGCTTTTACATGTACTTAATAGTAACTCCAGTAGGTGTATTCAGCATGATAAAGTTATAACACTACTATATGAAGAGCAAAAGCCTTCTTGCCAGTATGGAATCAACGTGAAATGAAAGGACCACCTAAGGAGAAATTCACACTGGTAAACAGACTTGTCATTAGGCTATTGTTTAAAGAAATTGCTCTAAAGCCCTGGCACTTGGCCCAAATAAGCAGATGTGCTATCTATCAAGGTAAAGATTAAATGCATTAACTACTGCCAGCTTTGATCATTGCTGGCA
This sequence comes from Panthera pardus, assembly GCF_024362965.1. Lineage (NCBI taxonomy): Eukaryota > Metazoa > Chordata > Mammalia > Carnivora > Felidae > Panthera > Panthera pardus. The sequence continues at coordinate 88,754,480 of NW_026526654.1, read as the reverse complement.
TTGTTTATTATTATCTGACAGAAACAGCTTATTCAGAGAGTTGCTATTTTACTTGTTGTTGGGATGGAGAATTAAGCAACAACTTCACAGTTTCTAGGTCTGGATATTAACGAAACGTGAATATACTGCATAACCCAAAAGGAACAAATGGAGGAAACGCATGTTTTAGGACATTTTTAAGAGGCTTTATATTAACATATTTCCTGTTATTTTTGTATTTGCTGTCCATATTACTTTGTTACATCTAGGTTTTGGGGATTAAAGTAATTTTCATCACTTACTCTCATTATGCATTAGAACTTATGGTAGGAACAGCAATAAGTAAAATTTACTGGAGAAACATTCAGATAATTTATAAAACAAAACAAATATCCCATACCCTTTAAATATGTTCTGATCTGAGAACTGTTAGGTTTGTCGAATAAAATTTCAAATATAAAATGTTACATGCTTAAGCTTCCTAATAGAATGACCATGGAAATGAAATAGTTATTCAAATAATTAGTGTAAATGTCCTTTTACTCTCTGCTGTAATTTTTAAAATTGAGGTATAATTATGATCTTATTCATATGTGGAATTTAAGAAGCAAAACAAATGAACAAAGAAAAAAAAAAACAAAGGAGAGAGACAAAGCAAGAAACAGTCTCTTAACTATAAAGAACAACCTGATGGTTACCAGAGAGGGGTGGATGGGAGGATGGGTGAAATGGGTGATGGGGCTCAAGGAGTGCACTTGCGATGGAAAAAAAATAAAATAAATTGAGGTATAACTGACATAGCACTTATGAGTTTCAGGTACACAACATAATGACCTGATATTTGTATATACTGTGAGATGATCACCACGATAAATCTTGTTTTCCTCTGTTATCATACAGAGTTACATAATATGCAATACAATGTTACTGACTACAGTCACTATGCTGTATACCATATCCCCATGACTTGCTTATTTTATGACTGAAAATTTGTACGTCTTGATCCCCTTCTCCCGTTTCACTCACCTCTCCAACCACTCTCCTCTGGCAACCACCAATCTGTTCTCTCTGTCTAGGAGTCTTGTTTTGTTTGTTCATTTGTTTTGTTTTCTAGATTCCACGTATAAGTAAAACCATATGGTGTCTGTTTTTCTCTTAGTTCGCGAAGCATGAACATATCCTAAAGGTCCATCCATGTTGGCACAAAAGGCAAGACGGCCTTCTTTTCCACGGCTGGGTAATACTGCATCACACACACGTACTACTTCTTCAGCCATTCATCCACTGATGAACATGTTGGTTGTTTCCATAGCTTGACTATAGTGAACAATGCTGAGACAAACAGATGTCCGAACTAGTGTTTTCATTTTCTTGGGGTAAGTACCTACAAGTAGAACTGCCGAATCATGTAATAGTTCTGATTTTAGTTTTTGGAGAATCTTCCATACTGTTTTCCTCAGCAGCTGCACCGATTTACATCTGCACCGACGAGGCACAAGTGTTCCCTTTCTCTATATCCTTGCCAGCACTTCCACTTCCTGCCTTTCTGACGACAGCCATTCTGACAGGTGTGAGGTGATACCTCCTTGTGGTTTTGATGTGTGCTTCCCTGATAATTAGTGATGTTGAGCATCTTATCATGTGTCTGTTGGCCATCTGCATGTCTTATTTGGAAAAATGCTTATTCAGATTCTCTGCTCATTTCCTAAAACAGATTGTTTGCTTTTGCTTTTGTGTGTGTGTTGAACTGAATGAGTTCTTTACACGTTTTGGATATTAACCTCTTATCAGAATATGATTTGCAAATATTTTCTCCGAGTCAACAGACTGCCTTTTTGTTGTGTTGATGGTTTCCTGTGTTGTGCACGAAGCCTTTTAGTTTGCTGTAGTTCATTTGTTTATTTATACCTTGTTGCCATTCCCTTTGCAGTCTGATTTATATATATATATATATATGTTTTGCTAAGAGCAATGTCAAGGAGCTAAATGCCTATGTTTTCTTCTAGAAGTTTTATACTTTCTGGTCTTATATTCAAATCTTTAATGCATTTTGAGTCAATTTTGTGTATGGTGGAAGACAGTGGTATAGTTAGTTTCATTCTTTTGCATGTAGCTGTCCGGTTTTCCCAGTACCATTTACTGAAGAAACTGTCTTTTCCTGATGATATATTCTTGCCTCCTTTGTCATGATTTAATTGACCATATATGCATGGCTTTATACCTGGGCTCTTTCTTCTGTCTCACTGATCTATGCGTCTGCTTTTATGCCAATATTATAGTGTAGATTTGCAATGGTTTGGAATCAGGCAGCATGATAATTCCAGCTTTGATTTTCTTATGCAAGGTTGCTTTGGCTATTAGAAATCTTCTGTGGTTCCAAATAAATTTTAGGACTGTTCTATTTTTATGAAAAATGTCATTGGAATTTTGGTAGGGATTGCATTCAATTTATAGACTGCTTTGGGTAATAGGGACATTTTAGCAATATTAATTCTTCCAATTCATGAGCATGGAATATCTTTCCATTTATTTGTGTCTTCTTTGATTTCTTTCACTAATGTATTGCGGTTTTCAGATTACAGGTCTTTCACCTCCTTGGTTAAATTTATTACCAGGTATTTTATTCTTTTTCATACAATTTTAAATGGAACTTTTTCCTAATTTTTCTGAGAGTTCATTGTTAGTGTACAAAGACATCAACAGGTTCCTGCACGCTGATTTTCTATCCTCACCCTTACTGAATCTGTTTCTGACCAACAGAGTCTTCGGTATTTTTCTATACATACAGTAGTGTTGTCCACGTATAGAGGCAGTGGTTGCTCCAGCTGGGACTGCCAACACTATGCTGAATAAAAGTAGTGGGAGTGGGCACCCTTATTTTATTCCTGATCTTAGAGGAGAAGCTTTCAGCTTCTTACCATTAAGCATGATGTTGGCTGTGGCTTTGTAATATCTGGCCTTATTATGTTGAGGTAGGTTCCCTCTATACCCACTTTGTAGAGACTTTTTATCCTACATTGATGTTGAATTTTGTCAAATGTTTTTTCTGTATCTGTTGAGAGGATTCTATGATTTTTATCCTTCATCTTGTTGATGTGGTGTACCATATAAATTGGTTTGCAGATGCTGAAACATCCTTGCACCCCTGAAATCAATCTCACTTGAACATGACTATGATATTTTTTAATGTATTACTGGACTCAGTTTGATAGTATTTTGTTGAGGATTTCTGCATCTATGTTCATCGAGGATATTGGCCTATGATTTTCTCCTTTTCTTTTCGTTTCTTTTCTTTTCTATCCTTTTCTCTTTTCTTTTTCTTTCCTCTTACCTTCCCTCCCTTCTGTTTTTCCTTTTCTCCTTCCTTTCTTTGTGGTGTCCTTGTTTGGTTTAAAAAATTTTTTTTTTCATGTTTATTTTTGAGACAGAGAGAGAGAGAGATAGAGCATGAGCAGGGGAGGGGCAGAGAGAGAGGGAGACACAGATTCCGAAGCAGGCTCCAGGCTCTGAGCTGTCAGCACAGAGTCTGACGTGGGGCTCGAACCCACAGACTGCGGGATCATGACCTGAGCCGAAGTCGGACGCTCAACCGACTAAGCCACCCAGGCGCCCCATATCCTTGTTTGGTTTTAGTGCCAGGATAATGTTGGTCGTCTTGTAAAATGAGTTTGGAAGCATTCTCCTCTTCAATTTTTTAAAAGAAGAATTTCAGAAGTACAAGTATTAAATGTTCTTTGAATGTTTGGGAGAATTCACCAGTAAAGCCATCTGGTCCTGAACTTTTGTTTGTTGAAAAGTTTCTGATTACTGATTCAGTCTCTGTTCTGGTAATCAGTTTAATTCCAATTTTCTATTTCTTCATGACTCAGATGATTGTATGTTTTTAGGAATTTATCTATTTCTTCTAGTTGTTCAGTCTGCTGGGAGCGTAATTCTTCATAGATGTCTCTTATGATTCCTTCTATTTCTGTGGTATCAGATGTAACCTCCCTTCTTTCACTTCTGACTTTACTTATTTGAGCACTTCTTTCTGGATGAGGCTATCCAAAGGTTTGTCAATTTTTTAGTTCTCTTTATTTTTATTACAATTTTTTTTAGTGTTTATTTATTTTTGAGAGAGGAAGAGACAAAGCAAGAGTGGGGAAGGGGCAGAGAAAGAGGGAGACACAGATTCCGAAGCAGGTTCCAGGCTCTGCGATGACAGCAGAGAGCCCAATGTGGGGCTCAAACGCACGAACTGCGAGATCATGACCTGTGCCGAAGCTGGGACGCTTAAACGACTGAGCCACCCGGGCACCCCATATAGTTCTCTTTAAAGAACCAACTCTTAGTTTTATTGATTTTGTCTATTGTCCTTTTAGTCTTCATTTCATTTATTTCTTCTCTGATTCTTAATTATTTTCTTCCTTCTTCCTTCTACTAATTTTGGGCTTCCTTTGTTCCTCTTTTTCTAGATCCTTTAGGTGTAAAGTTAGATTAAGATTTTTCTTGTTTCTTAAGACAGGCCCGTATTACCATAAAGTTAGATTTTGCTTTGTTTGTATTTTCATTTGTCTCAAGGTATTTTTTTATTTTTCCTTTAATTTCTTCATTGACCCATTGGTTGTTCAGTAGCACACTGTTCGATTTCCAAACATCTGTGATTTTTCTAGTTTTGTTTTGTGACTGATTTCTTGTTTCATATCAGAGTGGCCTGAAAAGATGCCTGATATGATTTCAATGCTCTTACATTTGAGACTCATTTTGTGACCGATCCTGGAGAATATTCCATATGCACTTAAGAAGAATGTGTATTCTGCTGCTATTGGATAGAATATCTGTGTATATCAAGTCCATCTGGTCTAATGTGTTGTTTAAGGCTGATGTTTACTTAATGACTTTGGATGGGCTTTCCACTGATGTAAGGGGGTATTAAAGTCCTCTACTATGATTGTATTGCTGTTGATTTCTCCCTTCATGTCTGTTAATATTGCTTTATAGATTTATATTCATATATTTAGTTGCTCCTATGTTCAGTGCACAAATGTTATATCTTCTTGCTGGATTGAATACTTTATCATTATGTAATGCCCGTCTTTGTCTTTTATTAAAGTTTCTTTTAAAGTCTATTTTGTCTGATGTAAGTAAAGCTACTTATTATCTTTCTTCTGGTTTCCATTTGCATGAACTACCTTTTTCCGTCTCTTCACTTTTCAGTCTGTGTGTCTTAGATCGGAAATGTGTCTCTTGTAGGCGATATATAGATGGGTCTCTCTTTTTTTTTAAATCCATTCAGGCACTCTATATCTTTTCTTAATAACTTAGGCCATTTGCATTTAAAGTAATTATAGATAGGTATTTATTACTGTCGTTTTGTTGATTGTTTTCTGGTTGTTTTGTAGTTCTTCTTTGTTTCTTTCTTCTTCTCTGGCTCTCTTCCTCATGGTTACGTGCCATCTTTTAGTGTTTAGATTCCATTCTCATTGTCTTTTGTGTATCTACTATGATTTTTGCTTTGTGGTCACCAGGAAGCTTACATATATTGGCCTGTATGCATGTGTGTATGTATGTTTATATATATATATATATATATATATATATATATATATATATGTGTGTGTGTGTGTGTGTGTGTGTAAAACATATATATATATATATATCAGTCTATTTTACATTGATACCAAGTTAAGACTGCACTCTAAAAACCTACATTTTTACTCCCCTCCCCCTGCACAGTTTAGGTTTTGGATGTCACATTAAACATGTTTTTATTTTGTATACCCATTAACTAATTGTTGTAGTTATAGTTATTTTAACTTTTTTCTTTTAAGCTTCATGCCAGATTTGTGATTTGTCCACTACATTTGCATTGACCATTGAGATTTTTCTTTTGAGATGTTTCCTTGTTACCAATTAGCTCCCCTTCTTTTCAGATTGAAGAAGTCCCTTAAAATTCCTTATAAGGCCAGTCACGGTAGCGAATTCCTTTAGTGTTTGAACACTTCTTTATCTCTCCTTCAATTCTGAATGATAACCTTGCTGAGGAAAGTATGCTTGGTTAAAGTTTGTTGCTTTCAGCACTTTGAATATCATGCCACTCCCTTCTGGCCTGCAAAGTTTCTGCTTAAAAATCTGGTGACAGCCCCGTGGAGTCTCCCTTGTACATACAAGTTGTTTTTCTCCTGCTGCGTTTAAGAGTCTCCCTGTATCTTCAAATTTTGACATTTCAGAGATAATCGGTCTTATGGATACCACTGGGTTCATCTCATTTGGAATTCTCTGTGCTTCCTGGAACTGGAAGTTTGTTTCCTCCCCCAGGTTAGGGAAGTTTTCAGTCATTTTTTCAAATAAAATTTTACATCCCTTTCTCTCTTGTTTTTGGGACTCCTAAATGTGAATGTTTTTCTGCTTGTCGTCCTATAGGTCCCTTAAACTATTTTCCCTTTTTAACATTATTTTATTTTATTTTTTCCTTTTTGTTGCTTTGTGTGGGTGAGTTCCACGGTCCTGTCTTCTAGGTCACCTATCCTTTCTTCATTTTGTCTGCTTTGAGCCCCGTTAGGGTGTTTTTCAGTTCAGTTATTGTGTTCTTTAGCTCTGTGACTTCTGTCTGGTACTTTCTTGTATCTTCTGTCTCTTTGTTGAAGCTCACTCTGCACTCATCCATTCTTCTCACAAGATAGGCAAGCATATTTATGACCATTACTTAGAACATTTTATCAGGTAAATTACTTATCTCCACTTTGTTAAGGTGTTCTTCTGGAATTATCTTGTTCTTTTATCTGGAACATATTCCTCTGTTTTTGTTTTTGTTTTTTTCCCATTTTGTTTGACTCTGTATTTGTTTCTACGTATGAGGCAAAACAGCTGTATCTCATCTTGATGGAGTGGTCACAGGAAGACAGGGGATGTGTTTCAGTCAGCTGTTTGCACACTGCCCTGGGAGTGGTGGCCTGTCAAGAACCGTCTCTTCAATTGTTTTAGTCATGTGGGCCCCCAAAATTCAATCCTCTGTGGCCACCAGAGCCAGGCATTTAAGGGGCATCCCTTATGTGGACTGCACACACCTGTCAACTTGGCGTAACAGGACAAGCCCACTGCCACGTTTAGAAGGGGTGGGCCACAGGAGAGTGCACGAGTGGGGCAAACAGCAGAAGCGAGTTAAAATGACACAGAAGTCTCGTGCTTGTGACCCCTCCACCTCCATCTGCTCCTCCAGCAGGTGCTTTGAAGACTGGCCAGGGAGTTTCCTCCATCGATGGCCTCGGCACTTTGCAACCTACTGCTTTTGTGCTGAATCCTGGGGTGAGTGAGTCTGTGCACGAGTTCTTTAAGAGTAGAGTCTCGGTTTTCTACAGCCCTGTGGATCTCTTGAATGCAAGTCCCCTTGGTTTTCAATGTTTTGGGAGCTCACCTCTTCAGTGTAGCTTCCAAGCGTTGGGGTGCCTGATGTGGGGCTCGAACCCCCTCAGGGACACACTCTTCCTCTCCTATCCGTTTTCATGCGGCCTTGTTATCTTTCAGTGTGGGGAAGCTGTTCAGCTCGTTTCAGGTCTTTTTCAGAGGGAAGTGATCCATATGCAGCCACAGACTTGGGGTGTCCACGGGAGGAAGTAAGTTTGGGTTTTCCTATACCCCCAATTTTCTTTATGCAGGTATTTAATTTATTTATCAAAATTTTTTTTTGTAATGTTTATTTATTTTTGAGAGACAGAGAGATAGAGCATGAGCAGGGGAGGGCCAGACAGAGGAGGAGACACAGAACCCAAAGCAGGCTTCAGGCTCCGAGCTGTCAGCACAGAGCCCAATGCAGGGCTCAAACCCATGAACTGCGAGGCGATGACCTGAGCAAAAGTCTGAGGCTTAACCGACTAAGCCACCAAGGCACCTGAAATGTTTATTTATTTTTGAGAGAGAGACAGAGAGAGAAAGACAGAGTGTGAGCAGAGGAGGGGCAGAGGGAAAGGGAGACACAGAATCCGAAGCAGGCTCCAGGCTTGAGCTGTCAGCACAGAGCCCAATGTGGGGCTTGAACTCACAAACTACAAGGTCATGACCTGAGCTGAAGTCAGATGCTCAACCAACTGAACCAGGCGCCCCTTTATGCAGTTATTTTAAATGACTATATTATGCTCCATGAGTTATCAAGTTTACTGCTTTATTTCTATGATAAGCATAAAGAACCTTGTATAGGCTTAGAAGTTTGACCTTTATAACCTTACACTTAAAAAAAAATCAGTGACATATTGTAACATGCTCTTTTCTTAATTCATAAGTTGATCATCTAAGAATTTTCCAAATATTTAAGGCAAAAATTGTAGTATTTAGAAAGTGTTGCATAAATTCAGCATGTTAAATTATGTTAAGAAAAAGTAACCAAAAACTTTTCTTATTTAAAAATTTTTTTTTAATGTTTATTTAGTTTTGAGAGAGAGCTGGGAAGGGGCAGAGAGAGAGAGGAGGACACAGAATCTGAAGCAGACTCTAGGCTCTGAGCTGTCAGCACAGAGCCCAACGCAGGGCTTGAACCCATGAACCATGAGATCATGATGTGAGCCAAAGTTGGACGCTTAACTGACTGAGTCACCCAGGCGTCCCAATTTTATTATTTTTTAAATGTTTGTTTATTTACTTTGAGAGAGAGAGAGAGAGAGAGAGAGAGAGCACGAGTGTGCACAAGTCGGGGAGGGGCGGAGGGAGAGCTCACGAGAGAATCCCGAGCAGGCTCTGTACCGTCAGCGCGGAGCCCGATGCAGGGCTCGGACTCACGAACTGCGAGATCATGACCGGAGCCGAAATCAAGAGTTGGATGCTTAACAGACTGAGCCACCCAGGTGCCCCCCAAAACTTTTGAAGTAGGTATGCTCAGCAATCTTAGCAGTGAAGGCTGTATATGCAGTAAAAGAGACTTGCCTAGTCTCTTGGAGTAGGAAACTATGTTTCACTGCGAGAAGAGACCTGAAGACGACAAAGAAAAAAACCAACGTGCCTTCTATTGTCTTTTTTCAGTTTCATGTTCAGTGTCTTCTTTATCCGCAGGCTTTGTCATTCAGACTTGGGTTTCATCAAACATTACTGTAACGAATCAGAACTTCGGTCTTTGTAAGTATGACAGCGATATTACCAGGGGCTCTATTGTGCCCACTGTGTAAAATTAGTTCCGACATCACAAATCTAGGGATGTACGTATGGTGGAGGCAGTACCTCTGAGGTCTGGCTCCCCATGCTTTGCCACTGCCCAAAACAAAAGCAGAAAGTTCATCCAAGTCTGAGGGATTTATGGTTTGTGAATGTGCTGACAGTTTAATTAACGGAATTTTGCCTTCATATAGAACAGCCTTTTCATAACTATTCGCCTCTACCTGAGTAATAATCTTAAACATGCCCTCTTCTTGCACCTGAGGTAGACTGAGGTAGGCGGAGCGTAATGGTACCCCGTATGACACTATTTTAGGTGTCACTTGTGCAGACAGATAGGTTTCCTACCTTCAACTAGTGTCAGATTAATTTCCTTCTTTAAATGCCAAGCATCTCAGAAGAATAATTTTTATCTACGGACATCGATTTTGTATTTCCTTTTTTTTTAAAAATATTAACCGTGTAATTTATTATTTAAACCAGGTACTTGCAAGAGTGAAGGAGGGCACTACAAATACTGGCAGTTAGTACGAGTAACCACTGGACTGTCTACATTTGAACAAACTGGGCTGTATATTTATTCTAGTGACAGGAAGAGTGATAAAGGGTTTATTTTATTTTATTTTTTTTTGTGGCTATATCTTTATTCAACAAGTTATTATTTTTTCCCAGGTTTTATTTAAATTCAAGTTGGTTAACATATAATGTAGTGTTGGCTGCAGGAGTAGAATTTACTGATTCATCACGTCCATGTAGCACCCAGTGCTCATCCTAACCAGTACCCTCCTTAATGCCCATCCCCCCACCTACCTCTCCTCCAGCAACCCTCCGTTCTCTATTTAAGAGTCTCTTACAGCTTGCCTACCTCTCTGTTTTTATCTTATTTATTTTTCCTTCCCTCCCCTATATTCATCTGTTTAGTTTCTTAAATTCCACATATGGCTGAAATCATACGGTATTTGTCTTTCTCTGACTGACTTATTTAGCTTAGAGTATAATACACTCTAGCTGCATCAACGTCATTGCAAATGGCAACATTTCCTTCTTTTTGATGGCTGAGTAATATTCTGATGTATGTGCATGTATCTATATGTGTGTATACATACATTACTCACATGTATACACACATATACATATATACACATGCACATCAAGTTTTCTTTTTCCATTCATCAGTTGATGGACACAGGCTGTTTCCATAATTTGGCTATTGTTGAAAGTGCTGCTATAAACAATAGGGTACATTTGCCCCTTCGAATCAGTATTATCGTATAGTTTGTGTAAATACAATTCCTGTATTGTAGTGCAACTGCTGTGCTGTAGGGTAGTTATTTTTAACTTTTGAGGAATTTCCATACTGTTTTCCAGAGTGGCTGTACCAGTTTGCATTCTCACCAATGGTGTAAGAAGGTTCCCCTTTCTCTGCATCCTCACCAACATGTGTGGTTTCCTGAGTTGTTCATTTTAGCCATTTTGACAGGTGTGAGGTGCTATCTCATTGTGGTTCTGATTTGTATTTTCCTGATGATGAGTGATGTGGAGCATTTTTTCATGTGTCTGCTAGCCATTTGTGTGTCTCCTTTGGAGAAATGTCTATTCATGTCTTCTGCCTATTTCCTTCTTAGCTGGATTATTTATTTTTTGGGTGTTGAGTGTGGTAAGTTCTTTACAGATTGTGGATACTAGCCCTTTATCTGGTATGTCATTTGCAAATATCTTCTCCCATGACACAGGTTGCCTTTGCTTTGTTGATTGTTTCCTTCTCTGTGCAGAAGCTTTTTATCTTGAAGAAGTCCTAACAGTTCATTTTTGCTTTTGTTTCCCTTGCTTCCAGCAACATGTTTAGTAAGAAGTTGCTACAGCTGAGGTAAAGAGGTTGCTGCCTGTGTTCTCCTCTAGGATTTTGATGGTTTCCTGTCTCACATTTAGGTCTTTCATCCATTTTGAGTTTATTTTTGTATCTGGTGTAAGAAAGTGGTCCAGGTTCCTTCTGCATGTCGCTGTTCAGTTTTCCCCACACTATTCGTTGGAAACTGTCTTTTCTGCATTGGATATTCTTTCCTTCTTTGTCAAAGATTCACTGCATACAGTTGCGGGTCCACTTCTGGGTTTTTTATCCTGTTCCACTGATCTCTGTCTGTTTTTGTGCAAGTACCGTACTGTCTTGATGATCACAGCTTTATAATACAGCTTGAGGTCTGGAATTCTGATGCCTCCTGCTTTGCTTTTCTTTTTCGACATTACTTTGGCTATTCGGGGTCTTTTCTGGTTCCACACAAATTTCAGAACTGTTCGTTCTAGTTCTGTGAAAAATGCTGTGTTATTTTGATAGGGATTGCACTAAATGTGTAGATTGCCTTGGGTAGTATAGACAGTTTAACATTTTTTCTTCTGATCCATGAGCATGGGATGTTTTTCCACTTGTTTGTGTCTTCTTCAATTTCTTTCATCAGTGTTTTACTGTTTTCAGGGTACAGACCTTTCACCTCTTTGGTTAGGTTTATTCCTAGACATCTTAAAGGTTTTTGGTGCAACTGTAAACGGGATTGATTCCTTGATTTCTCTTTCTGTTGCTTCATTATTGGTGTATTGAAATGCCACAGGTTTCTGTACGTTCATTTTGTATCCTGTGACTTTGCTGAATTCACGTATCAGTTCTAGCAATTTCTTTGGTGGATATTTTGGGTTTTCCACATAAAGTATCATGCCATCTGCAAAGCCTGAAAGTTTGACTTCTTCCTTGCTGACTTGGATGCTTTTTATTCCTTTGTGTGGTCTGATTGCTGAGGCTAAGACTTCCAATACAATGGTGAATAACAGTGGTGAGAGTGGACATCCCTGTCATGTTCCTGATCTCAGGGGGAAAGCTCTTAGTTTTTCCCCATTGAGGATGATATTAGCTGTGGGCCTTTCATATATGGCCTTTATGATCTTGAGGTATTTTCCTTCTATCCCTGCTTCCTTGAGGGTTTTTATCAAGAAAAGATGCTGTATTTTGTCAAATGTTTTTTCTGTGTCTATTGAAAACATCACATGGTTCTTATCCTTTCTTTTATTAATATGGCATATCACGTCGATTGATTTGCAGATCTTGAACCCCCAGCCCTGCACCCCAAAAGTAAATCCCACTTGATTGTGGTGAATTATTCTTTTAATATACTGTTGGATTTGATTTTCTAGTATATTGTTGAAGAGTTGTGCATCCATGTTCATCAGGGATATTGGTCTGTAGTCTTTCTTTTTAGTGGGGTCTTGGTCTGGTTTTGGAATTAAGGTAATACTGGCCTCACAGAATGAGTTTGGACGTTTTCCTTCCTTTTCTATTTTTTGGAACAGTTTCAGAAGTATAGGTAGGATTTCTTCTTTAAATATTTGGTAAAATTCCTCTGGGAAGCAATCCAGCACTGGACTCTTGTTTGTTGGGAGATTTTTGATTATTGATTCAATTTCTTTGCTGACCATTACGAGTCTGTTCAAATTTTCTACTTCTTCTTGTTTCAGTTTTGGTAGTTTATGTTTCTAGGAATGTATCCATTTCTTCCAGATTGCCCAATTTGTTGGCATAGAATTGCTCATCATTTATTTTAGCTCTAATCTTTATTATTCTGCTGGTTTTAGGCTTATTTGGTGTTCTTTTTCCAGCTCCTTTAGATGGAATGTTAGGTTGTGAGAGACTTTTCTTGTGTCTTGAGCTATGGCCTACATACTTCCTTCTTATGACTGTCTTTGCTGCATCCCAAAGATTTTGGAATGTTGTGTTTGCATTTCCATTTGCTTCCATGTATTTTTTATTTCTTCTTTAATTTCCTGGTTAACCTATTCATTCTTTTGTAGGATGTTCTCTAACCTCCAAGTATTTGTGGTCTTTCCAAATTTTTTCTTGTGGCTGACTTCAAGTTCCATAGCATTGTGGTCTGAAAATATGCATGGTATGATCCCTATCTTTTTGTATTTGTTAAGGCCTGATTCGTGACCCAGTATGTGATCTAGTCTGGAGAATGTTCCATGTGCAGTTGAAAAGAATATGTATTCTGCTGCTTTAGGACAAAATGCTCTGAAAGTATCTGTTAAGTCCATGGGGTCCAGTGTGTCGTTCAAAGCCATTGTTTCCTTGATGATCTGCTTAGATGATCTGTCCATTGCTATAAGTGGGGTGTTGTAAGTCCCCTACTATTACTATATGATTATCAGTGAGCTTAAGTTTGTTATTAATTGATTCATATATTCGGCTGCTTCCAAGTTTGGGGCATACATATTTACAACTGTTAGATATTCCTGTTGAGTAGATCTCTTTATTAGGATACAATGCCCTTCATCTCTTATTACAGTCTTTGGTTTAAAATCTAGTTTGTCTGATAGAAGTATGGCTATTCCAGCTTTCTTCTGATGCCTATTAGCATGAAAAATGGTTCTCCATCCCCTCACTTTCAATCTGAAGGTGTCTTTGGGTCTAAAATGAATCTATTGGAAGCAGCATATTGATGGGTCTTGTTTCTTAAATCCATTCCGATACCCTACGTCTTTTGATTGGAGTATTTAGTCAATTTATATTCAGAGTAATTACTGATAGATATCAAGTTAGTGCCATTGTATTACCCGTAAAGTTGTGTTCCTGTAGATCATCTCTGTTCCTTTCTGGTCTTGGTTGCTTTTGGTCTCTCTTTCCTGCTCAAAGGGTCCCCTTTAATAATTCTTATAGAGCTGGTTTAGTGTTCACAAACTCTTTTAGTTTTTGTTTATCCTGGAAACTCTTTACCTCTCCTTCTATCCTGAATGACAGCCTTGTTAGATTCAGTATTCTTGGCTGCATATTTTTCCCTGTAGCACGCTGCATACATCATTCCACCCCCTTCTGGCCTGCCACGTTTCTATGTGTCTGCTAAACCTAATGTGTCTACCCTTGTAGATTAAGGATCTTTGTGCCTTTCTCTATCTTTGTATTTTGCAAGTTTCACTATGATAGGTCTTGGTATTGACCTGTTTTGTTGATTTTCAGGGGAGTTCTCTGTGCCTCTTGGATTTGAATGCCTCTTCCTTCCCCAGATTAGGGAAGTTCTCAGTTATAATTTGTTCAAATAAACCCTCTCCCCCTTTCTCCCTGCTCTTCTTCTGGGCCTGCTAAGATATGAATATTATTGCACTTCGTGGAACTGCTGAGTTCCCTAAGTATATATTCACGATCTAATACTTTTCTTCCCCTCTTCTTTTCAGCTTCATCATTTTCCATACTTTTATCTTCTATGTCACCCAGTTGTTCCTTTGCTTTTTCCACCTTCATTGTGATTCCATCCTGTTGGTTTTGCAACTCAGTTATAGCATTTTTTATTTTGGCCTGACTAGTTTTTAGGTCTTTTATCTCTGCAGCAAGGGTTTCTCTGGTGTCTTCTAGGCTTTTCTCAAGCCTATTGTTCTGAATTCTTGTTCAGATATATTGCTCATATCTGTTTTGAGCAAACCCCTGGCTGTGGTTTCTTCTTGATCTTTCTTTGTGGGGTGGGGGGTTCCTCCACCTTGTCATTTTCTCTAGGTTTCTGTCTTTGTGTGTTATGAAAGCTTGTTATGCTTCCTGGTCCTGAGAGTCTTGCTATCTTAAGAAGGGGTCATACACTGTCCAGGGCCTGGTGCTTCAGAAAGTATTTACGGTGTATGTGGTCTACACTTTGCTACTGTGATTTGGCTGCTCTTTCCCCAAGGTCAGTCCTCTGCAGAGCTCCTCCTTGCTTGCAGTGGGTAGTGTTTGGACTTTTAACTAGGTGTGCTTTGATTTCTTTGTTAAAATAAGCCTGCCAGGTTCTCTCCCTCAAATTATGCAGATTGTTCTCTTAATTCTCACACTGATTTCCTAGGTGCTCAAAATGATTTGATGTTGATTTAGCTGTGTCTGAAGGAAGCCCAGGGTCCCCCCACTACTGTGCCATCTTAACTCCCCCAATCGATTTTGCATTTCCTATCCATTCCTCTTTAGTCTTTTGCTCTATGGCATTGGTCCCCACCACTATTTTCAAACTGCTTCTGTAATGGCTCCCAAAGACCTACAAAATTTAAGGAGTCCTCTACTCTGTCGCTATCCAACTTGACCACTTTTAAAAAGTTTGATGTTAAACGTTACTTCATCGTTGCTCTTTTCTTCCCTAGATTCCATTATCCTGCACTTTCTGGGCTTTTTCTTACTTCTCTTGTACTCTGCTCCTTCTCAATTTCATTCTCGGCTTCTCAGTTTCAGCTTAACCTCTTAAATGCAACTGTTTTGCAAAACTCTGATCTTATCCTTCTTCACTCTACATTCTCCCCTTTAGGTCACATACTCTCATGACTTAATTATCACCTGTATCAGGATGCTTCCTAATCCCGGCTACATTCTTATCTCCAGACAGTTGCTTGCTACTCATATCTACCTCTACAGAGATGTCCCAATAGTTTATAAAGGTCAACATTTCCAAGCTCAGAGTTAAGATCTTTTTCAACCCGGTCCTCCTCTGCATTCTCCTTCAAATGAGGCCGGCTAACATTAAGGAAAGAGCAGGGCTGTAGAACTGGATGGACTGACTTGGAATCAAATCATGGCTGCTATATTGACTGTATATCGATTTTATATTTAAAATGGGGATACTACTACTTACCTTGTAGGTTGCTGCAAAGATGCAACAATGCAACATATATGTTGAACATAACCAATCCTCAATAAGAGCTAGTCTTCTGTCCTCTTAGATCAGTCAGTGCCACCATAATTCCTAGTTAGGCTGGCTGGAAAAAGGAGTGACCACTTATGTCTCCTCTCCCCTCGTCTCTTCAATCCAGCTGGAAACCAGGTTCCTCAGAGCCTACTCCACAGCACGTCTTGACCGTATTTCCCACTTTGCGTTCGCAGTTGTAAACTGGACTACTGTAATAGTGTAACAAGCCACCTATCTCCAATCTCTTCTCTTCTAGTTCAGCTTTCACACTGTGGACAGAGATAATTTTTGAAAACTGAAGCACAATTATCTCTGACAGCTGTCCACTGGTTTCTCCCGGTGGTGAAGTACAGTTCACATTGGGGACTCTGCCTCTGAGGTGTCTCTTTACATGTCGGCCACACAGGGACAGCAACAATGCTTTTACAGCGGTCTGTATTTTATAAAGTTTCTTTCCCCAAGGGACCGGTAATGACGGTCATTTAATGACTGTTGGTGCTAAATAGAGCAATATGGTTATTTCTGTTTTCCTATGCTGAATGAAATTGAATTTAAAGATAAATTTACGGTGACTATCTAGTATTTCCTTTCCTGCTTGCTTTGTAATTTTTCATCTGAGGTACTGAGTAGGAGCCATGATACCTAGAAATCCATATTTTATATTTTATTTTTATTTATTTTATTTTTTTATTTTATTTTATTTTATTTTATTTTATTTTATTTTATTTTATTTATTTTATTTTACTTATTTCCCCCCCCCCCCCCCATTTTGTCCATTTAAACTACCCTGAACTTCTCTGTAGAATTCCATGCTGCCTTCATAATCCAGTTGCTCTATAATGATCAACTTTATCCATACTGATTCGTGGGTAACAAGCAAATTTGCTAACACTTGCTTACAATGATGTCAGAATGAAACAATTTCTATCTTTTTCAAACCACATGTTTTGAATATGTGAAACATTCCCAATATTCTTTAAGCAGTTACATAGTATAGTTTTCTCCATAACTTTCTGTTACTTTTAACTTCTGCCACTTTAAGAAGTTGAATTCTGGAAGATTACTACCTGTTTTTCTGAACAGTAAGTGAAACTTCACTTATCTGGAAGTATACTTAGGCAATTTCAATCCTCTGGAATCCTCCAGCTTTCTTATGTAAGATGCAAACCCACGCGTAAGAAAAATCCTTTTCAGCATTTGAAACCATTGTTTTAAGGGCATATGATAAAATATATACGAGACTTTCTCAGAATTTATAGTCTTGTATATTCTAAAGCAGTGCTGTCCAATCGAAACATAAAGGAGTTATATAAGTAATTTAAAATTTTTGAGCAGCCACATTCAAAAAAATAAAAGCAACAAAAAAAGACACATGAAAATGAATTAATATCCCATCATACTTCATCATGTATTTACTGTAAAAATTCAGATGTTTTACATTCCTTTCTCTTTTCTTCAAAATCCACTGTGTATTTTACATTTACAGAACAATCAATTCAGATTTACATTTCATTGGAAATACTTGATCTGCGTTCAGATTTCATAAGATTTACAATGTAAAAGGGGTCCCCTATACCCAGGTAGCTTCAAACATATGTAAACATTTCTGAATACCTAAAGGGAATATCAGGGTTTAAATGTAAATTTTACATTAATTAAAATTTAAAAACTTAAGTTTTTTTTGGCCACAAGCCAAATTTCAAGGGCCCAAAAGCTACATATGGCTACTGGCTACTTTACTGGAGAGCACAAGTAATAGAGTCTATATTTTCTACCTAATTTTAACAAGCTTTGTTGCCTGTCTTCCCAGTACACTGGAGATTGGAAGAAAAACTAGATGACTAGAACCGACATAAAGATCTCACTGATACCAGTGATAGGAAACTAGCGATACCTTTTTTAATTAAAAAAAGTTTTTTTTTATTATTTATTTTTGAGAGAGAGAGAGAGAGAGAGAGAGAGAGAGAGAGAGACCGAGCACCAGCAGGGGAGGGGCAGAGAGAGAAGGAGACCTCCATGAGTCTTATCTTTTTCCAGTTGTACTGAGATATAATCGACATACCTCACTGTGTACAATGATTTGACTTAGAGAAGTTCTGAAATGATTACTGCAGTAAGGTAACATCCATCATCTCATACACATGCAAAAAAAAAACAAAGGCAAAAGAAAAATCTTTTCTCCTTGTTACGGTAGCTCCTAGGATTCACTCTCTCAACCACTTTCCTATGTAAACACTATGCTTGTCGTGATGCACGTTACACCCCCAGCACTTACTCATCTTCTAGCTCCAAGTTTGTACCTTTTGACCACCTTCCTTCAACTCCCAACCTCGCCTCTGGTAACCACAAATCTGATCTCTTTCTAGGAGTTTGATTTTTTGTTGGATTCTACATAGAAGATCATACATTTTGTCTTTCCGTGACACACACCTATTTTTAAGACAGGTCCTCATAAAGAAGCCTCTTACCTCCCATTATTTCAGTTGTTCCTGAAAGTTTTGAAACTTTTCTGTGTGTTTTGTAAAGTACACCTAACCACACAACAATCCAAAGGTATCTGTTTTAGTGTGAGGGTGTATTTTCTGTGTGTTTTAGCACACCTTCAAGAACTATATACCAACATACTGGTCTGAAATATTGAGGGTATTGAGGGTAGTTATGCTGAGTCCATTCCTTTCTAGATATTCCAGAATTTAATTCCTATAGTTGTATACTGGGTTCTGTTTCCTCAAATAAAATGTAGCAAAAAAAAACCCCAAACAAACAAAAAACCAAAAACTTGACCAATGCAGGTTAATCAAGGCTCCCTACTGCCCCTGCAGATCTCCGGGACAGATATGCCCAGTGAGCTCCTGGCCAGTCTCAAGCTTGCTTGCATATTCCTGCTCTCAGCGGTTGACCTCAATATCCGCTCTAATTTTTGTGTGTTTCCAAACCAATTATGCTCATTGCACTTGTTACTGTAATGATTTAATTCAATATTACTGTGAAGTAATGTGGTTTTCTGGAAACACCAGAAAGCTGAAGGTAGAAGTTAACTACTTGGGGACACTAGGACATTGGTCTCCTTTTTTTGCCTTAGGTGAGAACGTAGCTTCAAAGACAACTGAATTTGGTGAAAGAAACCAGAAGAGCCTGAAATGGATGCACCAAGCACAGAAGACAGTTTATGTGAGTTTTCTTTTTGTTTTTGAAAGTGATATAAACTCCAAATATAAAAGCGTAACATTTAGTGCCTTATGTTTGGCAACACCCTGAAATGAGTGGGCCACTGTCACGGGGAGCTGCCAGGCCCCCCAGAAAACGCCATGTCGAGGAAGCCGCGAGGGAATGGCCTGCATCGATTCGTGTCCTGGCGGCTAGCTGTTTCATTGCGTTCGTGGGCCTTGACTACATACACAAAGGGGTGTGCGTGAAGTCACTTGCAACAATGCAAATGCCTGTATCCATGAAAAAGGAGTCTGAAAAGGGTTGCTGCGATAAAAAAGTGAGAGGAATACTTCAGAGTTGTGTTATAAAGCGACACTACTAAAAAAAAGCTGCTTCTGATTAGCTGGGGTATGTCTGTAAAGAGTGGGGAAAATCGCCAAATCTTGAAGGATTCTACATTGAGTGCTTCCTACCTGTCTTTACATTTTTTCTGCCCTTTAAAGAAAACAAAGTGGAAACTGCAGATGATAAATGATGAGACTGTGTAGCAAGAATCCAATCAGTGGCTCCACTCTAAAGAAAAGGCCTTGGTTCCGAAATGGTTACAAAAGAAATAAATAAAAATGTTAAAAAAAAAAAAAAGGATGTGTATTTACTTAAGTTAATTAAAAAGTCTGTTACGTAAGTATCTTTATCTTTAAAAATGATTCCCCACTTGGACAGACTTTTTAAGGCAGTGGAACAACTACCGATGGCGGCCACACGGGGTAAGATGGACTGTGCTCCACTTTCGAACACTGACAATTTCATCTGTTTACTCACACAGATGTTCATGTCACTTACCTTAGTCTCCCCCATATGCTAACATTCATGCACTCTTTACATCCTCTTCCAGATTTCCACATATGTTAAATACTCATGAGCTTATTTTTTGTTTTATATTTATTCTCTGATTAGAACTTTTGCCATGTCCTTTGCTTCTAGTCTTTGACACAGTTTCTTATACATAGAACCAACTATCTCAGTAACTAAATTTGCAAAGCTTGTGGTATGGAACCCTGTCAAGGGGGTTACTGACATACAGTTTGTGTGATAACAAAACACACACAGCTCGATGGGTTTTGACACGTTTATATGCCCATGTCACTGCCATCCTCACCAAGATCTAAAGTGTTTCTAGCACTTCAGGAGGCTCCCTCATGGGAACTGCAGTCAACTGCTCACTCCCTCTCAGCCCCAGGCTGCCAATGATCCGCTTTCTGTTAGTGTAGACACGCTCCTTTTCTAGTTTCGTATCCAAGGAATCACCCGCTCTGTACACTGTCTGTTTCACCTTGATTCATCCATGTTGTTGTATTTATCAGTAACTTTTCCTTCATATCGCTGAGTACTATTTTATTGTAGGAATACAATTTGTTTATCTAGTCACTTGACGAACACTTAGGTTCTGTTTCCAGTTTGGGGCTATTATGAATAAAGCTGTTATGAACGTTCATATACAGGTCTTCGGGTGAACATGTTTTCTTCCTTTGACTAAATACATGGGAGTAGAATTGCCAAGTATAGTTAAGAAACTGCCAATTTTGTTTTCCAAAATGTGTGTTTCTTTTACATTCCTACATGTAAAAGAGTCCATTTGCTTCAGGTCTTAAAGCCTTTTTTTAAAAAAAGTCATAGTCATTTATGTATGTATGCATTACCAATCATAGTTCAAAGAAGTCAGTATGTACAAAGCACTGTGTTATCTATTTATTATGTTGTGTCTTTTTCTCCACAAAACACTCTAATAGATTAAAAACATTTAATTCGGGGCGCCTGGGTGGCTCAGTAGGTAAAGCTTCCGACTTCGGCTCAGGTCACGATCTCACGGTTCGTGGGTTCGAGCCCCGTGTCGGGCTCCGTGCTGACAGCTCAGAGCCTGGAGCCTGCTTCTGACTCTGTGTCTCCCCCTCTCTCTGCCCCTCCCATGTTCATGCTCTGTCTCTCTCCTTCTCTCAATAATAAATAAACGTTAAAAAAGTTTAAAAAAATAACAACATTTAACTCTGTCACATACTCAACAGTTTATGCACAGTGAGGTATTTTTTTAATACTACCATCAACATTCTTGGAATGAAGTAAAATTTACTGGTCACATGTCCTAGAGTTGTCTTGGAAACATATTTTCACTTAAACGTATTTCCAGCTTTTCAAATATTAGCCTTAGCAAATTCCTGGAAAACCTGCACCCATTTATACCTATTGTAGCTTTTTCATTTTTCTATCATTTCTATTATCGTTATATACATTATATATATTATCGTTATCATTATCATAAAACAAAACCCTAAAAAACGTAGATGCTTAAGTCCATTTCTCCCACAGGCATCTTATACTCTGTTCCTCAACAGTTTCCCTCAAGGCTGCACTACGGAAAATTTAACACTTCCAAATGTACAAGTGATTTCTTGACATGTCATATGTAAGCAGTGGATATAATTTCTATTTTTATGGAAATGTGAAATCACACAAACACCCAAGTGTCTTATGATAAGCCAAAAATAAGTAGAATCTACTTACCTTAAAAAATTCCTTTTTCTCAACCATCTCATTACCATCTGCATCCAGCATTTTAAAAGCAACATGAAACCCAGTATGGGGTTCTGTAATTAAGTGAAAAGCGAACAGTTATTTGAATGTTGGTGAAATGCAAATTATATTTGCTGATCCGTAGGTCTTCGAATTCGAAAAAAAAAAAGCTTCCAGAAACTATTATGCAAGTGCCTCAACAGAGAAAAAACGATCTCTTCTTACAACAATTTTCAGAGGCTGATCTATTTCCGAAGACATGTTGTTCTGCCGCTAAATGCTCTGCTTCTCAAGGCAAAATCCATTTGAGAACTTAATTTATTTCTTTAACCCTACCAGGAGTTTCCTCTATTCTCATGACAGCTCGGCTATTTTCGTACAGATTATTACTCTTGATTTCCTTTCCTCGGAGTAGGGTTTTTGTTTTTTAGGTTTATTTATTTATTTTGAGAGCGAGAGGGCGAGAGCGAGTGAGCACGGGAGGGGCAGAGACAGAGTGACAGAAAGAATCCCAAGCAGGCTCCATGCTCCGTGTGGAGCCCGACAGGAGGCTCGATCTCATGACTGCCAGACCTCGACCGGAGCCAATATCAAGAGTCAGACGCTTAACCAACCGGCGCCCCTCTCAGAGCAGGGTTTTTAAAAAGCTTTTTATTTGGAGGGGTGCCTGGGTGGCTCAGCTGGCTAAGTCTCTGACTTCAGCTCAAGTGATGATCTCACTGTTGGTGGGTTCGAGCCCCCCGTCGGGCTCTGTGCTGACAGCTCAGGGCCTGGAACCGGCTTCGGATTCTGTGTCTGCCTCTCTCTCTGCCCCTCCCCTGCTTGCTCTCTCTCTCTCAAAAATAAATAAATATGAAAAAAACCAAACTTTATTTTTAAATAATTTTAGCCCTAAGAAATGTTGTAAAGATAGCATAGTGAGTTCTCATACTCTTCACCCAGCTTCCTCTATTTTTAACATCTTATATAACCACAGTATCGTTGTCAAAACTAAGAAATTAACACTGGTAGTAGTATTTTCAACCGAACTACAGACTTTATTTGGATTTAATGTTTTTCCATCAATGCTATTTTTCTATTTTAGGATCAATATAAGAAGTCACGTTGGGGGCACTTGGGTGGCTCAGTTGGTTAAGCGTCTGACTTCGGCTCAGGTCATGATCTCACGGCTCCTGAGTTTGAGCTCATGAGTCCAGCTCTGTGCTGATAGCTAGGAGCTTGGAGCCTGCTTCAGATTCTGTTTCTTCCTCTCTCTCTCTCTCTGCCCCTCCCCTCTTCTCTCTCTCAAAAATAAATAAACATTAAAAAAAAATGGAAAGAAATCATGTTGCATTTAGTTGTTATGTCTCCTTACTCTGCTCCAAGTTGTGAAAGTTTCTCGCTCATTCCTTGATTTTCATGACCAGTCTGAAGAGTACTGATCGGGAAGTTTGAAGAGTATCTAACGAGGGGTTTTAAATATGCGAAGGTTAAGTCTCATTCTTCTGTTCAACAAGTCTTTTAAGGAGACAAAGTTATGGGGAGCCATAGTACAAGGGAGGTAGAAGGGATAATCGAATCCAACAGTATCATTTCGTTGACACAGAAACTAAGATAGCAGTGATATTTTTCACGATAAAAGACATAAATGCCAAACTTCCAAAACACTGTTTGGCAAGAACAGAGAATTGCACATGATCACAGAGACCAACTGTGGGATACTTACTAGTGAGGATGGTAAGCAAGAAAAGATACTCGGTATAGGATATCAGTCCTGAAAGGGAGAAAATAAAAACATCAGGAAATAAGCTTTACATGGTTTACAAGTAATCACATATAGGTACTATATGGAAACTTCACTGAATTAAACACACACACATTTTTACTTTAATTTACCCCTCTTTGATACAGTGGAAAACTTCTACAATAGAGTTAAGTACAGTACTGATACTTAAAAAAAGAGACCGTGTTTTTTCATCAGGTTACTATTACCAGTAAGAGGAGGGATGGATGTTGGCTAGCAAACAATAGGCATCCACTACAGGTTTGATTTGCACGGCACTTTATGCGACTCTCACTCAAATTTCACCGTTCACAACATCTCAAGTGAAGCAAATCTGAAAATTCAGTAGAGTAACGGAGATCTTGATATACCAAAGGCCAAACTATATTATTTAAAATAAGAAAATTAAGTCTTTGCAGCAGTAACTTGATTTTCCTTCGGGAAACCATCCCTTCTCCATTCTCAACATGCAGGCCAGGCGTAGGACTACCCATTCTCACCCCTCAAGGTGGATGCTGACTGGCTCAGCCAATCACTGTCCTCTCCCAGAATCGGCACAGACATGGGCAAGAAGCTGAGCCAAGCTAAGGAGCAGGCTGCACATGTCTGGCTGCAGGGACCTGCGACGGGCCTTGACCTAGGCTGGGTCATTCAGAGTGGCATTTCTGATGAGAATGCTGAACCTTCACTTCATTGTTTTCCCTCCGCCAGCCCTCCTGGGCTTTGATGATGTGAGAATGTTTCACTTAGGAATGTGAGGCAATGGAAAGAGGGCCTGGAACTGCCAGACAGCCGGTGTTTAGGGCCTGAGAATGCAGCCAATCCTAATTGGCAGGTATGAAAGATGGATACTGGTGATGTCTGAGCCCTGGATTAAGTTGAACTTGAAGCTAGCTCTGTGTCTGGCCACTAGCTCCACGTCTGTCCTTTCTTGCTCAAATAGATAGTGTCTGGTTTTATGTGCCTGCAATGAAAACAATAGCAATAAATACAGAAAATGTATCTTGTAAATCATGGCCTCCTGATAAGCCAAAAAACTTTTCCTTCCGGATCGTAAATTTGATATAATAGCGAAATACACAATTAAAAAAAACTTTATCATGGAAAACTTCAATCACGCACAAAAGTAGAGAGAGTATAATGAATAAGTGTATTATACATATATCAGCTTCGGTAATTATCAACTCATGACAGATCTTGGTTTATCTATACCTCTTTCCATTCCTTTCTCCCACTTCCCACTGGATTATTTTGAAACAAATCTCATATATTATTTCATAGTAGAAAATCCAAGCTGTATCTCTAAAAACACGGCTCCCTCCCTCCAAATAATTACCAATAATCCCTCAATATCATCAGATTCATACCACTTTTACAAACGTCCCTGTATCAGAAAAACAATTTTTCAAGTGTTCTCAAATCAGGATTCGAGAAAGGTCCTTGCATTGTACTTGGTCAACAGGACTCAGGTCACTTTTTTTGTTGTTGTTGTTGTGGCAAAACACCCATAACAGAATTTGCCATTTTAGCCATTTTTAAATGTACAGGGTAGTGGCATTAAGTACATTCACACTGTTTTGCAATGATTACCAAAACTTTTTTCAGCACCACACACTGAAACCCCATACCCATGAAACACTAACTCCATTCGTTCTGCCTCCGGCCCCTATAATCTCTATCCTATTTGCTGTCTCTATGAATTTGCCTACTCTAGGGACCTCATATAAATGGAATCATACAATATTTGTCCTTTTGTGCCTGGCTCACTTCACTTAGCATCATGTCTTCAAGGTTCATCCACATGGCAGCACGTGTCAGAATTCCATTCCTGTTTAAGGTCGAATAATACTCCACTACATGCATAGGCCACATTTTGTGTATCCATCCGTTGATGGACATCTGGGTTGTTTCCACTCTTTGGCTATTGTGATTAATGCTGCTACAAACATTGGTGTACAAATATCTGTTTGAATCTCTGCTTTTAATTCTTTTGGGTACGTACCCAGAGGGGAATTGTTGGATCATATGGTCATTCTCTGTGTTTAATTTGAGGAACACCCATGCTTTTTTCAAAAGTGGTGGCACCATTTTCCATTCCCACCAACAGTGCAGAGAGGTTATCATTTCTCCACATCCTTGTCAACACTTGTTAATTTTTTTTCTTGATAATAATGGTATTTATTATGTGCTGTCTCATTATGGTTTTGATGTGCGTTTCCCTAATGGTTGGTGATGTGGAGCATCTTTTCATGTGGGAATGAAATCATGAAGTCAATCATGTATCTTCTTCAAAGAAATGTCTATTCCAGTCTTTCCCTTTCAATTGGGTTGTTTGGTTTTTTTGTTGTCGTTGAGTTACAGGAGTTCTTTATATATACTGGATTTTAACCCCTATATATGATTTGCAAATATTTTCTCCCATTCTGTGGGTTGTCTTTTCACTCTCTTCTCTGTGTACTTTGATTCACAAAAGTTTAACATTTTTCTTTTGTTCCCTGTGCTGTCAATCTCTTTTAAAAAATCTATAGATTCTCCTGTGTCTTTCCCCCCCTCTCTTTCAACTTAGTTGTTAAAGATGCCTGGCCGTCAGTCCTATAAAGTTTCTTATCGTCTAGAATTTTGCTGACTGTATCTTCTTGGTGTCATTTCAAATGTTCCTCTAACTTCTGTATTTTCTACACACTAGTCTTTGGATCTAGAAGTGTGCTGAGATTCAAGTTGGATTTTTGGCAAGAATTCGTAATAGATGGTACTGTATACTTCCATCAAGGAGGCCAGAATAAAAATGTTTATAAAAATGCTATATACTACTAAGAGACCGTGATAGTAAAAGTTACCGACTTTGGAAGTATGTGAAATCATTTGCAGAGATGTCAGAGGTGATCAGAGATGTCACAGAGGAAGTAATTCTAAAAATGGTCTTCAAATGATGGAAGAAAAGTTAATTAAGTGGGGTGGGATGACAGATAAGGCTGAATATGAAAACTAAATATGAAAATTAAAAAGTTACTGATGGTCCGAAATAACATCCATGTGGAAGAAGCAATGGGAGCTAAGGCCCATGGTAGCCTAGACACAGGAATGAACTCCCGCAGAGGCTGACGGCAGTGATCCTGACGGCTCCCAATCAGGTGGCGCACAGACTTGGGGCCCAAGTTCAGAGCAAGGCGGCTAAGGACTTTCTATCCAGGTAATTCAATGGTTTAGCTACAAGCAACTTCAGGCATATATTTTAAATTTAAATGATAATATTAAAATAATATTTTTAATGACTCGTATTTTTGTGCATTACCAACTTTCTGGTTGTTTTTATTTTGGAGCCAGTGTACTTCTTTTTAACAAAAAAGCCCACCGTGAGTTTTCAGATAGTTTTCCTTAAAAACGTTCAGTGTTTGTATGGAGAGAGAAAGAAATGTGTTTTGTGAAATCTCGTACCCGAGAGAAGTGCTCTGGTGTGAGGTGAAGGATCAAAGTATTTCGTCCCTTGGCAGCCTCAGTAAAGTGGACGCTGGCTTTTTTTCGCCTCCAATTTTCAAAGGACTATGGTAATGTGACAAAATGGCCAAAATGCTAGACTGACGTGGGCTCGGTGCCAAGAGGAGGCCTCACTCTTCTCTTCTTTCCACACAGGTACACGTCCTCTAAATGGGGACTTTGTGAGAAAGAAAATTCCGGTGTCTTTCTTTGACATGCTGACTTGAATAAAAAGCTTGAATAAACAGAGTTGAGACAGTATAAAACAGCACCTACACTCTCAAGTGCATGATAAACAATATAGTTCTACAATTAAAATTAAAAAAAAAAATTCTACAACAGCATTCTCAATATCTGCCCTCTGGAAACACTTGTAAAGGAAACTGACACTTCGGAATACAGGAAAAACAATACATATCTCTTACACTTAATTGCGAAGTAAATGGCAATGTTTTAAAAGTACATGTCAAATAGGAAAGTATTTTAAATAATTGTATTTAAAAATTTGTGAATGAATCCTTAAGGAAGGGCCACAAGAAGAGAGGATTAAATTCTGTTAATGACTATGCTTCTCTAAAAATGTTTTAAATTTGGAACGAGAACTGGTTCCCAAAGCGAGATTAATACATCTATCATAAGAACATGTTTATATATCTTACAATGTATTTAATTTATATTCAGTACATCTTTAAGGACTGTATTATATTGAGAATTCTGCTCAGTTTAAAATAAAAAAAATTCAATACTTACTTATTTATTTAAATGTTTATTTACCCTTGAGAGAGAGAGACAGAGGGAGACCCAGAATCCGAAGCAGGCTCCGGGCTCCGAGCTGTCAGCACAGAGCCCGACGCGGGGCTTGAACCCACAAGCTGCGAGATCATGACCCGAGCCGAAGTCGGACGCTTATCCAACTGAGCCACCCGGGCGCCCCCAGAATTCTGCTCAGTTTACAAGAGCGCATACGAGCCGCACGCTGCGGGAGTCCCCGAGGAGTAGCAGCCGTGGCTGTGCACTGCCCTTTGGCCTTGGGCCTCAACGAGGGCCACAAGGTGACTAAGGACGGGGGCAAGTTGAGGCACAGCCGCGGCCACGGGCGCCTCAGCAAGCACACCAGGCTCGCGCAGGACGTGATGTGAGAGGCGTGCGGCTTTGTCCATCGAGCAGTGTGCCATGGGGCTGCTCAAGGTCTCCGAGGACAAGTGCGCCCTCAAGTTCACCAAGAACAGGGTGGGGACACACGTCTGTGCCGAGAGGAAGACATGAGGGAAGCGGCAGCCAAGGACTGAACCTCTCCTCTCTGGGTGTAATAAAACCTTTATGGAACTTGCAAAAAAAAGCACGATAACTCGTATTTTTCTTTATAGTAATGAACGGTGGATGTTATTTTCTTATTTCAAAGGTATACTATTTTTTGCTAGTTATCATATGGTGTAATTTTTGATACGTATTTTATGTGGTAAAATGGAATATTTAAAATTGTTCTCAATGTAGCTAAATTTTACATTCTTTTCAAGTGACTTCATTAATATCAATAAAGAAAAAAAATCGGGGCGCCTGGGTGGCGCAGTCGGTTAAGCGTCCGACTTCAGCCAGGTCACGATCTCGCGGTCCGTGAGTTCGAGCCCCGCGACGATCTCGCGGTCCGTGAGTTCAAGCCCCGCGTCAGGCTCTGGGCTGATGGCTCGGAGCCTGGAGCCTGTTTCCGATTCTGTGTCTCACTCTCTCTGACCCTCCCCCGTTCATGCTCTGTCTCTCTCTGTCCCAAAAATAAATAAAAAACGTTGAAAAAAAAAAATTAAAAAAAAAAAAAATAAAAAAAAAAGAAAAAAAATCAACAAAGCATATGTGAAAAAAGTGTACCTGTTGAATCTCTCCTCTATCATAATATTCGTATTAGTGTTTTTAAAATTTTTTTTACATTTATTTATTTTTGAGAAACAGTGAGACAAAGCATGACGGGGGAGGGCAGAGAGAGAGAGAGCGAGACACAGAATCCAAGGGAGGCTCCAGGCTCTGAGCTGTCGGCACAGAGCCGGACGCGGGGCTCGAACCCGCTAACCGTGAGATTGTGACCTGAGCCGAAGTCGGACGCTCAACCGACAGAGCCACCCAGGTGCCCCGTATCAGTGTTTTTTCTTTAAGTTGAAAATGCACACTTCAATTCGTGTATTTCAGAGAAAAACAAAAAACTGCTGTTGAGACCCTCTCCAAGATTTTTTT
Source organism: Panthera pardus (assembly GCF_024362965.1). Taxonomy (NCBI): domain Eukaryota; kingdom Metazoa; phylum Chordata; class Mammalia; order Carnivora; family Felidae; genus Panthera; species Panthera pardus. Next base: position 88,725,533 of record NW_026526654.1, on the reverse strand, counting down.
CTTGGTCTGTTTCCTGTAACTTCTTCTCCAGCCGCAGAAGGGAGGAGGAAGTAGATAAACACCCAGCAGGCGACATCAGGAAGACGGTGTTTGACTCCATCTGCAGGGTGGGAGCGGCAACGAGAGAAAGGGTTCCAAGAGATTTGCTGGGTTTCGACGCGGTGGGTGAAAAGCAGTCCTACCAAACGACACTAGAAATAAAGGTGCGGGTTTAGGGCAAGATGATGAGTTGGGTCTGGAATACGGGAAGCTCCAGGGAACTGAGAGTCGCGCGAGCAGGCATCGGGCAGCAGGCTGAGATACCGAAGTCTGGAGCTCAGGAGAGCGGCCTGGGCCGGAGACGGGGACACGGCCGGGGATCTGGGATCTGAGAGTCCCAGCGGCACACACGGATGCCAAACCAACGGGAGCAGGGGAACCGTAAGCGGACAGATCCTAGGGAGCACCGGTGTTGCGTGGCCAGGAGGAGGCAGAGAAACCGACGACAGAAAGAGAGGTACCAAGAGAACTGGGATCACGGAGTTTCAAAGAATCCAAGAGAACTCGTGGCACTTGGATTTGCCTAATAATAAAGAGATCTTTCCGGCCTTGACCTCAAGGCACGGTGGAGAAGCCTTACTTACGTTGTTCCCACCGTAACTGTGGAAGCAGAGACCGTTGCCTTCATCTTACAGAGGCAGTAGACACTAAAGAAACGTGCAAGCTCCCAGGGCACACAGGAGTGGTGAGGCTCCGGACCCCTTCCGTCCCCAGGGCCGGGGGCCCTCTTGCCAGCTCCAGAGTCGTGCAGCAGACGTGCTGCTGGAGGGACGGAGAACGCGAAGGGTCGGGCCCGACATCGCGGTCAGAGTGGAACGCTGGCCGGCACAGGAAAGCCCACGCTAAGGGAGGCCAGCGTTTGGAGGAACGGGGAGCTCGCGGCTCTCACTCTGCCCTTTCGCACGCAACCCTGCTGCGCGTGTCCCTGTCGGCTGCTTACCCTTCTTGCCATCATTCAGTCATACTCTGAGTCCCGATCTCCCTACTGGTCCTTCATTAACGAAGGCTGTGCTTTCATACGCTCCGGGGTCAATGGCAGGAAGTTAGGTTTCATTCCCCTTCTGCGGCTGCGCAGTGCAGATTATTTATTCCTTCTTGCTGACTTTGAAATGAATGCCATCGATATTGTCTATCCTTGCAGTCACTTATTCCTCTGGTTCCTCCTAAGCTCTCTCTCTGTCTCCTTTCCCCTATTTCTCACACTATTATCCTCGTGCACTTTACCTAAAGGAAAAAATATCAACCTTTCTGGTACGGACTTCCGTTTTGTTTTTCTAACAGTCCATCACGAAGGGCCTTCTCCCCAGCCATCTAGAAATACTGGCTTTTCATGCTTTTAGAAATCTTGGAAATGTACGATGCCCCTATTCTTTCTGGGAATATAAATAGTTCTCCAGCTATGTAAGGAACAGGGAGAGAGAACTACCCAACAGGAAAATGTGTGAGTAGGCTGATGAATTTATCTCCCTTGACAGTTACATATATATATATATATATATATATATATGTATATATATATATATATATATATATATGTATATGTATATGTATATGTATTTGGGGAGAGAGAGAGTATATATTGGGGGGGAGAGAGACATACAGACATATAGGTGCCTGAAAGTAAAGAGAATAAAGAAGTTCCCGATCATCTCCCTCAGTGTCCTCTATATATCTGTAAAGATACACAGATTCACAGTCCTTCTCCTGGACACCAGAACCACGGTTTCTGGAAATGGCCACACTCTAAGAGAATCCTGACAGAATACTTCTCATGAGGATGCTTTTCCAATTCCTCATCTGCCAATATGCGAAAATGCTTCATGCATCTTGTGCTGCGAGCAGAGGCTGAATGAGGAGAACAGCGCTCTCAATTTCAAGAAGAGAATAAAACTTTAAAAAAAAAAAAACCCTCCCCCCAAAAGAAGAAGAGAATAAAGAAAACCTACAGATTTTTTTCCCCCTGCCTGAAGAATTAAGACCGTAAGTAAACACAGTTTTGGAAACCGTAATAACTGTCTTCCCTTCAAACCTCACCGCTGCTTCCGGGCCTGCATTATAATCCGTGTTACGGAAGCACTGCCACCACTCGCGACCTTCTCTCCACCAAGAAAAGGGGTGTCTGCCTACTGCTCTTTGAAATCTCAACCCCCGCGTCACACTTCAGGTCTCAAAGACATTGCCCTTCATCTGCCCAACAGCCTCCTACTTCCTTCCGAGATCCTTACATTTCGCCTTCAAACTCCATCCCCTCCCGTGAGATGGGCTTTCTCACTGCTTGCTCAGGACTGAGAGGTCAGCCCCTTCATTCAGACTCCCCCCATCAGAAGGGCCTGTTTGATTTCCCCAGTTTAGGTGGCTCATGGCTGAATTTCACGGAAGGTTTCCTAGGAGGAAACCCCTAGGATGGTAAGAAAACAACACGACAAAGTACGGGGTCCTAGAAGCCCTGGGGTGAGAGCAGGTAACAGCATCGGTACTGCCGGGGTCCTGGGCGTCGAGAATGCAGAATAGCTTCCCCGGGTCTGGTAACAGGGAGGTCACTGATGGTCCCGACGAGAGTGGTGTCGCCGGAGGGTGGGTGCTGGCCCAAGTGGGCAGGAGGATGCCTGGCCTGGCACGTGAGGAAGTGAGCACAACGCAGCCCAAAGGGCTTGGCTATGAAAAGGGCCGAGAAGTATGGAGAGAGCAGGAGGCAGATGTAGGGTCAGCGGAGGGAGGCTTTTCCTCAAAGATGGGAGATGTCCAGAGGTAGCTATGTAAGAAAGCACGACAGAGTGCGGGACAGAGAATGGGGCAGGGGAGGGAGTAACAGCAGGGTGAGAAGTCTCGAGAAGGCAACAGAAGAGGCCCAGCACCAATACGGGAGGCAGGCGGCCCTTCCCGTCACAGGGAACGGTGCTCCTGTCACATGGTGACGGTGACGGGGAGAGGACGCGGCTGTCCTGTCGGCTGCTGGAGACAGAGGCGGTAGCTTTGGAGGCACGGCGCCTTTACTTTATGCAAAGGAACAAAAGGTTTAAAATTCACAAAATTCTTCCGTGCACAGGACAGGATATACTTCATTGTGAATTCTACTAGTTTTAATAATTACCTTCATGATTGTGAACACAGAATATGATATGAGGCATATGTTCTTATAATCTACAGTCAGGTAGTGCAACTTAAAAACCTGTTTTGTGCACAAGGCTGCCAAGATCAGGTTTCTTTACTTTAAGCGACTTCATTTCATAGGTAATGAACTCTGAAATGACCACACACCACATAAAATACGGTAATACAGTGAATAACTTCAACTTAGAGAAGATCTAGGTCAGGAAAAGGAAAACTATTCTATAAAATAGCTGTGAGTCATTAGACCGATAAAATGTTGGTTACCAGGGGGCAAACATTTCACCTAGGATATTTTAGAAATATTTTAAGTCAAAAAAGTGTCTAAATGAAAAAGAAAATAAAATTACTTGGTGATAATTTCATGCTTTTATTCGGGTGTTGATAAAGTCAATGTATTCTTTCTAAAATTTATGACAGTGTATTTTGCTGATAAGTGATACCAATTATAACTGGGAAAAAGATCCATATAAAGTGCCAAACAGTTTTAACTGGAAAATAGTTGTAAAAACATGTAGTTTTCACACTTTCAATTCACAGAAAGGCTAACTCAGGTTTGTAACAAAAATATTCCAGAGACTCATTCAAATAGGTCAGAATAATTTGTCATCAGCAATGTCAATGTTAACATTAATTACCATGAAATATAATTAGCATGGAATGCAATTTTGATTTCTTTTAATGTTTATTTATTTTTGAGACAGAGAGAGACAGAGCATGAGCAGGGGAGGGGCAGAGAGAGAAGGAGACACAGAATCCGAAGCGGACTCCAGGCTCTGAGCCTGACGTGGGGCTCGAACCCACGAACCGAGAGATCGTGACCTGAGCCGAAGTCAGATGCTTCACCGACTGAGCCACCCAGGCGCCCCTGCAATGCAATCTTAGAGGAGTATCTGTTACGTGCCAGAGAACATTTAGGCAACATGCTAGGCAAACGACCACACGGAGTCTTCCTCTTAGAGAAGTTGTGGTTTAATTACAGATATGAGAGACGGCACAGTGAAACAAAATGAAAACATGAGAAAGCACAAGACCTCCGGTGGTTCCAGAGATGACTTTAACAGAGGAGGATGGCCAATGGGCAGGAAGCCGACGGGCGAGGGAAGTCTGGCCAGAACAGCAGGCGGCATTTAAGGCACTCCCCAAAGTGGGGCAGGTTAATGGCAGGGAATGAGGCCTGTGGAGGTTACTTCTCTGCAGGAGTGAAGTGTGCTTCTGAGGCCCTTGAAAATGAGTCTCTCGTGTGAGTACTACAGATTAATCTTTTATCTCTCAAACACTTTTCTCTTAAGATAAATTTTTTAAAGTGTATTTATTTATTCTGAGAGAGAGAGGAGAGAGAGCACGCATGTGCACAGGGCGGAGAAACAGGGAGAGAGAGAGAATCCCAACGCTGGGATCGAACTCACAAACCTTGCGATAATGACCTGAGACAAAATCGAGAACTGGACACTTAACCGAATGAGCCACGCAGGCACCCCTCTCTTAAAGTAACTTAAATTTTCTGTCTTCAGTTTTTATTTTATGAATTCCCCTTAAGAATAACTTTTAATTCCTAAAATTACCTATTTGTATTAATGCTTTATACGAATGCTGAATTAACCTCCTACTTAGACTAATATTCTGCCACAAGGTCAGAATTTTTCTGGAATTTGCCTTCCCCCTGCCCTGGCTTCCTTTCTTCAGGGGAAAATACAACCAGATAGAAAGTAACTAGTTTGGGGGCACCTGGGTGGCTCAGTCGGTTGAGCGTCCGACTTCAGCTCAGGTCATGATCTCACAGTTTGTGGATTCAAGCCCCGTGTCGGGCTCTGTGCCGACAGCTCAGAGCCTGGAGCCCGTTTCAGATTCTGTGTCTCCCTCTCCCTGTCTGTCCTTCCCCCGCTCATGCTCTGTCTCTGTTTCTCAAAAACAAATAAACATTAAAAAAAATTTAAAGTAAATGAGTTTATGTCTATAGACATCACTCAAGTTTTCACACCTGGTAAATATGATATTTTTCTTCAAGTCTCAAAATGCATTCAGAAAGTATCTGTCATGAAAGGATACCTCAAAGCTGCAGCTTTGATCTAAATATCAGTATTTGGGATTTAAATATTATACCTAAAACCACTCTAAAGTGCCAGATTAACGACAATTTCCTAAAATCTTTATTAACAATGACTTTAAAGGTATTACTTGTTTTAATTTATAAATTCACTAATAAGAGGCCAAGGTCTGGTTAACATTAAAATCTTACGAAAACATACAGCAATCACAACACTGCCAGTATTATCAGTTATAAACACAGCCCATGATCTTCGTCAGTTTTTGCGGCCATGTAGCAGATACTATAAATGTCACAAACATCTTACTTGATTACCTCCTTTCAACAAACCCATGAAGGTGGGCATTACTATCTTGTTTTAAAGGTGATGAAAATGAGGATGAAAGAGATTAAGTAACTACCCGAGGTCCTAAAACCAGGAAAAATTTGAATATAAGCCTGCGAGTCCAGAATATACCCTTATTCACTACCCAGAGACTACCTCCCAGGAAATTCCCACTTGACAAAAGTACATAGGGATGTTGTGGTGCCGACTGGAAGGAATCAGGTGAGGGCTGGGGTGGGGTGGTGTCACGTTTCGTATGAGGAGCACTCGTCAAATGTACGTGAAGTCTATGCGGTTCACCAGATGCCGACCCACTGACGTGCGAGCAGGATCGATGCTCGCTAATAATCAGCAGTTTGATTGCTGCTGCCTTCTTGCAGTTAGGGTGCCAATGTGCTCCCCTCTTTGTCACATTTTATTTTCCTTCTTGTGGAGCGTTACGTGATACACTTATGCTACGCTTACTTTAAAACTAACGCTGACATACAAAAACAAAGTGAAAACAAATGTTGATTTGGGAATGTCGTAAATCTCTCGAGCTAAATGGTCACAAGTCTTCTGCACTCAATAAAAGGGTCACGAACAACTGACTTGGAAATTACACGCGGAGCTTAATTCTCCAACTCCTTCCTCAGATAACAGGAGAGAACGTTATCTGTTATTCATTCATCGCCACCTTCAGGTGAACCCTTTTTCTACCTGTCACAGACTGGTCCTTACGTGAAAAGGACCACGCAGGTCCTCTGCCTACTTGTACGGGTGTATTTAAATATATTCCTCCGACACTTACTGAAGTGAAATCCGACTTGAATACATAGGAGAGTAAAGCTAAAGGCTATTTAGGAAGTGCTTTTACTCCCCGTCTATGACTTTGGGCAGGTTACGTAACCTCTTTGCGCCTCAATTAACTCATCTAGAACACGGGAGTATGAAACGAAGGTACCTTCCTCAAAGGAACGATGAGGACTGAACACGGTAATACGTGTAGAGGGCTACGCATACGATGTGATACGTAGGAAGCCTTCAGTAAATATTTCCGGTATTCAAGTTGTTACTGAGCATGTGCATTTGTTTGGAAGCACTTCTGGCACCGCACCGCCAGGCCGCTCCCCTGGGTGAGCCCCCGACCGACCACCCCTTCTCAGGCCGCTTAAAGGGCTCCTCCTCTTCTGCCCGCTCATTAAACTGACCTGATCTATCTCGGGGCCTCTTCTCCCCTCAGTGCTTCCTACGTGGTCACATCTGCCACCGTGGCTTCCAGTGCCATTTTCGATGATGATAAGAAAATCTGAACGCCTTATGTCCTAAACTGGACTCATTCTCTGCCCCCCCCGCCCCCCACCCCCTTCGCTCTTTCCCCTACGATCCACGTATCCTGGCGAATGGCGCAATCATTCGCCTAAACCAGAAATCTGGGCATCGGACATGTTTCCTTCTTCTTCCTCCCTCTCATATCCAGTCAGTCATTAAGGCCCATCGCTCGATCACCAAAGATCACCAAAATATCTGGCAAATCTACACTCTTCTCTCCATTTCCATTCCCTCCTCTCCAGCATACAACCTCTTACTTTATTGCGAACCCTCCTCATTGCTTCTTCTGCTCCCTCGTCACTCCATTCACTAGCCAGCTGCCAGAGTGATTGCTCTCATCTGTCACTTGCTTACTTTAAACTCAAGGGCAGCCCACGGTTCTTAGGATGAGGGCTAAACTCTTTAACACACCCTCTACAGGTACCTAAGATTGAGGTTCTGCCTACCTCTCAGCCGACCTCCAACTGCCCTCGGGAGCTTCACACCCCTCCAAAATGGCGCCTGTCCTCTGTGTTTACACATCTGCATGCTGGTCTATGCTTCATCTCTCCTGACTCAACCAGTCTCCCACTCCTCTACTCCTACCCAAACTTTCTTACTGCGCCCTGAAATTCTCTCCGCAGTAAACATCTTTCACCTCTTCATTCACCGTATGCGTGGTCTTGCCTTATCTGAAACCTGGATCTCCGCTAAGGACTTCTGAAAGGGAGGTTACTCATTTTTTCCCGCCTCACTGCTAATTCTAGACCTTTTTTCTTCTAACCTCTTAACAAAAATTTCTGTTCTTCTGAGGCAAATGTCATCCGGCTGGGCCACTGTCTGTTTTCCCTTTCAGCGGTCATCTACCAAAGTGCCCTCTCCCCATCTCTCAGTCGCCCAAGGCTTTAGTAGCTGGTTCATGGTCCATCTCTCCGATCACACTCTCTCACATCCTTGAGAACTAATTCTTGAGATTCGAATTCCAGGACTATACCTAGAACCCCGAAATCACCCAGAACCGTTTCACCTCTGAAATCGTAAACCTCGGCACCTTACTCGTTGACTGCCAGCTCTGTTCTGCTCTGGGACTCCTACTAGAGCTGGCTTTCAACCTCACTGGCAGATCTCACTTCCCTGTTCCACTTTCTTCTTTTCATTTCCCCTTTCCTTTCTTTTGCAATTCGACTTTCTTCTCTATTATCTTGCTCAGATTCCATGGCTCATTACTTAAAACCTCTTTCCCCTCAACATCCTGAATTCCCTAGCCTGTGACCCTTCTCCTACCCATTCGCTCAGCAAAATCCTAACTCTAATACAGCTGCCCAACATTTCGACTCCTACCTGTAGCCGGCAGGAGAATCGTCCCATCACTGCACTGACTCGTGACTATTCTTTCATGACCGACGCTATCTTCCGTCGGTCCCTTGAGCTCCCTTCTTCGATCCCTTGAGGTTTCCTAGGACTCTCTGGTTGCGTCTCTTTCCTAATCACAGAAGCTACCTTGAACCTTCTTTCTGCACACGTCCTACTTTATAAAAACAATCAAAGCTATCCAAAACAACCTGCTTCAGGTTCTTGCCACTGAATTTGCAAAATCTGCATGAAACACCCACCTGTATACATCCTTTCTTACTGGTGCAATGGAAAAGCTGTGCACCCTGTGGAATGCTGATCCTCCCATTGGTGCTCTGAAGACAATCCCTTCTCTCCCATTTTCCAGGAGTCTGTCCCACTCATACTTCCTTTCTCTCATTTCCTATCTCTCCCTCTCATCAACAGGAAACGTGCTCAAGTCTCTTGGTCTAACATGAACCAACATTCCCTTGGTCTGTCTCCGTCCCCAGCTACTGCCCTCTAATTCCTTTTGATCACACCCAGGTCTCTCAAGTGGTCTGAACTTAATTTTCTCTTCCCCTAACACTTTCTCCTCTTGGCTTCTGTGTTAACATTAGCTTGATTCTCTTTCGCTTCTTTGATCGCTCTGCCCTAGTCTCTTTCTTGGGCACGGCTTCCTCTTCTACTGCCTTAAATGGTGGTATTCCTCTGGATCTCTCTGAGGCCTTCTCTTCTCACTTTAGATACCCGGCCCCATTCCTCCTCCCCAGACTTTAATTAAAATTGTAATCGCTCAGAGAGTTTGAGAAAATTATTTCTTACTTGATGAGTATTTTATTATTTAAAAACATCTATTAAAGAACATGGTATTAAAGCATTTTCTATGTAGATTCTCTACTGTATGCAGACCTCACAACTTAATTCCTTAATAATACCCCGGTTAAATAAAACATATAAATAGAAAATTTTTTTAATAATTCTTTTTCTTTTTTCATGTTTATTTGTTTTTGAGAGAGAGAGAGAGAGAGAGAGAGAGAGAGCGAGCGAGCATGAGTAGGGAAGGGGCAGAGAGAGAGAGAGGAAGACACAGAATCTGAAGCAGGCTCTAGGCTCCGAGCTGTCACCACAGAGCCTGACGTGGGGCTTGAACTCATGAACCGTGAGCTCATGACTTGAGCCAAAGTCAGGCACTCAATCAACTGAGCCACCCAGGCACCCCAAACACATAAACAGAAATTTAACAACAAATCAAAATTACCTTTATCGCCAAGGTCTCTAAAAAAGGTTGATCCACGACAAGCTGGTTGGGTTCCTGCCAGTATATCCTCGATATCCTTTGAATACACATTAAAATCTTTAAGTTTAACTTATAAAAGTACATTTTCTATGTCACCAAAAAACAAATGAAAAGAAATAAAGAAAGAACTTTCTCCCACACATACTACTTACCTTTTTGGTCAGCTTCTTCACTGAAGTTTTACCTATAGCAAAAAAGAAACATTATTTAGTATCCATATTACTTGGTAAAACTCAACTTCCACTAACAAAGAAAATCATTTAAAAGACAAAATAAACAACTAAATATTTGTTAAAAAAAAAAAAACTTGTCAATTTTGCTAATATCCTTATATCAAAGTTGTGAGCCAAGGAATTCTAAGTCTAAACACAAAGATACGTGGGTTCTTGTAAGACCTAGTTTTCAATTTCACTCACCCTACTTCAGACATGTAAAATCTTATCACCATTTTTATACTTCTCTTAGTTGTCTGTATCATAAATTCTTGCCAAGATGATTTAAAAATTCTTTTTGCTTTCACTGATTAAAAACATACACATTTGTGTTTTAGAAAGCTACCTTTTTGAACCCTGAAAAGTTCTTTAAAGTTTACAGCTCTTCAGTCAATTTAAAAGTCTAGCCAACATGACTATCCATTCTAAAGTAATGTTATTTTTAACAGTTTCCAATTGGATAACAGAGAATTAAAATTCTTGGGGCCCCTATGTGGCACAGTTGGTTGAGCATCTGGCTCTTGATTTCAGCTCAAGTCATAATCCCAGGGACGTGGGACTGAGCTCCAAGTTGGGGGCTCCATGCTCCAAGCGTGGAGCCTGCTTAAGATTCTCTCTCTTTCCCTCTCTTCTTCTGCCCCTCTCCTCTGCTCTCTCTCTCTAAAATTAAACAAACAAACAAAAAAAACCCAAAAATTATTTCAGGTGTTTAGCCATCTTTTTTACTGCTCACAGCATTTTCCTCTGACCCACTATAATTCTAAAGCAATCAGTTGCTTCTTTTGTTGAGACTTATTCTGATGACAGCCTCAAGTCACTTATCCATCTGGAATACTGAAAAATGTTCTCCAGTACTTTGTTTCCCGCATAAGCCATGTGCATCACAAACTCCCCCTTCTGCTCTCAAGATTATCTTATATATGAGGTTCCCTCAGTACAATGAAACGGTCTATGAAAGTTTAGGTGACGGGTTAAAAAAATAAATATTTTTACATGTGCCTTTTCTGTAGCGTGGGATGCTTAATTTGGACTATAAATCTACCGGGGATGAATTCTATCATTTGGCATTAATAAACCATCAAGATTTTAGCTTTGCACTATTAATAAAGACAGTAGCTGTGAATATGACGGTCTCATTTTTAGAAACATCTATGACCATGTTTATAAAATTAGATGTTACTATTCTGGGATAATTTTAAACTATTATGTGTTACCCAATGACAAAGAACCCTAGATTCTAATGTTAGGTGCTAATATACCATTAGATTATCAAATAGACAAAACTTATCATTTAATTTACAAACCTAAGGGTTTGTGTGAATGTGTGGTAATACAATGCCGATAACAAACCCCAGAAAACTATGTAATACGTGTATTTTATCTGCCTCTGCTATATTCTATTAAAAAAAGAAATTGATCATGATTCACTTACCTTATATTGTTTTTAAAGTCATATTCACATTTATTCATTACTATGGGCAGTTTTATTTTTAGACAATTAAGGTTAGTCCCCAAAAAGACTAATCCTCGTACCCAACTGAAAATGTATTCTAGGAATTAATAAATGACAATCTTGAAGGTGACAATATGGGTGGTTTCTAAGTAATAAAACTATGTCTAAAGGGTCTTATATTTGCTTCATAGCTAGATTTTTTTTTTTTTTGGTCTTTTAAAATCTTTGTTAAAAAAATGCTCTACTTGAAACCAAGTGAGGAAAGAAGGTAGCATTTGCTTCCCTGCATCTAGAAGTCTTGATGTCAACAGCTAAGTCAGTAAAATTCAGTACTAGATGGAAAAATACAACAATAAAGTCATGAACCAATTGATAATATATTGGTAATATAACACCAGAATCACAGGTAAGAACTAAATTCTAAAACCTTATCAAGGCAGATTCCATCTCTGTCCTTTCCTTAATGTAGCCCAGTGATTAGCATTTAAATATTTATTGAATGAGTAACTGAATAAGAATTAGAAGATTCCAGAATGTCTTCTTATTCAGATCCTTGCCTTTCAGTGGTTAATAAATTATAATCCTCATTTTACAAATAAGACAAATAAGGCCTACTGATGTGCAAGAGGAATTAGGTCACAATATGGGCAATGAAGGGTTTCTCACCCAGGGTTTTCAAAATCTGGTGTTAGATGCCTTGAGCGCTATTAAAGTAGTAATTGGGAACCTGTGGACCACTCTCAACATGTCAGGAAATTTCACAGAACTGAATGATTAAGCATGAGGTGGCTAGAGAAGCAACACTGGCTATTTCGTGTGGATTACAAGTTCTGCTTGGTATTTGAATAGGCATTTGATTATACAAAATGGAGAAACCATGTACCTAATGAACATCTCTCGTAAAAAAACATTTTTTAATGGAATCAATAATTAGAAAATGACATGTTAGCTGCCAAAAAGGGATCGCTCTCTTACATCAAACTCATTTTTAGATTAAAAAAAGAAAAAAAAAGTCACAGCTACCGGGGGTGAATGCCTAATCTCTTTTGTTTCCTCTTTCTCCAACTTAATAAACTTTTCCTTGAGTAAGAGAAGGGGTTGTGGTGCTTCAAACCCAGAACGCTCTGGCAGGTCTCTCCAGCAGGGGGATGTCTCGCCCAGGTACGCCCCCTTGTGTACCACTTGTTCATATGCTGTACCAACGAGGAGACCGGAGATCAAAACAAGAGGTCCGTGGTCTGATCTGTAGTATGATGAGCCATGACCTTTATTCTTCTGACAGCAATTATAACATCAGGACATATTTATTAAATAAACCCAAATATATTTGGACACATTTTTCTATTTAAGAATAAGGAATAAAACCCATCTGTAAATAATCTAATTTTCCTTCAGGTTTTTCTGATTTTTTTTTTTTTTGGATCTGTTTTTTGGAGGGAGGGGAAAATTCCTGCGTTTCTTTCTTTAATTATTTCTACCTTCACACACATAAAAAACCCAGCCTTACTATATCGTCGTTATTCCATATATACTCCTGCAGTCATATATGGAAATAACAGAATGGGGGAAAACAGCAACAAAGGTAGATCTAGAGTTGAGACTGTGATGTTTTATTAAATGAGCATGAAGCGTGGAAAATACATTGTGGCTTTTCTTGGCAGGGGAAAGCATAGATCTTGAAGATCTATGAAGCACCGTGATGGAATTCTGGCTCAGGAAGTAGAATGTTTTTAAAGGTCTCCACTTCTCCTAGAGCTTCCACCATGTGGCTTTCACCGTTTACAGAGGATTTCTGAAGTAAAACTAGGGAACAAGCACATCTTGTTACAGGCAAACAGCCATTTTAATACTTAAAGTAAGTAAAACTGCATTCATACACACTAAGTACCGTCAGCGGTCAAACGCTAGCCAAAGTAGCGTTATTTGATGATTGTAACTGTAAAACATTATTAACGGTATCTAATTCCATTTCATTTTGCTGGAAGTAAGTGGGCTTTCGACACATAGAAATTAGACAACAGAGACACTGCCATCGTACCTTTTGCATGAATATATGGAACACCTTGGCATCGATGTTAGAATCACTACATGGCAGGACTAGTTACTCCAACACTCGCTTGAATCCAATCACGGCTAATATGGAAACCGAGGCAGAAAATGACACACTAGCAAAACAACTAAACTTCCCAATATCAGCAATAAAAGTGAAAACTGGAGGAAAAAAAGGAGGGCCAATTAAATGGCGTCATTTCCCTTCAACAGAGCACGTGGCTTGCTTACTTCTGCTGGAATAAATACAGGAATAGATACCCTCTGGTTGGTATTTCTTCTAGAGGGAGACAAATGGTGATCTCCTGAGAGGTCTAAAATTGGCCTACTTGTCAACTTTGCCAAACTGCTCTTCAAATACATTTAAATTGGTTTTGAAGGGAAAAAAAGGTGACTCTTTTTTTGCAACCTCAAGTAGTGTGAAATAATAAGAACTACATTATAAACAGCAAATTATTTAATTCCAGTTTAAAAGCTGATGTAGGGGCACCTGGGTGGCTCAGTCGGTTGAGCGTCCCACGTCGGCTCAGGTCATGATCTCACCGTTCGTGGGTTCGAGCCCCGCTCCGGGCTCTGTGCTGACAGCTCGGAGCCTGGAGCCTGCTTCCCATTCTGTGTCTCCCTCTTTCTCTGCCCCTCCCCCTCTTGTGCTCTGTCTCTCTTCCTCTCAAAAATAAATAAATAAACATAAAAAAAAAACTTTAAAAAAAAGCTGATGTAAAGGGGGAAATACAGCAGCTAAGAAACTAAAGGGGAGAGGGGAATATATGGAAAGCTTCTCCAAATAAGAAATGCTGACGTTAACATCTGAAGGATTAGCATGAATCAGCTCAGTACTGACGCCCGGAGAGTTGGGAGCTCTAGGAACAGGGAGGAGAGCCTGCCAGTCACTTCTATCGTGATGAGGAGGGAGGAGAGGGGCAGGGTCATGCAAGTAGTTTTGGTGGCAGGAAGCCGGCAACTGCTATCTGAAGACTTTGATCTTCTCTTTGAGTAAGTGACCAGGTAGTTTGCTAGAACTCGTAGGAAAAAGTGTAAGAAACAGCATGTGTGCATCAGAGATTGCAAGAAGAAAGAAAAGCAACAGACTTTTGTATGGGGAGGCTATATCCTGTGACCCTGATAAGTCACTTATTTTAGTAGTTTTATTTGTAATTGCTTTTGTAATTGTCTACGTAGATAATCATGTCTCTGAACAAAGACAGCGTTAGCTCTTCCTTTTAAACCTGTAGGTCTCCTTTCTTTTTCTGGCCTTTCGGCACCGGCGAGGACTTCCGGTACAGTGTTGAATACGAGTGGCGGAGTGGACAGCCTTGCCTCGTTCTTGACCTTTGGGGCAAAGCGGTCAACCCTTCACCATTAAAAGTGATCATAGCAACTGGCTTCATGTCCATATGGCATTTGGGGATCTAGCCTCAAAAGCGCCATACTGTCACTTCCACACATGTTCTGTGAATTGAGGCAAGGGGAGGGGACACAGGCTCCACCTCTTGATGGCAAAGCTGTGGAAGACCATATGGGAACAGAAATACTGTTGCAGCCATTTTTGGAAATACAATCTGCCACAGCATCTTGACCAATTTATCACCTATGTGCAATCTGGGCTGTGTTCTTCACTAAAGGAAATTCTATCCAGTCTTCTCATACCCTCTGGTAAGTCCTGAGCACTCTTAGCCCCACTGACCTCTCCACTGAAACTTTAATACTGAAGACAGTCTATTACCCAGACTCTCAGGCTGTAAATTCCACTAACACAATAGCACTATCTGTTTTATTCACCGCTATATCCCAACATCCAACACAGTGCTTGTGGGCTTTAAACCTGTTCTTCTCACACGGGAAAATGCATACTCACTGGTTGGGGGTGAGTTGGTGATGAGCCAGGGGGCATGGAGGTCTCAAGTTACTTGCCATCATGCAGTCTGACAACTAAGGGAATCCTTATTGGGCTCCATTTTAGCTGTGCACGTGTTTATAAGAAAGCGCAGGGTAGAAATGTTTATGTGTGTAGAGCAACCAATTGGAAAAAATTTGGTACTTTTGTATAGTGTTCAAATGCTGTTAGAGTAGATTACACTTAGAGCCCTGGTCTACACAGGTACTGACCTCATGTTTAACTGGAAGAATGAGAATGAGACTTCTTTTCTAAGTGAGTCTTAGAAGCCTAACACAGCAGTTATTTTTTGGAAAATGAATTTATCATCAATCTGTGCTTTTAAAACGTTTCATCATATAAAAACCAAGCTACTTCATATGAATCAATTCACTTTTCTACTAGAATTGCACTAGATGGATGCTTTGATTTACATATCTGTTAGACCCACAAGGAGTTCTCTGGTATTAAAAAAGCACGTAGGGTCTTGTGTTTATTATTTTAGTGTCTCCATTTATGTTTTATTTTAAAAAATATTTATTTGAGAGACTGGATGTGTGTGCACACGCTCAGGGGAGGGGCAGAGAGAGAGAATCCCAAGCAGGGTCCGTGCTGTCAGCACAGAGCCTGACATGGGTCTTGATCCCATGAAGATCATGACTTGAGCTGAAAGCAAGAGCTGGTTTAACCAAATGAGCCACCCAAGTGCCCCTCCATTTACGTTTTCTAAACTTTAATAATTTTAATATTAATACTTAAATTTTTTTTTTCAACATTTATTTATCACTGAGAGAGAGAGAGAGAGAGACAGAGAGACAGAGAGACAGAGCATGAGATGGGAGGGGCAGAGAGAGGGGGAGACCCAGAATCCAAAGCACACTCCAGGCTCTGAGCTGTCAGCACAGAACCCTACGCGGGGCTCAAACCCACGAACCGTGAGATCATGACCTGAGCTGAAGTCGGACGCTTAACCGACTGAACCACCCAGGTGCCCCAATATTAATACCTTCAATTGGGTACAAGGATTGCATTTTACACATGTATTTTGTAAACCTTTATTATGATATATTTCATATGCCACAAAATCCATCCATTTAGGCTGCACAGTTCGACGGTTTTGTGTACGCACAGAGTTGTATAGTCATCAACCACCACAATCTAATTTCAGAACATGACATCACCCGAAAACAATGCAAAACCACTGGCAGTCACTGCTCCGCCCCCATTGCTAGGCAACCACCAATCTACTTTCCGTCCCTACAGATCTGCCTATTCTGGACATCTCATAAAAATGGATCATACGAAACGTGGCCTGTTGTGGCTGTCTTCTTCAATTTAGCATAACGTTCCCTAAGTTCATGCACGTTGTAGCAGCTTGTATCAGTACTTCACTTTTTTCAAAGAGCTGGATGATACTCCACTGTATGAATATGCTATATTTTGCGGATCCATTCATCTGTTGGTAGGCATTTAGTTTGTTTCTGGTTTTTGGCTACTGTGAATAATGTTGCCATGAACATTCATGGACAAGTTTTTGTGTAGAGGCACATTTTTACTTCTTGGATGGTACACCTAGGAGTGGAACTGCTGGGTCATATAGTAACTCTATGTTTAACATTTTGAGGAACCGCTGAATTGTTTTCCAAAGTTCTACCGGTTCACATTCCCATAAGCAATATGTTAAGGTTCTAATTTCACCACATCCTTGTCAACGCTTTTTATTGTCTGTCAAAGACTGGTATTTAAACACAAGAAATTTGAAGCGTAAACTTGAAACTAAGGGAAATTTGGAATATCCTGAAATCATAATGGACTATGTCAACAATGAATGTACATGGGTTTGAACTGTGAATGTATGTTCTCTTCCTTATGATTTTCTTAACATTTTCTTTTCTCTACTTTACTTTTTTTAAGAATGCAGTGTATAATATGTGTAACATACAAAATATATGTTATTAAACTGTTTATATTATCAGTAAGGCTATTAGTAGTTGAGTTACTGGGGAGTCACAAGCTCTATGTGGATTTCTGACTGCATGGGGGTATGCACCCCAATCCCTATATTGTTCAAGGATCAATTATACTAGCAAAGACCTACTTCAAATACAACTAATAAACTGAAACTAAGGGTAAGCTGTAGTCAATTTGAAAAGCATAAGATAGACCAAGAAGTTTTGTCTTCTAAACTAGCTGGCTCAGTGAGAAGAGCAAGTGATTCCTGGTCTTGGGGTCATGAGTTCGAGCCCCATGCTGGGTGTAGAGATTACTTAAAAATGAATAAGTATGTTAAAAAAAAGCTCAGAAAATAAAATGTAGGTTCTATTAGTGGGGAGATGTGACTGAGCCTAAACCTTGTTGTCTCTTAAGAAAACCTGTAGAAACAACTATATAGAATTCTTTTTAGTCACCCAAGAGCATTTCAAAAAGCAATGATGAAACATTTCCGGAAGAACATCCCTACTTTTTTCACTGAAAATGAAAGAAGCTGGTGCAAAGACTTCTTTAGGGAAACGACCTTTTCAACAAATGGTGCTGGGACAACTGGATGGGTACTCAAATGCAAACGGATGCATATGGACCCGCCCTCTTACCATATACAAAGTTAACTCAATGGATCATAGATCTAAACAGAACTAAAACTATACGAACTTTTACAAGAGGTGAAATTCTTCATGAACCCAGATTAGCTCACAGATTCTTTAACGGACACCTATAGCACAAGCAACCAAGGGGAGCCTAGGTGGCTCAGGCGGTTGTGTCGACTTCGGTTCAGGTCACGATCTCGCGGTTCGTGGGTTCGAGCCCCGCGTCGGACTCTGTGCTGACAGCTCGGAGCCTGGAGCCTGCTTCCCATTCTGTGTCTCCCTCTCTCTCTGTCCTTCCCCTGCTCATGTGCTCTCTCTCTCTCCCTCTCTCTCAAAAATAAATATTTAAAAATAATTTAAAAAACCAAACAAGCAACTAAAGGAAAGAAAATGGATCAACTGGACTTCATCAAGATTAAGACCTTGTGTGTCAGAGGAGACTGTCAAAAAAGGGAAAAGACAGCATCCAGAACGGGAGAACATTACTGGAAATAATTTATCTGGTAACAGTCTAGTATTCAGAATATATAAAGAACTCTTACAACTCCATAGTAAAAACCTAAATAAGCCCGGTAAAAATGGGTAAAAAATGTGAAGATATTTTTCCAAAGAAGATGTTCCAGTGGCCAACACGTACAAAAATAGATGCTCGATATGACCGTTCATCAGGAAAATGAAAATTGATACAAGATAACACTTCACGCGCACCAGGATGGCGATCATAAAAAAACAAACGTTGGAAAATAACAAGTTTGGGGGAGGGTGTAGAGAGATGGAACCCTCACACGCTGCTAGCGGGAATGTAGAAACGGTGCGGACCCTGGGGAAGAGTCTGGCCGTTCCTCAAAAAGCTCGACAGGATCACCACACGACCCAGCATTCCGCTCCTAAGTGTACACCCACGAGCAGTGGGAACACGTTCATACAAAAGCCTGCACGTGAATGTCAGGGAAGTGTCTGCTTATCTGCGGTAACCAAAAAGTTGAAACCACCACCAAATGACAGATGACAAAACAGGAACAGTATGTCCATAAGCTAGAATATGTTCAGCCGTTTAAGAAACGAAGTAATATATGCTATAACATAACGAGTCTTGAGAACATTATGCTAACTGAAAGAAGTCAGACACGAAAGGACAAATACCGTATGATTCCACTCATCAGAGGTATCCAGAATAGGCAAATTCACAGAGACAGAAAGTAGATCAGGAATATAACAAAGGTAAGTAGAGAGAGGGAGGAAGTGTTACTGATTGATCCCACAGCCCTATCCCAGACCTTCAGAATCAACATCATCAGGGGAGGCCGGAAAGAGCTTGAGATTTTTAACAAGCGCTCCAAGTGAATGTATTATGAAGCAAGTTTGGAAAATCCTGTTATCGCATTTGATTAGAAAGAATGAAATTACACCTAATTTGATAGAGTTGAAAACGATCTCAGAGACTAGCCCCAAATCAATACCTATGATAGTGGCAAAAATAAAAACTATATATATATATATTTTATATAAATATATATATATATTTTATATAAAAAAAATATATTTTTTAAAATTTTTTTTAATGTTTATTTATCTTAGAGAGAGAGAGAGAGAGAGATCTCTTTGACAGAGCATGAGTGAGGGAAGGGCAGAGAGAGGGAGACCCCGAATCCGAAGCAGGCTCCAGGCTCTGAGCTGTCAGCACAGAGCCCTAGGCGGGGCTCGAACTCACAGACCGTGAGGTCATGACCTGAGCCGAAGTCAGACGCTCAACCGACTGAGCCATCCAGGTGCCCCAAGAACCATATATTTTAACTATAACCATTTTAAAATTTAAGATTCACTTGTGGAATTTCAAAAGTCCAAGATAAATACACAAAGACATGGGCTCACACAAGCAACCCTGGCACACGCACCACAATAAACTGCCAACAGGTTAAGCTGAATTTGGTTTATTTATTTATTTGCAAATAGTCTGTGTTGTAAGTATACACAAAGGCCCTCAATATATGGAGGTAAGGAACAGTCCGGACCAGTATGGGGCAAGCTTCCTGTGGTATCTTTCTCCTACTGGCCTTATTCCTCTCTTCCCAGACACTCCCTGACATCTCTTCTGTGACTCCTTTTTGTTTACACTTGGCTTTCAGTAATAGAGGATTAAGCTGTGACTTTATTCTTAAGGGGATTTATATTATAAAAAGGCTTCTGGTTGTGGGAAAAAACTTTTTTAAGAATTAAGCTAAAATCAGTCCAACAAGTGGTGGAACAGATATTTTTTATGGGGTAGCGGCAGCACTGATTTCCCTCCAATATTATTACCAATAATTATTATAAACTGTAGCTGCATAAACAAGAGATACAAATATCTGCCTTCTCTTGGGAAAGAGTTCTCACGGTAAAATGCACTCTATTGCCTTAGCCCAGACACTTTTGGTTTTCCAAAGCTACATAAATTCATTAATGTTTGGTTTTCAGTTTTTAACCACTGAAACTTAAGCAGAGTTGCAACTAAAAATACTTATTGTGCCCCCCCCCCCGCCCCAATTTTGGGAATAATGCTTATTGTAAGATCTTTAAAAGATATGGAAAAGAATGAAAGAATTAAAATCCTTCACACTCCGAGAACGCAGACACAACAACTGCCCCGATGTTTTGCATCTTCCCTAATAAGAGTAACAATTACAGGAAGTGGCCAAAATCTCAGCCCCCCACGGGCCAGAACTCCGTGCTCTACTCGTATCGCGTTACCGAATCTCCACCCTTGAAGGGAGGTGCTGCTGGCATTCCCGTTTCAGTGACGAGGCAATCGAGCCTGGGAGACCCACTACTTCCAGGGGGCAGGGGCAGCGTCCCAACTCCGCACGCATGCTCTCAAGTGTGCTGCTCTCTTTCCGTCTCGTATGCCGACTCCATCCATGCCTGGAGCCCCTGGGCCCTACGATCTGTTCGATGCCGCCACCGTTTCGTTGTTCCTTTTGCCTGCTGGTGTTGTAATTTCCCACCTGGCTCAGTTTCCACGTCCGACCGGTGCAATCATTTCCTTGCCTCTATTTCACGTTGTCACACGCTCTTGGCCGACCCCAACCCTGGTCAGAGCCGACTCCCTGCCTTTTCCGTCCCAACACTTGTCCAGTGAACATGGAGAAAAGTAACTACAATCACGTCGATTAGACTCACTTAAAATTCGTAAGTAGTGACCTCCACTGGGATTACAATAAGGCCATTGGCGATCACGTTACATTTCCCAATCCTTACGATCAAACCTGACTGTTTTAGAAGACTACTCTGGCAAATCTCCAACACCTCACCCCCCTCTTCACTCTCAGCCGATGACCTGGATTCTTAATTCACCGAGAAAGAGAAACAGAACTTGCACGAGCTCCCACCATGCAGCGTGCCTTTTCCAAGGCCAAGCTTCCGCGCTGTTATTAGTCTCTTTCCCCTCCTACTTTCTCAAAGACTTTGTCCTGGAAGCTCTCTCTTTGCTGCACTGTCAAGTTTTCCTCTCTCATCTGTCAACGTATAAACTTTTGTTTTTCCTGTCTTAAAAAAATCCTCTCTTGATCTCACTTCCACTGCCATCTACTGCTTCAAACTTCTCTTTCCTTTTATGCCAAACCCCTCACCATCTATTTTCGTTTTTTTCCACTTTCTCTTTTCCCATTCCCATCAAAAGCGACTCTAGCTAGGCTTCTCTTCACCCCACTGCACCAAAACTGCACCTATGAAAAGCCACCAATGAACTCTCATGTTGCCAAATCCAATGTTCCATCCATTCATTTACTTGTTTTTTAACTGAAGTATAGCTGGCAATCAACATTATATTAGTGTCACATGTACAACATGGTGACTCCACATTTAACACTTGACGAAATTCTGACCACAAAGGTAGCTACATCCTTCACCACACAAAGTCATTACAATATTTTATTTTCATAATTTTTCAATTTATTTTTGAGAGAGAGACAGAGCATGAGTGGGCGAGGAGCAGACAGAGAGGGAGACACAGAATCCGAAGCAGGCTCCAGGCTCCGAGCGGTCAGCACAGAGCCCGATGTGGGGCTTGAACTCAAGAGCCGTGCGATCATGACCTGAGCCGAAGTCAGACGCCCAACCGACTGAGCCCTCCAGGTGCCCCCACAATATTATTGACTCTATTCCCTATGCTGTGCTTTATATCCCCATGACCCATTTATTTGATAAGTCTGTATCTCTTAATCCCCCTCACCTATTTACTCATCCCACAACCCACCTCCCCTTTGGTAACCACCAGCTTGTTCTCTGTATGAGTCTGTTTCTCATAAGACTTTTTCTTTGTTCATTTGCTCTAAATTTTTTTTTTTAATGTTTGTTTATTCGTGAGAGAGAGTGTGCACATGTGAGCAGGGGAAGGGCACAGAGAGAAGGAGACACAGAATCCAAAACAGGCTCCAGGCTCCGAGCTGTCAGCACAGAGCCCGACGCGGGGCTTGAATTCATGAACTGCGAGATCATGACCTGAGCCAAAGTCAGATGCTAAACTGACTGAGCCACCCAGGCGCCCCTCACTTGTTTTGGTTTTTAGATTCCACATATAAGTGAAATCATTTGGTACTTGTCTTTCTCTGGCTTACGTCACTTAGCCTAACACCTTCTAGGTCCATCAATGTCGTAAGATTACAAATTGCAAGCTTTCATTTTTTATGGCTAAGTAATATTCCACTGCCGTATAAAGATATATCATAGGCCCCCCCCCCCCCCCCCGGCCTTTTTTATTTGAGTATAGTTGACACACAATGTTACGTTAGTTTCAAGTGTACCACATAGCGATTTGACAGGTTTACACGTTATGCTATGTTCCCAAGATACCCTGCATCACTATCCATTCATCCACTGATGGACATGTGGGTTGCTTCTGTATCCTGGCAGTTGTAAATGATGCTGCCACGAACACAGGGGTGCATATACTTTTTCAAATTGGTGTTTTCATTTTCTCCAGCTAAATATCCAGAAGTGAAATTACTGGATCATATGGGGTTTCTACTTTTCATGTTTTGAGTAACACCATACTGCTTTCCATAGTGGCTGTACCAGTTTGCATTCCTACCAATAGTGCACAAGGGATCCCTCTTCTCCACATCCTTGCCAACACTTACGTTTCTTACCTTTTTGACACTAACCATTCTGACAGGCGTAAGGTGCTATGTCACTGTGGTTTTGATTTGCATTTCTCTGGTGATTAGTGATGTTGAGCATCACATGTGTCTGTTGGCCGTGTGGTTTTCTTTTTTTTAAATGTCTATTCCGACCCTCGACCCATTTTTAAATCAGATTGGGCTTTTTGGTGTTGAGTTGTAGGAGATATTTATATATTTTGGATATTAACCTGTTATCAGATACATCATTTGCAAATATCTTCCCCATTCAGTAGGTTGTCTTTTCATTTTGTTGACAGTTTCCCTGCCATGCAAAAGCTTTTTAGTTTGCTGTGGTTCCAACTGTTCATTATTATTTTTGTTGTCTTTGCCTGAGGAGACAGATCCAAAACAATATTGTTAAGACCGATGTCCAAAAGTTTATCACCTACGTTTTCTTTTAGGAGTTTTATGGCTTCAGGTCTCACATTTAGGTCTTTAATCCATGTTAGTTAATCTCTTAGCTTTAAATAACACTAATTTACTGAAAAGTCTTATATTTACACTTTTGGTTCAATTCTCTTTCTTGTATACCTAACTGCTTACCCAATCTCTTCTCTTGTTAATGAGCACCTGCTATATGTCAAGTACTTTTCTGGGCATTTGGTCTGTGTCACTGAGCACAAGAGACAAAAATCCCTGCTCACAGGGAACAGGCATTCTAGGGGTGGAAGACAGACAGTAAACCTAGAAAATAAGTAAATTAGATATAGTATACATTAGATCATGATAAGTGTTATGAGAAAAACCTGAACAAGGTAAGAGGGATTAAAAGTGCAGCAAGATGAATGGGTGTGTGTGCGTGTGTGTGCGTGTGTGTGCGCGCGTGTGTGTGTGTGTGAGACTACAGTTCTTCATTGAGAAGGCAATTTTAGCAAAAAGGGAAGGGATTAACGAAGAGATATCTGGACAATGTTTTGCAGGCAAAGGGAACATCCAGTGTAAAGGCCCTAGATGGGACACGTTTGTTGTGTCTGATGGGAAGCAAGGTGGCCGTGTGGCTGGAAAGGAGAGCTAAGAAGAGAATAACAGGAGTTTAAGGTCAGAGAGGTGATGGTGGTGGGCAGATAGCTTTATAAAATACTTTAATGTCATATTTAATTCAGCTCTGTGTATCTGTCTAACTTGGATTTATGAGAAACAGAAGGGCAGTAGATAGCATGCTTATGTCTAGTCTTTGGAGAAAGGGCTAAAAATTTATGTTGTAGGTCTTGAGGATTTGGACAGCCCCCTCCCTCACTGCTGTCTGGGCTGGCTTTTTAGCAAACTTTCCTATATTTCCATTGCAAAGCCTGCAAATGAGGTTAAAAAAGAAATTGCCAATCTTAGCACATCCTTCATCCACTTCTGTGCCTCCTGCCTTAGTTTGATCAGCTAAATAAAAATGCAGCTCTGTCTGACTAAATGAATTGAAATAAAGTGTCCTAAACAAAATTTATAAGGTAGACAGATACTGTGCAACATTCCATATGTGCTATTATAACAGCATTTGTTCTAAGGCATTATATAAATATGTTAAAGAATCATATAATATGTAGGGGTGCCTGGATGGCTCAGTTGGTTAAGTGTCCGACTTCGGCTCAGGTCATGATCTCACGGCACCCGAGTTCGAACCCTGTGTTGTGCTCTCTGCTGACAGCTCAGAGCCTGGAGTCTGCTTTGTGTCTCCTCTGCTCTCTGCCCCTCCCCCACTCACACTCAGTCTCTCTCTCTGTCTCTCTCAAAAATAAACATTAAAAAAAGAATCATATAATAGGCATAAGATATACATTATATGATAACAGAACAATACATTCGATTAAGCATGCTGGCCATTAAGGCAAAAAGAAAAGTACGCTTGACCACAAAATTTTCATTTTCTAACATAACACAACATTCTAACAGTATAAAGACATATTATGGTGATCGTAAACACATTTTCAGCAACGTTTTTAATTATGAAGATGCCAAAATTAATTCACTAAAATTATAATGTATGAGGAATACACCAACTATCATATTCTACTAAAACAAGCAGCCTGATCAAACTACCATGAGAAAAAGTCATATGAAATTTGGCTATTTTCTCCAAATAAAGCTTAAGTGAATTTCTCATGGCAGTATTGCTGCTTTGTTATAAACACTGCTTTATTATGAAACGGTTGGTTGTTAAGTTGCTTTGCATGACTAAGCAAAGAGCACAACACAGAGGCGAGACATAGGCACCAGCCAGAGCAACAAGGGCTCTGAGTGTTAAGCTAAAAGTTGTGGGAAATGCTAAATAATTTTAAGTGGGAGTGTAAAAGGATGAGTTGTTAGTACGGGGAAAAAAGAAGCCTAAACTGAAGGAAAGGCAGCCATTGCAATAATCCAGGGAGAAGTGCTGACAGCCTGAACTAAAGCAAAGGAAATAAGAAAAGGACAGACACAAGAGAAATTAAGGAGGCAGAATGAGCAGGTCTTGGTGATGGGCTGTATATAAAAATGAGAGAGATATAGGGGCACCTGGGTGGCTCAGTCGGTTAAGCGGCCGACTTCGGCTCAGGTCACGATCTCGCGGTCCGTGAGTTCGAGCCCCGCGTCGGGCTCTGTGCTGACCGCTCAGAGCCTGGAGCCTGTTTCAGATTCTGTGTCTCCCTCTCTCTCTGATCCTCCCCCGTTCATGCTCTGTCTCTCTCTGTCTCAAAAATAAATACACGTTAAAAAAAATTAAAAAAAAAAATGAGAGAGATATAGATGTCTGTGAAAACTCCCAAAAGACTGAGTGGCTCAGGGAGGTGATGAGGGTTGTGCCATCACAAAGAAGATACGGGGAAAGAAAAGATTTGATGGGAATTCAGGCTCAGACACGTTGATTTTCTTTTTTAAAAAATTATTTTTAGGGACGCCTGGGTGGCTCAGTCGGTTAAGCGGCCGACTTGGGCTCAGGTCATGATCTCGCGGTCCGTGAGTTCGAGCCCCGCGTCGGGCTCTGTGCTGACCGCTCAGAGCCTGGAGCCTGTTTCAGATTCTGTGTCTCCCTCTCTCTCTGATCCTCCCCCGTTCATGCTCTGTCTCTCTCTGTCTCAAAAATAAATACACGTTAAAAAAAATTAAAAAAAAAAATGAGAGAGATATAGATGTCTGTGAAAACTCCCAAAAGACTGAGTGGCTCAGGGAGGTGATGAGGGTTGTGCCATCACAAAGAAGATACGGGGAAAGAAAAGATTTGATGGGAATTCAGGCTCAGACACGTTGATTTTCTTTTTTAAAAAATTATTTTTAGGGACGCCTGGGTGGCTCAGTCGGTTAAGCGGCCGACTTCGGCTCAGGTCATGATCTCACGGTCCGTGAGTTCGAGCCCTGCGTCGGGCTCTGTGCTGACAGCTCAGAGCCTGGAGCCTGTTTCAGATTCTGTGTCTCCCTCTCTCTCTGACCCTCCCCTGTTCATGCTCTGTCTCTCTCTATCTCAAAAATAAATAAACATTAAAAAAAAAATTAAAAAAAAATTATTTTTATTTGTGAGAGAGAGAGAGAGAGAGGACATGTGCCTGCACACGCGATCTGCGGGGCGGGGCAGAGGGAGTGGGGAGGCAGGGGGTGGGGGGAGAGAGGGGAGAGAGAGGAGAGAGAGGAGAGAGAGGAGAGAGAGAGGACAGCAAGAGAGAGAGAGCGAGAATCCTGAGCAAGCTCCGCACTCAGTGCAGGGCCCAACGTGGGGCTCGATCTCACGAGCCACGAGATCATGACCTGGGCCGAAATCAAGAGTTGGATGAGCCACCCCGGTGCTCCAGACGTGCTGAGTTCCTAATGCCTGTGGGGATAACACCCAAGTGTCTAACGGACAGCCAAGATATGTGCTTCTGGTGGCCACCAGAGTTTGAGGCTAAAGCGAAAAATATCTAAAGGAACAGCCACTTAAACAGCTGAAGTCATGAGTGACAATAAGATCAT
Organism: Panthera pardus; assembly: GCF_024362965.1. Classification (NCBI taxonomy): domain Eukaryota; kingdom Metazoa; phylum Chordata; class Mammalia; order Carnivora; family Felidae; genus Panthera; species Panthera pardus. Next base: position 88,698,855 of record NW_026526654.1, on the reverse strand, counting down.
TCAGGGATTATGCATAGAGTGACCAGAGCTAAGGGAGCACATGGGCATTTAAGAATCGATAGGTAGAAGAGTAGCCACAAAACCAGCTGAGAGGTAACGAACACATCTGTTAGAAAAAAACAAACAAACAGGAAATATGTGTTACAGGGAGAACAAAGTTTCGAGGAGGGAGTAAATGCTGCTCAAAGATTAAGAAGACTCAGAAAAAGCAGCCTTTGGTCTTGGCAATCTGGAGGTCGGTGGTAATGCTTAAAAGATAACACTCAGTGGAGAGGTTAGAGAGGAAGCCAGGCTGCGGGGCACCGAAGTGTACGTGAGCTGTAAAGCAAGGAGTATGGATGGCTGAAATCTGGCTGAGAAGACAAGAGCCAAAGAGAAGCGGAGATCACGTTCACGTTGGGGATTTTTACGAGAGTAAACACACAGGACGACTTGTAAATTTCAGAGGAGGCAGCAGAGATTCAAAGAATGACAAAACTAGAGGAGATGCTGGGGGAATTAGTCTCAGCAGCGTGAGGAGCACACCAGCCTGAGGGTGTGTAAATGCCTTAGAGGGTCCAGGTGAAGCCGAAGAACGTAAATTTAGAGGCTCCAATCCGCACAGTCATGTGACTTTTCTCCCAAGAGGTCTTAGGTTTAACAAGAAAGACAAAGGAGAAAGATGTTTGAAAGCAAGCATTAGTGACTGACAAGATGACAAACCATGCAGCTACAGAAAAGGAAGAAGATCCAGAAGTGCTGAGGTCAAGAATAGGTGTTTTGGGTATGAGAAAGTGGGGCAGGTGGAGGGTCGCCAGAGACTGGGCCTCTCTGATCTGAAATTTCTAAACCGGAGCAATCCCAGGCAATGGGCATAGGATGTGAGCGAAAAGAGGCCAGGTCCCTGGAACTGAGAAGCTTACAGTTGTAAGGCTAAAGAAATTGAGTAGAAAATAGCAAGCTGGAATTCAATGTAAAGGAACCTAAATAAGGGAAAATGGTGTTTCAAGCACATAAACTAGTTCTCAAGGGAGCATGCTTTTATGGCATTTAGAGTCTGCAAAGGGGAATCAAAGACGGCACGGACCTGCCCCAAACCGAGCAAAGAATGTAGAGGCAGCATCGAACGTCCCCTTGAAAGAAGAGCAGGGAGGTGATTTCCACAAGCCCCATCAATTACTATCAGCAAAGGGTATTATTTGCACGAAGTCCCAAAAACTACGTCCCGGGCAAAAGTGAGTTTCAGAGCTAATAAATCTCAGATTGTTTTGTTTCTTTCTGTTTATACGATGAAGATCATGGGTCACTGGGTTGGCTCTGCTGTTCCTTGTTTTTCTGTTCACCATGATCCGAAGGAATGCAACCAAGATTATTATCTTCTTATCCATGATGAAAAATGAAGATGAAGTACATCATATGCATAAAGGACGTATTATTTGGCCTGCAAATTACTGAATTCTTGATTTAGCTAAATGCCTTCTGATGAGTTTAATTGCATTCCAATGAATAATAAAAGTGCAAACACTCTTAAGAACCTAAATTGGTTAAATCAAGCACTGCATAAAAACAATGAAACAAAGAAAAAAGCCATGTAAACTTTGAACTTGATTAGAAGAATAGCATGGGTCTGTGGCTAAAATAAGGTAAAAGCAAAAACTGGATTCAACTGAAAGAAGATAAAAGGGAAGAAATTCTTTGATAACATTAAGCATAGAATAATAGTTGATGAGGAATAAAATACAAATGTTTAAGGAAAATCAAAGGAGTGAACCACTGAGTTAGGGGAAGAGAAAACAAATGCTAATACCTATTATTTACAAGTATATGATACATGAATACTTTGAGGATGATGATCCGTTTCTTACAACCTCTACTTGGAACACTTATATGAAAAAATGAACAAAAATTATAGTCTAGGAGACAGCATAGACATTTCTGATAACCAAGAGCTGTCTGGCTACAAAATATTTCTAGGTAATTCTTCCGTTATCTTTTGTTTTTTCCCATACTGTCTATCATCCCGCTGTTTTGTGTCTTTTAGAACCAAAATTTTCAGAAAAAGCAATCTGTATCTGCTGTTTTCCTTCCTTCTGATTCTGTTCACCTGCCCACCAGTCTCTTGAAACTGATCCACCAAAGGTCCTAATGGCTCATGCTAGTGACCAAATGCAATAGCCTCTTTCCAGTTATCATTCTACTGGACCTTTCTGGAACATCCACCCACACTCTTGACCAAATATTTTCTGACTTCTATGATACTACATTCTCACTGCTGGTTAATAGTCGTATTTTAAAATTCTCTGTAATTGCCTCTTCCTGTTTCACTTACCTTTTAAATGTCGATTTAAGAAGCATTTAAAACTTTTTCTCTTTTATACCCACAATATATTTTGCAGATGAATTAGAAAATGGTAAGAACAAGAAGAAAATATAAAAACTGACAGGGCCAGAAACTCAGCGTGTACTATTAGCAGCTGGTGATGCCCTTGCAGGCTGTGTTTTATGCTTTATGATGAAACCAGAAATGAGTAGCAGAAGGAAGACTAAAAAATTCAAATATTGTGGACATTAAGCAACACACCATTCAAATAACCAATGGGTCAAGGGAGCAATGACAAGGGAAATTAGAAAATACCTTGAGAAGAATGGAAATGAAAATCACCACATACTGAAACTTACAGGACACATTAAAACACTGCCTACGGTGTTGCTTTTGCTACAGAAACTTAAGTGGGTACTGGGGAGCACCCGGGTGGCTCAGTCGGTTAAGCGTCCGACTTCAGCTCAGGTCATGATCTCACGGTTTGTGGGTTCGAGCCCCGAGTCGGGTTCTGTGCTCACAGCTCAGAGCCTGGAGCCTGCTTCCCATTCTGCGTCTCCCTCTCTCTCCGCCCCTCTGCTGCTTGTGCTCTGTCTCTTTCTCTCAAAAATAAATAAACGTTAAAAAAATTTTTTTTCAATAAAAAAAAGTGGGTACTGAAGCCTCTATTATTGTTGAATTATCTATTTCTGTCTTAATGTCTACAGTTTTTCCTTCATGTATCTTGATATGCTCTTCTTACTAGGTGCACAGTTATATCTTGCTGGTGGATGGCCCTTTTCTCATTATAAAATGTTCCTATTTATTTCTGGTAACATTTTTTAAAGTCTATTTTATTTGATACTAGTAGAGCCACTCCAGCATACTTGTGGTCGTTTGTATATCTTTTCCCATCTTTTCACTTTCACTCCTTTTTCTTTTTCTTTTTTGCATCTAGACTGCGTCTGCCGTTAAGAGCAATTAGTTGGATGTTGTTTTTAAACCTAGTCTGACCACATGAAAAGATGTTCATCATCACTTACCATCAGGGAAATGCAAATGAAAACTACGATGAGCTATCACCTCCCACCTGTCGGAGGTGGCTAAAATCAGCAACACAAGAAACAACAGGTGTTGGCAAGGATGTGGCGAAAAAGGAACCCTCTTGCGCTGCTGACGGGAATGCAAACTGGTGCGGCCGATGCGGAAAACAGTACGGAGGTTCCTCAAAAAGCTAAAAATAGAACCATCTTACGACCCAGCAGTTGCACTATTGAGTATTTACCCAAAGAATACAAAAACACTAATTCAAAGGGATATATGCACCCTGTGTTTACTGCAGCATTATTGACAATAACTAAGATATGAAGAAGCCTAAGTGCCCATGGACTGATAAATGGATAAAGAAGATGTGTCCTATATATATACATACTAGATTATTATTTGGCCATGCTAAGTATGAAATCTTGCCATTTGCACTGATACGGATGGAGCTAGAGAGTATACATGCTAAGTGAAATAAGTCAGTTAGAGAAAGACAAATATCCTATGATTTCACTCCTATGTGGAATTTAAGAAACAAAATGAGCAAAGGGGTAAAAAAAGAGACAAATCAAGAAACAGACTTTTAATTATATGGAATAAGCTGATGGTTACCGAAGGTGAGAGGAGTTGAGGGATGGGTTAAACAGGTGATGGGGATGAAGGAGGGCACTTGTACTGAGTACAGAACTGCCGAATCACTATATTGTACACCTGGAACTAATACAACACTGTCTGTTAACTGGAATTTAAAAAATCTAGTCTGACGAATTCTGCCTTTTGATTGCATTGCTCGATCCATGCCCATCTGATGGTAGTACTCAAATAGCTGATTTATATCTACCATTTTACTTTGTGTTTTCTATGTGTGTTAAGCCTCGGACGTTGCTTCTCGGGGAGGCACAACTTCGGGTGTGCCCACAATCACTGGGATGACAACAGTTTTTGGCAGTTCTCCTGGTCCCTTTCCCTGACCGTATCACGGTGTTAAGCTCCACTAACTGTCAGCTAACTATTGTTTCTGAGAATGCCTGGGACACAGATTGCTTCGGACAATAATACAATCAAAATTGGGCTCCTTGAAGGCATGGTTCCCATGGTCAGTATTTAATATTTGTTATGGACCCAGGAGGGCTCCTTCTAGCTGCCTTTCTCTCATTCTTTTCTGCAAACTAGCCAGCCTACAGTTAAGCTTGTTATCTTCACTGAACCTATCAAAATCCTCTCAATTACCTTTCACCACACTCTTCCACCTGTTTTTTTTTAGAGCATCCTCAGGCTTAAGCTTCTCTCTGCTGTTTAAAATAAAGTCAGTTTCCTTGCAAAGAGATTAGGAACTTTTTTTTTTTTTTTTTTTTTTTTTTAACCACCTGCTTCTTCCCCCAGGCAATATCTTTGACCCAGGCCTCTAGAGCTGGGAGTAGGGCTCTGACACCTCTACTCCAAAAGGTGGGTGGTAGTAATCTCAGTCTCAGTGTGGAAGCAATGCCTTGTGAGCTGGGAAAAGAGAAATCAAGGTTTCAATATTCTCAGTGGCACAGAGCCCAAGGCAGACTCTCAATTCTGTGAGTGAGGTCTGGGGGGGCAAGAAGGGAGCTCCGACCTCTGAACTGCACTTGCACAGAAGTGAGCCTTGGCAAGTAACTGAGGGCAGGCAGGATGAGAAATGCCGGTGTCCTGCTCAACCCTGGGAAGTGAGTCTTCTGCCTAGGAGCTGCGGGTAGAGGGAACCCTGTGTTCTTGGCTGCACCAGTCTGGAATGGAGTTTCGGCCTCAATGAGCTGAAAGGAGGGAGGGATCAGTCTTAGTTCAAACACTACAGCCCCTCATTTCTTATCCAATTTTAGCTGATTTTTTGAATATATGCTTCTCCACGTGCTGTATGGCCTTAAGAACATTTCTAGAGACTTTAAATGATATTTTAAAATATTTAATCAGTTTCAGTGGGAAGCAGGTCCATGGAGCTCCTCAGGTTGACACGATGGGAGCTGATCTCTTCAGTTTGTTCACTTACTACTAAATAAAATTCCACCGTATAAACACACGAACAGTGTATTTATCCATTCTCTAAATGATGGACATTTGGGTTGTTTCTAGCTTTTTTTGCTACTACTGCTGCTATGAGTATTCTTATACATATATTCTATACATGGGCAAGTGTTCCTGTTGGTTGTGCAGTATGTATACACAGAGGAAGGGGATTTTTAGATCAAAAGTTATGCCAACTTTACAAGGCAATGCCAAATTGTTTTCTAAAGCACCTGTTCCAGTCGATACTTATAACCAATAGGATATAAAAGTAAGGCCTTACTGATCTATATCCTCTATAGCCTTTGTTATTAAGAGACTTGACTGTTGAAAACTAAAAGGTATAAACTTGTATCTTGTAGTCACTAATAAAGGTAAATATATGTTTAAGTTTATTGTTCTTGTATGTTTCCTCTTCTGTGAATGCCATTTGTTTCTTCTGCCCATTTTTTGATCAGGTTGTCTTTTTCTTATTGATTTGTAGATTTGTACATATTTTAAATATTCTTTGTCAGCGCCGTACATAAATGTTGCCAGTTGGTGGCTTGTCTTCAATTTTTCTAATGTGACTTTGGATAAACAGAAGTTCTAATTTTAATATAGTTGAATCTGTCAATCTCTTATGTTAGTCCTTTTTGTGTTTTAAGAAATGTTTCTCTAGCCCAAGGAGACAGATTTTTAAAATTATTTTTATAATTTAACAATTTTAAAATTATCTCCTTCCATATAGATTTATTGAATAGGTCCTCCTTTCCACACTGATTTACAATGCCCCTTCTATCATACATGAGCTCCACTTATGCCCATGTGTTTCTGGGCTCTATCCTGCTCCAATGACCAATCTGTCTATTCCTGTACCAATGCCACTTGATATTAATTACTGTACCTTTATAATAAGTCGTAAGCTGGTAGGAGTGTCTTAGATAGTTCAGGCCTGTTGTTTTTCCATTCAAATTTTCAAATCAGCCTGTCATGATACATACACACACACACCCTACTGGGACTTAAAAAAAAATTTTTTTTTAATGTTTATTTATTTTTGAGAGAGTGTGAGCAGGAGAGGGGCAGAGAGAGACAGGGAGAGAGAAAGAGAATCCCCAGCAGGCTCCACGCTGTCAGCAGTGAGGCCGATGTGGGGCTCGAACTCACGAACTGTGAGGTCATGACCTGAGCCAAAGTCAGACATTTAACAGACTGAGCCACCGAGGCGTCCCACCCTATTGGGATTATTACTGGAATTACACCGAAATCTATAGGTTAGGGGTTACAAATTGGGGTCTATGGACCCAATTATGCTTGCAGAAATGTTTAGTTGTGTAGCAGGGTGTTTTACACAATTTTGAAATTTGAATGCTTCTTACAGCTGACCCCTTCTCCCCCACCACCATCATATTGTACGTTGATTCAATCTACATAATACTTTTCTGCCTGGTCCTACATGTTACTGAATTTGCCACTCAGTCTCACATACCATTCCTTCCAAGGATTCTCTTGAGGGCCCCAACTTCCTTCTGAAGATACCAGCTGAAGGCTCCAAATTTCCCACTTCCTTATTATGCAGAAATACTTAGCCCATCTTTGTTTAATTCTGCAATGTTGGCCATACCCAAAGGATATTACTTTTTATAACTGGATAGATTCCTTAAGGTATTTCTTCCAGATAAAAGAACAACTTTTCCTAAAAGGAATTCTGAAATCCTAATGTTACTTACTCAGAATATAGCCAACTTTAAAAATAATCTTTTCTTTTATGGGTTTTGTACAAAATGAGAATCATATGATACTACTTTGCCCCACTTGGTTAACCTGGCTAGAGGTTTATCAATTTTATGATCTTTCCAAAAGTCCAGCTTTTGGTTTCATTGATTTTCTCTATTAATTTCCTGTTTCAAATTTCAACGGTATCTGCTCCAATATTTTATCTTCTGCTTATTTTGGATTTAACTTGCTCTTCTTTTTTGAATTTGCTAAATTGGAACTTAGATTCTGGATTTTAGGTATTTCTTCTTTTCTAACCTGCATTCAGTGCTAACAATTTCCCCCTAGGCATGGCCTTTGCTGTATCCCATAAATTTTCATCGGTTGTATCTCCATTTTCATTTAGTTCAAAATATTTAAAACTTTTTTTTTGGACTCATGTTTTATTTAGAAGTGTGTTTTTTAGGGGCTCCTGGGTGGCTCAGCTGGTTAAGTGTCTGACTCTTGATTTGGGCTCAGGTCATGATGTCACGGTTTGTGAGCTCTCCACTGACAGGGCAAAGCCTGCTTGAGATTCCCTCTCCCTCTCCCTTTGCCGCTCTCCCACTTGTGCACTCTTTCAAAATTAATAAACAGACTTAAAAAAAAAAAAGAAGTGGCTGATCTTTAAATATTGTGAAAACTTCTAGTTACCTTTGTTACTGATTTCTAGTTTAATTCTATTGTGGCCTGAGCGCATGTTCATATGATTTTTATTTTTCTAAGTTTGTTTGGGTGTGTTTGATGGCCGCAGACGTGGTCAGTCTTGGTGAAGGTTCCAGGTTGGAGTGAGAGTGTAATCCTCTGTCGTTGGATATACAGCATTCTGTAAGTGTCAGGTACATCCGGTTGGCTGACTGGGCTGCGTGGCCACATCCTTACTCGTTTTCTGCCTGCTGCTGCCAATCACCGACAGGGGGCTGCTGAAGTCTCCAGCCTAAGGGGAGATTCACCTACTTCTCCTCGCAGTTCTATCAGTTTTTGCCTCATGTATTTTGACGCTCTGTAGTTGGCCACATACACAGTAGGGATTGTTATGTGTTCCTGAAGAACTGCCCCCTTTTGTCATGATATAATGCCCCTCTTTATTCCTGAAAACTTCCCTTGCTCTGAAATATGGTTTGTTTGTACTTAATATAGCTATTCTAGCTTTCTTTTTTGCAGGGTTAACATGGTACATCTTTCTCCATCCCTTTATTTTACATCTATGTCTTTATATTTAAAGTGAGTTTCTTTTCCATAACACATATAAATGAGATACCTGTCTCTGGTGTCTTTAGACCTTTCATAGCTAAAGTGATTATTGATATAGTTGGATTACTATCTACGATATTTGTAACTGTTTTCTGTTCATCATTGTTTTTTGCTTCCTTTTTTGTCTTTTTTCTATAATTGGATTCTCTCCTCTCATAGCATGTCAATTATATTTCTTCAAATATATTTTAGTGGTTTCCCCAAGGTGTGCAACATACATTTATAACTAACCTAAGTCTACCCTCAAGTAACACCACACTGCTTCACGGGTAGTGCAGGTGCCTTATAGCAGAGCATCCCCAGTTCCTCAACCCCATTCCTCAGAACGCTGCTGGCATGCATTTCACTCTTCCATAAGCTATAATCATTGCTGCTATTGTTATTTCGAGAAAACTGTCAGATCCGTTAAGAAAAATGATTTTCTTGTGTCTTCATTTATTCCATTTCTAACTCTGTTACTTTCTTCATGTAGACCTGAATTTTTGATCTCTGTCATTTTTCCTTCTTTCAGAAGAACTTAACATTTCTTTAGGGCAGATCTGTCTACTGATGACAAATTCCCTCAGTTTTTGTTTGAGAAATTCTTTATTTCTCCTTCGCTGTTGAAGGATAATTTCATTGGATACAGAATTCTAGGTTGGTGGATTTTTCTTTCAAAATTTTCAGTATTTTACTTCATTCTCTTCCTGCTTGTATAGCTTCTGAAGAGAAGTATGATATAGTTCTTATCCTTGTTTCCCTTTAGGTGAGGTTTTTTTCCCCCCCTCTGACTTCTATTTCCTCTGTCTTTGATTTTCGTCTCTCTTCGTCTTTAATTTTCTCTTTGAGATTTTCTGCAGTGTGAATGATATGCCTAGGTATAGGGTTTTTAAAAATATTTATCCTGCTGGGAATTCTGTGAGCTCCCCAAATTTGTGGTTTGGTGTTTACAAATAGTTTTGGAAATTTATCAGTTGTTAATAACTCCGAAAATTTCTTCTTTCTTCTTCTGGTATAGCCATTATGTGCATGTTACACTTTTTTGAATTGCCCCACATTTTTTGGACACTCTGTTTTTTCCAGTCTTTCTTCTTTTCCAGTTTGTTAAGTCTCAATTAACATGTCTTCAAGCTCACTGATTATTCCCTCGGCCCAGGGCATTATTCTTATGAGACCATTAAAAGCACTCTTCATTTCTATCATAAGTGTTTTTTACTTCTACGTTTCCTTTTGATTCTAAGAGTTTCTCCATCTCTGCTTACATTACCTCTCTGTTATATGTTGTGTACTTTTTCTACTGGAGTCCTTAGTTATATTAATCATGGTTATTTTACATTCTGGTCTGCTAGTTCCAAAACCTTTGCCATCTTTCGATTTGGTTCTGGTGTTTGCTTGGTCTCTTCAGACTGCCTTTTGCCTGTTGGCATGCCAACTGACCTTTCTGAGAGCCAGCTACAGTCTGGCAGGTGAACGTTACTTAAGGAAACAGGTCTTAAGTGTGAGGTTCTGTTTATCTGGACGACATCAGGATGGGTTTACTGTCTGCTCTGGCTGCAGGTGTCAGAGGTTAACATTTCCTCTGCTGTCCTTGTTTTGTCTCCTCTGCTGCTTTCACTTCCTTAGAGACTCCTTCGTACATACGGCCCGAGAGGCACAGCTCTGTCAGTCATAACCCTCTGTCAGACAGGAGCCCTACTGACGTGTGGGGAGGTGGGGGGGAGAAGCTCTTCCAAAGCCTGTGGTTAGGTCTCAGTCGGCTAGTGAGCCTGTGTCCGTGGGCTGTGATCCTCACAAGTGCTTTCAGGTTTTTGTTTTCCTTCTTAAGCGAGACAGAAAGGCTAGAGGGGGCCAGAGGTGGGCACTACATTCCTCAAGGTTGGTTAGGCTGTGGTAAAACACCAGTGGGTCGGAATCTGGTAAAACGGTGTCCTGTCCGTGCAGGCCTTTGCTAAGGAGAACTGAATGCTCTGGGAGTATTTCGGATGATTACTTTTCCCTTCCCCTTGAGGGAAGGAGGGAAGATTTTTCTCAGATCTCCACTGTGACACATGGTGAGGCTCCTCTAAAACTCACAAAAGTACCTGGGACCCTCGTGGCTGGGTCTTCACAAGTTCTTCTCTCTCAAGCTAGCCCATGCTCAGACTCTAGCAATTAGCCAAACCACTCTCTAAATACGCCTACCAGATGCTGGCTGTAGTGGTGGTTTCTGGGCAGTTTCTGCCCTGGGTAAGCTCTGCTTCTCTGTATCTGCCCGTCCCCAGTTTTCAGGTCCCTGCGCCCTGTGGTCTCAATTCTCTGATGGATCTAAAAAGAGTTGCTGATTTTCAATGTTTCAGCTTTTTTCTTGCTCTGAGGATAGGAATCACCGTGTTCAAACTCTACACGTTGGGAGGGGCTAAACTACATTAAAAAAAAAAAAAAATTCTTTTGTATCTCTCCAGTCATTTACTTAGACTAATTAGTTTTCTAGCGGGAATTTACTGCAACAAAGTGAGTACATGTTTTAAGGGTTTTGATACATACTGCCAAACTCCCCTCCAAAGAAGAGGTAACCAAAATAACCTACATTTATTTTTCCGCTCACAAACCTTCACTGGTCCCTCACTGGTCACAAACGATGTCCACCCAACTCTACCAAACACACGAGTCTCTGACGGTTGCATAGGGTTACTGTACCATATGGCCCTTATCTGTTTTCCGGTTTGACCTGTCACTACACCGAACCCAGTTCTTCGGTTTTAGTGTCTACAGCATGCCACGATGATTCATGTTGTTTTTGGTCAAGTCACGTCTCAATCTCGACAGTGCTCTCCCAAGTCTTCGTGGTCTTTTCAACTCAACCCGCACTCTGTTACTGCTCCCTGCGGCCTCGCCCACACAGCCACCTACCGCACGGTACTTCTAGCACACTCTGACAGGGGCCAGCGAGGCAAGGAGCTTTCAGAGAACACGTCTATAATAGAGGGCACAGAGGACAGGCCCCAGTTTACTCTCTGCAAAGTAAAAGGGACTAGTTTAGGTAATAAAACTAAGAATTTCTAACATCATTTGGAGTAACTAAAAGTTGACGGTTTAGGGCAGAAAAGTACAGTGGATTTTTGCTTCTTATTGTATTTGTGGGTTCCCCCCCGTTGCTCTAATCTAGTTTCATTTTTTTTGCCCAATTTAAAACACCAATAGCACCAAAAACTAATATCCTGAATAAATTTATTCTATTAAGAACCTAGTTAGTGACATTTAAAAACGTACCTATTTTTCCTCTGGCTCTTTAGAAAAACCCATATACAAAACAACTATTTATTTTTTTTTATTTTTTTATTTTTTTTAACATTTATTTATTTTTGAGACAGAGAGAGACAGAGCAAGAACGGGGGAGGGCCAGAGAGAGGGGGACACAGAATCTGAAACAGGCTCCAGGCTCTGAGCTGTCAGCACAGAGCCCGACGCGGGGCTCGAACTCACGGACCGCGAGATCATGACCTGAGCCAAAGTCGGCCGCCTAACCGACTGAGCTACCCAGGCGCCCCTCTTAGATAAATACATAAAAAGTTGAACTAAATTTGTGTCACAAAGAAGATAAAGTCTAAACAATAAGCAAATGCGTGGCACAAAGAATTATAATTAAAATGAAGGGGCGCCGGGGCGGCTCAGTTGGTTAAGCATCCGACTTCAGCTCAGGTCATGGTCTCACAGTTCGTAGGCTCGAGCCCCACATCGGGCTCTGTGCTGACAGCTCAGAGCCTGGAGCCTGCTTTGGATTCTGTGTCTCCCTCTCTTTCTGCCCCTCCCCTGCTTGTGCTCTGTGTGTCTCTCTCTCTCAAAAACACATAAACATTAGAAAAAATTTTAAGAAAATGAAGAAAAGCTGTTACCAATTCTGAAAAATAGAATTTTTTCAGCCTTAATGTTTGATTTTTTTTGAAAAACTTAAAAAATCCAAAAAACAACTCACGTTCCATTTGCTCAAACATTACTGAAAAGAGGAAGTCTCGTGGTGTCATGTAATATTCGCCCTCATGTTCCAGGGAAGAAAACTGCATGAAGCGCTGTTTCCGAAGGGACAGTTTTTCTCCCATCTCTCCGGAGTCGACCATTTTCTAAAAGAAAAAGAAATTGCAATTTAAGACTTTTTTTAGGATGAGTCCTCAACTTAGCTACTTTTAAGACGATCTTGAAAGAGTAGCTTCAGTGTCTAGGTCTACCAATCTCCGAATGTTTACATCGTTCGTTTAACAACTATTTACTTGAGTGTCTACTTGCCCCTCTTTCAGGCTCGAGGAGACAATGGTGAATGACAAGACATGGGAAGATGACAACTAATGGATACACACAGAAAATCATGTAGGATAATGAGAAGCGCCAGGAAGCAAGAGCAAGCCGGATAAAAGTCATAAGGGGTAGTATTTTAGAGAGGACGGTGAGGGGAGGCCTTTCTAAAGAGCTGACACAGAGACTAAATGAGTGCAGTCATTGAGCCATGGGGCTCTCTGGAGGAAGAGAATTCTAAGCAGGGGGTAGAGTAAGACCCAAAACCATGAGATTCCCGTGTGTGTTTGTGTGTGTGTGTGTGTGTGTGTGTGTGTGTGTGTGTGTGTTTCTAGGTAAGCTAGAAACTGTTCAAGGAACAGCGTGGCAGTCAATAAAATCAGAGAGATGGGTAGGCAAGAGTTCAAGTACAGTTGTGCTTTTTCACGAAGAGAAAACATATCATGTCTGATAAACAGCCCTGCTTTCAGAAATCTACTTACATCACAGGTGGAAAGTGCTAAAAGGATAAGAAATGGGAACTGGTAAAATACTATTAGTACAAGAGCCTGTATATCTCAGGCAACGGCACCTAGATCTCGACTCAAACGTGGATAGAGACAATATCGAAATCTTTGTTGCTAACCCTTCGTTGAGCACTTGTTACGTGCTAGGGACTATACTAATAAAGCCTTCCACATGATTACTCAGTCCTCACCACAACTGAACAACAGATACTGCAGGAGGCATGGAGACTAAAGTCAATGGCACAGCCAGTGTAAAAAACCAGAAGTGTCCAACTCGCAGTGTTTGGACCCTTACCTACCACACTCACCTCCCATCCAAGGCTGGGCATCGTATCCTAGACATACGGAGGAAGACAACACAGGGGTTAACGCAGACACCAATGTCAAGATAGCAGTAGATGCAGAAATCCGAAAGCATCCTCTCACCTTGGATTGTTTTCCTTACAACACTGCTCTGATCTGAACCACAACATCCTCCCTGGACACATCACTTTCCTTTCACAGTTCCTACCACTGAACCTATTATTTGCCCTGACACACAGTGATGCTCACTGACTAGAATCGAGAGGGGGGAAAAATGTGAATTCCAGTTGCTTCAACCTCTCCAAATTCAGAGCCAACAAAATTCTAAGTCAACAGCTCCTTTTGGGCTGATCTCAGTCCTCTGCCTAGTGTTCATGCTCTCTCCTCGGTTTGACTGTTGCTTTCTTCGACCAGCTAGTTTCATACCTCTGTGGTGGTCTATGTAGTGCATACCAGAATACTAAACATACATACTCAGTAATACTGCAATGATCTGAACCCCTATCTTCCCCAGAACTTGTCTATTTGTGTCTTTCCTTTTATTTCTCCTTAAATTACTACCACAAAAATAACCCAAGAGTCATGTTTTAATTATATTACTCCATATTCTTATCCTAATCATCAGAAAAGTGAATTTTGGGGCATCTGGATGGCTCAGCTGGTTAAGCGTTCAACTCCTGAATTCAGCTCAGATCATGATCCCAAGGTCATGGGATCGCGCCCCATGTTGGGGTCCACGATGAGCATGGAGCCTGCTTAGGATTCTCATTCTCTCTCTCTCTCTCTCTCTCCCTCTCTCTCTCTGCCTCTCCCCTACCCCACTCATGCTGTCTCTCTCTAAAAAGAAAAAAGGAAGGAAACTGGATTTTACTAACACTCCAAACATTTTATATATGAGGCAGATATAGTAACAGATAACATTATTATTTTATTTAAGAAACTGATACCGAGTATGTGTAGGAAAACAGTGGTAAACAAGACAAACGTTAATTCCTACCAGCATGTACTAAGTGCTTTGGCAGTGAAAAAAAAAGGATACAAATGAGATAGGGGAGAGCGGGTAAGGGTCTTCTCAGTAAATGTCACAGCACTGCCAAAGTCCTAGATATGAGAGAGAATACAGTACAGTAGAAGAATGGAAAGAAGGGCATATATACTATTAGTTTAGAGAATAGTTCTATTTACTATACTAATATTATTGTATAGTTTATTAAGAAATTAACAAAAGTGAGTGATCCATACAAAAATATAGTGTAGTTCCAAATTCTTTTTAAAATTTTTATGTTTATTCATTTTTGAAAGACACGACAGAGACAGAGCACAAGCAGGGGTGGGGCAGAGAGACAGGGGGACACAGAATCCGAAGCAGGCTCCAGGCTCTGAGCCACCAGCACAGAGCCCGACGCGGGGCTCAAACTCACGGACCGCGAGATCATGACCTCAGCCAAAGTCGGAAGCTCAACCGACTGAGCCACCCAGGTGCCCCTATATTTCCAAATTCTTAAACAAACGTCTTTTTTTAATGCTTCCTAATATCTAAATTGCTCCTGACTAATTAAAAGAACAGCTTTTTGCCCAACTTAATCCTTTTTGTGTAATCAAACTCTTAAATTTCAACCAACTAAAAGGAGTCAATTACTCATTTATGCTCCTCCTCAAATGGTTTCATAACAGGATGGACTGTTACCTCCGCGTCTCTTGGTTTTCATGATGTCCTCCCCCTTGTAGCAATCCTATTCTTTCCTGGTGTGTCAAAAATGACCAAGAAGTAAAAACAAACCTTCCACTATTTTACAGCAAGACATGAAAACTACTTGCAAAGAAATCCTATTTTTTTCTTCTAGGAGATTTAGACCCTAAAAATCCCCTATCTCATGGTTACCATTCCATATTTTCCATATGCCTGTATGTCTGTAACTTGCATAAGCATAACATTTCCGAAGAGTCTTGAGAAGAATCAATTATTCTGGGAAGCGCCATTTTAACGAATGGCCGACTGGGTTGTCATCCCTTCCAGTTTTGATTAAATATCCTCTCCAGTGAACAAGAAAAAGTAGAGGAGGTGAAACTAAAACTCCCTTTCACGGGCGGATCTCTGAGCTTAAAGTTGTCATATGAATCACAGGCCATGAATTTAGAAGGTCACTTAGAAGCACATGACCTCCAAATCTGTCCTACCACCATGACTTTATCAGCAGATGCTATGAAATACAACTAACAACCCCTACCAACACCCTCACAATTCACTCTGGTATTGTGGCCTTTAATTCCTGCTACTTTGTGGTATAGACAAACCTATTCTTTCAACTACCTACAAATCTTTCAACTGCCACGGCATGATGTCTCTTTTTGTCCCTCATCCTTTCTACTACCTCTCCCACTCTGCTTACTGAGTACACAGCCCTCGCTTGGAGGTCGCCACCATCGTCGATTCTAATCCTACCACTTCTCCTATGGAACTTCCCCGCATCCTAATCCACCCTTCAAGTAAAGACGTACTGGAGCATCTACTAACTTGAGGTCTCTCTAGGAAGAGACAGGACACGTGTGAGTCAAGGCGGCAACAGGATAGCAGTAAAGCCTAACAATAATAGCTGGCGTTGACATGGCGTATACGCAGGGCAGCGTGCCAACATCTTTGCCACCTTCGCGATAACCCCAACAGCACACATCTTTACCGTCTCCATTTTACAGAGGAAGAAACCATGGCCTGTCAAGGGTCAACGGCTTGCTCAGATTAACACAGCAAGTAAGTCCACAGCATAGGCAGTGTGACAATAACCCCAGTCTCAACCACTACCCTACACTCGCTCCTCTAAGACTTACAGAAGTTAGCAAAACAGAGAAAGCAGTGTGGGTAACGATGGCTGAGGAAGCTCGTGAAAACAGTGGGATTTAAGCGAGGCTCTAGAGAATAAAAATGACTATGACAAGAATTAGCCATATTTAGGCCTGGGCTAACTGTTGTCCATTTCCTAAATGTTAACTATGGCTTCTCTCCTTCAATCAAAGTAGGATTTCTAATGTTTCTTTGCTGCCATGAACCTTACCTGGGGGGGGGGGGGGGGGAGTACTGTTTTAAAATCACTAGAACCTTTATAATTCCAGGTTGATGAACCAACAAATTAGTTTTATTTAGGTCACCTTTACCATACAGTAGCTGAATTTTAAGTTCAGTTAGTTAGTTAATAATCTCTACACCCAACATGGGGCTCAAACTCATGGCCCCAAGATCAAGAGTTGCACACTCCTCTGACTGAACCAGCCAGGCACCCAGTATTGAATTTTAAAAACCACTAGTATAATTGATGTGCTTATATATATATACATATGCTTACTTCACAGAATTTAGATGATAAATCTACATCACTGAAGTATGAACATATGACACATAATGTTACGTTTAATTTGCCATTTTTAATCTTTTATTTACCTGCCAGGTTTATTCCCGCCTTACTTCATTTGTGTAACCAATTCTGATCAAATTTCAGACTTACTGGATGGATTTAATTGTCAAGAATGAACAATTTTTCCTTCCTCCCCAACTCTCTTTCATCTGCGTTCTTTTCCTACACACATGCTTGCATGCTCTTTTCCCACCTTCCCTTCTTTCCTTCTCTTACATGTTTCAGGTGGATTTCTTTATTTATTTTTAAAGGTTTTAAAAAAATGTTTATTTATTTATTTGGAGAGAGAGGGAGAGAGTGAGAGCGAGAGCGAGAGCGAGAGAGAGAGAGAGCAGGGCAGGGGCAGGGAGAGAGGGAGACAGAATCCCAAGCAGGCTTTGCACTGGTAGCACAGAGCCTGATGCAGGGCTTGATCTCTTGAAATCATGCATGACTGCGCTGAAAATCAAAAAGTCAGATGCTTAACTGACTGAGCCACCGAGGGGCCTCTTAAAGATTTTATTTTTAAGCAATGTCTGCACCCAGTGTGGGGCTTGAACTTACAACCCCAAAATCAAGAGTCTCAGGCTCTACTGAGGCAGCCAAGCATCCCCAAAACAGGAGTTTTCAGGTGGCTTTGTAAAAATTGTTGGCTGCTGCTTTCATATTCCTTGAACGATTACTGTTGTTGTTATTATTGTTATTGATATTGTTTTGGGTACTCATTTGCTTAACCTCCATTCATTTCCTTTAGTCTCTTTCTCACTTTGGGATATATGTGGCCTATCTATGGTAGGTTGGGCTTGGTAAACTGAACTAAGGCAAAGACATTGGCTTATAGACTTTGTAAGTGTCATCAGAATATCAGTTTAGATGGAAAGGATGAGAAGGAACAATAAAGGTCAAAATATTAAAGTTATATCTGAGAGTAACAATATATGAGCAAATCGTAGCTTAGTATTCTTACATATCAGGCAATGAAAAGCTCATTAATTCATTCTCAAACGTTGAAGAACCTGTTATGTGTCACTGTTCTGTAGATATATAGATGGATACTATGAGGTCTTCCTTTAAGGAGTTTACAGAGGGGAGTGCTGGATAGCAAATAAATAATTAATAAGAGCACTGTCTCTCAGGCCAAACTGCCTGGGATTCAAATTCCTGTTCGGTCACTTACTAGACATGTGAAATTTGGACCAGTGACCTCTCTGTGCCTCATCTGATTCATATGAAAAATGTGGAAACGGGAATCAGACTACTTGGGTTTAAATGCCAGCTCTATCAGTTGGTCAAGTTGTATTATCCTTCTTCACTTAACTAATGCATAAAATGGACAAAACAGAAGTCACTACTTCAAAAGGTCTTTTATTCGTTTTTTAGTCATTGAACAAAGTTAAGTGTAATTAACATGCAACGTTACATCACTTTGCTTCAACAGTTCTATAGGTTACTCCATGCTCAGCACAATAAATGTAGTCATTACCCGTCACCATACAAAATTGTTGACTATACTCCTTATGCTGTATCTTTTCATCTCCCTGTATCATTCAAAGGCTCTTTTAAAGAATGAGTGTTCAGTGAAATAATACACACAAAGCCCTTATCATAATGCCCGGCACACACTAAGTGCTCTAGAAGGTTAGCTATTACTACTATGATACAATTTTAACAAATGCTCTAATAGAATTATAGAAAAAATTCTATGAGAAGGCAGAGAGAGGACCAATGAACTGTCTTGTTACTTGGAAGACTTCAGAAAGGCATCGCAGAGCAGAAGATGGCTGAACCACATCACACAAGAGGGGGTACAAGGAGCTGCAGTACAGCAAACTATACTAAAGTCAGTTCTGAGCTTGGGCGGGGGGCACATCCGTGGTGTAGAGGGTTGCTGGGGTATATGAAAACATAAATGGACCAAAGAGGAGAATGGCACACACACTACACTGGAAAGGTCATCTTGGCTACTGACATTTTCTTCTGTTAATTTATACAACAGCCACCATATATGTGGGACACTGGAACCTACCTAGCCGATTCTACAGGAAACTCATACCGCGATTCAACACTTACCCTTAACGTACAAATAGATGTAATAAGCTTGGGTTATTAAGTTTCAGCATCCCAGCACATTAAAAACATTAAGTTACAAATGCTAGATGCACATACACTGATGGCAGAAGTGAGATCTAAATAGCCTGACAGTGAGATAGGAAAGAAGACAAATGTACAACAGACCTGGCTGCAAGAGTCGGAACCAATCACCGTTACGACAACCAGTCAGTAGCCTCGAGAAGAGTCTGAACCAATCACCGTTACGACAACCAATCAGTAGCCGCTGGGGCTATTTATGGGGATGATCTTCAGGCATTGAGAAACTGCTAATTTATGTAGGGAATATTCTGTTAAAAGTGTATGAAAATATGTAACACGGTTTAAATGTTAACGCACATCTTGCATAAAAAGGATGTTTCACTGCTTGCAAGGGTAATTTTAGTCTTCTGGAAGATTCCCTCACATGCACACCCCGGATGATGCTATATAAATTCAGCATTACTGTCTGATCTACAGTATATCCAAAGTACTTTGTAGAATGTGTGTTAGATAAAAATACCAGGCCTATGTTTACATAAACTGAAAATGAGTAGAATCTTCAGTGAAAATAGAATGTCTTTCAGAAAAACTAAGCAGACATGGTTTGGGCTTGCCATAAATACTATTATATGTCAAATAAAATTAGACCACAGGATGTGAATCTTTTCATCTTTCCAAAACTGTTAACATACACCTTTAAAAGAACTTACCACCAGTGTATTCCTAGTCATAACGCAGTATCACTTACAGGAAAAGCATCTACGAAAAACGTACCCGTATGCTGAAACACAGGTGTGGGGGATTTCGGGATGTGAAGAGAAATGCGACTGCTTTTTCCTGGGGCTAAATCAATTCCTTTCAAAGACAAAAAGTAGCATAAGGCAAACCATAATTACAAGCAATTTATTTAGGATATACATTTCAGCATAAATGTAGATATTCATGTCTGAAATCTCGAAGTACAGAGGACTGTTCCAAGGCTCTGGAGAGAATATCAGCACCAGAGGAAGTTGGACTCTCCAGGTATTAAAGGATCTACTGCATAATAAACAAGTTTTCTTTTTCCTTTGGATTTTTGGTTTTTAATCTCAATCAACATAATAATTCACTTGAAAATAAAATCTGGAAAGGTCCTTTCTACTATACTAGGTTCCTGCAAAAAAAAAAAAAAAAAAAAAAAAAAAAAAGAAAAAAAAGAAGGTATGAGGTACCTTCTTAAGAGAGTTAACTCTTAACAAAATCAAAGGGTCACTAAAAAACAAAACAAAACAGAAACAAAATTCTAAAAACTGATGTGAAAGTTCTTAAAACCTCCCTCCCACATCACGACAAAAAAATAAAAAGCAGTAAGTGCAGCCATGCCGAGGCTAGCTCCTAACCTCCTACTTTAAACTTGTCCTAGAAGGATCTTCTGGTAATTTGGATCCAACTGTAACAAAACACTAGGACCGAAAAGTAGTTTCTTCTTCCAGGGAGGACAGTGTCATTTGGGGGAGTGAGTGGGTGACGTCCTGAAATCCCTCACTGATGAGGGCCACCCTGGACAGCTGTGTGCACCGCACAAGTCCATGGGGCACCATTCGCTGGAATCACCATGCAATCGTCCAGCAAATGGGAGCAAAGTGCACTGAGGAAAGGGTGTGTGTTCCCAATCTGTACAAAGTTATCATACGGGACAGGAATATTGCTGTCACTGACATCTCCTGGTTTGCAGGGGCTGTGAAGGCCAGAGAAAAGTACAGGACGTCCCACGGGGAGCTCCTGTCACTCTCTGCATTCACTACAGGCCCAACAGTTGTCCTTTTCCCCCTCCTGTATTCTACCAAAGGGGGCCAACATCAGAAGTTATGACTTGGTGGGGCAGAGGGAAATACTTATTCATGACCATGGAGCCCTCAGGCAGCTAAATGATGGAACAGGTGATGTTGCTGTTAACATCCTGCTCTTAGCTAATATTCTAATGCAAAGATAAAGAGTGCTTAGATCAAGATGGAAAGAAGTCAAGGATAAACATTCACATGGTTTTTGGCACACACGGTGTTTGGCTGGAAAGTCTGTTTAAAACCTAGTGTTGGGACCATGCAAGTTCTGTGGGAAAAAAATGAAGAACAACAAGAAACAATGAACAATGAAAATCCCATTCTGAAAGAAAATAAGAAAAAATCATAGGAAACAAAAGTGGCAACCTTACAACATCAGAAAGCAAGATAAGATGCCAGACAGACAACAGAAACACTTGAGAAGGGAGTTGGTCTCACTAAATAAGAGAAAACGCCATTATAAAACTTAAAATACTTTAAGAAACAGAAAAGATTAGAATCAACCTTGCAGTAATACATGGATTACATGATAGGGGGAAAAATCACACAGAAGGCAGAAGAAAAGCACGAAGAGAAGCAATCAGGGAAAAGAACATCCACATGCATGACAGACACAAAAACTCAACCTCTGATTAACTGCCGTGCTCCGGAAAGAGAAAGGGCAAAATCAGACATCAATTTGCAAAATAATAGTGTAAAACAAAAAACAAAACAAAACAAACTTTACTGAAATGAAGCTTTGAATTTGCTCCTCTGCCACCGTCTTATGTATGTGTATGTACTTCGGGTCTGAATAATCCTGGAAGGCCTCAGAGGAAACTGATCAGTTTCAGTCTCTTTCAGAAAACCTAAGTAAGGCAGATGTTAGAAAATCGAAGGTTGAAACCATGACGCCTTTATTGTTGGTTATCTCAAAAGCTGTTTTCTAAAGGGCTAATACCCAAAAAAGGGCACAGTAAAGGATAAGTCATAATTTATTTCTAAGATGATTTGTTTTTAATTTTTTATGTATTTTATTTTTCTAGTAGACTTCGTGCTCCGCGCGGAGCCCAATGCAGAGCTGGAATTCACCACCCTGAGATCAAGACCTGAGCTGAGATCAAGAGTCGGACGCTTAACTAACTAAGCCACCCAGATGCCCCTATTCTAAGGTTATTCTTAAAAGACACGTCTCAGTCTTACATGTTATGTAGGGAAATGAAAGCACTCCAAAGGGGAGGGCACATTCAAACCACTCGACCCAGAGGGCTCGTCCTCATCTCATTCACCGCAGTTCAAGAGAACTTTTCTACTAGGAACGGACTAAACGGTATTAATCGTAACTTTTATCTGAATAATGAGATTTCATAAGATACTTCCACGGCTCTGCTCTGTTGGCCAAGGTATACTGTTACACATAAATAACCAGCGGACTGGCATGAGGGCAGCAGCTGCCGGAGAAAGTAGCCCCTCAGAACGAAGAGTGTAGAATGCAGTGATGGAGATCAAAGAAACGCCGGGGGCCTGTTGGTGGCTCTCTTGTCATCCGAAACCCACCAGAGACTGAATTTAGAGTCGTGGTAGGTGGAAAGTGATGGCAGTGGGGATGAATTCCCATTACCACAACTATTTGCTTCTCAAACCTGCATCTAAAGCTAAATACGTGGGGAAGGAGGGGCAGCAGAAATGCTGGGATTTGGGGCTATGCTGAGCACGTGAGAACCATCCACATGGTTCTGGTTATCTATAAAATGCTCCATGGATTTCAAGGATTACTTGTAATGCAGGAAAAAATGTGACAAAGGAATTAAGAGCAATGAGTGATGTGAAGTGGATAAAAGAGATCTTTGAAAGCTGATGACTTCTGTTAAAACATTTCCCTAGTTTATTGCCTTTAAAGCAACAGGTGCTTCACCATTCTGTCTCTAGTTTTTATCCATGAAGTGACAAATTCGAAAAAGTTAGCTCTCTGTTCTTTGTTGAACATTCTTTGCTTTCTGCATTCCCAGGAAGAAAGTGAGAAAAGAAAGAGCCTTCCTTACAATGCTTCCAATATATCCAATATACCCACAATGCATTAGACCAAACGTAGTAAAACCGTATTCATTTGGGACCTTTATTTTGGAATTTGTAACAATCTGGATACCATATTATT
This sequence comes from Panthera pardus, assembly GCF_024362965.1. Lineage (NCBI taxonomy): Eukaryota > Metazoa > Chordata > Mammalia > Carnivora > Felidae > Panthera > Panthera pardus. Next base: position 88,676,032 of record NW_026526654.1, on the reverse strand, counting down.
GCTTTGCTGTCTTTGAACTTTCTGTGGCCCATCTGAAAGACTATCTTTTCTTCTTAAAGAAAGCTTTTACAAGTGGAAAAATTTCAGTCATTAGAACTTTCCGATTTTGTTCTGAATTGGGGGAGAATTCATCGTATATGAAAAAAAAGTCCTGCCAGACTAAATTAGAAATATTAACTGCATAAGCTATACTTCACAATAAACTCTACAAAATGAGAGAATATTAGCCAAGGAGACAAAAGTCACTCTTAGAAGACCCTGAAGTTCCGGGAATGACTCTGGCTGGCTTCTGAACGTTGTCTGGTCTAGTGAGGGCCTAGCCTAGACTTCTTTCCAGAGACTAGAAGAACGCGTGTGACTTTCCTTGGATAAGTGCAGTAATGAAACGACATATGCTTCTATTAACTTAAAAAAAAGCGTAGAGCTCCGTGTAGAGAGGAGTGGCCACTGGCAGGGGACGCTGATGAGTAAAAACATAAGCGCCTTCTCTTCGAGTAACTGCTTTCTCTCTCCTGATGAGATGAGTGAACAGAATGCTCACTTTCTCTTCTTCCATAATTACCTTGCAGGAAGTACATAACAACTACATAAACTTCTGTTTATGCTCTTAACAAAAAGTTTAAATTAGGCTTCATATGATTAAAAAAAAAAAAGACTAGAGTCTCGACTTAAAAAAAAAAAAAAGACTAGAGTCTCGACTTAAAACTACAATCCCAAGTTTCATCAATATCACTCATTGCAACCATAACTAAGTGACATTTTCCAAGGGCATGATTGAGTCACTTCAGTTTATTTCCCCCTGCTCCCACAGGAGAAGGTAAACTACTCTGTGAACTCTTGCTAAAACTATTCAACACCAACTTATTTAACAAATACCAGGCATCTCCTCTGACCTAGCATCGTATGGAGATAAAACGAAGAGGCGCTCACTTTCTAGTGGGGGAGGCGTAATGGAATGGAAGGCGGGAAGTGCTAGACAGAAGTAGGAAAGGAGCTACTAGGGGTTTGCAAGTGTGTGTGTCTCACTGATGATCAATTTCAAACTACGGTCATTACTTGTCCCATGTTATTTATCACCCATGACATTGTGACTTCTTACTTTTCAAAATGAGACATGCATCAGACTAATATTTTTCAAGATGATACAATTAAGTTTAAGTAGGAAGTTAGTAACAGGTCTGGTATCAGTAAATTTATTTGGGTTGTGGTCTCTCTCCTTTGGGCAGCAGAGCAGTAACAAAGAACCTTTTGTGGTGGGAGCTGTGGTCTAATTTCTGCAACGAACTCACCCATGCAAAAAGTTCTCAAAACTGAGAATTTCAGGTAAGCCCGGAGAAAGTGCTGCTATCAGAGGGCTGAGTCACAAACAGAGGCCGCTGCTAAAGATAACAACATTTAGGACACCGTATCCTGCAATAAATGACCCAGTCTGGAGTAAAGAAGGGATGGGCCCTTCTCTCCTCCCTCCCTCCCCTTTGTGGGGTACAGCTGCAGTCTGTAGCTGTAAAGTATTTTATAGTTTGGGACTGCAGAGGGAAAGTAACTCATTCCGAGAGTACTCTGCACTGCTTTCTCCCCAGACTGCCACATTCTCTGTGATCTACTCAGACTTCCATCCCCACGTCCCAGGAAAAGACTGTCTGTCCCCTTAGTTACAGGAACACTCACTGTGTGGATGGCCACGTAAAGCTTGTGGCTGAATACTGATAGCAGTTTGCCTGGCACCAAGTTCCTTTAGCCCCATACCCTAACCCTACACAAAATTTGGTCAAAGAGTGGAATTATTTTTTGAAAACAGCAATTTGTTGCTTGCATATAAACAGAAATTGCATCCAAAACAAAAACAAATTTTTCAAAAAACCTTCAAATAAATAAATGGAAAGATAACAAAAGCCTGAAAGAAGGGGCAGATTCGCAATTTATTAAAAACAAAACTATATTTCTATTTAAAACTTCCATTGGTAAAATAAATAAATAAATATTCCATTGGCACTATTATTATTATTATGAACTAGGTCTTTGTGCAAAATAAATATTGTACTAATTTAAAATGTCGGGGCGCCTGGGTGGCTTAGTCGGTTAAGTGTCTGACTTTGGCTCAGGTCATGATCTCATGGTCTATGGGTCTTTAGGTTCGAGCCCTGTGTTGGGCTCTGTGCTGGCAGCTCAGAGCCTGGAGCCCGCTTCAGATTCTGTCTGTCTGTCTCTCTCTCTCTCTGCCTGTCCCCAGCTTGTGTGCTCTCTCTCTTTCAATAATAAATAAATAAACTTTAAAAAATTATTTAAAAAAATAAAATGTCAACCTCAGTTTTGTTCATTGCTAATATGATTTTCCTGAAACTGATGTTTGCTCCTGTGTCCTTAAGCTTCCGCATTTACCCGGCTACCTGTGATGAGCGTCGATAAACCTTACTGCGTACCTTTCCAGAAGACAGGTTAAATAACCACTTACTGCTTCTGACTGTAATCAAAACACTTCACAAAGCTAAGCATGTAACATAGTTTCTTGCTTCTGGTCCCTTTTTTCATTTGGCTAACTTACTGGGTAAGAATTACTTCTGGTGTTACTGCTCTAGGAATCCTTCCTCAAGTAGCCACTTCGGGTTAGGTAGCCTCTCAGGTAGGAGCATAGAGAACCCAGAGTAAACGTTTATCAAGCTCTGTGCTGGAATCGTCTGTTGTCCAGTACAGTGAATTCTTTAAGAACAGAAAATGTATTTTTGTCCCTCTGTATCACCAGTGCCTACTACATGGTTAATATTGCTAAATGGTTAAAAAAAAGAAAATGTGCCAGAACGCATGGGTCTTCACGAATGGGAACCAATTCCAAACCCAGAGTGTGACATTAAAAAAATAATAATTTAAAAAGATTTTGGTGGGTGAATACACAAAATTTTGTTTTGTGTGTTTACACATTTAAAACCCCATTAGCTTATTAAAATATCTTTAGGCAGGTATGCACTTTGTCATGTGCAACTGCACTAAAGAAGTTCTCACGCAAAAGGAAATAAAGGCCCCTTGGTTCCTGTTATTATAACCACAAATTACTGTATCCTGTTAAGTACTTCGGTTTTAAAAAATGCCTTCTTGGGAAGAGGAGAGAGGTAAAGCCATCGACAGGTGGTGGTAGTGTTAACCGTACCAAAGAATATTGCCTTATTTTTTGCCGATTGCAGAAATCATGGAATCTCAGAAACAGAATGCTCTCAACTGGATTACACCAGCTGCTTCACACTCTCCTGTAAATCTGAACGAATGACCTAATGGATTTCAGGCCTTACGTCATGTTTGGTTTAGGTTTTAACGGATTGTTTCAGCTTTGGCTTGGAGATCACTGACACAACTTTACAGTGTATTTATGATAAAATTTTGCTATCAGAATGTACTGGTAGGAAACGAGCGGGGGATGAGCCAGACATTTTACCAAGCATTGGCAAAGCAGGTAGAGTTTACGAGCAAAGGTACTGCGATGCGTGTCACTTGTATTTCTGTTGATGTTTACAAATTAAATCGCCAGTTAAAAAAAGTGATGCATAGATTACACAATAAAAATACACAATACAGAAAAACAAGTCACACACAGATATGACTATATATTTTGGCAAATGAATTTATTATTCAAGCAAATCACTTAAGACCTGGCAAAGATTTGCCAAAATCTCTCTTTCGGCTTTTATTTTATTCTTTGGACAAATTTCATGAGAAGATATCCATGCTTTTATTTAGTAATTTCTGAGGATACTGTAACAGTGAAAATTTAAAATGATTCCATAATAGAATCTGTTGTATATTGACTGGAAAATCAAACAGACTGTGTTTTGCTTTAAGCATAAGTCAAGTAGACAACTGCTAAATAAATAAATGGAAGAGAATTTCCCATTTTACTATTTCAAATGCCATTACTTTGAGTACTCAGTCACTTTTCTCCTTCAACTTCTCTACCACGCTTTATGTCATTTACAACACTTGGGTCAAATGAGGAATCATGGGTTTCTATAACTTAACATGCAAATACAGGAAAGGAGCCGTATAAAACCGTGCCAGTGAATCATACACGAAGTTAGCAGAACTGTTAGCATTTGCCTAGGAAACAGTGAGGTGTGTACTAAATACGAAGTTCTCTGGGTACATGTTAAGAAAAATTTTATCTTGACCCCTGAGAATTTTAGAATCGTTTTTTTAAGTTAGAGTTCTTTATTTTTGAGAGGGAGAGAGTGAACAGGGGAGGAGCAGAGAGGGAGAGGGAGAATCCCAAGCAGATTCCATGCTGTCAGTATAGAGCCCAACATGGGGCTCGATCCCACCAACTGTGAGATCATGACCTGAGCTAAAACCAAGAGTTGGATGCTTAACCGACTGAGTCACCCAGACGTCCCTGAGAATTTTAGAATCTTATATGAGAAACAAAACCAGTAAAAACCTGTGGTTGATGGTAAGTTGTTACATGTGTACTTTAAGGGTAGGCATGGACAGAACTAGCACTGGGGTAATCTTGTTAAAATGTATGTGGTGATAATCTACTCCCGTATTTTTTACAACCAAGAAAATAACTCTACTTGAATCTCGGGAAGAGTAGGGGACAGAAGAAGAGACAGAGCCTGAAGCGCTGAAATGATTCAGGCAACCCAAATCTCCAAACATGAATTGCCAGGGAAGTCCCAAAGAGTAACTAACTCTTAATATTTACATACTTGGACGGATTTTGTCACTTTGTTCAGTATAAAATTAATTTCTCAATATTTATTGCTATTGTTTACTTAATTGACAAAATTAAAAACTTTATATATGTACTACAGATTACCAGTATTAATAACATTCCTGTGAATTTGTAAGTAGAATCCTAAGCTCTGAGAACTCGAATAACCCAACCTACTTACAGGCCACACGGTGAAGAGAGGAAACTTGAAGACGCTCCCTCGGACAACGGGCCTTTAAGACTTAAAGGAGAGGGACAGACAAAGGTGTGTGTTCTCTTTATAAAGCTATACACAGGGTAAGCTAGTGTAATAGGGCTAATGGCCCATACACTGGGCTGGAAACGAGAATGCAGAGAGTCAAACAGAAGCAAAGAATCGGTGAAAGGGAAGAGTAATACCATAAATTATCTGACTTGAGGGTAACATCACTGAAAAGCTAGGAGTAACGCACTGAGACATGATAAAAGCAGTGAACTAGAAATAATTTTAGATGTAACATTGCAAACATTTCATAATATGAAGAAAGAAGGGACAAGGGACGTATTCTAACACACTAGATCTCGCACAGGCTCTAAGTCCCCACACTACATGGTCACACTTCCTGGTGTCCATAACTCCCTGAAATTATACGTGAAAACGTGTATATGCACTTTGGGGAAGAAAGTAGACACCCTTCATCACGTTCTTAAACGGATTCACAACCTATTCAAAGATAAGAAATAAGTGACAATGATGCATCAGCAAATATAAGTGATAATATGATAAAATACAATGATTAATAAAATCTTAAAATGCTCCAATTTTGAGTACTGCCCATATTAGAATAGTGTATGCAATTAATTAACTTTAAATAGCTGAGATGAATATCAGACTCAATCTGTTTTCAACATTTGGCTGTAGGGATCTCTTAAAATTTCAAAGGAAAAAAAAAAAAAAAGCTTCCCAAACAGGACTAAATATAAAACGAGAAACCTATTTTCTAATTCCAGGTCCTTCCAAAATGTCTTACATTTCCCATCAGCTAAACTAGATTTAAATAAAGAATACACAACTGCTGTCTGGCCAGGACAAAGCAGTGTCCTAAAGGACATCTTCGCTGTATAACATCATCGTACGTTTTCACCGATGCGGTGCAGGAGCCACTGTAGGGTGCTTTCCCCAAACTAGGCACTACTCTAAATAGGGCACTATCTAGGCACGTAGCACAGTAAAAACTTAACAGCTTTTAGCAGAGAAACCACTATATAGAAATATGGATGAGAAGAGATTGGAGAGCAAAGACACAGGGGCAAGAGACAGTCCCCCAAAGGTCAAGGACAGCTCACTTTTACTCTAGTGAGCCATTAACTTTATTTCTATAATATGAAAAAATATTTTGTGAATAATATTGTTTCGCAAAGTTCTAAGAAAAACCTTCCTACTCAAGATATAAAACTCAGAACTTTAATAATGGCAAGTTTTTTTAAGTCATGGTAAAGGGAAGAGAGTTTTTACACTTTCCTTTTTGCCTTTTCTCCTCAATTTTCTGTAACATACGTATATTTCAAGAAAAAACCCAACACGAGTAATCTCCAAGAATCAAGATATAGCCAACAGCTCCAACTCCCTTGCTAATATATTTGAAGGAATTTCAGTAACCACGATAAAACAGTATTTTGACGGTGTTTCAAGAAGCAATCTTTCCATGATGGTAGTTTAAGATGGATTTAATCAGTGCCCGGTGGCCAAGTCTACTCTTGAAACTCAAAGTCCTAATTTAAAAACAAAACAGTTGCAGTGTTGCATAAATAAGTAAAATCGATTACAAATAAAATATGTTTACTTATCATTAGGTTTTGAAACAAGTGTGCCTTTGGCTCATATTATACCACTGGCTGTCCGCTTTCTATTGCAGTGGTTTCCCGGTGAAATCCCGATGTCTGCTTAAAATCACTTTCCTGGCTCGCCATTAAAGAGTGTTACACTTGGTGTGTCTCCTGGAAGAAACAGGCTTTCCTATTACACCTCGAGAGATGGAGCACTGCTAATCACATGGTGCTCACCTGTCCACTCTCTTTCCTCTGCAGTATCCGCGGTCACAGCCACGGGACACACACTGAGGCCACACATCAAAGCAGTACTAAGGGGCACCTGGGTGGCCCAGTTGGTTGAGCGTCCAGGCTTCGGCCCAGGTCACGGTCTCATGGTTCCCGAATTCGAGCCCCACATCAGGCTCACTGCTGTCAGCCTGTCAGCCCAGAGCCACTTCAGATCCTCTGTCCCTTCTCTCTGCCCCTCCCCCACTTGTGCCCTCTCAAAAATAAATAAACCTAAACATTAAAAAGAAAAAAAAAAAAAAAAGGCAGTACCATACCACAACAGCAGTCTCCTAACACGGACTTTAACATTGGAGCAATTGCAAGCATTCCACAACTCCCCAGCACTGTGGGTCTGATCAGGGGAAGAAGCCCCAGTAGGGCTCTGACCAAATTAACCGGAAAATAATTTGTCTTTAGAACATCGTTAATAGTGTGATTTGATCTCTTGGTATTTACACTGCACACATAGAAATCAACCCACTAATAATTTCTTATGTATTATCTTCTAATTGAATACACTAGCAAATGAGAAAAAGGACAGGATATTCCCAGGTTTAAAAGTCACTCATATTTTGCTTTGAAATATCTAAAACAATTTATGAAAAAATATTGTACTTTCCTATTTTAGGTTTTTATCATGTCTAATTAAAAACATTTTTTAATGTTTATTTGGGGGGGGGGAGGGGCAGAGAGAGAGGGAGACAGAAACCGAAGCAGGCTCCAAGCTCCGAGTTGTCAGCACAGAGCCCAACACGGGGCTCGAACTCACAAACCGGGAGATCATGACCTGAGCCAAAGTCGGATGCTTAGCCGACTGAGCCACCCAGGCGCCCCTATCATGTCTAATTCAAAAAACGGTTTGCATTACCAGGGTAGACACCAGCCAAGTCATGAGGACCAGAAGAGGGAGATGCTTGGAACTCACGTGCAATAGGAAACACAGGTATAAAGTTTCTAGTACAAAATACGTAAATCATACCATATACATGTGGATAAATTTAAGATTTTACAAGGCTGTCTAAATGGCCATCAACTGATGAATGGATAAAGAAATTGTGGTTTATATACACAATGGAATACTATGCAGCAATGAGAAAGAATGAAATATGGCCTTTTGTAGCAACGTGGGTGTGATGCTAAGTGAAATAAGCCATACAGAGAAATACAGATACCATATGGTTTCACTCTTATGTGGATCCTGAGAAACTTAACAAGACCATGGGGGAGGGGAAGGAAAAAAAAAGGTTAGAGAGGGAGGGAGCCAAAACATAAGAGACTCTTAAAAACTGAGAACTGAGGGTTGATGGGGGGGGGGTGGGAGGGAGGAGAGGGTGGGTGATGGGCACTGAGGAGGGCACCTGTTGGGATGAGCACTGGGTGTTGTACGGAAACCAATTTGACAATAAATTTCATATTAAAAAAAAGAAAAAAAAGATTTTACAAGGCTGTATTTCTTAATAGCAATCACAACTTTTATTCTACACATCACACATTCATGGAACTTTCATACATGCCAACAAAAATTTTCCACATGGACCAGGCTGTACTTAAATATGTGGTTAAGTATTATTTCTAGAATGAAATTGTTTATAATCTGAAACATTTAACAATCTTATCTCATTCAATCCTATTCAACTTTTAATTCATATATTGCTACTATTGGTGGCTTGAGAGGCGTTTATGCACTGCTGTAACTCATAAAACTCCAAAGGCACAACAACAAGAACATTAATTTGTATACATTATCTACTAGAACATATGTTTGATTGAATAAGAGCATCAGGGATTTTTTACTTGGGTTCAGCTAAACATAACTGCAAAAGAAAGATTAAAATACACTTCTGCTTTGATATACAATTTGCTTTTCTTTCTTTCTTGCCCCTCCCCCCCAGACAAGTACCACAAAAGATTTACAGTAGGATATGTAAGTACTGTCCTCCCATTATTCAAGGAAGGAGAGTAAGACAACCTCTCATTCATGTAGGACAAATAGCTATGCCAAAAGCACAAATTACATCTAATTGCAGGGTATAACTTTGTCATCTTTCTTTTCATAATCTAGCTATTTACACACTTTGATTTTTTACTTCCATTTGGGTTTATTAACATCAAAGCTTTGTCATCACTTATCTGTTTCTAGAGACATTTTTACCCGAGGCAATTAAGAATAAAAATGTCTGCATTCTTGCTTTACTGTTGACTAAAGAAAGCTTTAGTTTTCATTGGGCTTTCAACGTTTCACGGTTATTAAACTCCTGTATGTTGCTGTAAAGTTTACTGCCCTTGGCGTACCAATTTTAAATGTACTATCACTAAACCCAAAGCACTGCACGCAAATATACTCCAACCCAAGTACACCCCAGTAAGTTCAAGTTTTACCCAATTGCTAATGGTATTATTAATGTCTTTTACTCTCTTTTCACAAAAATAATCACCACAAATGTAGTCAGACAATCTAGAATAAAAGAGAGCAACACCAATTTTTTTATGAATTGAGTAGGGTTGTCACAGCAAGTTAAAACAGCTCCACTGTATTAATTACATTATTGGGGCTTGTAAATTATTCACTGATATATGATAGAAATGCATTACATTTAATGAAACTTGCAAATTCACTTCTCAATTAATATATATTTTTGACTGTTTAAACATGATCTATGTTCCTTGCTTTTATTTAAAATTTGTGACCATTTGTTCTAGTCGGGTTGTACACACAAAATGTAAAATACGAGTTCAAATGTGAATTTAAATATTATCAAAGGAAAGCAAAACATCTTTGGTGTTCTCTTACTATCTTAGACTTTAATATTTTAAAACTTAATGCCATGGTGCAGGATACTACTTACACTAAAATCATAATACCGAGTTTTCTTCCAAATAACTTATCAGGTATTCCTTTTAGCCACACTGGAAAAACCCACTAAGAGAAAGCCATTCGAATTTTGTGGCAAATTAGTCCTGTATTCACCATGACTGTGGTTGCTAAGCTCTCCTTCTTCATGAACTCGGTTATGCCCTCCCCTTTGTCTCTAGGGGTTTTTCTCTCCTGTAGCAGTTAGTATAGATCCCTCTGACATGGCCCATCTTTCCAGACCACTTCACAATCAGGCTCTTTTTGCCTGTCTGTTTTTTCATAGAAGGAAAGTGGGAATTCGGTCTATAGCCAGCTTCTAGGTCTAACCAAACCCTTTGCTTTCACTCCTGTTCCAACAGAAGAATCTTTTTTGCTGTCAAAGTCCAACCTTTCTACTTGTGGTCTTGACTCCACACAACTTCCCTTCTCAAAAGACTTCAACCTATAATTATCCCTCACAGATCTGTAAACAATTTTTGCCTCCCTATTATGTCATCCTATCAGCCTTCAAATCTCATCTACTGTCTCACATCTGAAAACAAAAACAAAACCTGACCTTGGTCTCATATCTTGTGTCTTTTTTTTTCCTCTCCAAGATTTTATTTAAGTTCAAGTTAGTTAATATATAGTGTAGTGTTGGTTTCAGGAGAATTCAGTGACTCATCAATTCTGCGTAACACCCAGTGCTCCTCACAAAGAGTGCCCTCCTTAAGGCCTGTCACCCATTTAGCCCTTCCCCCCACTCCCCTCCCCTCCGGCAACCTTCAGTTTGTTCTCCATAGTTAAGAGTCTCTTATGGTTTGACTCCCTCTGCCTTTATTTTATTTTTCCTTCTCTTTTCCTATGTTCATCTGTCTTATTTCTTAAATTCCACATGTGAGTGAAATCATACGGTATTTGTCTTTCTCTGACTTATTTTGCTTAGCATAATACACTCTAGTTCCAACCAAGTTGATGCAAATGGCAAGATTTCGTTCTTCGTGAAGGTTAATTTTCCATTTATATACGTGCCACACCTTCTTTACCCATTCATCTGTTGATGGACATTTAGGCTCTTTCCATGATTTGGCTGTTGTTAATAGTGCTGCTATAAACATTGGGGTGCATGTGCCCCTTCGAATCCTACACAAAAATAAATTCAAGATGGATGAAAGACCTAAATGGGAGACAAGAAACCATCAAAACCCTAGAGGAGAGAACACAGGCAGTAACCTCTTTGACCTTGGCTGTAGCAACTTCTTACCAGACACATCTCCAGAGGCAAGGAAAACAAAAGCAAAAATGAACTATTAGGACTTCTTCAAGATAAAAAGCTTCTGAACAGCGAAGGAAATAATCAACAAAACTAAAAGGCAGCCTACATCATGGGAGAAGATCTCTGCAAATGACGTATTGGATAAAGGGCTAGTATCCAAAATCTTTAAAGAACTTATCAAATTCAACATCCCAAAAATAAATAATCCAGTTAAGAAATGGGCAGAAGACATGAATATACACTTCTCCAAAGAAGACATACAAATGGCTAACAGACACATGAAAAAATGCTCAACATTAGTCATCATCAGGAAAACACAAATCAAAACCACAATGAGGTACCACCTCACGCCTGTCAGAGTACCTTCTTGAATACCCTTTAGAGCAGCACTTCTAGAAAGAAGTATCTCTATTCATATCCTTTGTTTCCTTCCTTAGCCATCTCTTCTTAATACATTCCAATTAAATTTCTCCCCCCAGTATTTCACTGAAATTCCTCTTGTCAAAGTCCCCAACACCTTCCCAACTGCCACATCCAAAGCCCAACTATGTGTTCTCATCATCTCAGCAGCAGCAGACTTAAGTGGGCCCTTCCTCCTTGAAAGGTTTTCTCAAGACTAAACCATAGGGGTGCCTAGGTGGCTCAGTCGGTTAAGCATCCGACTTCGGCTCAGGTCATGATCTCACGGTTTGGGAGTTCGAGCCCTGTGCACTGGGCTCTGTGCTGACAGCTCAGAGCCTGGAGCCTGCTTTGGATTCTGTCTCCTCCTCTCTCTGCTCCTCCCCTGCTCGCACTCTCTCAAAAATAAATAAACATTAAAAAAGACTAAACTGTAAAGGTAAACCCATCTAATATTTTCTGGCTATGCAAATATTCCTCTTTGAATTATAAAAAACTGCCATATGAAACCTCTTGCTATACTTATTACTATAACGATGCTACAGTGTTCTCTTTGCGAAACAGGAGAAAATAACTGTCCTGTTCCCAGATTTAGTTGTTTCTAAACAACTGACTACAACGAAGCATATAACTGGCCTGTTCCCCTCTTTGAGCCTGTTGCTAAATTTAAAACCAAATTTGTGATTAACCACAAGTATAACACAAGATCTCATAGCATTACTTTCGTCTTTTCTATAGTTTCATCTTGTATCTACTAGTTTTCTCTCCATTTAAAAATTATTACCCACAACAGCATTTTTCTAAGCCATTTAAAATTATTTCAGTATCAAGCTCAGCATAAACATACAAATATAGTTGAAAACGAAAAACCAACGATGACAGCATTAAAGTCAGTGGGGGAAGATACCCACTTTTGTTTTCCTGGAAGTTGCTTTTTTCCAGGCATCCTCTTCCCTCTTTCCTTCTGACATTTCTGAAACTGTCCCTTACTGCATCCTAGGCAAGGTGTTGTTTTGTGTTACTTATGCTACAAGTCCTCTCCTTTTAGATCCATTAATCAAGAATTGGCTGCAGGCCCCCTCTTCCTCCTTCCCCTTGGTCAGGTGTGAGGGGAGCAGGCGTGGCAGGCCCAAGGCCTATCTTCCAGGAGACCGGTTACATACAGGCAGATCCATTACTCAAATACAGATCTTCCTCCACTTATGATGCAGTGAGGCCCCAAAAAATCCCACTGTAAGCTGAAAATAGCCTAAGTCAAAAATGAGCACCTGGGTGGCTCAGTCCGTTAAGCGTTTGACTTCGGCTCAGGTCATGATCTCACGGTCTGTGAGTTCGAGCCCTGCGTCGGGCTCCGTGCTGACAGCTGAGCCTGGAGCCTGCTTCGGAGTCTGTGTCTCCCTCTGCCCCTCCCCTGCTCATGCTCTCTCACTGTCTCTTGAAAATAAATAAATGTTAAAGAAAAATTTTTTTAAAAAAATTGAGACATAATTGACACGTAACATACGGTTTCAGGTGTACAAGATAATGATTTGTTGTCTGTACACACGCTGATATGATCACCACCATGAGTCTCGTTAGCAACCATCACCACACAGGAACAATGTTTTTCTCTTCCGATGAGAACTTTTAAGAACTACTCCCTTAGCAACCTTCAAACATAGGATACGGTATTATCAACTACAGTCACCATGATGTACATCCCCAGGACATCTTTTCACAACTGGAGGTCTACCCCTTCTGGCCACCTTCGACTATGTAAGAGACTAATAATTAAACCGACGTTTAATTATTAAGGTGAATGGAATTTCAGTGAGTCTTGCATCTTGATTTGTTTGTTTGGTTTTTTTTTTTTTAGATTCAAAGAAGCCAAACTTAGAATTGCACTCTGGGAAGCATTTTGCTTTCTCCCAACATGAAGTCACCTAAATCAAATTTATTAAGTAATATCAAATCTGGCATTTATAATAAATTTATACAACAGAATTAACTATAGAAATAATTATGTGAAAATTAATGTAACACATCAACAAAGTTTTATAATGTGAGACAGTGAGTGGAATAGGATATTCTGCCGTATTCTTTTTTCCTCGACAACACCTCCAAACCCACATTCTAGGTAGGTTATAAAAATAAGTGAAATATAGGGGCGCCTGGGTGGCTCAGTCGGTTGAGCGTCCGACTTCGGCTCAGGTCATGATCTCACAGCCTGTGGGTTCGAGCCCCGCAACGGGCTCTGTGCTGACAGCTCGGAGCCTGGCGCCTGCTTCGGATTCTGTGTCTCCCTCTCTCTCTGCCCCTCCCTTGCTTGTGCTCTGTCTCTGTCTTTCAAAAATGAATAAACATAAAAAAATAAAAAAAAAATAAGTGAACTATAAAAAAACCAAAGACTTTTAAGGCAATCTTGACACCTATTTAGGAAGACCCTGTAATACTATTTGCTAATCCTCAAATTATGTTAGTCTACCATGATTTGACCCCAGTGACAAATCAGCATCTTCTTCTGACCCCTCTTGGCCTGTTCTGCCTTTTTTTCCTGCCCTAAGCATCACTTTCTGATCTGAGGGAAACTGTGCTTTCATGTTTCTTTGAGAGGTATTTCTATGCCCATGATTTCTCTTCTAAAGACTAAGGTTTTGTCAAACAATGAATGTATCTCAATTTAAGTGATAAAAATGTGGACAAATTCTCACAGGAGGGGGGAGCTGGTTGGCTCGGTTGGTTGAGCCCGACCGACTCTTGGTTTTAGCTCAGGTCAGGGAGTCACAGCACATGAGTTTGCACAGAGCCTGCTTCGGACATTCTCTCTTTCTCTCAAAATAAATAAATAAAACTTTAAAAGTATAATAAAAAAAATTCTCACAATAACAGGCAATGACATCTAGGCCATGACTGCCACCTGGACAAAAGGGATTATAAAACACCACTGACTCTAAAATGTATCCCAATTTCAGATACGTTAAAATGTAAAAAAGTGTCCTAGATGGAATGAAATACAATATAAGTACCAGAGTGCTGACACTCTAATTAATTTCACTTTAATAAGGATTTTTAAAGTTATTAGATATTTTAACAAATTAAATGCTATGAGTCAGAATACAAAAAATAGTTTCTGAACTTAAAGGCTAACGTTGTTAGACTAGACACTAGATTTTCTCATAAGAAAATGCAAATGCTAATTGAAGGCACAAACAAAACATTATGAAAAGTTAAAGAAAGGAGGTATTAAAGGAGGCTTCAAGATCATCATCTCCATGGATATAATTAGGATAGCCAGAAGGAGGGATTCCTAATGATTAACAGGAACTGATAAAACAGAAACCACTAATTATCATGGATGTCAAAATTTGAAAATTAAAGGCATGAAAAACCAGACTGTTCTCAGAAACAGTTTCTAAGAGCTAATGCCATTTCGTGCTGCAAATTGCTAACAGATTAGTATTGCTGCAGTCTACCTTTTACACCATCGAACATGCTCTATCACAAATCTAAGGTGAGGCAGGATTAAAAGGCAAAATATCATTCCAGAAATATAGGTCAAGATTACTAAATGGGATCTAAACAAAAAATCACATCCACACACATATCACTTCTAAGATATGTTCGTGTGTAAGGCATTTCATCATGCATGAAAGATCCTCATATGAATCCATCTTCAAAGTGTTTTTTTGGGGTGCCTGGGTGGCTTAGTCAGTCAAGCATCCAACTTCAGCTCAGGTCATGATCTCACAGTTCATGACTCCGAGCCCCACGTCAGGGTCTCTGCTGTCAGCACAGAACCGACTTCAGATCCTCTGTTCCCCCCTCTCTCTGCCCCTCCCCTGCTCATGTGCACTCTCTTCTCAAAACAAAACGTTTCTTTCTTCTAATTTTTTACTTAAATAAAAGCAAGCAAATTAAAACATCAAGAGAGGAAAATGTATTTAAAAAAAGTCAATAAAGAGAAATGAGAATTATTGAGAAATAAATTAACGAGAAATCATTAAAATCAGACCTGACAACTAAATCATAATCACAATTACGCAAGAAAACAACACATGACCTCAATGTACACAATAACTTCTCCCCTTAGAAGATCAAGGTGATTCTCCCACACAACAAGCCACATTTTTCATAAACCTTGAAACTATAAGTTTCTTATAGTATGGTTTTAAAATGTGTATTTTCTGAACTGCAACACCAATTTCTGGTCCACAAGACTGGTTTTCATATTGGTAATTTTCGCATTAAAAATATAAGCTTTGTTGGAAAACTCAAGGGCATTATAATACCTGATGTATGCTGAACTCTAATAAGATGACTAGTTTAACAATCTAAGATTGTTTTCAAGTTTTAGTAGCAGAGTACTACCTTCCACATAGAAGGCAGATATAAAAGGGATCTCTGAAAGGCTGCCCATTTGATTCTCTTCTGGATCTCGAGAAGTCTCTCTGATAGAAAACGGCTAGAAGCCATAGCTCCTAGAGTCAGACCAAATACTAACTGCATTGTGTCCTAGGGCTCCTGAAACAAAATGCCACAAACCGAGTGGTTTAAATACCAGAAATTTATTGTGTCACAGGTCTGGAGGCCAGAAGCCTGAGATGGAGGGGTCCACAGGCCATGCTCCCTCTGAAGGCATTTCCCCAGCCTGTGGCAGCATAATTCCAGTCTTCACATGACGTTCTCCCTTTGTGTGCACCTAAACTTCCCCCTTTTATAAGGACATACTGTATCAGGGGCCCAACCTACTCCAATACGATCTCTTCTTGATTTTAACTAATTAAGTCTACAACAATCCTGTTTCCAAATAAGGTCTGAGGTAACGGAGGTCAGGACCTCAACATGTGCATTTTGCGGGGACACAGCTCACCTCAAGAGTCCACCCTGTGGGCCTCCAAAAGTCACGTGCCTTCACGTGCAAAATGCACTCTCCTCATCCTCGACATCCTCCAAAGTTCTAATCAGCCCAGCAGCCACTTTAAGTCCAACGTCTTATCTAAATACCATCAACTGAGTCCTGAGTCTCATCATGTAAATTCTCCCAATCACGTCTGGGTGAGACTCAGGGTATGACTTTCTTAGGGTGAAAGTCTACTTGTTCTGTAAACCTATGAAACTAGTCAAGTCATCCGTTTTCAAAATACAACGAGGGAACACACACAGGACAGACTTCACCATTTGGAAAAGAGAGATCCAAGACATGGGTCCCAGGCATGCCTGAAATTTAGAGCAAACCGGATTTTACGGTTTGAGAATAATCCTCCGTGGCTGGGTGCTTTGTGCTTCCGAAATTGTTCTGGTCTTTTCTGGAAAGGTAACACGTCTGCAGCTAGACAGCTCCACCGACCTGCTTCTTGCCTGTGCCTGAAGAAGTGGAGAAGTCCTTCTTTTCACTTCATCGCTCTCTGCTCCCTCCAGTCTAACCCTGGCAGCCTTTTTGCCAAGCTGGTTGACTGGATTCCGGAGCAACACACGTAATCTCTTCAGCAAATGGTTGTCGAGCCACATCCTTAGTTTTCTCTGCGGAGCGTCCTTCTCATTTGTTCACAATCTAGAGCTGCCCACAGCTTTCCAAACCTTCAGGTTCCGGTCCTTTTGGGTAACAATTCCTTCCTTAATTTCTCTCTCTCTCTTCTCAAATTTTACTATGTCCGGCAAGGAGAAACTGGACCATGACTTCAACTCTCTGCTAGAAATCTGCTCAACTGAATATCCAATTTTATCGCTCACAATTTCCACTTGTCCCAAAAGAGTGGACCACAATTTGGCCCAGTGCCACTTTATCACAGGAACTGCCTGTGCTCCGGTTTCCATTACCGTGTTCCTCTCTCCATCTGAGACCTCACCAGAAGCACCCATGACATTCACATTGGTAGCAACAGTCTCCGCAAGGCAATCGAGGCCACCGCCGTCACGTGCCTCAAAACTCTTCCTGCCTCTACCCAGTAACCAATTCCGAAGCCACTTCCACGGTTCTAGATACTTGTTACAGCAGCATCCTAATCACCAGTCCCAAAATCTGTGGGTTCTCCAGAGAATGGGACCAATAAGATAGTCATATATCCTATATGTACCAAGGGGAAAAGAGAGACAGAGGGAGTGAGGGGTTTATTTTAAGGAATCAGTTCATGAGATTGTGGGCAACAGCAAATCAAAAACCTGTGGGGCAGGCTGGAATTTCTGGTAAGAGACTGGAAATTCAGGCAAGGTTTCTACGTTGCCTGCGGGAGATCAAATTCTTTCTGAGGGAACCTCAGCTTTGTTCTTAAGGCGGTCCACTGACTGGATTACATTCCACACTGTGGAGAGTAATCTGCTTTACTGAACAGCCTACTGATTTAAATGTTAATCACATCTTAAAAACCCCCTCCACAGTAATATCTAGACTAATGTTTAACCAAACAACTGAGCACCACAGCCTTGCCAAGTTGACACATAAAATTAATGATCACTCTGACCTCACTAATTTTCTTGCCATCATTATTGTCATCAGTCTCAATAATATAAACATGACAATTTCAACAGTGTTTGTAACTTCTTTATTTTTTTGACTACAATGAAAATATTCCTTTTTTAGTTTATTTATTTATTTTGAGAGAGAGCCCATTAGGGGGAGGGGCAAAGAGAGGGAAAGAGAATCCCAAGCAGGCTCAGCACTGTCAGCACGGAGCCTGACACGGGGCTTGATCCCACAGAACCGTGAGATCATGACCTGAGCCCGAACCAAGAGTCAGATGCTTAACTGACTGAGCCACCCAAGCACCCCTACAATGAAAATATTCTAAACCTTAATTACTGGTTTCCATAATACCAGGAATGTTACAAAGAGAAATAATTAATTCCATGAGAAATCTCTGGTGGAGAAGGGTGTACCTTGCAACCTTGGAAATGTACATTGAACAAACATTTAATGAACACCTTTCAAGCGCCAGGCCCTAAGTTCAGCACTAGAGAGACAACACGTGAGAAAAGCTCACTTTGTCTGTTCTTTTACTCCTTGATAACAACTAACTGAAGAAACACAAAGGACACGCCGGACCGTACCAAGTGCCCACGTATCCTCTCCAACGCACAGAACGCCAATATGCAACCCACCTGGTACCATTCGTAACGGGTGGTCAAATGGAGGTTTCCCTGTCCCTTGAAACCTCGGACAAACACTCTTGAACTCCACAGGAGTCATCGATTGTCTCCGCGCCTCATCTACCCTCCTTCGTCCTGCTTTGTGATACTGGAACTGAACCCCCTGCAGACTTTTCCCCTCGGTCGCTAGAACAGTTTCAGTCTCAGTCAACAGAGAGCACTGGAGTGACACTGCAAGAAAGCGGAGGCCGGAAGCCTTCTGCCTCTTTTATTCTGAGCTGGAGCCCAGCAGCCCTCACAGACCAGCCAGGGCCATTTCCAATCAACTCCAGTAGGCAGGTGCAGCCGCTCTGGCTACGCCGTACTCAGGCCAGACGCTTCCCGCCAGGTGGGCGGCTTCCCGACAGCTCTACAGGCGGACTCCGTGGCCGCTCTTGTGGGGGGTGGCATCAGGCCAACACACAACCCACCAGGCCGCCTCCGATGGGCACGGAGGAGGCACCTGTTGGGATGAGCTCTGCGTGTTGCACGGAAACCAATTTGACAATAAAGTTCACATTAAAAAAAAGAGTAGCTCCAGGTGCTACTTCTGCGGGAGCTCTGGCCACGCCCTCGGGCCACATCCCTCTTCAGTGGGTCGAACCTAGAGACCGGTTCCAGCCCCCATACACCCTCCAGCAGTGACAAGCTTCTTCCAAAGACTGGCTCTGGCCTGCGCCATCCGGCCAGAGCTACCAATAGTGGTCTTTATATTTTTGTGGCAGCCAAGTCCTCTTCAAAGAAGCTAAATCTCAGCTCAACCCCTCAGGGTTGGAGGGGAGTTTTCCCAAATCCTTAGTTCCTTCTTCACTGTCTATTTTCCTTTCACCTACAGGTAGTAGCTACTTTTTGACACCTGCTACTTCTGGACCTCTTAAAGTCCTTCCTTCCACTTTTAGCAGTCAACCTTCTTTTACCAGGTCATCCTTCATATTCAATGTCACCTTTCAAATAACTGGTTTAAGTTTCTGTCTCCTAACTGGACCCTGACAGAGATAAATCCTACCTTTAATTTTAATCTTTAACTGTTCAAAACCATTCCAGGAATTAATATATTAATATTAAAATGTTCATACTACCGGGGCACCTGGGTAGCTCAGTTAAGCATGCGACTCTTGATTTCAGCTCAGGTCTTGATTTCAGGGTCATGTGTTCAAGCCCTGGGTTGAGCTTTGAGCTGAGGGTAAAGCCTACTTAAAAAAAAACGTCCTGGGGCGCCTGGGTGGCTCGGTCAGTTAAGCGTCCGACTTCGGCTCAAGTCATGATCTCACGGTCCGTGAGTTCGAGCCCCGCGTCGGGCTCTGTGCTGACCGCTCAGAGCCTGGAGCCTGTTTCAGATTCTGTGTCTCCCTCTCTCTCTGCTCCTCCCCTGTTCATGCTCTGTCTCTCTTTGTCTCAAAAATAAATAAACGTTAAAAAACAAAAAAACAAAAAAACAAACGTCCATAGTACCCAAGTGATTTACAGATTCAATGTAATCCCTATCAAAATCCCAATGGCATTCTTTACAGAAATGGAAAAAAAATGCTGAAGTTCATATAGAACTACAAAAGATTCTGAAAAGTCAAAACAATCTTGAGCAAGAAGAACAAACCTGGAGGCATCACACTTACTGATTTCAAGATATACTACAACGCATAGTCATCAAAAAAATGTGACAGTCCCATAAAAATAGACATATGGAACAGAATAGAGACCCCAAATAAGAATACACGATGCGAAAGGACAGTCTCTTCAACAAATGGTATTAGGAAAATTGGATATTTGTATGCAGAAAAATGAAACTGGATGCTTACCTCACATCATATATGAAAATTAACCACAGTGGATTAAAGACTTAAATGTAAGATCCCACTCTCTCTGCCCCTCCCCCGTTCATGCTCTGTCTCTCTCTGTCCCAAAAATAAATAAAAAAAACGTTGAAAAAAAATTTAAAAAAAAAAAAAAAAAGAAAAAGAAAAAAAAAAAAAAATGTAAGATCCCAAACAGCAGAACTACTAGAGGAAAACATAGGGAAAAACGCTTCTTGACAGTGGTCTGGGTGATGATTTTCTGGATATGTGACCAAAAGCACAGGCAACAAAAGCAAAAATTATCACGTGGGATTGCATCAAACTTGAAAAAACAAAAACAAAAAAGCTCATGCAGAGTGAGGCACCCGGGTGGCTTAGTTGGTTAAGCATCCGACTCTTGATTTTGGCTCAGGTCATGATCTCACTTATGGTCGTGAGGTTGAGACCTGCATTGGGGCTCTGCACTAACAGTGAAGAGTTTGCTTGGGATTCTCCCTCTCCCTCTGCTCCCCGCCTCCCCCCCCCCCCCCCCCCCCCCCCGCCCCGCTTATGCAAGTGCTTGCTCTGTCTCAAAAAAAAAAAAAGAAAAAGCTTATAAAGAGCAAAGAGAAACCACGGACTGAAAGACAACCTACAGAATGGGAGAAAATTTTTGCAAACCATACATCTGATAAGACGTTAATAACCAAAATATAAATGGAACTCAAACTAAATGGCCGTAGAAATAAATAAAATAACCAGATTAAAAAATGGGCAAAGGACATGAACAGACATTTTTGGAGACATACAAAAGACAAACATATATATGAAAAGGTGCTCAACATCATGAATCATCAGGAAAATGCAAATCAAAACTTGTACAAGGTATCACCTCACATCTGTCAGAATAGCTATTACCAAAAAGACAAAAGATAACAAGTCATGAAAAGGAGGTGAAGAAAAGAAAACCCTTCTACACTGTTGGCTAGGAAAGTAAAGTGGGACAGGCATCATGAAAAACAATACAGAGGGTCCTCAGGACATTAAGAATAGAACTACCACATGGTCCTGCAGCACTACTTCTGGGTACGTACCTGAAGGAGATGAAATCAGTATTGTGAAGACATATCTGCACTCCCACATTCCTTGCAGCATTATTTACAATAACCAACTGTCCATCAATGGCTGAAAGGAAAAGGTGTGATGTGCATGTACACACACACACGGGAATATTATTCAGCCTTGAAAAAGGAAATCTTGCCACCCAACAATAAGGATGAGAATGGAAGATATGCTAAGTGAAACAAGCCAGGTACAGAAACACGAATGCTACATGGTCTCACTTATATGTGAAATCTAAAATAGTTGAATAGAAGAACAGAGCAGAATGGTGGCTGCCCGAGGTTGGGGGAAATGGGAAGATGTTGGTCACAGGATAATAGTTTCAGTTAAACGAGGTAAGTCCTAGAGATCTAACATACACTATGGCGACTGCAATTAACAATGCTGTTATTATACACTAGAAATTTGTTTTAGGATAAATCTTAAGTGTTCTCATCACACACATACTCTTTGGTAACTAGGTGAGGAGATGGGTATGTTAATTAACTCGTTATTGGTGACCATTTCACAACGTATAAAAAAACATCAAGTTGTACACCTTAGGGGTGCCTGGGTGGCTTCATTGGTTAAGCCTCGACGTCGGCTCAGATCATGATCTTGCGGCTCGTGGGTTCGAGCCCCGTGTCAGGCCCTGTGCTGACAGCTCAGAGCCTGGAGACTTGCTCCAGATTCTGTGTCTCCCTCTCTCTCTCTGCCCCTCTTGGGCTCATGCTCTGTCTCTCTCAAAAATAAATAAATGTTTAAAAAAAAAAAAAAGGAAGTGAATCACTTTTACTGGAAGGTGTATCTGAGTAGTGATGGGTTAGAATATTACCACAATGGGCTTTGAGTATCAAAATTTTCTAATGTGGATTTTATCCTAGGCAGAATGAGGCACCAATGGTTACTGAAGAAGGGTACGCTATGTGGTTAAAAAGTCGTTCTTCGTAAGACTAACCTAAAGGTAGCAAACAGAATGAAATAAGAGACTGAGAACAGAGAGAGGGGTGCCTGGGTGGCTCAGTCGGTTAAGCATCTGACTTCAGCTCAGGTCACGATCTCACAGTTCATGAGTTCGAGCCCTGCGTTGGGCTCTGTGCTAACAGCTCAGAGCCTGCAGCCTGTTAAGGATTCTGTCTCCCTCTCTTTCTCTCTGCCCCTTTTCCGCTCAAGCTCTGTCTCTGTGTCAAAAATAAACATTAAAAAAAAAAAAAAAAAAAAAAAAAGAGCTGAGAACAGAGAGAAACCAATGATGAATAATAAATTGAATCCTTGGCACCAGAAGAACTAACAAAAATGCCATAAAATACCACAAGACATATCCTCCCACCTATGATCAGAAATGGTAAGAGGATAGGAAAGTTATTGAACCTGTTACCCATATGGCATCTTAATTTAATACAAGTCAAAACATCATTTATCAATGCTTAATTTTAATTCACAAGGCCTGTCTTCCTCTCTTTCTTTGTATCTGACCGTTCCTTGGGTTTTTCATTAGAAAGGTAAAATGTAGGGGTGCGTTGGGTGGCTCAGTCGTGATCTCACGGTTCCTGAGTTTGAGCCCCGCATGGGGCTCTGTGCTGACAGCTCAGAGCCTGGAGCCTGCTTACGATTCTGTGTCACCCTCTCTCTCTGCCCACCCCCAAACCGCCCCCCTCTGTCTCTCTCTCAAAAATAAATGAACATTAAAAAAAATTTTTTTAAACAGAAGAGACCCTTAAAAAAAAGATACAAGGTACACCTAACAAAGAATACGATTTCCAATTTTCAAAGCAACGCATACACTGAAACTTATTAAAAGTACATAAAATATCTAAGAAGTAGTACTTTTTCAAATATTTTACCGGGCAGTTTTTACACTGAAGTAGGGAACTTTGTCCCTTAAACGTGAGGTTTCAGAAGAAACGTCTTTTGCTTAGTACTTAGAGTCTACCGAAGATTAAGGTTTATAATCATGTAATACTGTTCCCCACGGGTGATGATAAAATCTGGAAATCATCAACCTGCTAATTTTTATGGTTGGCACTTTTACGGTTAAAAAAAAAAAAGTCATCTATTAGGACAACTTCACCACGCTACGCAGAGAACCAGTCGTGAAGATTTAGTTACGAAGGTGAGTCCTGGAAACACACCCCCCGAGCGTCTGAGCACCACCAGCAGGAAGGGAGGCAGCGCGGGCCAGGTGTAGTGAGAAATCCACAAACCAAGACACGCCCACACCCCTCGTCTCCATTCGCGTCTCGGGCGTTGGGTGTCCGAGCGGCTTTCGCGGGATTCCCCCCGGAGGGGCTGCGCGTCCCGTCGTCGGCCTCGATGCCCTCGGGCGCGCGCGGCGGGGGCCGCGGCTGGAAAGGAGCGCCTCCCACCCGTCCGGGGCCTTCCGCGGCGGCGCCCCTAACGTGGCCTCCGGCAGAGGAGCCGGGGCCGCCCGCGGCAGCCCTCACCCTCCGCCGCCGGGAGTCCGAGGAGGGAGGAGCTTGGTGGGCTTGGCGAAAAGGACCGGTCCCGTACCTGCGCTAAGACGGTGAGCCTGCCTTCGGGCGCCGCGACGTTCACGCGGCCGTGGTACCACGCCACTCCTGTGCCTGCCAGGGCCACGCCGGCCACTGCCGCCGCCAAGGCGCTGGGGCCCGGCCAAGCCCGCCGGCCGGCGGAGAGCCCACGCCGCAGTCGGCCGCCCCAGGCCGTCAGCCGAGCGCTTCTTACCGCAGCCGCCGCCATCTTTGCGGAAGCGCCCCATCCATCACCGAGTCCCGGGCCGCCGCCGCCGCCGCCGCCTCGTCGCACGACTCGAGAACTCCCGCGCGGCCACGGGTCTCGCGAGAGCCGCACGGCCTCCGTCCAGCCCCCGGAGCCTGCCTTCCGCGGGCGGCTGCGGCCGCGTAGCTCGCAGCGGCGGTAGGGGAGCGTGTGCAAGGGAGCCGGGTAGCTGGAAAGGGGTCCCAACAGAACCCCAAGTGGCCTCCGCAGTCGAGAACGAGATAGCTCCCCTATTGTGTAGGGAGGTCCTACGATTTTCGTTAGGAAAACGTGTCATTCGCTAGGGAGAAGCCGCTGTTTGGTGGGCGCCGCGGGCTGGAGGGCAAGCACGGACGGGTGAGCCGGGCACTGCGGACAATAACTGTGATCGAGTGTGTGGTTTGCCTTTCTGATGGGCCTGAGCTTAGCAGTGGAAGCCCATCCCGGAAGAAGTTGGGGCGTGTAACTGAAAAACCTTGCATAGTCCTTAACGCTACATCTGTTTCAAATTCCACGAGCCTACGCGTGTTAAGAATTTCTTCCAACTACTTGTATCATTATTCTGAAATCCACAGACGCTGCAGTTACTTTCCCACGGGCCATTTAAAATAACATCAATTAGCTCGCTCAGCTTCTAGTAAACAAAAGTGTTTAAAGCAAGTTTTTTTTTTTTTTTTTTTTTTAATGTGAGCGTGTTCTCTTATCTCACTTTAATAGCTTAAGCAAACTTTAAACTTATTTTTTCAGTTGTGGCAAAATGCGCACAGCGCTACCGTCTTAACCGTTTTTAAATACACACTTCATTGGTGTTGGGACATTCACGTTGTTGGGCAACCATCGCTACCGTCCGTCTCCGGAACTGCTTTCATCTTGCAAAACTGGCAAACCTGAAAAATAGCATCTTCCCCGTCTGTCTTGTTCGTCCTCCCTATTCTTGTATTCTTGACTGCTCTTTCATTTTTGCCACATCATACCCTAGCCCAGCCTGCTCACTCTGACGGGGTATTTTCTAATGAACTCGCAAACAGAGCCGCCCTATTTCAGGCGATCAGCATTTGCTGAATGTGGAATTTAAATTCTGTCCCAGTGAAGTGTTTGAGACCTGTCGTCCCACCTGGGACCAAGTCAGATGCATCAGGACACCTGCCCGACGTCACTGTCGTCAATGATGTTTTCCCCTGTGCAGGCTTGGAACAAAAAGCCTCGGTCCAGGTTGTTGCGACGGTCAGAAGAGACGATTTAGCTGAGGCTCGTGCCTTTAAGCAGAGGCCTTTGTTTGGTAGCCTCCGACCCTCCGTTCTTTGGTCTTTACTTTGCAGAGCACGTTTCCTTAATAAGCTTGCTTCAGCCTCTGAAGCGTCCCAAGGAGAAGCTTTATGCAGTAACTTGCAGCCAAAATGGTGGCAAGGTCCCGACCACATAGTCACTGTCACCTTGCAGTTTGTGAAACCAACAAAAAAAAACAAGTGCCACAGCGAGTCTGATTTGACCACTGAATTCTCAGGTCGTTTTGTCGCGATCTGCCCTCGGTTCCTGCTCCCTTTTCCTTCGCCAGCTTGTCCACATCTGCAGTCAGAGCTTCCTCACTGTCCCCCGGCTGCTGAAACCACTTTCCGTGTGCCTTCCCAGGCCAGCAGGCAGTAGATGAGACTCATCACACCGAGATGTGTGAGCCAGACCACACGGTCAGAATCCCGGCTGTGCCAGGATGATCACTGTGATTTGGGGCAAATTAACTTAATTTCTCTGAGTCTCGGTTTTCTCCACTGTAAACAACTCTGCCATGGTTTGGCATTGGGGGATGAAAGGAGACCTTCTGTAGAAAGTGCACAAATGCCCGGCACGTTGTAGACTCACCACCCGTGTCAGTTTATCTTCTTCAACTTCTGGGTTTTTCCTGCCCTCTGATCACAAATGAGCTTGACGGAGACCTTACCTTCTGCTTACCTTGCGCTATACTCTTGGCTTCCAGAAACCATGGTTAAAATGGTAGTGTTAGGTATATACATACTGTCTAATTCCCACTGTTCCTCTATTTTATTTAAAAAAATTTCTTTTTTAAAATTTATTTATTTTTGAGACAGAGAGAGAGAGAGAGAGAGAGAGAGAGCATGAACAGGGGAGGGTCAGAGAAAGAGGGAGACACAGAATCCGAAACAGGCTCCAGGCTCTGAGCTGTTAGCCCAGAGCCCGACGCGGGGCTCGAACCCACGGACCACGAGATCATGACCCGAGCCGAAATCGGACGCTTAACCGACGGGGCCACCCAGGCGCCCCTCCTCTACCTATTTAATGAAACCCCACATCTATTACTTAGTCATGGCTCCGAGCCCCAAATATTCTTATTGCGTATTCCCATTGGAGCATTGGGCATATTTAAAGACATTCTATTTGACCCACAGTTTGACATCCTCCAGGGCAAGCCTATCTTATTTTTCTGTTTCCTCAGCACCTAGCACAATGCCCAGTACGTATTAGACATTCCGTGAATGAATATATGAATAAGTGAAAAAAATAGATGGCACAAATGAAACTCTGGTGTGCCTATTTCCATTCTTTGAGTATCAAACATCAGAAATCTATATAATTTATTTTCCAAGACAAAAAATTCATTTAAATTATTTTTGCTGAAAATCTTTGAATGTACTTGGAAAATTGTGCTTTGTAATTAGGTTTTTTTTTCCCCTTTTTTTTTTTTTTTTGGACTGTGTGCCCAGGCCTGTAGAATTCTCATTAAGATTTAATGTATTCAAACTTTTCTTTTGCAGAGGAAACAAATTCTTATAATAGAACCAATTTCTAGCCGACTAACCATTCTAAGTATGAAATCTTCCCTGGCAGCTGTTGACATTTGTCTGAGTGCATTGACTATATTGGTCTTTTTAGGCTCCAGCTTTGTTCGTCTCTTCAGCACCAGCTGTAGAGAAAAATATACATCCTTGGCTGGGATGTATTTTCAACCATGTAGTTTATAAACTGATCCCCAAATAAGGAACTGCTTCTAAAACTATAAGATCTATGCCGCTTTAAATGATAATTGGAGAAAAACAGAATAGAAACACCGGTAGCTCCAAAATTATTTTTTAAAATTATTTATTTATTTTGAGAGAGAGCGCGTGCGTGTGCCCATGAAGGAGAAGGGCAGAAAAGGAGGGAGCGAGAGACGTGGGGCTCAAACCCATGATCATTATGAGATCATGACGGGATCGTGACCTCAGCTGAAATCAAGAGTCGGGCGCTTAACCCGCTGAGCCCCCCAGGCACCCCCCAAAAGAACACTTTTCATTCACGTTGTGCTTTTTTTCTGAAGGAGGGACATAAGTTATAGGACAGAGAAACTATTCTCAAGGAACTTGGCTTTTACCGGAGGCCAGGCCTGAATTGAAAACAATGCAAGATGGCATTTGACTGTTAACACCAAGGAGGAGGAGTGTGGTTGGCTACAGTGGTCAACTAGGAAAGAGAGGAAGCCTAATCTGGAACTCGGAAAGCGAGGAAGGTTTGCATAGATAGGATCCTCAGAGATCGGAGTAGGGTCGTGAGCATGGGAGAAAACTAGGTACAGTGTGCGTTTGCATGGTTTGGAGCAGAACTGGTTTAGGGGTGACCCTGAGTGGCTTGAGGGCCACAAGGGGTTCTGCAGTATTTCCAGCGATATGTGGGACAGTTGTCAGCTCTCTTGACCCTCTACAGGTTTGTCTTTGGGGTACTTATACCTCTTTTCCAGTATCTCTGCCCCCACTCCCCTTAGGGCCTGATCAGACTTTGCATGTCAGACGCTACCCAAGTGATTGCCTTCTGCCTGCTCAGTTTTATCCTGGCCTTTCTCACCCATTATCCCATCTGCTTCTCTAAATTATTTTCCTTCCCATCTACAATCAAAAGTTTGATTTTCTCTGGGTTGTTGGTCTTGAACAAAAGAGATCAACCAGCTTTTCTTATTGAAGACATTTACTCTATCGTATGTCCATTTTAAAAGACAAGGTTAACTGAAATGAATCTTTGATCTTAGCGTGTTTAGGGAAGATAACTAAAACTTGCTCTGCTGGGTGGCTCAGTTGGTTAAGCATCCGACTCTTGGTTTTGGCTCGGGTCATGATCTCACGGTTTTGTGAGTTCGAGCTCAGTGTTGGGCTCAGTGTTGGGCTCTGCGCTGGCAGTGGGGAGCCTGCTTTGGATTTCTCTCTCTCTCCCTCTCTTTCTCTGCCCCTTCCGCACCCATGCTGTCTCTGTCTGTCTCAAAATAAATAAACTTTAAAAAAATTGAAAAAAACCCAAAACTTGCTATCCTGATTCTGAAAGATTCCTTACTGTTGTATTACAGAATAACGTGTGTCAAGATTGATTATCTTAGGTGGAGGAGAAAAAAAATGCTGAGGATCTCAAAAGATAAAGAGGTTGGACTTAATCCTACAGCAAAAGAGTAAGTGATGTACAGATGGACATTCTAAAGAACCATTGCTTGGAATAAGCAGAGGTTAAACTATATTTATGGTGGATAATTGTGTAGTGAAGGGTATGAATCACTCTCAGAGGCCCTAGATGAGTCAAAAGAATTGCTAATTATGTCTTTTTTTGTGCAGTTTGGGGCTATGGGTAAAAATATCTGGGTATCGTGATTGATATCAGCTTGTGCAGAAATAGGTCAAGATTAAATCTTACTGACAGTGAAAAAGCAGTGTGAAGGGTACGTTTTCAATGTCTTTCAGATCCTCCTCTGCTTCTCATTCCCTGCCCATCACCCCAGTTTACACCCTCATTACCGCAGGCTTTGATGATGGCAGTCGCCTCTTAACACACACGGTTGCTTCCAGCCTTTTTCTCCTCTGAAGCATCCCATAGATCTATGTCAGATCAATCTTCCTAAACATTTCTTTCACCGCACTTCCATTAGCTGTGTGATTTAACCTTCCCAAACCTCTCTTTGTTGGAGAATGAGGCGTTTGGTTTCAGTTTGTTTTTCCAGTTCTGAAATTCTCATTCTGTGCCACTCCAGAGTGGCTTTTTTTTTTTTTTTTTAAGTTAAGCAAACTGGATTGAGTGTGAAATATGTGCCAAGCTTAGTGCCATACCTCTGAGATGCACAGACAAATAAGTAACAGCTCCCCCTGTGGGGTTTTGTCACCGGCAGGGGTCTTCACACATTGGATTGTGGCCCTTATGCTTAAAACTTTTTGAAGCTTTATGTACATTTATTTGTTTCTTAAACCAACACATTTACAATTAAACAATGAAAAGCTCATAGTAAAATTTTAATTATGAGATAAAAATTAAATAGTACTTATAAAATAAAATTTAATTTTGGTTTTAAAGGTGCAATAAATGTTTTGCACTGTCTAAAAATGTTAATATCTAGTGGGATCAATGTGATTAAATTGGCTTCATTAAGTTGGATAATTTTGGTTTAAGTTTTGTGAGATAGAAATGCAAAAAAAAAAAAAACCCTAAAAACAAACAAACAAAAGAAATGCAAAATTCTGGCATTATGTTCGGTTAATTTAGATGCTAGTTTTTAATAACTGTAAAAACTCAAAAAGCTGTCTCATAAAAAAATGTTCAAAGGGAGGGAAGGAGTGTGTTATTAACCGAAGTACTGAAATCATGATACTTGTGTCTTTTTAAGCTTTTTATCATGAAAAGCTTAAAATATACACAACGCTGGAGAGCATAACATGATAAACCTCCATGTACGTCTACCCTGACTTGAACAGTTACCACCCCGTTATCCATCTTGTTTCATCTGTACCTGCGCCATTTCCCCCGACTAGATTGTGGTGAAGTAATTCTCAAGCTCATACAATTTTATTCTAAATATTTGAGGATGCCTTTTACAAGATGACTTTAAAAGAAAATGTACATACCAATTTCTCGGTTTTGTATTTCTTAATAGTGTTTGTAATCCAATGGACACACAAAAATGCACTGAGGAAAAAAGTCGCAAAGGTTGCGTGAAATGCTGGGAAGTTAGACACGAGGCAACGAGAAGAAGACTGTTCTGCAAGGGTTGCGTAACACTTCCACGTCATGGGGAGAGTGACCTGTGCTATAGTGAAGTGCACTTAAGGGTGAGTGGTGGCACAACGTTTGAAGTTGCAAAATAGATGTTATCTGAAAACACATTTATGGGACAGACTGTGTATGCTCGGGGAACTCGATTATTTATTTATTTTTTTTATAAAATTTTTTGTGACGTCAATTTATTTTTCAGAGACAGAGAGAGAAAGAGAGGGAGGAGAGAGAAAGACAGAGCATGAGCAAGGGAGGGGCAGAGAGAGAAAGTCACAGAATCCAAAGCAGGCTCCAGGCTCTGTGCTGATAGCACAGAGCCTGACATGGGACACGAACCCATGAACTGTGAGATCATGACCTGAGCTGAAGCTGGACGCTTAACCGACTGAGCCACCAGGCACCCCAAAACTTGATTATTTTCAAGTCAGTTATAATATCTCGAAAGTTCTGCATATGTCACCAAGAAAGGAAAATAATACTTTTTCCTCCTTTGCTGCCTTTCAACTGTAAGCCACGTATTTCCAGCAAATCAAAGATGATTGGAGGGGGCACCTGGGTGGCTCAGTTGTTTGAATGTACAACTGTTGTTTTCATCTCAGGTCATGATCCCAGGGTCATGGGATTGAGCCCCATGTCTGAGTGTAGACACTGCTTAAGATTGTCTGTCTCTCTCTGTCCCTCTTCCCCGTTTTTGCTCTCACATTCTCTCTCTCTCTAAAAGAAAGAAAAATTAAAAAAAAAAAAGATGACTGGAGGAGTTAGAAGAGCCATGTCATATCCAGGTGAGCAAGGGCAAGACTGGGACGGGAACTAAAAAAATCTAGCAAAATGTTCCTTGATCCCAAGGTTTCATAGAAAATTTCAAGTCCGTGGTATGGATTCATGTGCATCAGGACATCCAGAATATCTTAGCCTGTCTTCGACTGTGCAAAATTTGAGGGCATCGAGTTAGTGCAAAAGCGTCACTATTTTCATTCTTTCTTAAAAAAAAAAAACAAAATTAAAAATTGCAACTTCATTATGCTTTTCTTTCCCCCAAGAGCAGGTCTGTTGGTTCTGTCTTCAGGCCACGAAGCTGGGTGACTATGCGGTTAGCAGCAGCACCCGCCCAAGGCGATTCGTGCCCTGGGCATTGGCAGGGCTGGAGGCTGGTCATCCGGCAGCAGAATCTAAGTTCCTTTCGGAAGCGTCTTTCTCCAACTGACTGGGTTGTCCTGAGTTTGTTTCGTGCTTCAGGGATTCAGAACAATTACTTTGATATGGTCACTGTTCGGTGGCTCTCCCAGGGACAGTGATGAGCATTAGGCGTCGAGAAATGTTGGGGCTGTGGCAAGGAGGGCAAGGACAGGGTGTGACAGGTGACCCTCCAGTAACTTACAGGGTGGATAGAGCTGCCCCTTGAACACACGCAGAATGTTGGCTTGGATGTCGGTGATCTGCTGCCTGCTTGGTTTGCTGCGAGGTGATGCGGATGGCCTTGAGGGATGAGGTATTCAGTCGGGCTTGCTTCCTGGCATGACCTCAGTGACCTCTTCCAGTTGTGAAGCCTTTAGCTGCGACCTTTGGGGGTTGGGAGTTGAGAGTGGGCCTCCAGATGAAGAGACAAGCCTACGAGCCCAGAAGTGGTTGTTGGTGACAAAGATGAGCTGTGCAGACGCTGGGTGGCTTTTGAGAGCCAGTAGTAGCTCTTGCCATTGATGGGGAACTTGTTCCGAATTAGAGCCAGTAGAGCTGAATCTGTGAAGCCAAGAGCATCTTCTTTGGGGGTGTAGATACCTTCTTTGGGGGATTTGGGTATGTAGATAGTCCGGGGGGCGTGATAGGGCTGCTTCTGGACTGCCTGACCACTGGAGGTCTGTCTTTGAGGAGCAGCCACATGGCAGATGTGGCCTGTGCCACTGAAGCCCTGAACTCAGACACTAGGCCGTAGTGGCGATTTGGAGGTCCTCTTGGCCTTTTTAGGAGCTTGAGATGTTTTGCAGGGCTGGGCTGGCTGAGTGGGCTGGGGGGACTGTTCCCCATCGGTAGGAGGGTCTGAGTGGAAGCCGTGTCTGGGATCAGGAGGGTGTGAGCACGGAGCCTGGGCATGGAAGTTTCCGAGGCCGCTGTGCCTGTTGCTGATTGTTGGAGTAATCGTGAGGGTGGGAGCCTTCTGCCCGGGACAGGCACTGCTTCGTAGCTTCTTCCAGGGCTGTGGCAGGGCTGCTGGCTGTTGGCCGCTCTCCACTGCTCACATGCAGCTGTCCTTCGAGGACGAGCTATGTGGGCACGGCCAGTGGCGAGGACCCTAGGCAGTTGCATATCTGGCACCTCTGACTGCAAGCCCACGATACCGCCCTGATATTTATTTATGTCAGTTCCAGCCACCAGTTAGGGGAAGAAGGTGTTAGTTTGACCCCTGGAACCTCTGACTGCCTTGGTCATTCACTTGTGCTTTTACACTAATTGAGTTCGAAACTTGCCAAAAATGTTTGAAAGGGTGAGGGGATGGGCAACATGAAGGGGAGTGGAGGATACAGGCTTCCAGTTACGGAACGAGTAAGTCAAGGGGATGAAAGGTTCAGCCCCGGGAGTATAGTTGATGGTATCCTAATGGCGTTGTGGTGACCCCAGCATAACAGACTGGCCAGGTCGCTATGTTGTGCACCTGAAGCTAATATAACGTTATGTTTCAACTATACTTTAATATTTAGAAGAAGATTTTCAAATGGGTTAGAACATTTTGTGTTCAGGCTTTGTAAGCGTGTAAATAAAAGAGTTTTCCTAGGTCACACTTACATCACCGGGGGGAACAAATCACATGGTGATGCAGACGTCTCCGAGTAGTGGTTTCCAAAATGAACTTTCAAAGCACACGTTTCTTTCAAAAAGCAATCACTTTCTTGGCCAATGTGAAAAACATCACTTTTGCCTTTAAAAGACAAAATGTTTTTTTTAATTAAGTGTGCATTACTGACGGCCACTTGTAGAAGTGGGCACAAAATCTGGAACGCGTCGTTTTGTAAAAGAAAGATGTGCAGCTCATCTTTCCATGTGACAGATGCTCAAATGACTTGCTTGCCGGTCGTCCGGCAAACGGTGGTGGGATCCGCCAGTTTCAGGATCACTTTCTGTCTCATTTCTAGAGCGCTGCGAAGATTCTACGGTATGTTACACACCTTATGAAATGGGGCCTTGGCGGTTTCTCAGCCTCGGCGCTGCCGACGCTCTGGGCAGGATAACGCTTTGTGGTGGGTGTCTGTCCCGTGCACGGTAGCATCTTTAGCAGAAGCCCTGGCCCCCAGCCGCTCGATGCCAGCAGCACCCCCCTCCTAGTTGTGAAAGCAAAAACGACGTTGCCGAACTGCCTTCAGAGGGCAGAATCTCCGCCCCCGTTGAGAACCAGTGCTCTAAAATGTCAGCTCCAGGAGAGCCGTGCGTTTTTCCTGATTTGTGTAACCTTTCTATTCTTGGTGCCCAGAGCGGTACCTACCACCTAGCAGACTGCAATCACTACTTATTAATTCAATGGATGGATGAATGAACGAATAGTACTTTAGTCATTTTTATTATAATAAGAAAAACAAGGATTTTCTCAGTGGGTTTTGGGGTTTCCGTCTTGTGATTAACAAATCTCACAAGGACCTCCTGAGCATTTATCTTTTTTTTTTTTAATTTTTTTTTAACGTTTATTTATTTTTGAGACAGAGAGAGACAGAGCATGAATGGGGGAAGGGTAGAGAGAGAGGGAGACACAGAATCAGAAGCAGGCTCCAGGCTCTGAGCCATCAGCCCAGAGCGCGACGTGGGGCTCGAACTTACGAACCACGAGATCGTGACCTGAGCTGAAGTTGGATGCTTAACCGACTGAGCCACCCAGGCGCCCCTGAGCATTTATCTTTAAATTTATGAAAATTTTGTTTAACTACTGGATTGAGTGTTACTGAGAAAAATTGACTATAGAGGCTTGTCTTCATGCTCTAGATAGTTTGTTTTGAAATCTCATATTGGCTCCATACCATCGATAACTAATGACCTCCAGACACAATATACATTCAGGATTAGGTTCATCATTAACGCTAGTGAACATAAATCCGTTTTTCAAATAATTGCTAACTGTTTTGTTTTTATGGACTTTGTCTGATTAGATAGTTGTTTTCATTTCATAACACAGTTGGGAAGGAGAAGCATGAGCCCTGCCGTTTTTACTTCGTTCATTTTAGTGTTTTAGTTATTATGTTCTATTTTCGGCTTTTGCAGGAGTCTTAAAGCCAGTTATCCATTTTCATCAGGCTTATTTATTTATTACTTGTTTGTTTATTTATTTGATTTATTTAGAGAGAGAGTGTGTGTGAGTGGGGGAGAGGAGCAGAGGGAGAGAGAGAACCATAGGCAGGCTTCATGCTCAGTGCAGAGCCCGATGCAGGGCTCGATCCCATGACACCAGGATCATGACCTGAGCTGAAATCACGAGTCTCAGGCTCATGCGACTGAGCTACCCAGGCACCCCAGGCTGACTTTTATTAATGCTAGGTAATGTAATCTACCCCACGCAGATGCACAGAAACTACACTACCTGACAATGTAGCAAAACCTGGTGAGCAGCTGTTGGCATCTGGCCCACTCTTTCAGGTCACAGAGCTCCTACTCTTTTGTCAGGATACTTCATGTATTGTGATATGAAGCCATTTTATGTAGTGAATATATGTTATTTACATGTGGGTATTACTGCATATATGTGTTGCTTATATATGTGTTTTTTTCTTTTTGTTGGATTAAAATAACACAACACATAGAAGTTGTAATATTTTGTGTGTCCTTCATTTTACGTACATTCACATTTGACAATCACAGGTGTAGTACCTGTTGGATCCAATCCAGTCTCCCGGCCTCGCATGCTCAGTTGTGACACAGACAGTGTTATAAATCAGCCACATCTCATTTTATTTTCCTCTGCCCAGGTACACAGGAAGTTGCATTTCCCAGCTTCCCTTGCAGCAAGGTGTGGTCATGTCGTCATGTCTGGCCAACGGTGTGTAAGTAAGGAGAGATCATGCTGAGCTAAGGGAGTTGAGAGTCAGTGTACCTTCCTCCGTGCCCTGCGTGGATCACCCTCTGCAGTGGTCATGGAGGCCATGCATTCCAGGTGGTACAGCTGAGAGAGACATCCCCTGTTGGAGGAGAGCTGGCCGGGAGAAACCCACAACCTGCATGTGGCTTTGACTTGTTTTGTGTGAAGCGACCTAGACTTTGTGCTTGGACGTTAGGATAGCTGGCATGAATTGCCCTGCGCGACACACAGGTTCTCTGTTAATGTTCCCTATCTAAAATCTCCAGGGCACCTCTCAGTTACTTCTTGTCTTTTGTTGACGTCACTGCGAAGAATACAGCAAAATGAAACTCACGCTTATATTGTTTAAAGAGTATGGAAGTTGTAACCCACTAAGTCACATTGTCTCTCTCTCTTTTTTTTTTTTTAACGCTTATTTATTTTTGAGACAGAGAGGCAGAGCATGAATGGGGGAGGGTCAGAGACAGAGAGGGAGACACAGAATCGGAAACAGGCTCCAGGCTCTGAGCTGTCAGCACAGAGCCCGACGCGGGGCTCGAACTCACAGACCGCGAGATCATGACCTGAGCTGAAGTCGGACGCCTAACCGACCAAGCCACCCAGGCGCCCCACATTGTCTCTCTTAAAGAGAATCCAGAGGGGAAATTTCTCTTAGTTCCAGCAGGAAGAAAAGACCTCTCACCAGTGTGCCTGGTCTTTTTTTTTTATCTCACAGACACTCTGTGTCCGGTAACCGGTGCCGTGTTCTTCAGCACCAACTTTGTGACTTGGTGTGGTGACTGTATATATTATTCTGCTATATGTCATTCAGTTTTGTGACATACATTATCCTGGTTTTCTACCTTTATTTTCCCGTGTCACCATACTTTCTTGGTATAACGTAGAAATAAACCCCTGTTTTAATGTTTCGTTACATGCCTCAAATATTTTTTTGGTACAGAAACTGCTATGAATACATTTTAAAATATGTAGACTTTCGCTGTTATCTGGTTCTATTTTTTACTTGAATATAAATTCCTTAAGAGTTTGTAACAGGTCTTCTAGATTTTTGGTAGTTCTCCAGTAACATTTAATAAATATTTCTTGGTTGATTAATTAATTAAGTTATCAGTATATGTGTTGATTTAAAAGTGTTATACGTTTAAAATGAATTAGATGTGACAGTGGCACAGAAGTTAGGAAAAGGGACATTATACTAAATGGAGATCAAGACATAAACTGTAGGTATATCTGTAGGGTACACATGACTTTAGTTACATTTATGCCCTCTACATTTCAGTTCAAGTGATCTCAGTGTGCATTGCACTGTTTTTGCAAGAACCGTTTCACTCCTCACTCAAATGTAGACGTCAAATAACTTATGATTTAGGCAGAAATATAGCGTTTGCAAATTTCATTAAAAGTCTTTCAGTGAAGTCAAAGGAGAAAGGTAGTGAGGGTAGCACACGGCACATTTTGTGTTAATATGAGAATTGTTTAAGTATATTTTCTAGTGCAGACATCCAAACTGTCACGGCTGCAGTACAACAGATACTGCAATACGTGATTTTTTTCAAAGATGACAGCAATGATGAATTAGGTGTCCCTGTGAGTGAAGATAAGGTGCCGGCCGCAGCGGTATCGGCCAGTGTCAGGTGGGACGGCGGCTATGCTGTGCTAAAAGCAAGGGCCCGGCAGTGCAGACAGAAGGCTGCACACTTCCACGGTTCCACAGTTGCCTAGATGCCTGTGATGTCTATGATGTTCCCCTGGGATAGACTTTGAAAAATGACCGTGGCTCCGGGTCCTTATTAACTGGGAACTCCTCAAAGAACTCTCTGCAGCTTCAGAAAGATATGCTGTGTTTGAAAGCATGTTTTTTTATGGGTGAATTATCAGAAAACAAATATACATGCTGTGTGTGTGTGTGTGTGTGTGTGTGTGTGTGTGTGTAAAAATTTGCTTCTTCGTGAACAAATGTTTGAATTTGTATAAAGTCTCTTTCAGAATATGATACTATGATATGTCTAGAGGGTGTAAAATTTAGGAGTAAAGTATTGCTAATCCATATGTAATACAGTATATAAAGTATTAAATTATATAGTGTAGATCTGAGGCATTCTTGGAAAAAGAAAAAAAAGAAGGTAGTCCTTTGTTAAAATTTTATAGTGCTTCTCTCTTTGTGAAGCCTTATCAAAGTTCTAAATCCTTTTTCCAGCATGTGTGAGACTCTTCAAAAATACTTTCCTCAGAGATCAAAATTCTAAATTTCAGATTGGGTTAGATACATTTTATATTTTGTCCTGCAGCTGTTGGAGCTATAACGGAGTAAAATGAGAATTGCCTTTTAGGGCGTATTTCTCAACAGAGCAGTTTTGAAAATGAAACCAAATCTCCATGCTCCACTTGACATTGGAATTTAAAGTTATTTTTACGGGCTCCATTGCAGTCACTATGTGAAACATTTAAAGGCATTAGAATATAGTAAGTTATAGTTAAGACAATTTTCTTCCAACATCTTGTTCAGTAAATAAAAAGCAGGAATACAAATTATATCTTGCTATCACGTTTCGCAGTTTTTCATATTTACGCTTTGACCAAATAGCACATTTTCTTGTGTAAAATGTTTCCTCCCTTTTAATTATAGCCAGATTTGCTGCCTCGGCAGGTAGAGCTTTTATTAACTTGAAAGTATGTTTGGTTTAAGTAGGGGATGTGGGAGCAAACCCTTCAAGGAAAATCACATTTTCTCTGAAATGTGGTATGGTATCTAAATATAGCCCTGACTAAGTCTCTAGAACATTGAGGCGCTGGAAATTTTTCAGGTATCCCTACTGGGGACATATCTGCTTTCGATTTTACAAAGTAGTGACTGTAAGAAGTCACTGTAGCTGAACAGAAAAAAAAAAAGCCCTCAAACTCATAGTAAAGCCCACAAAAGAAATAACCCAAACAAAAGCGTGAGCAAAGGAAGAAATGTGTCCGTCCTCCTTTTTGTGTTTGACTTGAAAGGCCTTTGACCCTAGGTGGATGACTTTTGTTTTTGTCTCATTCAGCTTCCTCCTTCCATTACAGCCCTTGCAAGTAGCCAGTGTCCTTCCTGGAGGGCCTTGTCCCAAGCTAACTGCCAGCTAGTCCCTGGTAACATATATGTGAAAGGCTTCTTTCAGAACAGAGGGACTAGCTGTCCCTCATCTCCGCTGACTTTGAGGAATCAGGCTCAAGCTACAGCTTTAAGGATGGAAGGGTTTAGGTTCGTTTACAGTGAAGACTGGTAACTATCGGTTCCATAGCAATTCCGGAAGTCTTTAAAAATAAGAGAATTCCTCGTGTGTCTGAGACAGCTTAAATCTTGATGTTAATCTGGGAGGCACGGAATTAGCTCAAGAGCAAATTCTGGGTAACCGTATCATGGTTGAATGTGTGATTCCAGTATTAGTCTTTTTTATATATACAAAAACTTATCTGAGGTCTGATCATTACTCATTTGTGAAATTCTAATGATTTCGGTTCGGGAGCCACTAGTAGAAAACCTTCATTTTATATATTTAAATGAATAAGTAATGAATAAAACAAAAACCAAATAACTGAAACCTAACAAAATTAATGGCTTGCCCAAAGTTCCATCACAAGATGATGA
Source organism: Panthera pardus (assembly GCF_024362965.1). NCBI lineage: Eukaryota > Metazoa > Chordata > Mammalia > Carnivora > Felidae > Panthera > Panthera pardus. The sequence goes on along the minus strand of NW_026526654.1, from coordinate 88,637,358 downwards.
CAAAGTCAAGAATAGAAAATTCAGATTTTTCTGGTCTTAATCGAACGCTCTTTCTGTAACAACAGTATACTACTCTCAAGCGTAAATTGTGATAGTCAGTTGATAAGTTTTTCCCAAATAATTTAAATATCCCATAAAATATAATGCCAGCTGAAGACCAGTCTGTTACCATCTTTCCGAACAAGCACGAAAATTAATTGGAATCAGTGTGGCCTATGCTGAATAGTTTAGATCAGCTTTGGAGGCTGTAATGTGTGAACAAATGAGCCAGGCGTCTCATTACCATGCAGGTTCGGTTCCACAGTAATGAGGTGGGCTTGCATTTCTAACAAGCTCCCAAGAGATCCTGATGTGGCAGCTGAGATTCAGACTAGGAATGGGAGACCCTTAGTGTCCTAAGAAGGGCACGGTCTCTGTCCTTAGAGAGCTTGCGCTTAAGACCCCTGGTGAAAAAAATAAGGAACAGAAGACAACAGATAAATACGTCTTGAATATCTGGTTTTTAAATATGTATATTAGTTTTTGTGAATGTTAGATTTTTCCAATCAGAGGAAAGCCCCGCCCCCCCCCCTTCAGTCCCTTTTTTGCTTTCTTATACCACGTAGAAAACCACACTCAGTACATAGTGGGTGTTAAGAAATGCCAAGTGATGGTCATTATCATAGTTGGCTGGAAATATCAGATGAAAATTCCAGGTGGAACTAGATCATTCAGTCTTGTGATAAAATTCTTTTCGGCGATGGATTATCAGAATGGCTGGATGATGGCTTTCTTTGCAACTTCATCGATTCCCCAAATACTTGCCACTTCATAGGCAAAGCAGGGGCAGGCAGTCTCTTCAATGCCTGGGAACATTCTGCAGGTTTCAAGGCTAATGGACAGAGTGTATGTAGATGGCTGGCTATTAACTCTTTCCCCCTCAGACCAGAGTTTGAGGGTGAGGCAGAGGGTGATGGAAGCAATGAAAAAGACTGGGGTTTCCTCAAAAATAGTCTAGAGCTCTGCTAGCCCATACAGTAGATGCTAGCCACTTGTGGCTACTGAAATGAACTAAAATTAGGTAAAACACTGAAACGCAGTTCTGTAGTTGCACTAGGTACATTTGAAGCGTGCGTTGGATAGCAGTGCAGACACAGAACGCTTTCATGTTTGCGGAAAGTTCTATTGGCTATAAGGGGCAAAAAAGGAAGGAAAACTTGATTTTTGAGTGAAGGCTGGAAGTTATTGAAGAAATATATAATTAGACAGTGATTGCTTCATACAAGCATTCAGACTGAAGGAGAAGAAGAATGGGATGGGGCAGGTTTAATGGGGGGGGCAGGGAAAAGAAAGATAAATAAAATTAGGTGCTCACATCATAACCAATTCCTTTGACTCATTACCCTTTTTTTTTTAACAAGCAGTGTGTGCATACCACATTACTTTACAGTTTCATCCCAGAACCCATCCACCTAGGAAAACACTTATTTGCTACAGCACATGGTGGTTTCTGCAGTGCTTTGTATATATTTTACGTTACGCGAACTACTCTTGATTTCGTGTCTCCCCAGTGGTACGTGGGCATTCTTGTGTTAGCTCGGTTTGTGAAAGTGCTCAGATATCAGGATCAGATGCCCTGCTTTTATGTCTTAACAGCCTTGTCTAGTTATTCTGTCTTCATTCATTCATTCATTCAACAAGTATGTTTTTAAATGTCTATTTATTTCTGAGAGGGGCGGGAGGAAAGAGAGGGGGCAGATGGAGAATCCCAGGCAGGCCCCGCACCGTCAGCGCAGAGCCCAACATGCAGCTCAGACTCACCAACCGTGAGATCATGACCTGAGCCGAAATCAAGGGTCGGACGCCTAACCAACTGAGCCACCCAGGCGCCCCTCAACAAGTATTTATTAAACCTCTACTAGGTGCCAGGCATTTGTGATTCTTAGGCTTTTTTCTCTTTTTCAGTGACAGCTTCTTTCTTCTGGTTGAGAATTTAAGCATCATAAAATGAAACTAACCAGGCTGAACTTCATATTACAAAATATTTTCTCAGTAGAGCAAAACACATTGTTTAGCAATCTGGGCCAAATGGATGAACTTCTGTCTTAGGAGGAGAGAACTTTTAATAGTTTTTCTTCTCTGGTCTTAAGATCCTCTCTGATTACTCAATAGCCTTAGTCCCTGTATTTGCTTCTTGGGGCTGCCATAACAAATTATCACTGACAGAGTGACTCACAACAACAGAAATGTATTCCGTTACAGATCTGGAGGCGAGAAGGCCGAAATCAAGGTGTCAGTAGGGCCGTGCTCCCTCTAGGGAAGCATTCGTTTTGGCCTCTTCCCACCTTCTGGTGCTTGCTGGTAATCCCTGGTGTTCCTCAGCATGCAGCCGCCTCCATCACCATGTGGCTCTTTCTTCTGTGTGTGTCAGTGCCTCTGTGTCCACATCTCCTTCTCCTTTCTGCTCTAAAGACACTACTCTCTAGACCAGGGTCCACTTTAGCCCCCTATGACCTCATCGTAACTTGATTATGTCCACAAAGACTCTGTGTCCAAGTAAGGTCATGGTCACCTGAATTGGGCGTTATGACTGGAACATTTTTTTGGAGGATACAGTTCAACCCACAACAGCCACTTTGAGTATATATGCACATGCATATATATGCAGGTCATTGATTTTAGTCCCAAGGAAAGTAGCAAGGAAGCAGGCCTACAAGGAGAGCCCGGGGTTCAACAAGAGAAGAAATAATATTACTCTGACCCTTGGTCCTTACAGCTTCTTCAGGGAGCGGATGGGACGAGCCGTGAGGAAGATCAAAGACAACCCGGGGCCAGAGGGCAGAGTGATGAGCACGCTGGACACCAAACGGATTATAAATCACTTCTAGTCCTTTTAAGTTACTTCTGCCTTTTATTCTCTCCTACCACTCTTCCTTCCACTTGCCTCTGTTCTCTCTCCCCCCACCCTTCCATTTTCCGCTCAATCTCTCTGTCATCCCTTTCCTTTGAGCGCCAGAGTGAAGAAGAAATATATTATGTGATCAAAGAACTTCCAGAGGACGCTTGCATATTCCCTGTTAGGTTGTAGGTGCTTTATGAAATTTTATCTTTTACAAGCAAAACAACCTAAATCTAGCATCCTGAGGACAAATGATAGGGCAAGTTTTGTAAATTTCTTTCGCTTGATATCAACCAAATTTTGGTTGAATCCATTTTCTAAAATCCTTTGTCCTATTTTATTAATTCCCAGGGCACACAGTGGAAGCATTAACAACATCTTGTTAATCAGTATATACACATCAAAACAAATTAAGGAAACAGGAAGGATATCTCTTACCATTTCTTAAAGAGCTGACTCATGTTATAGTTTAGTCTACTCTGATTTTCATGAGACTTTTGTTCATTCTTACTGCAAATATAAAGTACCCACCATGAACAAAGAATTTTGCTCAAATTGTAAATGGTGCAGAAATAAATAGGACACAGTCCCTGTTTTCAAGAAGTTCCCAGTTTGGTGGGAGAAAGATTCCTATATACGTGACTCTGGTAGAAGGTAAAATGTGATGAATGCTGCAGACAGGTTCCAAGTATTTGGGGAAAGAGGGATTAATTATAACCGGGAGTGTTCTTGGAAGGGGTAGTGGAGTTTGCAGTGGGAATTCAAGAATGGAGAGCGTTGTCAACGAGCACCTATTGCTCAAAGAATACTTGAGCAAAGGTGTTGAGGTAGGACAGGGCAGGGTATGTTCTGAGAGGACACCCAACAACTATAGGGTACGGTTAAAGGGAAGCGAAGTAGAAAGTAAAGCTGAAAAGAAGTTTAAAGATCCAAAAGTGAAGGATTTTCCTTTGAATTTTAGATGGAAGGGTTTGGACTTCATTCTGCGTTTAATGGAGAATCATCACAGTTTCTCATTGGAAGACTGAAAGATCAGTTAGGAAGTTACTGAAACAGTGTAGAAGTCAGAACACAAAGATCCCACCAAGGGAAGGAGCAGAGGATATGGAGAACAGGAGGATTAGAAGCCCGAGCTAGAAGCAGAGTCCAGAGGATGTTGAAGACGAGGAAGAACACGGAACAGTCTTGGTGGTGCCACGAAAGAGGCAGGTTTACACAGGGAGGAGGGAGGTGGTGAGGAAGGGAGTCAACATTCTGTTCTGGTCTTGTGGTAATTTTGAAACGTTGACGTTGGAAAGTACAGCACGTAGTGAGAATGCATGTTTGGAGTTTTGGAGAGCAGTCAGAGCGAATACTCTTGAGCTCAGGGATGCCTATTATTTACTGGAGAATGGATTTTAGGGAGAAATCTAGAAAAGCCCCCATAATACTATAGAAATACCATGTACCCACACTTAAAGTACATTTATCATATTGGAGAAATACTTAGAAACAAAAGCATTAGCATTTATCAGACATAACTGTGTCTAAAGAGGAAAAAAATGTACAAAGGAGAAAAACACTAAGTGTCTTATCACTAAGTGATAAAAAAAGACAGGGGCTCAAGGGGGGAAAAGGGCCTAATTTCAAGAATCGTTTGTTGATTGAAGGGAGTCTTGTTATTGACGGGTTTTATAGTTTATAATGGATCATTGAAAGGTTGTGGAATATACTTACATAAAAGTGTTATCATCCTAATGTTCGGATGCAGCAGTCAGAATAGAGAGCTGTGCGGGTAGTCAGTTAACGGGAAAACGATTTTGTCCTCTATGCTTAAGTCCTTCTAGTCACTTCGGAGGCATTTCTAGTTTTATTTAACTTTATTTCCTCACTTGATTTCCCTACCACAATGGAACAGGCTTCCTCAGGAGGCCTTAGACTTCCCACTCAGGAAGTGCTCAAGGAGAGTATGATTGACCAGATATCTGTTGAGGTATTCCAAAAGTCATTTTTTCTTTGGGAGGAAAGTTGGCCTAACTGTCACCCAAAACCATATGAGCTCAAGATTAGGAGTTAAAGATTGGTTAGGCATTGCTGGGTTAGAGGCTAGTCATTACCTTCTGGTTCCAACGACATCCCTGTTGTTGATTCTTTTGGAACCCAAAGTAGGAAGGATCACAGGAGATTGTAAATAATCTTAGTATCTTTTATCTTTCCTTTATGATTCTTATTTTCTAAACTTCTAACATTTTTAGTTCCTAGGTAGGGAGAGTAGGAATGGAAACGTGTCTTATGGGATGTTTTGTTTGAATTTTGAAGGCAGCCACAAAGAGAAGCTTTATTTTAAAATAATATCTTAAAAGTTTTATTTCAAGTCAATTCTTGGAGTTTAAATGGAAAAATTACCAAGTATGTTTATGTTGTTATAGTTAAAGGTTTACAATTAATACAAAATACCTTAAAGTTTTCAATTGACTGTAACACTGACAATTTTGTATATACATAAGAGATACATTTCATTATTTAACTTGTTTTTTCACTTGAATCTTACTCTCTTTTCTATGCTTGGAATATGTGCTTATGCTATGATTATAAAATTAGTCCGATTAAATATGGCGGAAAATGAAAACAGTCTTTGTAGATCTTACATAAAGACAAAGATAAAATACAACCGCTTAAGTATCCTCTCCTACTCCATGAGTGTTTTTGTAACAAAATTGTGGTTCTATCATTTGGTAGTCTTAAAGCCAATCTTAATCCAACTTCTAGTCCCATTAGCAAGAGTCATATTCACATATATTTTTTCAACAATAGATGGCACTAGCATACAAGTATCTCATGAGTATTCAACCCAACAGAACTGTTACTAGGTGGGAGAGAGATAAAAGATACTCAGGATGCCTGAAGACCAGGAATGCAGTTCGGATGAACACAGATATATCGGGGAGCCACGTGAGATACAAGCAGTTCTTGAGCAGGAAAGCACTTCCAAACATGAACGTAAGTGCCAACACATTTGGGGTAGGCTGGTCTCTTGTTGAGGAGAACAATAAAAACCAGCTCTCCTGGAGAATGTCTAACCAGAAAATCTACCTAATTTCTCAAAATAAATTCTAAAGAATGAAGGAAACCAAGGATTGCATTTGCACACCCACTGCAACCCTAGCAGAAGTAGAAGTATAGAAGAATGTGAAGAAGAAAAAGACGTTCAGAAACGGGATGATGACTGAATGCCATAGGTATTTGGAACTTCAGAAAAAAGTGCTATGGGGCCACCTGGGTGGCTCAGTCGGTTGAGCATCCGACTTCAGCTCAGGTCATGATCTCGCATTTGTGAGTTCGAGCCCCTCGTCGGGCTCTGTGCTGACAGCTCAGAGCCTGGAGCCTGCTTTGGATTCTGTGTCCTCCGCCCTCTCCGCCCCACCCCTGCTTGTGCTCTGTCTCTCTCTGTCTTTCAAAAATGAAAAAACATAAAAAAAATTAAAAAGAAAAAAGTGCTATGTACTCTCTGCCTATTTCTTCCTAAAAAGTATAAAAAGTATGATGACCGCATAGATGTCTAAGAAAATGTCCTCTGGGGAGAAAAATACCAATAAAGGTGATAAATTGATCCTGATTATGATGCAATACTTGTACAGTTGACCTTTGAACTATGCAGGGGTTAGGGGCACCAGCCCCTGCACAGTCAAAAATCCGTGTATCGTTTTGGATTCCCCCCAAATTTAACTACTAATAGCCTACTTTTGACGAGAAGCCTTATTGATCAACAGTCAACACATATTTTGTATATGTATTATATACTGTATTACAATAAACTAGGGAAAAGAAAATGTTATTAAGAAAAGCATAAGGAAGAAAAAATACATTTACAGTTCTGTACTGTATTTATCGGGAAAAATCCATGTATAAGTGGACCGCAGTTCAAACTCAACTGTAATCACATTACAGTTTTCCATTTGCAAAGCTGGCATACGTGAAACTTTACTTGTATTGAATTCGACTTAAAAACCATTGCAATTTGAGTGTTTGTTCCCAGAATGGTCAAACAAACACTGCTTGCTAAATAAGCTAAACTTAATTTTATACTACCACATAAAAATTAATTGCAATTAAGGCTTTTCTTTAAGTTAAATTCTTTATTAGAATATAAGGGCACAACAATGGGTTTACATATTACCTCTGGGTCTCCTTTTCCTTACTGGTAAAATGTAAGGGCTAGATTATTTTTAATATTCCTCTACTGTTCTATGATATTGCATATAAGAATGATATATGACTTAGAGCAAGATTTAAAGAAATATAAACACCCAAGTTAAAACTAAATATTTATTATTAATGCTTTAATAAAGTTAATACCTTACATTTTTTCCTTATAAGTTGACAAATTTATTTTGAATCTTTCCTAATGTCAAATATCTACAGGCTGTAGCATACATAGTCCAGGTTTTCCTGGATTTCCGTGGTCTTTGGAGTAAAACTATATTGCTTTGAATATATTTGCATTATTTAATATCTTCTGCTAATAAAACTTTTCTCATCTACTTTTCCTTCTTTCCTACTAAAGTCATGAATATGTTTAAAATTATAATTTGTAAAAATACTTAAGATGAACAATTCTCTTAGTAATTCAATAAGTTTGTAACCTACCTTTGACACTCCTCAATGGTGCAAGCTACTTTGGAAGATGAAGCGTTAAAAAGGAAATTAAAAAAGCCAAAAGCACCTGGTGACTCGGTTAAACATCTGACGTTGGCTCAGGTCGTGATCTCATGGTCCATGAGTTCGAGCCCCGCGCGGGGCTCTGTGTTGACAGCTCAGAGCCTGGAGCTTGCTTCGGATTCTGTGTCTCCCTTTCTCTCTCTGCCCCTCCCCCACTCATGCTCTCTGTGTGTGTGTGTGTGTGTGTGTGTGTGTGTGTGTGTGTGTCTCAAAAATAAATAAACATTAAAAAAATTATTTAAAAAAAAGCCAAACTCTTGCCACTCATATAACAAATATGGTGGTTTTAAGAACAAGGTCAAGTTCTACTTGTTTGTAAAATCTTTCCTTATATTCCTAGCTACTCAGCTGGACTGTTGTTCTGTAATTGTCATCTTCAAATATGTATCTCTCTGAGTAGATCCTAAGGTAATTAATTGAAACCAAATTATTTTCTTGTGTATTTCACTGATAATTTTCTTTTGCTATTTTCTCTCTCTTTTTTTTCTCCTTGATTTTCTATTTGTCTGATGTCACATATGCTAGACTGATTCTGATCCTGTTTAGAGTTTTTCATGAGTAATTCAGTAGACTTTTGATTCCAATAAAGTTGTGGTTTTCTTCATCATGGACTTTGCTACCATTACTCCATTTGGTTTCTTCCAGAACTTTATTGTGATTTCTTATCTGCTGATGGACTCTTGGTCTCATTATTATGTAGGTTTACATTTTAGCAGAGTCTCAGAGTGGAGAGAAGGTAAATACGTATGTATTATCTGTCTTCTATGAGTAGAGTTAAAAGTACTTTTATGGTTAATTTGGTTAGGATTTAAAGACATTAACTTAGATCAGTGGTTCTTAAAGTTTAATCTTTGGACCAGCAGCATCAGCATCACCTGGGAGTTGGTTAGAATGCAAAATCTTGGGCCCATCCTAGACCTACTGAATCAGAAACTTCAGGGATGATTCTGAACAACCCATGTTTTGACAAGCCCTCCACATGATTCTGTTGCAAGATAAAGTTTGAGACTACTGATTAAGGGAATCTGACACTTCTTAGGGCACCGTTTCTTTCTTAGCCTCTTTGTTTTTCTATTGAGTTAATTTTGGCTCTCCTTTTTATTACTTTACTTTCTGTTTATCTTTTTTTTCTTTTTACTAACTTCTTTTTTTCTTTTTTAAAAAAATGTTTATTTTCATTTTGAGAGAGAGTGGATGCATGCGCCCATGTGACGGGCAGAGAGAGGGACAGAGAGAACCCCAAGCTGACTCTGTGTTGCCAGTGCAGAGCCTGACGCAGGGCTCAGTCTCATGAACCGTGAGATCATGACCTGAGCCAAAATCAAGAGTCAGATGCTTAAATGACTGAGCCACCCAGGCACCCCTCTTTTTACTAACTTTTTAAGTATATACTTAGATTTCATCTTTATTTTCTCTCTCTCTCTCTCTTTTTAATTTTAGAGAGCACATGGGGGAGAGGGGCAGAGGGAGAGAGAGAGAGAAAATCTTAAACATTCTATACGCTCAGCACAAAGCTCAACATAGGGCTCGATCCCATGGCCCTGCGATCATGACTGAACCACCTAGGTGCCCCTCTTTTCTAAATTAGGCATCTAAGTCTTTAAATATTCATGAATTACTGCTTTTGCCATACGCCTACAAGTTTTCGAATGTGGTGTTTCTTTTTTCTTTTAATTTTTAATTTCATTTTATTTTTTATTATTTTTTTTTAATGCTTATTTATTTTTGAGAGAGAGAGAGAGAGAGAAACAGCATGAGCAGGGGAGGGGCAGAGAGAGAGAGAGACAGAGAGACAGAGAGAGAGACAGAATCTGAAGCAGGCTCCAGGCTCCAAGCTGTCAGCACAGAGCCCGATGCAGGGCTCGAACTCATGAACTGTGAGATCATGACCTGAGCTCAAGTCGGATGCTTAACCAACTGAGCCACCAGGTGCCCCTCTTTTTTTTTTTTTTTTTTTTAATTTCACCATATTTGGCTTATTTATGTATTTATTTTAAGTAAACTCTACCCCCAATGTGGGGCTCAAATTGAATATTTGTAAATTATTCATTTACAAATATTTAAAATTTTCCACTATGATGTCTTCTTTGACACATTTTGTGAAGTTTTGCTTTAATTTTCAAATATAGGGCCTTTTGTTTATCTTTTTTTTTTTTGTTTTTTTTCAACGTTTTTTATTTATTTTTGGGACAGAGAGAGACAGAGCATGAACGGGGTAGGGGCAGAGAGAGAGGGAGACACAGAATCAGAAACAGGCTCCAGGCTCCGAGCCATCAGCCCAGAGCCTGACGCGGGGCTCGAACTCACGGACCGCGAGATCGTGACCTGGCTGAAGTCGGACGCTTAACCGACTGCGCCACCCAGGCGCCCCTGTTTATCTTTTTGTTTATGCCTTCTCTTGTGTTTAGAGAGCAAGACTTGTGTGCTATTTCTTTTAAATGTAGAGACTTGCTTTGCATTAATTTTTGTAAATATTCCCTTTGTGCTTGAGAAAAATGTGCATTCTGTAATTATTGGATCTGTTCTAGATATGTCCAGTAAGTCAAGCTTATTTGTTGTGTTTTCAAATTCTTTCAAAGCTGTAGTTGCTATTGCTTTATTGTTTACTTGTCTTATTTCACGTTTGGGAAAAATATGTTGAACTCTTCCAATCAATATACACATCTTACGACAATAATTTGTCACTTACTTCCCGTAGTTCAGGCAGTAGTTGTTTGTTTGTTTTTTAGTTTTGAGGCATATAAGTTGTAGAATTGTAGTAATTTGTTGGTGCACTGACTCTTTTTATCATCATGTAATGATGTATCCTTAATAGTGCTTGTGGTCAGAGAATATCTTTTGTCTGAAATAAATATAGCTACTCTAGCTATCTTTTGCTTATTAGTTTCCTGGAAGTCTTTTTCCATATGTAAAAATGAGGTAAAATTTAGTTTAAAATTTTCCATATCTCTATGTTTTGGTTTTTGTGAATAGCATATGGCTAGGTTTTGCCTGTCTTTTATCTGGCAAGTTTAGTTCACTAGCTTTTCTTGTGATTATAGACATATTTAAATTTGTTTCCATAATCTTACTTGGTGCTGTCTATTTGACTATGTTTTCCTATGTTTTTTTACTTCTTTCTTGCCTTTTAAATACTGATAATTAAAAAAAAAAAGAGGGGCGCCTGGGTGGCTTGGTCGGTTAAGCGTCTGACTTCGGCTCAGGTCATGATCTCACGGTCCGTGAGTTCGAGCCCCGCGTCGGGCTCTGTGCTGACAGCTCAGAGCCTGGAGCCTGCTTCCGATTCTGTGTCTCCCTCTCTCTCTGACCCTCCCCCATTCATGCTCTGTCTCTCTCTGTCTCAAACATAAAATAAACGTTAAAAAAAAAAAAGAATACTGGTTGGAAATGATACCTTCAATTTTCATATTTGAACTCTTATGCATACTTATTTATCAACATTTGAAGTTAATATTTTAGCCCTCTTTTGGACAACTTGGGTCCTTGGAACACTTTAGCTCTGATCACTTTGTCCCAATTTTTATCTTGTTTTTATTCAACATTTTATTCTAGCCTTATCTTTCCAAATCAAACATTACTATTGATTCAGAAGATATTCCTGCATTTTAGGCAAGTTATTTGCCCGCTTCTTCCTGTATTTCAGTCCCCCTTTCTGAGATCATTTTCCTTCTCATGAATATATCTTTTGTAAGTTCCTCTAGTGTTGTCTTATGGTCTACATGGATGCTTATTTTAGAAAAGAGGGGCGGGGCGCCTGGGTGGCTCAGTCGGTTAAGCGGCCGACTTCGGCTCAGGTCATGATCTCGCGGTCCGTGAGTTCGAGCCCCGCATCGGGCTCTGTGCTGACAGCTCAGAGCCTGGAGCCTGTTTCAGATTCTGTGTCTCCCTCTCGCTGACCCTCCCCTGTTCATGCTCTGTCTCTCTCTGTCTCAAAAATAAATTAAAAAAAAAAACGTTAAAAAAAAAAAAAAAAAAAAAAAGAAAAGAGGGGCACCTGGGTGGCTCAGCCCATTGAGCGATTGAGCGTCTGACTCTTGATTTTGGCTCAGATCATGAACCCAGGGCCATGGGATTGAATGTAGTCTTACGGACTACACTAGGGGAACTTAAAAATACTCAGTTTTTTAATTTATCAGGATTTACATTAAAATGATATCACCTGGAAACACATATAATTTTCCTCCTTCCTTTCCAATTTGGACACCTTTTATTTCTTTTTCTTGCCTAATTGCCCTGGCTAGAATTTCCAGTAGTGTGTAATAGAAGTGGTGAAAGTAGACATGTTCTCCTTGTTCCTAATTTTAGAGGAAAAGCTTCCTAACTTTTACTATTGAGTGTGATGTTTCCCATGGAATTTTCATGTGTGGCCTTACTTATGTTGAGGTAGCTTTCTTCTGTTCCTAGTTTGTTTAATGTTTTTATCGTGAAGGGGCATTGAATTTTGCCAAATCCTTTTTCTATAGCAATTGAAATGATCAGGTGGTTCCTCCCATTTCATTCTATTTTTGTGGCATATCACATTGATAGTTTTCATATACTGAACCATTCTTGAATTCCTTAAATAAATCCCACTTGATCATGGTTCATTATTTATTTATTTATTTATTTACTTACTTACTTACTTACCTACCTACTATTTTTAAAAATAAAATTCATTCTCGAATTGACTAACATACGGTGTATAAAGTATGCTCTTGTTTTTTGGGATAGATTCCCATGATTCATCACTTACATACAACACCCAGTGCTCATCTCAAGTGCCCTCCTCAATGCCCATCACCCATTTTCCCCTCTCCCCCACCCCCCATCCACCCTTAGTTTGTTCTCTGTATTTAAGAGTCTCTTAGGGTTTGCCTCCCTCCCTCTCCGTTTGTAACTATTTTTCTCTCTGTCCCTTCCCCCATGGTCTTCTATTAAGTTTCTCAAGATCCACAGTGAGTGAAAACATATGATATCTGTCTTTCTCTGACTGACTTATTTCACTCAACATAATACCTTCCAATTCCATCCACGTTGCTGTAAATGGCATGATTTCATTCTTTCTTGTTGCCAAGTAGTATTCTGTTGTATATATAAACCACATCTTCTTTATCCATTCATCAGTTGATGGACATTTAGGCTCTTGCCATAATTTGGCTATTGTTGAAAGAGCTGCTATAAACATTGGGGAACAAGTGTCCCTATGCATAGCACTCCTGTATCCCCTGGGTCAATTCCTAGCGGTGCTGTTGCTGGGTCATAGGGTAGATCTATTTTTAATTTTTTGGGGACCCTCCACACTGTTTTCCAGAGCGGCTGCACCCGTTCACATTCCCACCAACAGTGCAGGAGGGTTCCTGTTTCTCCACATCCTTGCCAGCATCTGTAGTCTCCTGAATTGTTCATTTTAGCCACTCTGATCGGCGTGAGGTAGTATCTCAGTGTGGTTTTGATTTGTATTTTCCTGATGATGAGTGATGTTGAGCATCGTTTCATGTACCTGTTGGCCATCTGGATGTTTTCTTTGGAAAAGTGTCTTTTCATGTCTTCCCATTTCTTCACTGGATTATTTGTTTTTCGGGCATTGAGTTTGTTAAGTTCTTTATAGATTTTGCATACTAACCCTTTATCTGTATATGTCATTTGCAAATATCTTTTCCCATTCCGTCGGTTGCCTTTTAGTTTTGTTGATTGTTTACTTTGCAGTGCAGAAGTTTTTATCTTGATGAAGTCCCAATAGTTCATTTTTGCTTTTATTTCCCTTGCCTTCAGAGACGTGTTGAGTAAGAAGTTGCTGCAGCTGAGGTCAAAGAGGTTGTTGCCTGCTTTCTCCTCTAGGGTTTTGATGGTTTCCTGTCCCACATTTAGGTCTTTAATCCATTTTGAGTTTATTTTTGTGAATGGTGTAAGAAAGTGGTCCAAGTTCATTCTTCTGCATGTTGCTCTCCAGTTCTCCCAGCACCGTTTGCTAAAGAGACTGTCTTTTTTCCATTGGATACTCCTTACTGCTTTGTCAAAGATTAGTTGGCCATACATTTGTGGGTTCAATTCTGGGTTCTGTCTTCTATTCCATTGGTCTATGTGTCTGTTTTTGTGCCAATACCATAGTGTCCTGATGATTACAGCTTTGTAGTAGAGGCTAAAGTCTGAGATTGTGATGCCTCCCGCTTTGGTTTTCTTCCTCAGTATTACTTTGGCTATTCGGGGTCTTTTGTGGTTCCATACAAATTATAGGATTGTTTGTTCTAGCTTTAAGAAGAATGCTGGTGTAATTTTGACTGGGATTGCATTGAATGTGTAGATTGCTTTGGGTAGTATAGAATGTTTTTCCGTTTCTTTGTGTCTTCAATTGTGTTCATAAGTTTTCTGTCGTTTTCAGCATACAGATCTTTTACATCTTTGGTTACGTTTATTCCTAGGTATTTTATGGTACTTGGTGCAATTGTAAATGGGATCAGTTTCTTGATTTCTCTTTCTGTTGCTTCATTATTGGTGTATAGAAATGCAACCAATTTCTGTACGTTGATTTTGTACCCTGCGACGTTGCCTAATTCATGCATCAGTTCTACAGCATTTTGGTGGAGTCTTTAGGGTTTTCCATGTACAGTATCATGTCATCTGCAAAAAGTGAAAGTTTGACTTCTTCTTTGCCAATTTTTATGCCTTTGATTTCCTTTTGTTGTCTGATTGCTGATGCTAGAATTTCCAACCCTATGTTAAACAACAGCTGTGAGAGTGGACATCCCTGTCGTGTTGCTGTGATCTCAAGGGGAAAGTTCTCAGTTTTTTCCCAATTGAGGATGATATTAGCTGTGGGCTTTTCATATATGGCTTTTATGATGTTTAAGCATGTTCCTTCTATCCTGCCTTTCTTGAGGATTTTTATTAAGAAAGATGCTGTATTTTGTCAAGTGCTTTTTCTGCATCTATTGACGGGATCATATGGTTCTTATCCTTTTATTACAGTGATGTATCACATTGATTGATTTGCGAATATTGAACCAGCCCTGCAGCCCAGGAATGCATCCCACTTGATCATGGTGAGTAATTCTTTTTATATGCTGTTGAATTCGATTTGCTAGTGTCTTGTTAGGAATTTTTGCATCCACGTTCATCAGGGATATTGGCCTGTAATTCTCCTTTTTTGTGGGGTCTCTGTCTGCTTTGGGAACCAAAGTAATGCTGGCTTCATAGAATGAGTCTGGAAGTTTTCCTTCCCTTTCTATTTTTTGGAACAGCTTGAGAAGGATAGGTATTATCTCTGCTTTAAATGTCTGGTAGAATTCCCCTGGGAAGCCATCTGACCTAGGACTCTTTCTTATTTGTTGGGAGATTTTTGATAACTGATTCAATCTCTTCACTAGTTATGGGTGTGTTCAAATTTTCTGTTTCGTCCTGTCTAAGTTTTGGTGGTGTGTGGGTATCTAGGAGTTTGTCCATTTCTTCCAGGTTGTCCAGTTTGTTGGCATCTAATTTTTCATAGTATTCTCTGATAATTCCTTGTATTTCTGAGAGACTGGTTGTGATAAATCCATTTTTATTCATGATTTTATTATTTGGGTTCTTTCTCTTTTCTTTTTGAGAATTCTGGCTAGGGGCTTATCAATTTTGTTTATTTTTTCAAAAACCACCTGTTAGTTTCATTGATCTGTTCTACTGGTTTTTTTTTTTTTTTGGATTCTATATTGTTTATTTCTGCTCTGTTCTTTATTATTTCTCTTCTCCTGCTGGGTTTGGGTTGTCTTTGCTATTCTGCTTCTAGTTCCTTTAGGTGTGCTGTTACATTTTGTACTTGGGATTTTTCATGTTTCTTGAGATACGCCTGGATTGCAACGTATTTTCCTCTTAGGAGTGCCTTTGCTACACCCCAAAGCGTTTGGACTGTTTTGTTTTCATTTTCATTTGTTTCCATATATTTTTTAATTTCTTATTTAATTGCCCGGTTGACCCCTTCGTTTCTTTAAAAAAATTTTTTTTTTAAACATTTTTTCATTTTAGAGAGTGAGAGAGACAGAGCATGAGCGGGGGAGGGGCAGAGAGAGAGGGAGACACAGAATCCGAAGCAGGCTCCAGGCTCCGAGCTGTCAGCACAGAGCCCGATGTGGGGCTCGAACTCATGAACCGTGAGATCATGACCTGAGCCGAAGTTGAACGCTTAACTGACTGTGCCACCCAAGCACCCCTGATTTATGATTTTTGATTGAGAATTCATATTTAGTCGGTTAATGTGTGGAAACCCTGGGGACCTCAGTTGAGGATATTTGTTTCTTCTTGGAAGATAGGGGTTTCTTTGGACCTTTGCCGAGTCTCTGGCCAAGTCCTCATGCCTTTATTTCAACTCCCCTCCCTTCATCCTGGCTGGGTTGATATGTAATATTTACTGCCATGCAACACAGCACTTTACCCACGTTTATAACTCACTGTGTATTTTTCTTCCTTGTAAGTTTATGTTATGAATCAGTTAGAATAGGCTAGGCTACATTGTGTTAGACAATTCCAACCATCTCAGTCTTTTGAAACAGCATAAGTTGATCTCTCACCCACAGAGGGACTGATGCAGGTCACAGGACATGTGTCACCAGGGCACCTGTCCTCAGGCAGCCCGGGTTACTTTGTTCTTATGGTCCTGCTGTGTCAGCGTGAGGCCCCTGCTTTCATGATGTAAACGGAAAAGAGAGCAGAGAGAATTTCATATGAAACTTTTATTCTGTCAACTCAAAAGCGACATTTGTCATCCAGCCCATATTTTTGGAGGGAGTTATGTGATTCCCCCAGCCGCAAGGGACCTGGGAAATACGATCTTCCACAGGCCCAAGAAGGAAAGGAGAATCAGATACCGGTAACCCCTGATAATGGCTGCCACAGCTCAATTCCCGAGAGCCCCCCAATGTGGCAAAAATGGCTTTTTATGTAGAATTTACCTGTTGCACGTTGAGAGGGCCTTTCATACTGTCTAGACTGCAACTCTGCCGGATGGGAAGCTCCCAGCTCGTTCTTACATGCACCAAGATCTGAGAGCCCGATGACATCTGATGATGTCACAAGTTCTACTACTAAGAGTTTTTAAAAACTCTGACTACTTTTGATGAGGTGAATGAAATAATGAGATAATTGCCTAGTTTCATTTGCCCCAAAGCAAATACTTGTATTCTTGAAATGTAATGAAATCGAATATGAGTTTTGTGGATGTGAGTTTGGATAGAGGCAGCACAGAGTACTATATGAAAATATAAAGGAAGCTATTTGAAAAAAATGTAAGTTAAATAGGATTGAGGAAGGTGAATGATTTTTGGAAAACTTTCTAAGGCACATATTACTGTCACTTCACCATGATCCTTTGAAACAGTTGAGCACTTTTGGATTCCTTTCTGGTGAGTATCGATACTCCGTACTCAGATGAAACGATCAATTCTAGAATGTTTAGGATGTGTAACACTAGCGGAATTAGGTCTTTTAAATTCTTATTAGAGTTACTAATTTTATTGCTTCTTTTATTGATAGTTTTCTCTTTAAGATGTTGTTATAATGGGAAAATATGTACACTTTTGTCTCTAGGCTCGGAAATAAGCTGAATTAAGAAGCATAATGAAACATGTCAAGATCAACAATTTTAATTGACACATTTGACTCCAAACTTGAGTGAGATTTACCAGAATGTCTGTATCTAAGTCTAGCGTGAATTCCGGAGTTTTGAATAATTACAGTGTGTGCAGCTGGAGGAAACAACTTAAATAGGAAGGAAATCTATTACGTCACAACACTGTTAAGGAGACAAATATAGAATTACTAGTGTTTAAATCTATTTTCAGTAGTTTGAAATTATATGTTGCATGAAAATGCTAAACTCAAAGAAGCTTATTGAGTCTCTAGCTTCTCTGAGCAGCTGCCAATGGCTAATGGTTATAATTATTATTATTATTGGCAATAACAATAATTAATAGTAAAATCTACCTTAAAATGTGATGCTTTTAAAAATAATATTGAAGATGACAAAGGGCATATAAATTTTCCCTAATAAAGTTGAAGATTGTAAAACTACATCATAATGATTATTTCCTCTAAAGCACATTACATTTTAACTGGGATTATTTCCTATAGTCAAGATATTTAAAGAAAACACTTAGGAAAAATACACCAAACTCTTTAGGAATAGAAGTGCCATCTGAATGGAGAAAAAGATATTATCATTCTAATATTTGTAGTAATAACAAGGGAAAAAGACTCATTTGCCCATTATATTCAGTAATATTTGAATGGCGATTTAATTGACCTTATAATTTTAAGATACTCTTTTTTAATGATAAATTTTGGTATGAGATTCTGCAAATTTCTTATATACTAACAAAGAGAACAAGTTTCTTCTTAGAACTTAAGGGTGCTGTGATAATGGTCAACATAACTGATGCCACATGCCTGGCCCCTGACATCACGCTTAACATGTATGGGCTCAGTTAATTTCCCAGCAGCCCAAGGAGGGCGGTCACTCCGTTGACTGCACAGAAGAAGGAGGCTCCGAGATTTGCCTATAGAGAGTCCTATTCCAGTCTTCCTTCTTAACTCCGGTACTGTGCTCCCTCCCGGAGAGAAAGTCAGGGAACCACACTACTAACAAATTGCTTCTTTTAAACCTAACCCTCCTCCTACTATCAGTGGGATAATAGTTGGTTTGTGTACACCCGAGAAAAACAAGACAATATATTGCTAAATAAAACCAGAGTTGTTAAAAGTGAAAGGTGAAATTTGAAATCTCTTTTTCGAATAAAGGACTTATATAATTTTGGATTTGGAAGAAACTTTTAAAATTATTTATTAACTCTTTAATTTTACAAAGGAAATAAAATGAATCCAGAGACTTGACGTTTTTTGTGCTGGATGTAGTGATAGAACCTAGGTCTACTGACTGCTAGATAAGTACTTTCTTCCAGATAAAAATTTTGCTTTTTTAACTTTTTTTTTAAAAACACCATCTTGCTATTAGGCTTTAATAATTTAACATTCTAGATATGACTAGCAAAACCAAAGCCTGCCATGTTAGGTTTAATGTTGGCAATCTTGTTTACTTCTTACCAAATAATCATGAAACTACATTTCCTGCCTTCAACTCTTTCTTTTCTCTTACCTCTTTTTTATTGATTGATTCTTATGTAATGTGCGTCCAGTTTCTGTAGACGAAAGGTGACCAGAAGATGAATCTGCTGCTTTTGACTGATGATAAAAAACAGTGCTCGGGGCCCCTGGGTGGCTCAGTTGGTTAAGCATCTGACTTTGGCTCAGGTCATGATCTCATGGTCTGTGACTCCGAGCCCCTGGTCGGAAATCTCTGCTTCGGAGATTCTCCACCTCTAGCCCCTGCTTCAGAATCTCTCTATCCCTCTCTCTCTGCCCCTCCCCCACGCATGCTTTTTCTCTCTTTCTCTCTGAAAAATAAAATAAATAAACATTAAAAATCATTTAAAAATAGTGAAATAAAAATAAATGCTCTGTGTGTTCATGAAAATATCTTCAGAAAATGTTTCCTCTCGTGGATATCCCATCGGAAGGGAGGGCAGATCAATTCCACAGCTTGTGGCCGCCAACCGAGCGGCAGGGGCAACGATATTTTGGGGGCCAGCCTACACCTCATACCTCCGTGTCTGTCTAATCAGTAGTGGCATCGCTTCTCCGAGCAGTATGGTAAGCAGGTCCTTAAACTGACCAGCGCCCTGCCTTCAGCACCTATTGGACACTGTGATGCGGTATCCCATGGTAGCTACCTTTCTCTAGTACTGATCTAACTCACCCGTGACAGCGATAGCCGTCTTGTGACGAAGAGGTCTGCAGTCATGGAGGCAGTTAATCGCAGTGCACTGTGGGAAAATGCTCAGCTCAGACATTGCTAATGTGTGGACCCATCGTTTCCAGTAGTGTTGGGATTGTGGGGCAGCTAACAGGAACACCAGCAGCCTAGATAGCAGAGGACCGGGAGAAGAGATGGAAACTATGCTTAGGGGGTGCCTCCTCAGTGCCTGGTTTGTGCTAGAGGCTACCTGCGTGACCTCGTGCAGTTATTCAACCCAGATGTGTAATCTTCATTTTCTAGAGAGGCCCGTTGCACTCCTGGGAGGTCAGGTAACTTGACCACGGTTGCCCAGCTTATATGGGCACGTTACATTCCCGTGGCCAGCTGTGGGCCTGTCTACACTCGGATCCTTACCATTGTGCTGACCTCGCACACTGCTCCCACGTCAGGCGGCCTCCACGTTGGCCGGGCTAAAAGACGGCTCCAGGAGGAATCTGGCAGAAAGGGAGAAGCCAGGCATTTCTTTGGTTGCCGTGGCTCTACCCGGTCCACCGTGGGTCCGGCTTCCACCAAGTGACCCTGGGTTGTGATAGCTCGCTTTTCCCTTTAAGTTCAGACTTGTTGCCGATCTCCAGACCACTTCGCTCGGCTCTTCCATGGCCTCTGTTATACCTCTATCCCAGGTGTATTTGACTCTAAAGTTGACATTAGAAAAAAATCTGATCGAAGTCCAAGAGCTGTCACTTTGCCTTCTTTTCTCTAAAATTGAGTTAAAACTTTTGCCTTCTTTATCTCCCAGGATTGTTTGAAGCTCAGATGAGACAGTGTAGGGGAAGGCTTTGCAGTAAAGAGATGTAGTATTATATGTTTCCGTCACTGAAACAGATAGCCTAACAGGCATTGGGCCCCAGACTTTGGCGAAGCCTTTCTGTCTAGAAAAGTCTTCTATCTGGCTGGGGTGTGGGGGTGGGCTTTAAAATTACTGCTGCTTGGGTCCCACCCACATGGACTCTGGTTTCAGGTGTCTTGGGAACCTATGTTTTCAAAAATCTCAAGGTGGTTCTAATGTGCAGTCGGGGTGAGAAACACAGCTTTCTATCGGTGGTTCTTGAAGGGTGGGCTTTGGACCGAAAGCATCAGCACCATCTGGAAACCTGTTAGAGCCGCACCTTCTTGGGACCCACCTAGACCTGCTGAGTCAGAGACTCTAGAGTGGGGCCCTCCGGCTACCTGTAAGAAGCCCCCCGGATGAGTCTGGTGCCCACTCAGGTTTGGGTCCAGCAGCATTGGGTGGGCGTGCCGCGCTTCAGTCAAAGAGGTTTAGCTGCCCTGCCTTTTCTCTCTTTTCACCTCTGCTCTCCTGTGGCTGGAAAGGGGGACTTCTTACTGTCCCAACCACGATTCCTTGTGCTTCCTGTGACCGTGTGAGTACTGCTTCTGTGGCTCTCTTGGCTGCGGCTTCAAGCCAGCCACCGTTGGACACGGAAGTGGAATTTATTTATTCAAGCCCTCGTTATTAAGCACACGCTGTGGGCCAGGAACTGTGCAAGGCCCTGAGAGTGCCACAGTCAAAGGAGGGGATGGGCTCCATCCTCAGAGCACCGGCCGTCTGGGGAGAGGCCGCCAAGCAGCTAGCAATGCACATCTGTCGCGAGAAATGCTGCGCGACGGCCCTCGCCCTCGCATGCAAGAATGGCACCGTTATTTCCCTGACGACAGTGATCATAAGATTTATTCGCATCAGGGGTTCTTTTGCACACAATGAAGATAGAATTAATGTAGTGTCTGATAAAGGGAGGGACCAGTTTCGCTAGCTGTGGCTCCAGGATGTCCCGAAAGGGTGGGACCCGCGGGAGTGGCTGTCAGCCGGGCGGCCCAGGCCTTGTCTGAAATCCCCACGGAGGAGGCGCCTAGAAGGCAGACCCTCCTGGAGCTCACGGGGCTAAGGGCCCGCCCAGGTAAGTCCGCCAAGAGGGATTCGGGAGGCAAGGCGTTTGCTTGTCCAGAAAATGACAAGCTGGTGATGCTTCTGCCTGGTAGAATAAGTGTTTGCTCGAGCAAGAATGAGGAAGGGGAACGTGTCTAAAAGTGTATTTAGGATTCGGGACCCTCTCTGATTTGGCGAATAGGTTTTCGAAGTGGAAGGGCTAGCTGTCTCCAGAAGAGGGCGCCTGTATTCTTTGTTACCATTTTCCATCTGGAAGCGACCGTTTATATTTTCATACTGGCACAGAATAAACAGAAGACTGACTTATGTTTTGCTGTTTGCAGAACTGACTTCATGTAATTTTGACAGTTGTACCACATTCCAAACGGTTATAATTTTTTCCACTGGGACTTGGGGATATTAGATTAGGACATCAGAAAACCATGGGAAATGCGTCTCCTAACAGTATTCTTGCCCTACATGAGCTCTGTGCTCTTTGGCTTATCTGTAAAAACATCTCCTTCATTAGCGCCTACGAACAAGGCCTGTCAGTAACACACTAGTCTCCAGAGCATGCTTCTGCCTATTTGAAAGAATATTTACGTGACGCGGAAAACAAGTGGTTGATCCATTTAAAACGGCGAAACAATTGGATGGTACATTTTCTTCTTATTCAGACAGTTACAGCACTATGGAGACGTTGCCATTAATAAGTTCAGACGTGAGTAACACGACACTTTGGCAGGTCGCATGCCAGAGTCAGAAAGGGGCCGCCATGTCAGAGGGGGCCGCGAGCGAGGAGGACACATGTACACAAACACGCAAACTCCGCTCGGTGGCCAAAAAGGGTGAGTGGAGGAATCTGAAAGTAAAAATCTGTGGCTTTTGAATTTAGTGTGAAATTGCAAACAGACGATGCAGTAAGCGGATCAGAGCGCGAGGGAACAGAAGTGAAATTTTGGTGACACTAGATAAAAGCATGTGAAGGGCGGTCCCTGTGGCTCAGGGGTTCTGCTCTGCCTAGAGGGCCGATACGTTGGCACATGGGTGACGGTGCCGTTTTTAAAGCAGATTTGTGCGATTTCCTGCTTTCCTGGGAAGTAATTCTCTCTCTCTCTCTCTCTCTCTCTCTCTCTTCGCTTGCCTGCCCCCACCTTTATACTCCCAAATTAATATGACACGGGGAGAAGGGATGTCCAGGTTGGGCTTTATGTTCACGCGGCTTTCTGCAAAGATAAGAGATGTTAAACCTTCTGGGACTGATGACTTGCCTCACGTGGCTCTGAGATTTGCTCTCCTCGGAAGGTGAAGAAGGGTGGGGAGAAAGGGCGAAACGGCCCTTTCTGTACTGCTTTATTATGTGCAGCGTTTTCTCAAAGTCTTAAGTGTGGGTGAAAGCTCTCAGCCTTTAAATTAACGTGACCCAACGTTCACATGGCCGATGCTGCGGACAGGCCCGCCTGTGAGAAGATTCGGGGTCTGGGCTTGATTTCTGTGGATGTAATCAGCAGAGAGCATGAATGGGAGGAATGATTGGGAAGCTCTGAAAGTTTCTAGTGTGCTCCCTGTTTTGTCATTATCTCGGGGTAATTGGAGTTGAGAGGGTAGGACCTCTAATGAGCGGCTGCTCTCCCCTAATGGACGGGGACTGGAAATTAGTGCGGCTCCTGCTGTTCTACGTGAGTGAACCGTGGCGGCCAGAGCCGCCAGCGGGTCCCTCCAGGAAGTTTAGGCAACTGCCTAATGGTGGCCTCGCTAATGGCAACAATTACAGAATAGCCTTTTCAATGAGACCCGTGTGCATCAGTTAGAGACTAATCTCATTGAGCAGCAACAGGCCTGTGACAATGTCCATTCGGTGATTGGTACTTCAGCATCGCTGGCTAGGAGGGGTTTTCGTGTCTCCCGAGAAAGCCGAAATAGACACGAGGCGACACCAACCTGTGCCCCTTTGCAAGACCAAGATTGCAGCAGCAGGCGAGAAAGCAAGCGCGCCTTCTCCCCGGGGCCGTCTCCTGCCGGGGCGGTAGCCCCCTTTTCTACCCACGGCATCCCACTTAACAAGTACAGAGCCGGGGCCGGCACACGGGCGCCGACCCTCCGCCAGCCGCGGCCTTCGGAGTTACCTGTCACGTCTCGGAGGGAATGGGGTGGGGGCACCGAAGGCAGGAGAGGGTTCCCGCGATGCGAATCCGTCAACACGGGTGGATGCCTGTAGCCGGGAACGAGAGCCGGTCGGTGCCGTTTCAAATCACCGGACTCGTTTACTGTCACAGGTTTTAACACCTCCGGTGACAGAACTGGGGCTTCCAGGCCCGGCCGTGGAAGCCACTGTAGTTTAAGGTCACGTGGCTTTACTCAACCTGTGGGAAAGACCGGCCTTGTGCCGTCACGGCAGCCCCGACTTGACCCCAGAAGGGCCTGGACTCCGAGAGAGAGTAAGGAGGCATTGCCTTTTAGGGGCCCTCCCGGGCAGGGTCAGCTCCCCAGCACGAGGGCCTCTTAAACTGTCCATCCCGGGCACCTCTCTGGCCTCACCCTACCCCCATCCCGAGAAGAACCAGTCCCCTTTGAGGCATGAGCGCTCTTTCTCGGAACGATGGGATCCCTTCGTTTTTACGGAATTAGCACGATGGTAAATTTGGCCTAATACGCACACACACACACACCACATCTCCTCTATAGAAAGACATAGGTGTTGAATGAGCCGCAAACGTCTTTAAACATAAAACCTACGTAAGGAAAAAATTGAAGACGGCAGTATGTTTACTGCGTGGATTTCAAGATAGGCTAGGTCTTTTTCGTCAGAGTAATTTATCCTGAGCAGAATCGACTGACCCAGATCTGGACGTTTTTGTTTGTGTGTGGGGGGTGGGGAAGGGGAAGCTTCAAATTTGTCTTAGCTTTTTGGAGTCTGCTCGCATAGTATAGCTGCTGACTCATCATCACGGAAGAGTGGAGATGAGAGAAAGTCGCAAATACATTTGGTGGATGGGAGTTTTTAAAAAATGTTCTTGCTGTCATCTTCAGGGTTAAGTGTTGTTCCAGCCGTAGCACGCAGACACAAAAATTGCTCGTAAAATATAATTTCCCTAGAAGATGATCCCTTATCCGCTCAGAATGAGGAGACAGTGCTGAATTCAGCTCACAAGTGGCCAATTTAACTTAACACTATTTGCATGAAAATAATTGCAGGTGCAAGCAGGGAAGGAAGGTTTTGAGCAGTTGGCCTTAGGTGTGCCTGGTCAAGTCGGGTCCTGTAATATCCGTTCTCTGCTTTGGCTTGAGTCATTTCAGGGACTTGTAGCTTTTTTTTTTTTTTTTTTTTTTTTTTTGAGGGAGCACAAGGAAAAATTGCAGACTTCACCTAATTTAAAATAAGAACTTCCTATCGACTGATTTTACTCTTTTCACTGCAGAATTTAGAGAAAGCAAGCAGTTCACAGGCACCTATTTCTGGTTTGCAATACAGGTTGTGGTTTCCCTCTTATTAAACATTGGCTATATTTTTAAGACACTTTGCCTAAGAGTGGATAAAGTGCTTGCAAAGTAATGGTTGTTGAAAGCGTCCGAAAATCCCCCAGGAACTAATTTGTTGTTGTTTTTATTCTCTAACTAGAATGGGAGTTTGCCTAAGATGTTGGTGATTTCCTGCAGTGATTTCTGAACGAGAAGTAGATTTAAGGTTCGAAGTCACTTTTGTGTGTGATCTCTGGGTTAAGAAGCAAATTCCTCAGTTTGAAGGTTCAAATGTTTTTCTTTGGAGAAATAGAAAAAAAAAATCCAAGGGACTTGTTAAACATGCTTGTGCCATATCGACTCCATCATAGACTGGAACTTGGCCCACAACAAAGCCTTACGGGTGTGAGGTGCTGGGGGGTTAGGTGTCGTCCTTGGGCCACAGAAACCTCAAGCATGTGGGCAGAATGGTGACCATTGGCAGCCATCAGGCTGTGAAAACAACGTGCTAATTACTGGGGAAAACAAACAGCCAGCAGTTTCTACATACCCATCAGGAGATATGAATAACAGAGTACGTACATTTTTAAATTTAGCGCATTTTTGCTGCTCAATAAATGCATAATAATAATCATCATCACATTTTTATTAGACACTGTGCATTTATGAGCGAGCTTGGTGGTCTCTTTGGGCCTCTGCCAAGGTCTAATGGAGCCTTCATAGCGGTGCAGACTCCTCTTTCAGATTTTCCCCTCCTTTCTGCATAATCTAGGGGATGACAGCAAACCTACCTGGGGTAAAGGGAACGTGAAGGAGGTAGCTTTTACTTTATCTCAGAGTCAATCTACCCTGGCTTTTCCAAGCCAAAGACATTCTTCTAGAAATCACTGTGCTCCGTGACAAAAGTTGAACAGAAGATAATCACTCACAAAGGAAAAGAAAAATGTTAGCATTAGCCTTTTTTCAAAAATTGGTTTCTGACCCAAGTGTCAACGTTCATTGACCTATAATGCTAGACACCCTGCTTCCTTATTAATAATGGCAAAGTTGGGGCTTGGCACAAAAACATCACCTTGCGTTTTAGAAAGCAGAAACGAAGGCAAAGCGAATGCCGTAACATCCCACGTATCGGATCTAATCGGCCCGGGAACATGGAAAGATGGGACGGGGACATGCGTTCAGTCAGTCAACAAATCTCTGTGGAGCACCCAAGATGGCGCAGCCCCTCTTCCTGGGACTTGGACACATTGGTTACCAGGACAAAGGCCCCTGACTTTGCAGGGCTCAACGACTGGGTGGTGTTGAAGAGCATGTCCTACTGAGTAGAAAGTGGCAGTGAAAATCCAAACATCTCGCCTAAGTTTGGACGGTGAGGAAAATGAAAGCGAAGTGAGGGACTCAGGGTCATGGAGCTTGGGAAGACGCAGTTGAAACTAGACTTTCTGATGGGATTCGAGTATAGGAAGAATTGTTATCTTGGAGGGGACGGCGGCCACCTCCAAGGAGGGTGGTACGGAAGGAGCCATGCCAGCTGCTAGGAAAGAAATCCAGACTCGAAGATATGGAAGAATGGCAATGAGGACTGGAATGCAATGCCAAAGAAAGGAAAAACAATGAGATAAGTTACGCGTGGTCTTCCCAGAGCTGGGCATGAACTATCTTTCAGCTTTCTTCCACCTTTAAAAACTCGAAATAGCTGTAAACTTATTTAACGTCAATAAGCAATACATTGTCTAAGGGAGATAAACACAGAATAGTGCACCGTACATGGACCTGTACATTTAGAGAACAAATGTGGATTGTGTCTAACGTGTAGGTAGAGGGTTGGGCTTACACACAGGGAACATTTTTCCTCCATCTGAGGCAACATCTATGTAGGAGGCTGGTTCACCACTTCTAGACACGTTTGTATGTGCACCCCACCGCACATGATGCCCCTGTATGTGGCATAGAAATATATATTTCTATGTTGTTTGGGTGTTTTTGCTTGTTTTTGTTTTTAGGTTCCAAGATATATAGTCAACATATCACCCAGAGGAGAACTATTTGACGCGTTCTTGGAGTGATTTCATCTGTTGAATGTTAGGTAGTGACTGAGAGACCAGGTAGGTTTGTCTGGGGGTGGGGTGGGGGCATAATTAGTAAAGCTTTAGCGCAGGTAAGAGCAGGGCCTAGTGCGGCCATTCTACCTACTTTCCTTCTGCCTTTGCCGTTTCTTGCTACTACTAGATTGGTACCCACCACCGCCTTGTGGTGAGACCCTTGAGGGCAGGGACCGTGTGTCGTGTGGCATTGAATTCCTAGCCTCCAGCACAGGGCTATGCACTTGGTGGGGGCTCAATGCATATTTATTGGCTAGAATTGAACTAGTATAAACATACAAGGAAAGCCTCATCAGGGAGCCCGGAATACCAAGAACTAAGTTAAAGGAAACTTGGGGCAGGTCTTCCTGCCCAACCCCAGGGCACAGCTCTCCGTGTCTCAGACACCACTCCCTGCAGTTGGGCAAGGAGGGGTGCCGACTTCAGGGTGGACTGTGTCTAGTTTAAAGGATGCTCACTGTGCCACTGTGAGTGAAAAACTGTTGACAAGTCGCACATCCATCAATAGGAGAAAATTGGTGGATTATGGTATATCGATGCTATGGAAGGTGAAGCGGCCATTGAAAAGGAACCAGGGAAGTCTGCCTGTTCTGACAGAGGAGGATATCAGTGGTAGAGTACTGGTGTTTGTTTTTTTTTAATGTTAATGTTAATTTTTTTTAATGTCTACTTATTCTTGAGAGAGAGAGAGACAGAGACAGAGCGCAAGCGGGGACAGGGGGGCAGAGAGGGAGACACAGAATCCAAAGCAGGCTCCAGACTCTGAGCTGTCAGCACAGAGCCCGACGCAGGGCTCAAGCTCATGAACCGTGAGATCATGACCTGAGCCGAAGTTGGATGCTCAACTGACTGACCACCCAGGGCGCCCCCACCACCCCTGCTCTGCCCCCACCCCCCAGAGTACTGGTTTTTGAAAAGCAGTGTGCATGTCATTATGTGTAATTTGTTCCCATTTAAAGAACTACCCCTATACATATGTGCATATGTATGGGTACTTACAGAAAGCTCTGGAAGGATGTACGCACATCAAATACTAGCGAGTGCCTATGAAGGGATGGGAGAGATTTAAAAATCCATGTACTTCTGAACTGTCTGAATGTTTTACAGCAAACTTGTATTATGTATGCAATAACATATATATGTTATTTCTCTCTATATTTTTATAGATATATATTTATATATACAGATATTATAGATATATATTTTCTCTCTCTCTCTATATATATGGAAAAGAAGAGTTTCTCTCCATTGTGAGAATTGGTTTGTTGTAGTAGCCTAGAATTAATGTATAAATAAGTATATATTAAATAGTTGTTATTTAACTAATTTACTATTGGTTGAGTGATTGATTCTTGGCTAAATAAAGTGGAACAATTCTCACGAAGGAAAGAGACCATCGTTGACTCGCAAGAAGGTCTTATTTTTCATGACTGAAAGTCCTATCTTTTGGTTGGGCTTGTATTTTAGTGATGAGTTAGGGGCAGTGTCCCTTGAGAACATAGGTCCCCAAATTGTAGGCAAAAAAAAAAAAAAAATCATAATTTCATGTCTGATACTTTTTTTTTTTTTTTTTTTTGCTGTCTTGCTTTGGACATGTCTACATAAAGGAAGCCAAAAGTTAAAGTAAAACTCTAGATTAGCATTGTCGCCAGAAGGGGAGGGAAATTAGCAGAGAGTCCAAGATGAGTCCCAAGCGGCTATGTTTTTATGTTCCTCCACACATAATTCTGAGGCATAGCCAGGACTGAGACCTACCCCTGGGGTTTCTTTGATACTAACCATACTCTACGGACTACAAGGCAATCTCTCCAATGTACTCTTGACATCAGCAAAAAACAGGAGTAGTGAAACATGATTTGTGCCAACATAAGTTTGCACGTTTCCCATTTGTTTGTGGTCAGCATCGAATCCCAGTCCGATATTTATAGGCTTATTATTTTAAAGTATCCCACATCAAGGCTCTGTCAAACACTCAAGACAAATCTAAATCAACGTCTTGCTTTTCTTTGTCACTATTGGGGGGACTTGGGGATAATCACAAAGTTTCCTTCCAATTATGTGATTCCACTGTATGGCTCTGATAAGTCGGTACTTGAGTATACTAAATAGATTTGAATCTTTAGGCCTGGACGAGTTATATCTCAAGGTACTGTAATAATTCATGTATATAATGGCCGAGCCTGGCCAATGGTATTTATGAAACTTTTCCGTGACTCTAAACAGTCTCTACCACACTAGAAAAATAACGGTTTTATCTATTACCATGGGGCTGAATTATTCTATTTAACTAGAATTCTTATTATTGATGTTAAGTTGCTACTAATTAAAAAAACTTTTTTGAGTGTAGTTGACACACAATGTGACATTAGTTTAAGGGGTACAACATAGTGATTCAACGGTTCTGTGCGGTATACTGTGCTCACTTACGTGTAGCTGCCATCTGTCACCACACAGCACTGTCACAATATCATCGACTATGTTCCCTATGCTGTGCCTTTTGTTCTTGGATCTCCCGCCAATCTCCTTCACCCATGTTGCCCAACCCTGTACCGCCTTCCCTCTGGCAAACATCAGTTTACTCTCTGATTTCTGCTTTTTGTTTATTCATTTGTTTTGTTTTTTAGATTCTACACACGAGTGAAAGTATACAGTATTTGTCTTTCTCTGTCTGCCTTGTTTCACTTAGCATGACACTCTCTTGGTCCATCCGTCCATCTGTGTTGTTGCAAATGGCAATATCTCCTCTTTTTTATGGTGAAGTAATATTCCATTGTGTATATATATATATATATACACACCACATCTTCTTTGTCCATTTATTTTTGGAAAGACACTTGGGTTGTTTCCATATCTTGGATATTGTAAGTTATTTATAATTTTTCCCCCTTTTCCAGGTGTCTTTTTTTTTTTCTCCTGAATGGCCATAGTGATTAATTTTATGTGTCAATTTATGTCGGGTATTTGGTGAAACGTTATTCTAGGTGTTTCTGCGAGGGTATTTTTGGATGAGGTTAACATTTATATCGGTAGACTGAGTTGAAGCAGACTGCCCTCCATAAACGTGGGTGGGCCTCAGCCAATCAGTGTATAGCCTGCGTAGAACAAAGGCTGACCTTCTCCGAGTAAGAAAGAATCTTTCAGCCAGACGACAGCCTTTGAACTAGGCACTGCCTCTTCCACTTGGCAGCTTCCAGCCGTTAGACGTGAACTACAATGTCAGCTCTGCAGATTTCGGACTTGACCAGCATCTGTAATCACATAAGTCAGTTCCTTATAATAAGTCTCTTCATGTAATCTGTCTCTATATAATAATCTTCATACATATGTAATCTTTATATATAAAGTCTAATAATATTCTATGTAGTAAATATCTCTCTATGTATATGCATATGTAGAACCCTGACTAATACAATGGATGATAAAAACCACACAATTTTCATTGTATTTTCAACCTTTCTTTTTTTTTTTTTTTTTAGTGATAAATATATTGGATTGTTAGCAGAAAAATATATGTTGTGTTACTTATGAATTACATTCATGGGGCATGAGGGTGCTATAGTTATAGGTTAAAAAAAACTTCCTCTTATTTTACTTTTGAGATGAAATAGATTTTGAATAGATTTTGGATACAAGTTCAATTAAACGGTAAATGAAAAGAACGCTGGTGCAATTTTGATTGGGATTGCACTGAATGTGTAGATTGCTTTGGGTAGTCTTGCCATTTTAACAATATTTGTTCTTTCAATCCATGAGCATAGAATGTTTTTCCATTTCTTTGTGTCTTCTTCGATTTATTTTAATCGCTTCTCGGCCTTTTGGCTAAGATCAAGTGCAATTTCTTTCATAAGTTTTCTATAGTTTTCAGCATACAGATCTTTTACATATTTGATTAGGTTTATTCCTAAAATTTATATGGAGCCACGAAAGACCCCGAGTAGCCAAAGTAATGTTGAAAAAAAAAACCAAAGCGGAGGCATCAGCATCCTGGACTTCAGCCTCTGCTACAAAGCTATAATCCTCAAGACAGTATGGTACTGGCACAAGAACAGACATAAAGACCAATGGAATAGAATACAGAACCCAGAACTGGATGTATGAAATGTATGGCCAACTAATCTTTAACAAAGCAGCAAAGAGTATCCAATGGAAAAAAGACAGTCTCTTCAGCAAATGGTGCCGGGAGGACTGAACAGCAACACGCAGAAGAATGAAACTAGACCACTTTCTTACACCATACACAAAAATAAACTCAAAATGCATGGAAGACCTAAATGCGAGACAGGAAACCGTCAAAACCCTAGAGGAGAAAGCAGGCAACAACCTCTTTGCCCTCAGCTGCAGCAACTTCTTACTCAACACGTCTCCGAAGGCAAGGGAAATAAAAGCAAAAATGAACTATTGGGACTTCATCAAGATAAAAACTTCTGCACTGCAAAGTAAACAATCAACAAAACTAAAAGGCAACCGACGGAATGGGAAGATATTTGCAAATGACATATACAGATAAAGGGTTAGTATGCGAAATCTATAAAGAACTTACCAAACTCAACATCCAAAAAACAAATAATCCAGTGAAGAAATGGGCAGGAGACATGAAAAGACACTTTTCCAAAGAAAACATCCAGATGGCCAACAGGTACATGAAACGATGCTCAACGTCACTCCTCATCAGGGAAATACGAATCAAAGCCACAGTGAGATACGACCTCACACTGGTCGGAGTAGCTAAAATGAACAACTCAGGAGACTACAGATGCTGGCGAGGATGTGGAGGAACAGGAACCCTCTTGCACTGTTGGTGGGAATGCAAAGTGGTGCAGCCACTCTGGAAAACAGTGTGGAGGTTCCTCAAAAAGCTCAAAATAGAACTACCCTATGACCCAGCTAGAAATTTACCCAAGGGATGCAGGCGTGCTGATTCATAGGGGCACATGTACCCCAATGTTTATGGCAGCACTTTCAACAATAGCCAAATATGGAAAGAGCCCAAATGTCCATCAACTGGTGAATGGATACAGAAGATGTGGTTTATATATACAATGAAATAATACTTGGCAATGAGAAAGAATGAAATCCTGCCATTTGCAACAACATGGATGGAACTGGAGGGTATTATGCTGAGTGAAATAGGTCAGTCAGAGAAAGACAGGTATCATATGTTTTCACTCATACGAGGAACTTGACAGAAGACCATGGGGAAAGGGAAGGGGAAAAAAATAGTTTCAAACAGAGAGGGAAGCAAACCCATGAGATTGAAATACAGAGAACAATTGAGGGTTGATGGGGAGACGATGGAGGGGGGGAAATGGGTGACCGGCATTGAGGAAGGCACTTGGGATGAGCACTGATGTGTATGTAAGCGATGAGTCATGGGAATCTACCCCTGAAACCAAGAACACACTGTATACACTGTATGTTAGCTAACTTGACAATAAATTATATAGATAAATAAATAAATAAATAGAAATAAAAAAATAGTGAATGAAAATTGAATAAATCACTTGAAATATGTTATTTAAATATTTAATATTTAAATTAAATATTTAAATAAATGTGTTATTTAAAAAATAATGTAAATTATGTTTCATGATAAACTAAACCATACATACTACTATATTTAAAGTTGTAATGGTTTAGAGATTTTTATTTTTTTTTATTTTTTTTTATAAAATTTTTTTTTAATGTTTTATTTATTTTTGAGACAGAGAAAAACAGAGCATGAGCAGGAGAGCGGCAGAGAGAGAAGGAGACACGGAATCTGAAGCAGGCTCCAGGCTCTAAGCTGTCAGCACAGAGCCCGACGCAGGGTTCAAACTCATGAACTGCAAGATTGTGACCTGAGCCGAAGTCGGATGCTCAACCGACTGAGCCACCCAGGTGCCCCTAGAGATTTTTTTTTTTAATTTTTTTTTTTAACGTTTTATTTTATTTTTGAGACAGAGAGAGACAGAGCATGAACGGGGGAGGGTCAGAGAGAGAGGGAGACACAGAATCTGAAACAGGCTCTAGGCTCTGAGCTGTCAGCACAGAGCACGACGCGGGGCTCGAACTCACGGACCGCGAGATCATGACCTGAGCCGAAGTCGGACGCCCAACCGACTGAGCCACCCAGGCGCCCCGAGATTTTTATTTTTAAGTTATCTCTATACTCAGCGTGTGGCTGAAACCCATGACCCTGAGATCAAGAGTTTTGTGTTCTACAGACTGAGCCAGCCAGCCGCCTCTAAAGTTTTAATAGTTTAACTACAATCAGTAACTTTCACTGACTCAGAACATTAATATTTTCAGCCACTTTAAAAGTGAACATATTTTATTCATTTTACCCTTCCAAAAATCACCAAAAACTCTGACATGATTTTAAAGTAATTTCAGCCAAGTTCGGAAACTAAAGATTAAGGGAATTTAACAAGCTTATTTTGTCCATAGACCTAGTGTTTGAGGAACTTGATCAGAATTTGTGGCAGAACTCTTACCAGTATCGTCTAGACCAGGGTTTCTTAATCTTCGCACTATTGACATTTGGGGATGGATCATTCTTCGTTGTGGGATCCTGTCTTGTGCACTGTAGAATGTTCAGTAGCACCCCGGCCTCTACCGTGTAACCTCAAGTGTAGCCACCAAAAATGCGTCCAGAGAATGTCAGAAAGCCCCTTGGGTGGGGGTGGGGGGTGCAAAACCACCCCAGCTGAGAACCCCTGGTGTAGACACATATGGCATGAGGAAGGCTAGTCGCATAAATAAGGGACCATAGGCTAAAATAAATTTAAATAAGAGATCGTCTAATGAAAATAAAGTTTGATAAAGAAAAACAGTCGAAAACCTTTGGAGCCTGCAGTGTGGGAGTGATAGCTCTTCTCCACCTTTGGCCTCCTCACGGTTGACATTGTGGTTCACAGGGAGCGGATTTTGCTTTTCACCGATTTTTGCAGCGCCTCGCTACCTTGGTCGTCACCAAATTTAAAACAACCACCTACCTGAAGTAAGAATATGTCAAGTGTAAAGGTCCCAATCGACCAAGCGTTGTGTTAAGCAGGCCTTGGAAGGAAGACAGGGATGGAGCAAGGGCATTATTTCCTAAGAGTTCTGTGTTTGGTGAGGTCTGAAATGAGCTGAGAAAGTAGTCCCGTTAACTAAAGTAGCAGGGGTGGGAGAGAATATTGAGAGGCTCTGAGGGTCAGTTTGATGTGTCCAGTTGGCGAGGCTATAGTCCCCAGTTATTTAATCAAACGCTTGTCTAGGTGTTGCTCTGAGGTATTTCATACACGTGGCTAACACGTATAATCAGCTGACTCGAAGTAAAGATTATCCCGAATAATATGGGTGGGCCTGCGCCCATCAGTTGAAAGCCTTTAACGACATTAACTGAGGTTTCCCTGGGGTGGGAAACCTTTCGCCTGTCCACAGCGGCTTCAGCTTTTGCTCCCGAGTTTCTGGCTTGCAGGCCTGCCCCACAGGTTTTGAACTCGCCTTGCCGGCCCTCACGGTTGTTGGAATATGTATCTCTCCCTCCCCCTCCCTCTCTCGCTCCCTCCTCTGTTTCCCCTTAAGCCTTAATGCTCAAGCTGACTTACAACAGAAGAACAACGCCGTTTATTATCCAGGGACAGAAGGAAGACAGGCCTCCATCTCATGGATTCTGTCTCCTTCTGGAGTCTGGCACGTGGTGCTCAATAAATGAGGAGTTGGATGCAGCACGTCATACTAGCAATGGCTACAAACACCTCTGGAGCATCTACACTTGAGATGTCTTTGCCAGGAAGTGGGGAATTTCTGTGAAAAAGGCACCGTCTGGCTTTCAAAAAAAAAAAGCATTCTCATATAAGTCACGTTAAACACACTGTTGAAAATGTGGAAAACGGAAGGCACACACACTCACGTTCGCCATCAGAACGTGACTCGGGTCGGCTTTCGGCGCATTTCCTGGAGGCTCCTCTCCTCCTGAACCCCCACCCCGTGCAGATGTTTTTGTGCAGAGGCAGTCACGCTGTGTTTAAAATTTCTCCCAGCTTCCTCTCTTGATACGACTTCATCTTCATAAATCTCATTTTCCCTTTGTTTATTTAGTTTTCTGTTGAAAAAAGCAAAACCGATGAGCGCTCATTAATAGGATGGAACTTTGTGGGGCCCTTTCAGATGCGCGGCCTTTTCCACGGGCTCTCTTTTTATCCTGCAAACAAGCATACGGGGAGTATTTTCATCCCCGGGCTACAGATGAGGAAACTGGCCTGGGAGTCCCTGAAGAGCTCGTGCAGTCTGCCCGATGGCAGGCCTTCGGAAAAATACGCTCCTTCCCCTTTGCCATGCAGTCGTGTTTTGCTTGCTTTACGCCATCTTCTCTTTCGTGGCTAACGGCATTGATGGGTTGAGAGAGCACTCCTGTTCATCTTGTTCTGTGAGAAAGAACGTGCGAAGACTCAGTAGCTCGTTCCATATTGTATCGTATGGCGTCAGTATTTTCCTGCAACTTGACAAAGTGAAGCGTGCCTTTTTTCTTTAGGTGTGTGACGATTCCTGTTTTACTTCAATTTCTGTTTTCAAATTTAGGTCACATCCCAATGATGCTTACTGAGGGAAAGTGAACTCTGGAGAGCCACGGTTTGGGGCTCTGGGTGAGTCGCTGGTAACCATCCCACTCGAAATCCACGTAATCGGATACATACTTAAGACGGACAGACCAAAGTGCCACATCATCATCCAAGTCCACTGGAAGGACGCAAAGTAAAATGAATAACTGAGTGCATGAATAAGTACAATTCAGCTACGATTAAAGAAATGCTCAGAGATTAAGAAGGAGCACAGCGAGCTGAATCTCTTTTTCACGTGAAGAAGTAACTCCGAGTACAGCATTCTCTCCATTGGGGGTATACTCAGAAATACTAAGGACCTTCTGCTGTTTTGCCGTGTACTGAAACAAATCGTGCCACATTAGAATAAACGATTCCCTTACATTAAATATATTACATGAAAAAAATAAATAAACAATTCCCAAATATGGCTGATTAAAATCGCGTGTGATCACATTACAGCACGAAAACATGACTTTACTTCCTTTGCCCTCAAGGAGCTCACGTGTACTGCGAATAATAATGCTCCCCCCCCCCCCAGCATTTACTGTCTGTGGTGATGTCGTGTGCTGAGCGTGGCTCTAGTTTTCACTTTTCTTTGAACCCACGCTGTGTAACTATTCTTGAGTCTCGTACACAAGCTGATATCAACTGTGCTTCTTCTGGGTTTGACCAGTTTATGACCAAGACTTGCTCTCCTCCCCTCTCCGATTTCTAAAAGAATTGCACTGATGCTGGGAGAGGATTTCTGACCATAGGGACTTCCCGAATCTCCTCCAGAGAACACCACGTAAGTGTTGCCGGCGACCACGCCGAAGACCGGCTCAGCTTAATAGCAGCTACTCTGCCACAGCGACAGGGGCTTTGTCGAATTGCAGAAGCTATCTAGAAGGTACTTAAAGATGGTGTACATTCCACCTCTTTGAAAGGTCAGCTTGGGAAACCTGTCTAGAGAGACAGTAAGGATAAACGTATCCTCCCAGCTCTGTAATATCGAGAAGCCAGCATGGTTCTCTAGAGGTAAGTTTACATACCAGCATAATTCATGAAATTAATGTGCCGGGAGGTTCATAAAGGGTACAGTTTTACTGCTGTGTGTGTGTCTCCTTAGAAAATTTTGGGATGTTACTATTATTTTTTAAATTAATTTATTTAAATTCAAGTGAGTTAACATACAGTGTAGTCTTGGCTTCAGGAGTAGAACCCGGTGATTCATCTCTTACACACGACACCCAGTGCTCATCCCAACACGTGTCCTCCTTAGTGCCCATCACCCTTTTATCCCGGCCCCCCACCCACCTCCCCTCCAGCAACCCCTCAGTTTGTTCTCTGTATTTAAGAGTCTCTTATGGTTTGTCCCCCTCTCTGTTTTCTATTTGTTTGTGTGTTTTTTTGTTTTTTGTTTTGATTTTGCATTTCTTCCCATCAGTAACCCGGTGGAAAAATGCTGTCTGAGGTGAATGTTTCCTAAGTGCTGTAAACCCACCTTTATGAAGATCTCAGGTGATTCACCAATAACCTGAGATCAGCCTGAATCTGCGTGCATTCAAGCATTCTTGTAAGCGGAGACTAACAAGCGTGAGTCAGTTGTTGGAGACTGTGCTGTGTAGCCTGGCAAATAAGCTCCCATTTGTTTTCATGTCCTTCATACAGAGGGACTGCAGACAAGCCAGGTCTCAGAAGAACGGAGGAGAACCCTCCTCCCTTCCCCGTGGGCGGTTGTGCCCAACGGGTGTGGCTTCACAGATGTCCCGCCGAGTCGGGTACCCTAGTTTACCCTACGCCACGGACCTGGTAAACGTTGGGATAGTGGATGTGTCACACCCTCGAAAACTACAAAACATCATGACATATAAGGTAGAATCCTTATCGTAATAATCCTGTCATCTTCAGAAATAAAATGTGAAACTTCTACTTGTGGATACTGTGCAGTCAGCTGAGGCCGGCCAGTAACTCTACTGTAACGACTAGGAAAAACCAGAGAAATTACACAAATGAGATCTGGAAAGGCACCCCTGGGTTGTGGAAGAAATGAGTAGTAGATGAACTAAGATCACAGAGAGAGAGAAATTGTTTGCAGGTAAGCTGCAGACCCACAGATGTTTTTGGCCCTGGTGACATTTATTGATTCTGGGCACAGGTTGAGGATCAGGCGTGGCTCGGGCAGAGGGTCCTTGTAAAGGTAAGAGAAACCAACAAAGCTCTAACCAACTGGGGGCCTAGTGTGAAAATATTACAAACTTGAGGGGCTTCACCCTCAAAGCTGGTTTTCTCCACAAGACGTTTGCTGAGTTCTCAGGGTTCATAGGATGCGGGGAAGTGAAGCTGAAAGTTTCTAAGGGGCAAATGAAACCTCCCACAGGCTTATGTTCTTAAAAAGCAAGATGCCTCTGGGGGATCGGGCCGGCTTCAAGCACATGGCTGTTTCCTCCTGGCCTTAAGGCATTTGCCAGATTTTGGGATTCCTGGGTTAAGCGTCGGACTTCAGCTCAGGTCATGATCTCACGATTCGTGAGTTAGGGCCCCACTTCGGGCTCTGTGTTGACAGCTCGGAGCCTGGAGCCTGTTTCCGATTCGGTGTTTCCCTCTCTCTCTGCACCCCCCCCCCAAATAAACATTAAAAAAAAAAGACTTTTGCCAGATTTTGAAGCTTTGTAAGGGTGAGGAACCTGGAAAGTTGGTTTGAAAATGTCTGACCTCTTCTAGAGTTGAGGAAACAGACACCCCCTGGGCTCTCCATCAGAAGTAGGGAGGGCTATACTCAAGGAACTGGGTGAACCAAAGATCTGTAGAGTCTTACTAAAACTGCAACCCAACCCCAGCCCAGTTCAATTATTGATTGGATTCACATGATCAGCCACTCATATCTAAGAAGAAAAGGGACACGCTCTCTAGTGGAATATAGCATCAGCAGGAACTTACATATTTCTAAATAGCTGCCATACAATCAATAATATCTAGACATGCATGGATATAAATTAATATAGGCTGTACAAAAGTAAACATTTTCTAGATGTTTTCTCCCACTCTAAAGAGATTTTGATGTAAATGGAAAAGCAGCTATTTATTTATTTTTAAGTCAGTTTTTTTTTAAGTTTATTTATTTTGAGAGAGACAGAGCGAGTGAGGGAGGAGCAGAGGGAGAGAGAGAGAGAATCCCAAACAGGCTCTGAGCACAGAGTCAGACTTGGGGCTCAAACTCATGAAACTGTGAGATCATGAACTGAGCTGAAACCAAGAGTCAGCTTCTTAACTGACTGAGCCACCCAGGTGCCCCAGAAAAGCAACTCTTTAATAAAAGTATGACGTTGATGTTAGTAGGTAGATAATTGGAATGAGATGCCTATTCTTTTTCACTCATCCTTTACCTCATTTGATATATGACTTCCAGAAATGTCAGTCACACCTCTGATATTATTTTATGCTTCTTAATGTAACTTACATTTTATACTTTTTCTGTTCTTCCTATGTCTTATGTTTTTAGGTACTTATTAAATATTAGAAACTTGGCAATTAAAAAGCATCAAACTATAAGAAACGAAGTAGATAGATGTTCCGTTAAATTTAGCATTCTTATTAATGATAACCAAAGGCAGAGTTAGGAAAAAAAATGGAGAAGAGAATATAGACAGATAACTCAGTGGGAATCTGGTTACAAATTAATCTTAAACTGCAAAGAATTAGGAGTGGAGAACGCAGACTTTTGCGTTGGAAGGTCCGTGTTAGGATCCTGCTTCATCGCTGTTCAGCTGTGTGACTTCAGGCAAGTGTCTTAACCCCTCTAAGTCTTAGTTTCTTCAACCCTAACAAGCAGAGGTAATAATGTCGAATTTGTAGTGTAATGAAGTTTTAAATGAAATAGGGCAAGTGAAATTCTTGGCGTGTATTGAGTGATAACTATTATTGTTGCTGTTGTTACTTTTACCCCATCCATATTCTAAAAGTGGGGGTGGGGGGAAGTAGAGAAAGAGGCAAGAAAAAGAGTTAAAATGTGTTATGCTGGAGTGACCAAAAGGAAAGTGGAGAGGCATGGGAATGGAGAGGCAAACAAGGAGGGGAGGTTACGGTAGGAAGTTGGGCAGCTTTGCAGGCCATGAGAATGAACTCGGAGTGGAAGGTGGGACATTTTGAACCGGCGATGTGATCTAATATTGGGACAATTACAAGTGAAGAAAGTCCTAGGACTTTGCCGGTCACATTTTATGATAGGAGAAATCAGGAGAGGCAGAAAGGTAAAAGGAACCGGGAAAGTGCTGAACACTGCTAAGGACACACAAGAATTATCCTGAAAGAGACGGAAAGGAGCAGCATCTGGAGATTGACTCTATTACATTTTCAGAGATGTGTTATTTCACGAACCTGGGTCGTGTGCAGAAAAGTCTTCCCTGATCACATTTTCTGCAGCTCCTCCCAAGACCAGGTGCTGTACTTCCATTCCTTCCAAAGAGGAATATGTAATTACGTAAAAAAGTTAAGCCGTGCTTATGTTTTTGTAAAGAAACGCTACATTCGTGTGGTTCAAGATGGTAAGAAAGTGTATGCAGTGAAAATTCTCCCTCCTATTCATTGTCCCCTAGGTATATGATTTTCAGCAGACAAGCAAAGCTATTGTCTTTGTTTCTTCTATATATTTCTAGAGATATTATTTACATGTATTAATATAAAGGTTTTCCTTTAGGACATAAATGATGCCATAACACATATACTGTTCTGGATTGTATTTTTCTCTTCAACAGTATTCTTTGGAGTTTAGTCCATGGTAGTATACAAAAACCTTCCCTATTTTTTTTTTTCCTTTACCAAGCTGCTTGAGATTCTATTTTATGGAATTATTTTTGAAAAAAAATTTTTTTGATGTTTATTTATTTTTGACAGAGACAGAGACAGAGACAGAGACAGAGCATGAGCGGGGGAAGGGCAGAAAGAGAGGGAGACACAGAATCTGAAGCAGGCTCCAGGCTCTGAGCTGTCAGCACAGAGCCCGACGCAGGGCTCGAACTCACAGACTGAGAGATCATGACCTGAGCCGAAGTCGGACGCTCAACCGACTGAACCACCCAAGCGCCCCTATGGAATTATTTTAATTCGTGTAACCAGTCATTCATTTTTTAAACTTTATTTATTTTGAGAGAGAGAGTGTGCACGCATGCTTATGAGTCGGGGAGAGAGTGGCGCAGAGCCCCACGTGGGGCTCAGTCTCACGTACCCTGAGATCATGACCTGAGCCAAAACCAAGAATCAGACACCCAACTGACTGAGACACCCAGATGCCCCATAACCTGTTCCTGATGGACACATGAACTGTTTCCAGTCTTTTGCGACTACAAAGAGCGCTACAGTGAGGAATCTTCTGCACACAGGATTTTCTACATGTGTATATAGATACTGAAGATAAATTTCCAGAAGAGAGATTGTTGAGTCAAAGGATCTGTGCAGTTGTGATATACAAGTAGATATTATCAAAGGTGCCCTTCCTCAAGGCTGTGACAACTTCATCTCCACAGTGATATATGAGAGCATCTGAATTCCCCAAACTCTTAACACAGTATTTTATATTATTTTTTAAATAGTTGTCGAATTATAGCAAAAATGGTATATCTGCAGTTTTATTTTACATTTCTTTTATTATAAATGGAATTGAAACTATTTACTAATGTTTAAGAAGCATTTGTATTTTCTGTAAACTATTCTATCGTATTTTTCTTTTGTCCCCCCACACTTTAAATATGTCATTCCACTCTCCTCTTGGTTGCATGGTTTCTGAGGAAAAGTCCAATGTGATTCTTTTCTTTGTTCCTCTATAGGGAGGATTCCCCGCCCCCCCTCTGGTCTTTTTCAAGATTTTCTCTTTGTCTTTGTCTACACTGTGGATATATGTTGAGCGTGAGGTACACTGTACATTGTTTTGGGTTTGTCCTACTTACTGTTCTCTGACCTTCCTAGATCTGTGGCTTAGAGTCTGTCATTAATTTTGGAAATTTCTTAAATGTTATCTCTTCAAATATTTCTTCTGTGTTTCTCTCTTTTTTCTCCTTCTAGTATTCCCATTACATGTGGGATACTTCCCTTGTCGTTTTCCCACAGTTCCTGGATATTCTGTTCCGTTGTTTTCTTTCTTTTATCTCCGCGTTTCAGTTTGAGAAGTTGCTATTGGCATGCATTCCGAGCTCACTGGCTCGTTCCCTGACTGTGTTCAGTGCCCTGCTGAACCCATCAAAGGCCCCCTTCATTTCCGTCGCAGTGTTTCGGATTTCTCGCACTTCCCGTAGACTCTTCCCTTTACCTTTCTCTTTTCTGCTGTCATCACCTATTGGTTCTTGCATGTTATCCACTTTTTCCATTAGAGAGCTTAACCCATTAATGATGTTTTTTTCAAAAAAATGTGTAACGTTTATTTGTGAGAGACAGAGCACAAGCGAGGGAGGGGCAGAGGGAGAGGGAGACACAGAATCCAAAGCAGGCTCCGGGCTCTGAGCTGTCAGCACAGAGGCCAGTGTGGGGCTCAAACCCACGAACCTGTGAAGATCATGACTTGAGCCAAAGACGGATGCTTAACTGACTGAACCACCAGGCGCCCCTAGTGATGGTTGTTTCAAATTCCGGGTGTGATAATTCCAAAACTTCTAACTCTTACTTTGTCTTTGTACACTGTGCTTTTTTTTTTTTTTTTTTTTAACCTTTTAACCTTTTTGTGGAAGGCTGGATATGATGTATTGGGTAAAAATTACTTAGGTAGACAAGCCTTTTGTGTGAGATTTTATATTTATCTGGCTAAGAGTTAGGCTGTTTTTACTGTTTGCAGTTGCTGTGGGGTCAGGGACTAAAATTTCTTCCGGGGTCTTTTTCATTTCCCTTGTTTTATCTGGGAGGCTTCCTAAATAAGGTCTGAGTCTTGCAGTTCTTGTGGCTCTAATAATCCCTGCATTATGCTGGAGCCCTCTGGATGTCGTGGCAAGAGGTAGAGGCAGGGGAAGTGTTCTCTAGTCCTATGACTAGGTCTCAGTCTTTTAGGAATCCCGAACTGGGTATTTCCTTTTCCCCACAGTGAGGTCTAGAGGGGGCTGGAGGGAATGATGACTTCCCCGTCTTTACATGTCAGACTAGAAAACAGAAGTCATATTTTTCTTATTGATTTATAGGAGCTCTTTATATATTAGGGAAATGAGTTCTTTATCTTGATATGAGATGGACATTTTTTCCATTTTGTCATTTATCTTCTGAATTTGTGTTTTCCCTCCATGCAGTTAAACATTGTTTTGTCTGTGGTAGAATTTGTCATCATTCCCTTTCGGGCATTTGGATTCTGTGATACAATTAGTAAGAACTTCACTACTGAGATGATAAAGGAATTCTTCCATTGTTTCTTTTACTATTTGTTATGGTTTTATTTTTTAATATTGAAATATTTGCTCCATTTAGGTTTTATCTTCACGTAAAGTGTGAGGAATAGATATTACTTATTTTTTCCCAGCTGTCTATTCAGTTGTTTCAAAACCATTTGCTCAATAGTTCATTCCCCACCTCCCCTGATTGCTTATCATGTATTAAATTATACTATGTATTCAGGTCTATTTCTGTGATTTCTATTCGGTGTCATTGCTTTATCTATATGACAACACTACTCTGTTTTGAGTGTTATAGCTTTAAAATATTTAAAAATATTGTATGGCTAGTTACCTTCTTATTTTTCTTGTCAATTTCAAACATTTTTTGGTCAATTTAAAATGAATTTTCGATATTAACTTTAGCATCTGAGTTTCTAATTAAAAAACATATTGGTTTTTTTTTTTGTGTTCATGTTAAGTTTTTAGATTAATTTAGGAATGATTATGTATGTATGAAATTGAGTTTTTTCAGTCTGAGAACACTACATGCCTTTCTATTTGTTTAGTTCTTCTTTTGTGTCCCTAGAGAGCTTTAAATGTGTTTCTTCATGTAGACCTTGCACATTTTTGTTAATTGTATTCCTGGAAATTTATCTTTCTTGTTCCCCCCGTATTGTAACTACGGCCTTTATTCCTTCATTATGTCTTTTAACTAGTTGTTCTTGTATACATATAAGCAATTTCCTTCTGTGTAAATTTCTTTTTTATATTTATATTTATTTAATGCAAACATGCCATTTATAAAAATTTATAATATATGTATATATGTGCATATATGTATATGCTAATATATGCTTATTGTATGCACAGTATAGTATGCATATAGTATATGCTCGTATATGCTTATTATACTAGAGGGTCATATACTTGGCACC
The DNA here is from genome assembly GCF_024362965.1 of Panthera pardus. NCBI lineage: Eukaryota > Metazoa > Chordata > Mammalia > Carnivora > Felidae > Panthera > Panthera pardus. Next base: position 88,593,712 of record NW_026526654.1, on the reverse strand, counting down.
ATCACTCGTTAGCGCTGTGGCAATAGGCATGTTACTTAATGTTTAGAAGTCCGTTTTTTCATGTGTAAAATGGGATAAGAGTACCTATCTCATAAGGTGATTTTGAAAGTTAAAAAGGTAAAACACAAAATCACTTAGTAGTGTGGAACACAGCAAGCAGTCAATAAATGTTGGTTCCAATAGTTCTGTCCTCTTACCATTGAAGCTTACCTGTAGTCCACGGGGGTCAGAATAGGAACTGACTTCAACCTTCCCAAACACTCCTCTCCACTCCACACTCCTCACAATTTCCAAACCAGAGCCCTTGACTAAGGGGCTGTAGAGGAGGTGGGGAGGGTGGGGGAAATGGAGATGGGAGGGTGGAGGCCCAGTTACACCTTTATTGTAGGAAACGAATGAAAGTATTCCATGGTGATGTGCATTTGGGGGTCCAGGGAAGTCAGGAGGAGGGGACACGTGTTAATGAAGAAAGCAGTAGAGGTGGGCAGAGCGCTTTTTCCAGCGGTCACCTGAAATTTGTAGGGACTTTATTATACCTTACAGGCCATTGTTTACATACATGTGTCATAAACTCAGCCCCGGCCCATGAAAGGGGTATCAGCAGTCACGGGGAGCAGATCTCGGTGGGGCAGGGAGGGTTGGGGAAGCTCTTTCCAGATCTGTTGCCCCCTATCTTAGTGCTCATTGCTCTTCATGGCTCTCTTCACTTACCTCATCATTTATTCCCATCGGGGTCTAAGCACTAAATGATCAGCAGAAGAGACTGATGAAGAGAAAACCAGAGGGATTAAAATATTCTGAGAGGAGACAGCCTGAGAGAGCACTGCGATGGGAATCAATAATAGTATTTGCTGCATATCTCATGGGCAGAGATGTGGGGGGAAGGACATCAGGACTAGCATAATGATAGCTCTTAAGTGTCTATTGTTTGCTGCCCGTTTTATATGCATTTTTCCTTTTATTCCTAACAACAGTCTTCCAAGGCAGGTGTTATTAAGCCAATTACACCACGTGTGTGGAAAGCAAGGCCTCATTCCTCTTGGAGTTTGGCATCTATGTACCAATTGAAAAATACTTATAAAACCTACGCACACAGGCGTGGACCCAGGAGCTCATGACCATGCGTTCTGACGAAAATGGGACGCGACCCCTGGAAGGAAAGAGATGGTCGCCTTAACTGTAATAGGAAGGCAGGACCAAACAGAGGGGAAGGCACCTTGACCCGCACGTTGACGGCGCAAGGAAGGGGCGGAGGCTTCCTGCGGCTCGAGTTCGGCGTGCGGCTGAAGTGTGGGTTCGTCCGCCGCAGTAGCAGAGCGACGCCGGGAGCACGCTGCTCCTCGGCGGGGAAGCGCTCCGTCAGCTCCCCAGCCCCGGCTCCCGCCGCCGCATCCTTTTTAAAGTGACAGTCACGGGGCTGCAGGATTCGGAAGCGGAAATGGTCTTTGCTCATTGGCTCACCATCTAAACTCGGACCGAAAGAATGTGGTTGGGGACAGCTGGCGGAAACTGTCCCAGGCCGGTCTTCAGTGGAAGCGTCCACGTGCTGCTCATGGCTCCCCTCATCGAGCGTCTGGCCCCCTCTCCCCCCGCCCCCGGTCGCCTGTCTCCCTTCATCAGCTTCTGCTGGCAAAGTCACCCACCCGGCACACGGGGCCCGCGCGGCCCAGGGACGGCCCCGCGAGAGCCGGCGCTGCTGGCTGCCTCCGTGCTGGATGCCGGCCACTCGGGTGGTTTATGAGAAGTGACACTTCCTCCCCGGCTTCTTGAGCAGTTACCGTGAAAGCCCACCGTCGACGTGACCGCCGTCAATGCCGCGGGGCAGGGCTCTGGTGCTTCCTAAACACGTAAGCACGACGCACGGAGTCAGCCCGCGGACACCCAATGACCTGGGACTGCGGCAAAGGGGTGTGGGAATGGCCAGGAGGGAGGACCCCCTCGCTCCTCGCCCTCCTCTCCGCCGGGGCCGGGCCGGAGCACGCCTTCCGCCCCGGGGGCGGCGGAAGGTCGCTCCGGGTCGCCGGCTACCCCCCGCACCCGAGAAATCTGCCAATTCACGACTCCCTCTCATCTTCCGGCGAAACCCTCTCGTCCCGAGCAGGGCCAGCCCCGGGGCCTCACCTCCGGCCTCTCGCCGACTCCTGGGGCGGATCCCCCCCCCCTCCCAACCCCGCGCCCCCATAAAGAGGCTGCCTCCCTTTCCCGGCGCAGGGGTCCAGTCTCCGCTCCCACCCCGCGCCTCACTCGCACGTCCCGCGCACTAGAGCCGTGCTCAAGTCCCGGCAACTTTCACCATCTTGACCCGAGAGCCGGGCCATTTCTGAGACAATGTGAACAAAGGGGAGCGGCGGGGCGAGGGGCCGGCGGGCGGACTGCGGGGCGAAGGTGTGCGCGCGCGGGGGCGGGGGGCGGCGCGGGGGGTCCCGGCGCCGGCCGGCCGGCCGGCCCGGGCTCCGAGCGCGCCGCCGCCGGGCTCCGGGGCCGGCCTGGCTCGGCGGGGCCCCCCGAGGCCCGGGGTGGCGATTTCTTTCTTTGTCCCGGCCCGTGGCCGGGCGCGGAGGCCGCTGGCCGCGGGCAGGAAGCCGAGCCCGGGCTCCGGGGCTCGGGCTTGCGCTTGGGGCCCCGCGAGGCAGGGCAGCAAGGAGCGGCTGCGGGCCCCAGGGCGCCCCCCACGCGCCTCCCGCGCGCTCCCCCGACTCCGCGGCTGGCTTCCGACCGTGGGGGAGACCCCGGAACTCCTCGGTCGGGCCGCAACCGCCAGGGCGGCACGGCTCGCCCTCAACAGCGTGGCTGGGGGCAAAGAGGGGGTCCACTGGCGCGCTCGCCTCCACCCCGACCCTCCGAAGATGCGCGCGCTAGTGGAACTCGGGGGCCGAGGCGGTTCTCTGGCGCCCCCGCTGCCGGCTGCACCGCGGTCGCCCGGATCCGGGCTGCCAGGCTGGACCTAAACATAGCCGGGTGTGTGGAAACCGATGCCGTCAGAAAGCCCCGAACAGAACGGTGGGCACATCTGCCTCGCCTGTGTGTGTGTGTGTGGGGGGGGGGGGGGGATAGGGAGAGGGGGAGAGAGACCGAGAGACAGAGAGGAAAAAGACAGGGAGAGAGAGAAGCTGGGTCCACATCCATCCGGCTTACCTGCAGCACGGTTTGCGCCTCTGCGTGTCTGGCATTAAGAATGAAAGAGAAACTGCCCTGTGCATTCGAGCTCACCGAATCCCCCCCACTTCCCTCCAACTCTTTCGACTAAGTTTTATTTTATAATGCAAGGCAACACTGCAGAGTCCACGCGAAAACCCGCTTCCCGATGGCAGTCTGAACCTCCGTCGGTGTCTCCAGCCAGATTTTAGGTCGCCAGCCTCGATTCAGCAGGAGACGCGGCGTTTCCGCCTCCCGCCTCCCGCCTCCCCCGGTGCATCCTCCTTTGTACGGCGAGGGCTGCTCGGCCGTCTCCCGGGAAGTCCCGCGCTCTGGCACGCTGCGCCGGGCCTGCGGCAGAGCCGCGCGGGCCGTGCGGGCGGGCGCTAGGACCGCGGGGAGCCCGGGCGGCCGCGGCGCTACCTTAAACCCAGCCCAATGCCGCTGCCTGCGCCACTCTGCGCGCCGGCGGGGGCTGCGCAGGAGGAGCGCTCCGCCCGGCTACAACGCTCCGCGAGCCGGCGCGGCAACACCTGTTCGCGGCAGCCAGGGCGGCACGCGAGCTCCCGGTCGCGGCTCCGCTCGCTCGCCGCTCGCCACCCGTTCTAAGCCAATGGACGTCTGCCGAGCCTCTGGAGAATTCTGGATACTAGCTTTGGACGCCTAAAGTTTTTTTCTGCTTTTTGTTTTTTTAAATAACAATAATTTTTTTTTTTTTTTTTTTTTTTTTAGAGGGGGGACCGGGAGGGGAGATTTTGTCGCCGCCGCCAACGTGAGATTTTTTTTTTTTTCCCCTTGAAGGATTCATGCTGATGTCTGCAGAGTCGGTTAGAGTAAAAACAGCGCATGCCTTCCTGGAGTCGGGATCCGTAAATTCTGACGTAGCCCGTGCATCTTAAAAATCCTTATAATAACGCCTAGGCATTTAAGTTGCTATGGTCATTCCGATCTCAAACCAAATGGAGAAACTACGGATTTTTTTTCCTTATTACGGTCGGATGGGATGAAGACCTTCCTGCCTGCTAAGAGCTGGGGATCTATCCATAGAGATACATAGATATGTTTATCAATATGTCAGTGTGTGAGTATAAAGTGGTGGTTTCTTAGACTATCAGTGGTTTGACCTTGAACCTGTGCCAGTGAAACAGCAGATTACTTTTATTTATGCATTTAATGGATTGAAGAAAAGAACCTTTTTTTTTTTTTTTCTCTCTCCGCAACTGCAGTAAGGGAGGGGAGTTGGATATACCTCGCCTAATATCTTCTGGGTTCATACCGTCATTATTGTTTATTGCTGTGCTCCAAAAGCCGAGTCCTCTGATGGCTCCCTTAGGTGAAGTTGGGAACTATTTCGGTGTGCAGGATGCGGTACCATTTGGGAATGTGCCCGTGTTGCCGGTGGACAGTCCGGTTTTGTTAAGTGACCACCTGGGTCAGTCCGAAGCAGGGGGGCTTCCCAGGGGACCCGCGGTCACGGACCTGGATCATTTAAAGGGGATTCTCAGGCGGAGGCAGCTATACTGCAGGACTGGATTTCACTTAGAAATCTTCCCCAATGGTACTATCCAGGGAACCAGGAAAGACCACAGCCGATTTGGTAGGTATACCATTAACCCTTTAATGTCCGTGCGATGCCATGTTCGGGTTATAACTACCAAGAAGGTGGTGGCCGGGCGGGGGTATGCAGGAAGGGGTCTCTCCCTCTGCTTCTGTTTCTGTCTTGCCAGCTTAAAAAAAAAAAAAAAAAAAAGAAAAGAAAAGAAAAGAAAAAAGAGAAAGAAAGAAAGAAAAGAGAAAAAAAAAAAAAAAGCCTCCGGAATTGCAGATCCGCTGCTGGCACTGATGCAACTCTACATTGAAAGGCCCCCCCACTTTTTTTTTTGAAAGGAGGGCATGATTTATAAATATAACACAAGTCTCTAGTTCTTTTGCATCAGATACACGGGAAGATCGGGTTTAGGAAGTTTCTTTTGAATGGACTGATTCCGCGAGTTTAAAGCTTTAATCATTAACTACCGAGAACTTGAAAATGCATTTTGCCGAAGGCAGTGGTTATTATCTTGTGCCCCAATGAAGTTTTTGCTCCCCCTCTTTTTCTTCTAATAAGTACACTGCTTGAATTGTAAATTAAGCGTATTGTTTATTCCCACCGCGAGGGTCTGAAAACCCCGTAGGCGAAGGTTGCTGACTGATTGTTCTGCTGGGAGGACTAAAGTCATATTTTAGACTCCGAGAGCAGCAGAGGCAGAGCGCTGGGGGAAAATGACTCGGGAAGGGGTCGAACGCTCACCGGGGGCGTTTGTCTTTACAGCTATCAAGTTATTACCTATGCTCTGTATTTGTACAGTGTGCAGCCCTGTGTGGCTTTCCTGGGTGGTTCCCTGGTGTGTGTGTGTGTGTGTGTGTGTGTGTGTGTGTGCGCGCGCGCGCGCGTGCAAAAGCTGCGAGCTAATTTTAAAGGACATTCCGAGGATTTCATTTCCCAAGGAGGGTACTTGTGACTCAGCACTGAGGGCTGCAGACCCGGGTGCTGGTGACTCTGCTCCCTTTAATGCCTGCACGCACGTGCCTGCGGGGCCACCCTGAGCCCAGCAGCACAGTGTCAGCGAGCACAATACCGATGGGGAGACTCTCGGGTGTTTTCCTTACTCACTAAAAAGCAAGCAAGCTCCAGTTGGGCAACCAGACTGTTGGAAGGAGTTAACTTCTCAGTGAACCCACCTGACAACACTTAAACTAGGTCGTAAAAAACAAAGTCCTGTGGTGATTTTTCTTTCTCATGCTTTAATGCCAGATGTTGAACGCAGCCTAAACTATCTGTTTAGATTCGTGGGGCTGTAGAGGATGCCAGAAGGTGAGGACGACTCAGGCCTGGGATGGGGATGGTCCCAGATCCACGAGGCCCAGGATTTTCTCCTTTTGCTCACCGCCAAGCCTAAGCCCCAAGCTGAACCTACTAGTGTAAATATTTCTGGCAGTCTCCCCTCTCTGCTTAAAAAAAGGAAAGGAAAAGGCAAAGCTGTAGGTCTTTGCTTTGCAATTATTCAGTTGAAATATAACTGCCCCTCCCCCCGCCCCCCGAAGTGAACGCAGCCCTGGTTGTTGCAAAGCGTAGACTAAACTTTACTAAAAGTGCTGTTCTGTCTGGCCACTTTAAGGGCTGCTACCGTGCCTAGCGCTCGGTACCCGAACAACAGGCCACGGTGGGCGACCGTGGGTGGGGGAGCGAATGTGCGCCCGGCCGCAGCGGCCCCCCGCTGGACGTCTGCACCGCGCCGGCGGTTGGCCGGCGGCGTGGGCGGGCGGCCTAGGTGCGCCGGGCGGCTGGAGCCCCGGTCCTCCCGCGCTCCCGGCCGGCAGGTGCCGAGTCGGCAGCCCGGGCCCCCCGGCGCTCTCGGCGGCCGCCCGGCCAGCTCCGCGCGGTCCTAAACACGCTCCGTTTCCGTCCCCCTTTCTACCGGGCTGGAGTGCGCCCTTCGGTGCTGCAGGGACTCCTTGCGTCCGGGGGCGACGGGCAGGGGCCGACACGCTTCTGGTAGTGTTTAGGGAATGAGATTTTTTTGGCCCAAGTTTAGTGCCTTCGCTTTCTCTTTGTGTGTGAGTGTGGGTCCAGCGAGGCTGACAGCCGCCGCCCCGGGCAGCGCGGGTGTTCGCGGTGTGGGAACCGCCGGAGGCGCGCACCGCGGCGGGAGAGCTGGTGGCGGGGACTGAGATCAGGCTGGAGGTCGTACCCCTGGCCTCCCCCGTGCCGTCTCGGACCCATCTCCCTCATCTGAAGCACGCAGCCGGGTCTCGGAGAATCGATGGCTCAGCGGTGCCTGGGAGGTGGGTCGAGGACCCCGGCCCTGCCGGCCGGAGCCGCAGGGGAAGGGGTGGGGGGGGGGACAAAGGGCCGCGGAGGCGGGTGGAGGGGGCGGTGAGCTATTGTTAACGGCGTTCCGGGAGCGGAGCTCGCGGCCCGCGGGCCTGCGTCTCGGCGCCCCGGCTTGGGCCCTGGCCTCCGGGCCCGGGGGAGCGCGGCGGGGCAACAATGCGGAGCGAGGGTAGCTTCATTGTGTGAATTAGCCGAGTCCTGCCTTGGCGAGAGCGCCTCGGAACCCCGGCGCAGCCCGACTGGGCCCCGGCGTGGACAGATTATGGGCTGTTCCATTTGGGGTTCCTCCACGTCCCCCCCCCCCCCATAGCCTTTTTCTTTTTTTCTTTTCTTTTTTTTTTTTTTTAATGCAGTCACCTTTAGGGTAGGACGTTTGCTAAACGCAGTCGAGTGAGTCATTAGAAATCTAGTAACTGCCACCGGGGAGAGTGAGGATGCAAGGGTTGAATCGTGGGGACCGCGAGGGTGGAGAGAACCCCAAAAGCGAGTTCTGGGGTCATCGGACGAGGACCGCTGCTACAGCAGCTGAATAGAGACCATAGAACAAAAAATAACTGGAAGTCGTCACCCCCCACCCCTACCCCACCCCCCAATCCTGGAGGTTGGAGAAAGGTGTCGCCAAGGAAGTGACATCTCTACTCCTTAGACTCGCTGGGCACTGTTGGCCGGGTTGGTAGGGGCAGTGCGGGGAGGAGGAGAGGAGGGGAGGTCAGCCCCGGCCCGCGTTGGGGGGCGGGGGGAGAAGGGGCTCGGATCTGCGAGCTCGAGGGTCGGCCGGGAGCCGGCCGCGGGGGGAAGGGCGCGCCCGGCGCTCCGCTGTGCCACTCGCCCCCGTTTGGATGGAGCCGAGTGGGTGGCTGTGCGCAGTGGGGGTGGGGAAGGAGGGTGAGGCAGGAGGGTTATTTAAGTCTTTCATCCGCTTGCCGGCAGAAGCGGCCCCCGGGGTGACAGCAGTGCCGCGGTCTCCCGCCGCTACCGCTGCGGCAGGTCCCAATATTAGCAACCTCTGCAGCGCCGAGCGAGTGCCGGGAGCCTCCTACCCTTGCCTTCCCAGCCCCGCCCGGAAGCAGGGCCGGGCTCCGCGGCGCTAGGACCCTGCGGGCAGGGCGGGGGAGCGCGCGGCCCGGGGAGGGGGCGGAGGGGCTGCAGCGGCCCGCCACACCTGGCGCTCCCGCTCGCTCCCCGCTCCCCGCCGCAGCCGCCCTGGCCGGCCTCCTCCCTTCCCGGCCCGCTGCCTCCCTCTCCTCGCCCCAGCTCCCTGCAGGGGACTCAGTCCTCAAGACCCTCGGTTTCTGTCCCGATTCTTTAGAAAGGAGTAGCTGTAGGTAGGGGGTGGGGGTGGTTTACACTTCGATGAAAAATATAAGGTGCATTTCTGCGTGCAATGAGCTGGCGGCAGGAGACGTGCCGGAGGAATGATTTTTGCCACCCCCCATGCAGCCGCAGGTGACTGCAGCTGCTGGCAGGCTTCGTGGTGACACAGCAGCAGTGCAGGGGACGTGGGGGCGGGGGCATCTTACCGTCGTCCCAGCGGGAGCTGCGGCAGTGACAACTTAGGTGGGACCTTGAGAAAGCCCTTTGTGTTTTCCTCGGGGGGGGGGGGGGGTGGTATGCAGATAAGGCTGAGCCAGGAGAACTGGCACAAGGTATTGCATCTCTCTGGGTAATAGGCTGGGGGGGGGGCGCGGGATGTTTCACTTCATGCATAGTTTTTGTCTTTAAAGCACTTGCTCGACGGGGAAAAAAGTGAGCAGAAAATCGATTGAGGAAAAGGTAATGCAGAATAATAAAAAAGTGAGCGCTGGTCCTTTTCCGCTATTTGATTTGGCACAAGGAAGCCCGAGTGGACCGACCCCCTGACTTCGTGGAAAGATGGCGTGCTTCTCTGCTGCTGTGCCCTTTGGGCTGGAGTGTTGGCTCGAAAAGGCCAGACTTCATCAGCCCTCCAGATGAGCATCCGACCTGGGGCTGCTCTAAGAAAGATTGCCTGTTTAAGGTGTTATTTTCCGGATTGGTTCAGATTCTTGAAAAACTGGGAGTTGTAACTCCCACTTCGTCATTTCCTAAGGAAACTCTGAGATCTGCTCAGATTGCTACAGACTCAGCTTTACTCGGTCCCAGGCTTGGAGATGATTGATTTGGCAGCCCGGGTGTGGGATTCTCTGGGTGAGGAGGGAGCTCCGTAGGGAGGGGTGCTAATCTATTTTCGAAAGCCTCCTGTCTTGCCTCTCTCCACAGTCCACATAC